>NC_139646.1:11145788-11243288 GCF_964638095.1 Poromitra crassiceps
GTGGACACACACACACACACACACACACACACACACACACACACACACACACACACACACACACACACACACACACACAACAAGATTTAGCACTGATGAAGCCACGCAGCATGAATAAGCTTAAAGGGGACTATCATTCATTTTAAGTAAGAACTCACATATGCTATTCCTCTGGCCTGGGGCGGCTCATTCAAAACTTGTAAACAAACATCGCTCTGCCACAGCCAGAAACCACAGAACAAAGACACTTATCTCATGTGTGATGTCATCAAGATGTACAACCCAGAGCTAATGAATGGAAGACTGATTTGGTGGAATCATAAAATGTTTGTTTGAGCTTTTGCACACAAATGAGCTTGATTTTATAGGAATGACGGATGTCAAACCGGAAAATGTAGCCGTGTCCCTAGAAAATCACTTGTGTGCTCTCAAAGTCACCTTTTCCATCTTTTCCCAGTCAGCTGTCGACTGAGCTGCGCACTGGGATGACATCATCACAGATCTGGAGGACAAAGTCTTTAATTTGTAGCTCTTTGGCAAAGTAGAAAATGCTCACCAATCATAACTGTTCCAGGACATAACTGACTACATAACTGAGTGCTGAAACTCAGCAGCTACTCTGCCATACTTTGCACGCTCAACAACAATATGGACACTGTCACTGTGAATGAAAGAAACCAAACTAACCGTTTCCTTGTCGCGGATCGTCCACTCTCCGGTCAGAGCACCTGGTCCTCACAGTGCTCACGGACTGTGCTCCTGCAGGGTGCAGGTGAGAGGCACAGCAGTCCACACACACACGCACACGCACACACACACACACACACACATACACACACACACACACACACACACACGCACACACACACACACACACACGCACACACACACACACACACACACACATGATGCCACTTACAGGAAATAAAAGTGTGACTTTTCACATTTCAGTTGTATATTGTAGTTGAGTGAAATTCATTCAAGACTCTTCACTACAATTCTCAACAGCAATTAGTCTATTAAAATTGTAATGTAGACCAGTGTTTCCCAAACCTTTTCACATCAAGAACCCCTAAACTGACACAAATTAGACCACAGACCCCCCATTTAATAAGATTTTGTCCCAGGGTCCCTCATCTGATAAGATTTTTGTTTTTAGACGTTTTATATTACAGAAAGTATGAAACCCATGACTGAAATGGTCTTACGTTCTGTCATTGTGTTACGTATGGATTTGATTTGATCATCTTAATTTTTTGATCATCTTTATTTAAAAAAATGCCCTGCTCAAGAGTCCTCTCTCCATACTTCTTCTTCCTGTACACCGACAGCTGCACCTCCAGACACCAGTCCGTCAAGCTCCTGAAATTTGCAGATGACACCACCCCTCATAGGGCTCATCTCTGATCGAGACGAGTCTGCGTACAGGCGAGAGATCGACCATCTGATGACTTGGTGCAGTCAAAACAACCTGGAGCTCAATGCTCAAAAGACAGTGGAGATGAGTGTGGACTACAGGAGGAACCCCATCACCCTGGGTGATGGGGAACACTGTGGAGTCCTTCCACTTCCTGGGTTCCATCATCAGCCGGGACCTGAAATGGGAGCTGAACATCAGAGCTAGGAGGAAGCATAACAGAGGACGTATTTCCTGCGGCAGCTGAAAAAATTCAAAGTGCCAAAAGCAACAATGGTGCTCTTCTACACCTCCACTGTCGAGTCCATCCTCACCTCCTCCATCACCGTCTGGTATGCTGCTGCTGCTGCCCTCAAGGATATCTCCAGACTGCAGCGCATCATCCTCTGTGCTGAAAAGGTGATCGGATGCAGCCTGCCATCCCTTCAGGACCTGCACACCACCAGGATGCTGAAGCGGTCTCTGAAAATTCTGGCCGACCCCTCCCACCCAGGCCACAAATTCTTTGAGGCACTCCCCCTTGACAGGAGACTGAGGTCTGGCAGAACCAGAACCTCTCGTCAAAAGGACAGCTTCTTCCCAACTGCCATCCACCTCTTCAACGAGGCCAGAAAGCCCCCACGAATAAGAACTTTATCACCCCCTGGTGCCCCCTGAGCACAGCCGGCTTGGTAGCAGACCGGGGTCCCCCCCAACTGACATGATCCTACCCTCCCCCCCCCCCAATCATATGTCACTTTAAAGGACTGCACTTACATTTTTTGTGATTGTTTTATGATTGTTTTTCTATATTGCTTTTGTCTTCTACTATTGATGTGACGTTGCATACTTGCACTATAAATCAAATTCCTTGTTTGTAATCTGATTACTTGTCGCTAATCCGAATCTGATTCTGAACCCCCTCAAGGACCCCTGGAGGCCCCCTAGACCTCACTTTGAGAACCACTGGCGTAGACTATTGTAGTGTTCAATATCACAATCCATTATTGTCCTCTCCACGAACGGGACATCTTAATCCTTTCATGCTGGAGATGCAATAATAATGTATAACCCTTTTAAAGGTTAGTGCTGTAGCTGTCCTATGTCTATTTGTGGAACATGTTTGTCCACTCTCATCCTGATAGACTCCATTTAATCATGTTGTTCTGTTTCCTAATTAGCAGAAATGCAAAGTGTCTTTGTCACCTGTGGACAGCCAAGAGGGCTAATTTGGGCTTTTCACTAATTGCCACGGTAACGAGCCTCCTGCGCCTCTGCTGGGGGTGGGTGGAAGGGATGGCAGGAGGAGGATGGAGGGATGGAGACACTCTCCTCGCACACGGCGGGCGGGCTGAGGTGTGAAGAACGCGGCGGGCCAACAGAACACAGCCTGGAGGAGTCCAACAGCAGGGAGGGGGGGACAGCCTGCGCTGTGAAAAAGCCCCAACACCCAGCTGAGAGGGAGGACGACTCAGCTCTGGACAGCTTTGGTCTCTCTCTTTGGTCTCAGTGTTGATGAGGAGACGACTGCATCCGGTTGGATATTGTTGTTGGGCATTTCTCTGACACTGACACCTGTTATTGCCCTGTACCTGTTAATGCACTTTTAATAGCTAATGGTTCTCAAAACAACATACTTTTTTGATTTTGCCCCCCCCCCCCTTTGAAATAGACAAATCATATAGGTACAACTCACTAGGTAGTTTTGCATTAGCAGCAGCAGGACATGTGTAGCCTATGTGTGTGAGATGACAGAGTTAAAATTAATAATTTTGGGTTACTGTGATGATTAATTTAACTAAGAAGTAAAGCTGTTAATCTTGGATCTTATTCTATATTTTTTCATTGTGAAGCTTAAATTGGATCATGATGAATTGGTAGCATGTGTTGTAAATAAGCAGCCAATAACTTATAGGCTACTGTAGTGTAATCTACTTCTTTACATTCATCAAGATCCTGAAGATGTATTCTGAAGGCTAATGATAAAGTACTAATGTTATTGTGTAGGCTATTATTTTGTATGACACTAGTAGTACTAGTCATAATATAGCAGCATTATATCAAATTTGGAAACGTGTGGAAATTAAATGGGTCATTCAATATTACTAATATTGTGTTTCAATGTTTACATTTTAACATACAGTACTACTGTGGGCTAATTGTTTTCATTCATCAGAAAGATTAGGTAATTGTGAAAAATGTTGCTACAGTCATAGAGTATTGAAATGCCCATCCATCTTTGCATCACTTGCATGAAATAGCCTGTAATCACTATTAAAATGTTCTTATTAATTAAATCAAATTGATTCCATTAATATAGATGGAGTCAATGAATATTGTCCGTTTGTTATGTATTAAAGAATATCATATGCTTTCTTGTTTTGTAATATTTTATTTTCAGCAATACACCCTGAAAGCTTGGGGGCACCTTGTCCGTACGCTGCTCTCGGGGGCGAGCTCCTCGAATGTGTGCGTGCGTGCGCGCGCGCAAGTGTGTGTGTGTCTGTGTGTGTGTGTGTGTGTGTGTGACGTGTGAGTGTGTGTGTGTGTGTGTGCGCGCGCGAGAGAGTGTGTGTAGTATGGTGTGTGTGTGCGTGCGCGCGTGTGTCTGCTCTGCTGTTGCTGCCCTTTGATCCCTGCATTAGTGTTAGTTAGGGGCTCGGAGACACACTTGCACCGAGAGAGCAGCCATAGTCAAGACACGGCAACAACAACAGCGGCACCTCCTCCGCCTGTGTTCCCATTCCCCCCAACAATACACTTTAAACCGAGCAAAGCCAGGTGCACGACCAAGTCCCTGCCATCACTGGCGCCTCCAGTCTCAATGGGGAAAAAGCTTTTTTCTTCTTATCCCTAAACAAGGACGAGAATGTGATTAAAAAGGGGGGAAAATGCCAAGGAGGAAGCAGGAGCAGCCCAAGCGCCTACCTTCACGTAAGTCGCTCGCTCGATTTGTGCTTATTTGAACGGCTCTCCGTGTGTTTTGCGCAGTAGTTTAGGGTTAAAGAGGTGAAACAGACAAAAGACTCGGCGTAGGTTATTTCTCCCTTTTTAGGTCCGAGCGAGGCAGCCATGTTGTTGGCGATGGGTAACGTTAGCTAGCCTAGTGAGTGGATAAATGATACGTGGCTTTATTAAGAGAGTGGAATCGATAAAGGTCCAGTTGCTCTTAAAAGGTTGCGGTCAGTTGTGGCATATGTGTCGGTTGTGTGTGAGAAATAATGGCCGAGCGTGTTCGGGTTATCTTGTCCGCCTCAGCTTGGTCGCTTTTCGGGGTAGAAAGGGGAGGATCTGGGAGTCTGGCCGCAATAAAATGAAGGGTCAGTCGGATCAGACAAGCCAGACTCTGGCTACCCGTGCCCTAGTGTTCCTAGTTAGCAATAGCGCTATCTAGCAATGCTCGCTAAACTTCATTTCCTCGGCAATAAACGTCTAACTTTCGCCTCACAGTTTTGCTCCAAAAATCACAGAACCGACTTGTCCGCCGCGCGTGTTCGTCGTCGACTTTTAAAAGTGTGGAGATTTTTCTTCTTCTTCCAAGCAAAGGTATTTTTCTACCCCTCCCAGTCTGCATGCAGGCTATGTCAGAGCCATGGTCGGTCACCTGAAGTTCAGGGTTTTTTCCCCCTTCCCTTTGCAGCCATTCATTGCAGACAGACTACGATCAATAACGCGGTTAGAAGAGGGGAAATGACAGTAATTCATTCCTGCGTGTGTAAAAGAAAATGCGTGCCGCAGCAGACACCAATTATAAATCCAGTCTATCGGATTTTGGAGGGAGGTCGGCTTACTTTTGTGCATTTGACCCTAGCTTGGATGTTCGTATTGTGCTTTTATCAGTCCAATAATGAAAAGCTGCAATAACACACTACGGCCACTAGAGGATTGCTTAGGTGGATGTGGGCATACAACAATTATTAAAGCAATTACCAGTGTGACTTTTCCCCCCATCTTGAGGAACATTTGTGCTCTATACATGCATAAGTAAACAGCTTAATGAGTCATATTGATATGCAAATGTCACGAATAATTGAGTGATTAATCCTAAATCAACGACGATTTAATGCATTCGTCTTCTGACTATCTTCTTCATTTCTTAAATGTCAAAACATTGCCAGCTGTTCAGCATAACCAGCCATGATCAAAAGCCACTTTCATTTCTCTTTTATCATAGTTTGCTGACATGTATATGATTTATTTTTAACATGAAACAGTTTGAGCAAGAACGGATGAGCACCTGCACTTGCACCTTGTTTTCAAAGCTAGAGCCACAGATGAATGACTAACAAGCTGTACACACACAATATGCTAAAATACAGTATACATGTATATCTATATTTTAATATTCACCGATCTAGCGCTCAGGTGTTTGACCCAGGGTTGAACTTGGGAAATTGCAGCGGTTGGCTGGGAGGCATAGAGGTGGAGACTGGGTGAGAGTGGGTGCAGTGTGTGTGTGTGTGTGTGTGTGAGAGAGAGAGAGAGAGAGATATTTGGACAGTCAGCCCTCACTGATATGCTACTGACGGAGTATGTTAGCCAATAGCCACTAGGTTGGACTGTATAGAGCAGGGTCATGATCTAGCCCTTTGCAGGCTTTCTTTCAAACACTCTGCATATCAAGGCTGCTTGTCTACTGCGTGTCCACTGTTTTCCTCATTGTTTACCAAAGAGATGTGTTTAATTGAGCGCATCAGAAAATGATGAAGTGCATGGTGTACTAAGTTACTCACAAGTGTAACACAGGCGTCTGTCTTTCTGCATTCCCCTTGTTACATAGTGGCGTATACGGTAACTAACATTACTTAATTTGTCCTGTAAAAAGGTGTCCAGTGGGTTTGTGCCCTGGGCCTTGACCATCTTTATGATAGGTCTGCTGATGATACTTTGATATTATGCAGCAGCAGACATGTCTTTGAGAAAAAGTTTCTCGCATTGCTTTAAATTGAACTGACTCATCATGTTCATGACTTCATGACATGTTATAGGGACACAAGCAATTCTCAACATGTCCATGATATTGTTCTGAATACGGGCCAGTAGTGTGAAAATCAAGCAGAAGGTGTATTTGGTGTATTTGTATAACAAAGATATGCGTCTTAGCAATTGAGTTGCCCACCCAAGCATTATTTGTAAGCGATGTTTAAGTAATAGCAATTGAATGTCCATTCCATACCAAATGTACTCTAAAGCTAAACGTCCACAACTGGCTATTATGGAAAACAAGCTCTGTTTTATAATGACTAAAATATACAAAGAAAGATACAGTAGTATAATATACAGACTTTATTGGCTTCATATGTAAAAGTATGAATAGGCTGAATCAGTTTGCCGATGGTGATTCATCTGAAAAGAAGTGGACAGAATACATCAAGATACGGCATTGGCAATAGAAATTCATGAGGTTCACTACTTCCTGGTTTGGGCCAATTTGGCCATGTGTATGATGGAACCCAATCCAGAAGTGAAAAGCACACTTGGCACAGCCTCTGTACTATATTTCTGCACAGTCAAACATAACTTAGACAAATGTTTTCCATCTTGTGAGCATACATACCCGTGATAACTGTGCAATTAAGCTAGTCCATAATGGTCCTCCTGACTCCTGCTGCAACCAGGAATCTGAAATCGTGTGCCCATGTGTTACTATGTGTATATACAGTGTACTAACTGAAGCCTTACCGCTCTCCCGGAAATGAAAGCCGTTTTTTCCTTTCTAAATATTCCAAATATTCTTTAGGATATTTTTTGCTTCGTTTTGGATCTTCCCACTCTTGAATGGAAGTGTCACTTCATGCCGTTCACTGTCAGTCTGTGTGTTTTCATGATGCAGCCAACAACACCTTGGTGGTGTGCCAGCCAACAAGCACAATATCTAGCTTCCAATCTCTTCATCTGTGGTGGAAAAGGGCAAGCTAATACACTGGCTTTAATGCTAGAGGTGCTTTATCTTAGCACACATCCAGATATATGGCTTCTGTAGCCTCTAGTGTGTGTAGTGTCTTAATGAATTGTCTATGGCATAGCTTGTGGGAGGAGACCATACAAAAGTGTGCACGCACGCACGTGTGTGTGTGTGCGTGTGCATGTGTGCCTGTGTGTGTGTGGGTACATAAGCTGGCTATGGAGGTCACAGTACAGTATGGCGCCTTCACTCTGACAAGTAAACATGACCTTTGGTGCCACAATGAAAACTGCCATTCTTGATGACCTTGGTGAGTTGGTATGTGTGTTATTGTTTGTGTAATTCTCTTGCCTTATTGCTCACTCTTAAAGGCCTGGTTAAATTGCACAAATGGCACATTTGTAATATTTTCTGCGTAATATGTGAATTTATGATTTCACAAAAATGACAAGCTGACTTAGGGTGATCTTTTTTCAACATATGCGCGCCATGTTTTGGCACACTAAATGGCAATATTGACTATTGAGCATATGGATTTTCCTAAATCCACCTTAACATTTCTCAACCAGTGGTTATTATCACTTGTCCTCAAAATCTTAATGAGTGTAGGAGTATGCTAAAAATACAGGGTGAATGAGACCATTATATCATAAAGGGCAAGCTGAAGTGTATTGGGAGGGAGATTTGTCCTCTACTCCTTCCTCCACTGGTCATCTCTCCATTTGAAACGGAGGGATTTGGAGCCTTTCTACGCAGCAGTGTGGCTCCCGCTCGGCAGCCAATGGTTGGACTGTCTGGGTGGCTCTCTACCTTACTGTAATGGCGGGTCACTGGCTCCCTTCCACTTGCTATGATTATAATGACCTTGGCGGGGCCGGGGCTCGAAAACATTGGATTAAGGGGAAAGGAAAATGAGAGGAGGTTTCCATTTCGCTCTTGGCATTAAATTTGTGGGGAATTTCTGCCAAGAATCCCCCCGCCCCACAACCGCCACGCCCCCCCCCCCCCCCCCCCCCCCCCCCCAACTTGATGGGGCTCGGGCGCACTGGCGCTGTCGGCCCGAGTGGAGCTCAAGCGAATAATGATACACAGACTTTCACTTAGAAATGAATTAAAGGCCACGGGAAAGGTGGTGTGGATGCCTCTCTCTCACCACCGTACACTGACATTAGTACCTGTACTCAGTCAGCATTCATATTCACTGGCCAAACGTGACTTGCACAATCCATCCATCAGTGACTTGACAGATACATTGAAGTGATTGTAATTGGGAAACGCTGAGGCAGATGTGACTAAAAGAAGATAGTTGGGTAAGGTGTAGGGGTGTCACGATACACTCAGTTCACGATACGATACGTATCACGATACTGGGTTCACGATAACGATACGATACGATACGATTTTAACAATATTTTTTTAAACTTGAATAATGACAATATATGACTGGAAAAGTAGTATTTTATTTGAAATGCACAAATACAAAACATGCTGTTGTGGGAAATTGTTATTACAATAACAACTAGAAAAAACATGAGATTGGAGATAAGGCTTATCTTGAAATAGAATGAGTTACACCGTCACTTAGATTTACTTTGAACTAAAAGGTTTCTCAGCAGTATAAATTCTCATTATGCATCTTCAGTTTTTCTTCAAACTCAAACAACAAGACTTTTCTTAGTCTATTTTTTATGCATCTTCAGTTTTTCCTGTCAAGTAAACAGTTTTGCCAGAAACTCAATTGAATGGTTTCTCTCCTGTATAACTTCTCATGTGTCTCTTCAGAGACTTGTTCAACTGAACTACTTTCCACACATTGAACTTCAACAAACAAAGACGTTTCTTTGTCTACTTTTGAAAAAAAAAAAAAAAAAAGTTTTTTTTTTTTTTTTTTTTTTTTCACGATATGAGATTTCATCTCAACGATACATATCGTGACGTTTTACTATCGCGAAATTTCGTGGGACGATATATTGTGACACCCCTAGTAAGGTGTAATGGGCCTGCGTCCAAAGACTTAGCCAAGCCTCAGGGCTTGGATCAATATAACCCGTGCCCAAATGTTACCTTACTTGCTCCGTCAGACAGTGGAGAAGAGGCACGCAGACGGTGAGGTTATCAGCGTGTCAGAGATACGCTTTTACACAACTTAACTCTAAATGCGTGTTGCAAAAAAGAATCTAATGTGTTGAGTTTAATACTTTCCTCACAATAACTTTTTGCATGTTGCGATTTGAATACGTGGTTTGATTTTGTGCGCACATTTTTCTCACACAACACATTAGATATAGCGTCTGTTGTAACATGTTTTCAGGAGGATAGCTAGCCTGCCATAAACAGGAGGGAACTAGGCTAATGCAAGAAGTTGTACAGTTCAGTTCAGTTTATAGCCTCTTATCACAAGCATGTGTCAAGGGGCTTTACATAGCGTCATCACAGTCATATACAGTAACAGTACTACGTCATCCTATATCAATCTACACACTTTCTAATGCTACTCTCTACTCCTTTAAAATGAGTCTTAGCTGATATAGACTGTGTGTTACTTAGTTGATTTCACTACTGTTGGCAAAATGTGATATTGTACGTTGCTTTGGATAAAAGCTTCTGCTAAATGACAATGTAATGTACACGCAACCCAACATAGACTCATCATGTATCATATACATTTTACGATACTACACACAGTATATCAGGGGGCGGACATGGGGAGAACATGCAACCTCCACACAGAAAGGACCGGGTTGGAGATTCGAGCACACAACCTTCTTGCTGTGAGGCGCTAACCACTGACTGAGCGCAGGCGCCTGCCTACTAGTAGCTACTAGAAGATAGTGCTAGTTATATCGAGTAGTACACTAGCGTTTTACCTTCAATTTATCCAGGTAAGGTTTGATGATGATCATACGGGCATCTGGGAGCTGCCGAGTACAACCACAGTCTTCCAGCGTTGGCTACTGAGCAGCTCCGCTGGAGCAATTAGGGGTTAAGCACTTTGTTCAACAGCAGCACCTTAACAGTAGTTGTTGACTTGACGCAGAGAGACTGACTGCTCATTCACCTTCCCTCCCAGACTTTCTCAGCCCATAGCAGAGGAATTCAAACCAGAGAACCTTCCAGTCACAAGGCCTCTTCTCTTACCTTCAGACTAGTGCAGTGAGTAGGAATGACTTTGGAAATCCCCCTCAGCGAAAGAACATTGTAATTATCATCTCCGCTTTATTTAAGGCCCGCCCCTCCAGAGATACATTGCCCTATACACATTTCCAACCTGTGAAAACACACATCTCCAAAAGATGATGAATGATTATTTCCATAAGTCACAATCTGATTCAAATGAGATTCATGCCTGCGTCAGGAGAATCAGGGTGAAGATGCACAGCTGTGCTTGTTTCAGTCGCTCGTTGTCGCTCCGGGTTTTGCCTTGTAAAACAATGATTTGCTCTCAAAGCATAATTAACCATTTTTTTTTAGGTTAGGTTACTGGAGGGGGACCTGAATGTATCTAAATTAGTTGGGATAATTTTGGATACTCGCTGACAGTGTTGTTGTAGGACACTGACTCCTCACAGTCACCCCCTCATTTTCAGGACTTGAGCACTGATGACTTGGACTTGGACTCGAGCATTCATGCGTTCAGACTTGGAAGTTGGAGACGAGGACTCAGACTTGTTAATTGATAAGGACTGTTAATTGATAAGGACTGTTTTTTTGTTTGTTTGCTGTTGTTGCTGTTGTTGCTGCTGCTGTTGTTGTTTTTTTGTAATAGGCCCTAATAATTTGTTATAAGATATTGATACCTATTAATACTGTGACATGACATTATTCAATTTCATGCAAGGGCGGGCACGTATGTTCCACACGACCACACCTACATGTGGATTCACACCAGAGATGCTCACACAAGTCATTTGCAAGTCCAAGTCAAGTCTCGAGTCTCTTATGGATGAGCGTTCTATCATCTGCTGCATGCCATCCACCAGTCTGCTTAGAACACTGCATAGCTAAAACTAAGGAATTCAAAGCGTGTACTGTATTATCCTCACTCCTTTATCAATTAAAATACAGTATCAGGATGGATGACATTAGTAGACATTTCCTTAATGTTAAATGTTAATGCACCAAAAAATAAAATAAAAATAAAGATGGTTCACAAGTCCCAAACCTCAAGTCCAAGTCGGAAGTCTCAAGTCACTGTGTGTGCGACTTAGGTGCGACTCAAGTCCAAGTCCCCATTTGTGATTCACACACAGACTCTGACTCAGACTCAAGTAATGGGGACTTGAGACTTGACTCAGACTCGAGAGATATAGTGACTTTACAACACTGCTAGCTGATCTAATGAGTTTCATTTGAAATGTAACCTACATGTAGGCCTACATAGTGAGTTAGCTGCTTAGGTCCGAGAAGTCTAATTGTGTGTTTTTAGGTTGCTTACTACAGTATGTTTGTGACAAAGCAACTTTGTGTCAAAAGCCCTCCTCCCTATGTTGCTTAAGTAGTGACAGTTTATAACATATGAATATGATTATCACATACTTAGTGAGTTTGACAGTGAAGGGCTTTAATTACCATTGCTATTTAACTACTAGACGGATAGCAAGGCAAACCACGCTTCCATTAGCTGTATCCACTTTGTGTTGTGACTAGTCATCCTGCTGTACACTATGCCACATGAAGTAGAATTTCAACAAGCAGAATTACATTACATTAGCTCATTTAGCAGACGCTGTTTTCCAAAGCCACTTACAATATCACATTTTGTCAACAGTAGAGAAATCAACTATGCAACACAGTCTATGACAGCGAAGACCTTTTGAAGGAGTAGAGTAGCACTTGTAGAAAGTAGTAGTTTGAGAAGGAATAAGTAACATTAGTTGGATCTTTCCATAACTAGAAGGACACTCGGAGAGTGCAGATCTCCACTAAGGCCAATTGCTTGTTCGTGAGGCTTCTTTCTTTGTGAGTCAGTTCCGCTCCAGAATCATTGGGTTCTTCTTCCTTGGCCCTGATGGTCCAGGTTACAAGCTTCCACCAAGCTTCATGAAAATCGGGCCAGTCGTTTTTCCATAATCCTGCTGACAAACAAACGGCACTGAAAACATAACTTCCTTGGCGGAGGTAATTATGTAAGCTGGAATATTCAACTTTGTAAAGGTTGAATACAGATGGCGAGTAAAGAAAAGTGTGTGTGTGTGTGTGTGTGTGTGTGTGTGTGTGTGTGTGTGTGGGGGGGTATTTTTCCACAACTTCAATAACTACATGAGTTGAAATTCACTCTGGATTTCTCTTGCCCCCTTTAAAACAAGTTGTATCTAATCGTTACAAAGCACCTTCTCTAAGGAGAGATTCCTAACCTCTGTAGCACAGAGTGTAGTTGTCCTGATACCTCTATTATTACAGTTACCTGCCTGTCTGCCTGCTCTCAATCAGAACCCCCCTCTGTGTGCAATGGAAGTGCCTCAGCCTTGGTAACGATTTTTCCCGTGTTGACAAGTCACAACATGGAGATCTACAGCTCGGAGAGCAGCCCTTTGGCTACGCACAGCCCGGCTCGCACTGAGTAATAGCAATCTCACAGGAGTAGCAGGCTTTCAGCTGGCAGCAGTTCATACAGAACAGCTCGCCAGTGCAGCTGGGAAAGACAGAGCGGAGAGCGGAGAGGCAGAGAGAGAGAGGAGCTGGTGCTGGTGGTAGGAGGAAGTGGAGAGAGGAAGAGCTGTTAAGAGCTCTGGGCGGTTTCTCTGTTGTTGTACCACACAAGTGCATCCAGGGCCCTGCAGGACCAGCCTTTAACAGGCATGAGGGATGGCGAGCATGAGAGAAGAGGAGGCGGCGGTCTGGGGAGCTGGAGTCGGCCAGTTGTGCCAGACGCCCCGCGCTCTAAACAGGGATGTGATTTATTGTTGCTCGCTCTCTCCGTCTCGCGTTTCGCGTTTCACTCCCGAGAAAAAGACGTCGAAATTACATCGTAGACAATTAAGGAAGCTCCTCGATTGTCTCCGAAGAAAGGCCGTCCGTCGCCTGTGGCCCCGTGAAGAAATGTGAGAGCATGTGGAACACGTCTAACTAGTGCATGAAATCCAGGGGATTTTTTTGTGTGTCTGCTTAGGTTGGCATAGATGTTTTTTTTTCTTTTATTGCCGAGGTCCCGTTGCTTTGGATTCCGCTTTGGTTGTTGCTTTTTGATTGGCCGTGCCAACTCCGCTCTTTGGCTAAACAAGCGCAGTCCCTAAGGCTTACCATTTGAAATCAATGGTAATTCAATGTAATCTATCAGTGTATGTGTACATGTTGCCAGGGGCCTTTAAATGGCTGCTGGCCAACACGTTGATCTTTGTCGCCCTCGCTGAACGCACTCTGCACGGCGCAGTCCTATGAGATGACCTCACTTCCTGTGTGGGAAGAAGAGGGCAGGAGGCCTCTTGCACACACACACACACACACGCACACACTCACTCTCAAGCACAGCCTGGCTCTTGTTAGCCTTTAGTGCACTAGCCAGGCAGACCCCTCTCTTCTCCTGGTGTGGAAGTGTTTCCACATTGCACATTGAAGCAGTCGAGAGCAAGGCACAGGCTAATGTGTTTAACTAGCCGGGCTAACAGCTGTGTGTCTGCTGCATTTCGGGGACATAGGATCAGTTTTATAGAGAGATTAAAAATGCAGAGAAGGAGGGGGGGAGTTGCAGACACAGAATAGTAGGACCATAAGGCGGTGACAGCTCTCCAGGGAAACAATATATCACCTCTAAAAAGAGAGTGGAAGTGTTTGGCTCTGGGACAAAAATCCAGAGAAGTTAAAATCATTGATGTGAAGTCATCTCTGTGAAAGCCATTGTCAGTGGCGGTGTGAGGTTATTTATGGTGCTGAAAATGCAGGTGAGTGCCTGACACTAATTCAGTGTTGTACATTACAGAGAAAGGCTTCCCCATTTGCACAGTGTTGCTTTAGAATCTCATAGTGCATCAAAAAGAGAGACAATCAGGTTTCATCCTTTTCATTGTTCAAACAAGGGCATACATTTGGTCACTTGATTTTGCCTTTGTGATGCTAATGCTAATCGTGGGGCGGCTATAGCTCAGGAGGTAGAGCGGGTCGTCCACTAATCGCTTTGGATAATAGAGGTCGGTGGTTCGATCCCCGCCTCCTCCAGTCTGCATATTGAAGTGTCCTTGGGCAAGGTACTGAACCCCAAATTGCTCTCGATGGTGTGCCAGCACCCTGCATGGTAGCTTGCCGCCATCGGTGTATGCATGCATGTCCGTGTGAATGGGTGAATGTACCTACCTACTACTGATTGTAAAGCGCTTTGGATAAAAGCACTATATAAATGCAGGCCATTTAATGAGATGAGTTCATCACTGGATATTTCGTTCTGGGCGAGGAGTGCTGTAGCTTTATGTGCCCCCAATGCCTCCTTCACACTGTGCACATTTCCCAGACGACAGATGACCGGCGTGAAAGAAACGTGGAGATTTCTTTGGTCGTGGCTACAAAAATGCTCGTCTTTTGTCTCACAGTGAGAGAGGTTCAAAGACAGCCGTTGTCACAGTCTTGTGACCAAAGATAGCCTAAGACGAATTCTGACAGTGTCAGAAATGTAGGGTGACAGCTACGATGACATATTAGCATATCGGTGCATATCAGTATAGATGCTAAATGCTAGTAGAGGCTAATAAATAGTTGACGTTACCTCACCTCTATCACAAAATTGGCATCCCCCATGTGTTGGCCTCTGTTCCCCTAGCCACGGCCACGTCACCTCCTCCTGACCTCCTCTGTGGATCTTTTTCCATCTATCTATCCATCCATCCATAAAAGGGAGCATGTGGACAATGTTTCTCTGTTTCTCTGTTTGTTTACATTTTTGTCCCACTACACACACACAAGGAGGCATTGTGATATCACTGATGATGTCATCAGTGATGTCATAAAGTCCCACTGATGATATCATAGTGAAATCACTGATGATGTCATCAGTGATGTCATAAATCACTGATGACTGATGGCTCGGCCATGGCATTGCTACATCATCAGTGATGTCGTGACAGCAATTGTGTTCTCATCAGTGATGCAAAGTTGTGGCATCATCAGTGATGTCATAAGAGCAGGCCTTTTTTATCTTTTTTATTCTTTTGAGCGGAGTGGAGCGGTGAGTGCGAGCGGGTGAAATCTGGAGCTGAGCGGCCGTGAGCACTGGAGCGGGTGGAAAGGGCCGCTCCGTGAGCGAGGAGCGGTAATTATCACCGCTCCACCGCTTCCGAGGCAAAAATAAAGCATGATTATTATCAGCTGATAATCTATCGGAAAAAGGCCATTATCGGAATTATAAATAATAACGCAAAATGGCCATATCGGTCGATAATTTATCGGTCCGATAATTATCGTGCATCCCTACCAAAAATCATATCTCAGTATTTTTAGGCTGAATGGCGAAATATGATATATCTTGGTATTTTCTACAAAGTGGGCTAGATTTTCAATTGTAAATTGGGCTGGGCGATATGGACTCTCAAAAAATATATTTACACAATGTGATTTTTGATTAAAAAAAATCATCAGTGAATAATGATATAATGAATAACGTTAAGTGGGTAAAGGCAAATAATAGAACAGCTAGAACAGTCTGGTAAGCTCAGAAAATGACTTCACTTTACTGTAGCCTTTAAAACCAGGAAAAGACGAGTATGCAGTATCACGATATTACCATAACAAGATCTGTCTCATCAGTCACAATATTGGCCAGACCTAACCTTGAGTGCCACGCAGAAAGGCTGAGACACAATTTACAGAAAAGCATGATTAAAGTTGATTATCAATCTGCTTCTTTAAATGGTGTAGTGACATTAAATTACTTTGTTTTGAGACACATGCGCGCACACACATGCACCTCGCTGTGTTGACTTGACTGACTGGGGTTGACTTTATTATGGAGCCGACGGGTTTGGTGCATGTTTTGCAGATAACCATTTTTTGTTCAACATCGTCCTTGCGATACCCAAACCACTGCCAGATGATGGATCCAGTGCTGTTTCTTTTTGCAACAAATTCGTCCGCTCCATTTCCCATTCTCTACTACTGGCTCTCAGGTTCTTGCTCTCGTCTCTCGTCCTCCACGTTTGGCATAACCACGGAGGGTTTCGTAATAACGCTGCCTTGACGCGTGTCTTCTGGTCGAGTGTCTTCTGGTCGAGTGTCTGTGACGTCGAGTGTCTGTGACGTCGCGTAGCGCGGGCGAGTGTCTGTGACGAGGTTTGACACGTTTGACGTATGCATGTGATTCCCCCTCCCTTCCTGTTTGTCTGAGTGCGAGAGGGAGAGCTGACAAGAGGAAACGTGAAGCGAGTCATACCGGCGGCTTAAGTTATAAACATTGCGTGACAATTATACTCGAATGTTCACGACATAGTAATTTACTACATCTCACGTGGCACAAGCCGAGATAAACACGATTTCAGACGGACAAGCCCGTCTTTTATTGTCACACGGTTACACATCAACACATGCACGGAGGGCCACAAACACACACATGCTGACGGTGGCCGGTGAAATTTGTCCTCTGCATTTAACCCATCCTGGCTTTGTCCTTTCCTCCGGGGGGCAGGCCAGGAGCAGTGGTCGCTTTCTCGTACAGCGCCCGGGGACCGACTTCGGATGTTGTCGCCACTGGTCGGATGACGATGACGATCTGATCTTCTGCATGTTTTTAATGGGGGGGGGGGGGGGGGGGTATACATCGAGTATATTCGAAATATCGCCCAGCCCTACTTCATTATAAACAAATAACCAGTCTTTTGAGCCCTTCATCATGCGGTCTTTGAATGAGCACAAATTAAATTATACTCTAATGTAATTATTATGAAACAAACAACCAACAAATTATGTGACCCAACTGAATATCTAAATATCAGCCACTGCAATCGGTGAACGTGATTTTTTGCCGATGGCAAAATAAGATCCCGTTCACCGATCAACAAAGCCAATATCGGCTGATATATCAGCACATCCCTAACTAACCCTACCCACCCCTTGCATCCCCACTCTCTACCACCTTCCTATCCCTAGCTATGGCCCTTTAACCACTAAACTCACTAAACGTCCATGACTGACTGACCAATTGACTGACTGACTGACTGTCCTCACTTTTCCATCCCCTGACCCCGGCCGCTGGCCCAGCGTCGTGGAGGGGGGGGAATCAAAGTTAGGTATTCTGAAGAGAGCTTGAATCAGATGGCTCAGCCAATGATTGCCCGTGTGTTCCCTCTCCCCACGAGTGTTCTGAATGGGGGCCATGTTGGTTCAGATTGCCATGTCATTAATCCCTCGTACTCTACAGGGGAGTGGTCAGCGGCAGATGTATTTGCACTTCTTCCAGAAGGTTTTCTAGATTAGCCCAAATCCTCCCAGAAAAACCGTTTAAAAACCTCATTTGGCACGCACAGCCAGACTTTGTGCTCATAGCTGGCCAAAGACAGCCATCTCTCCCTCCACATCTCATCCTCTGACTCCGCTGGTCCGCCCCCCCCCCCCCCCCCCCCCCCCACCACCCTGTGGCTCTCAAAGCTTAGCTTTATGTCGATTTGGACAAGGCAGTCTAATTGTTTGGGAAGTCAGTTCTGTCATTTGCATGTAGCAAGCAGCCACTTTCCCAGTTTCAGTGGTTTGACCTTGTTGTACCTGCCAGCCAGAAATGAGATCATCAGAGGAGGAGACGAGAAGCTGACATCTCTCCTCCACCTACCCGTGGCTTTAAGTGATGGTTGTCATAGCAATCATTATGCCACAGAACAGACTCAGTGGGTGAAGGATGGCTTTGAATGCGGCAGCCTCGGGTCACAACCTGGTTATGACAGAACAGATAGAGCTATGAGGGTTGGCAATAGCACACTGTCTGCACAAAGTAAACAGCGGCATCATACATACATTGCGTTGTCCGGTTCGTATAGCTTTCAGGTGCAGCGATGGAGGCAGGCAATGTGTCTTTTTATACCTTGAGGAAAGCGAGGCAGGTATTGCCTTGGTGTAACGGAGAGGGAGAGAGAGCAGCATGGGGCGAACAATGCCTCTCATTCCCATCAGCTGCCCTGGCCAGCATTTAACATGGAGATTGGAAACGGAATAAGCTCTCCCCCCGTCCTCTCTGGACCTGCATGTAAATGAGGTTAGCGGTTAGCATTTCCTGCTGTGCCACGGCAATTCTTCTCTCTCTCTCTCTCTCTCTCTCTCTCTCTCTCTCTCTCTCTCTCTCTCTCGCTCCCCCTCTCGCTCCTTTTTTTTTTATAATGGCCTGAAACTGCCCCCCCCCCCCTCCTTTCCTGGGGAAGGGACCGGGACCAATCCTGATTAGTGTCCCTGTCCTAAGTGACAGGCTAAAATCCAAGCAGGCACTGCCTTGGGCGCCTCTGCCAAACAGCCGTCAACCCAATGCCACCATAAAAAAAGCCATCTTCCCCCCCTCCCCCCCCCCGCCTCAATTCTCAAGGTTCGCTCCCTCTTCCTGCTTGCCCACTCCTTCTCTCCTGCTGTCCTTTCCAAGCGTCTCAAACAGACATCGCCTTTTTCCGCTCCTACACACACACAGTCCCCCTTACATACATGGACATATAGAATTAGCCCTCTCTCTACCCCCACCTCCCGCTGGACCACGCTTTGTACCTCTGCCTTGACTGGCTGCTACAGAGCGGCTGAGTGTCCCTTTGCCAGTAGGGCGATTTACAAACAATGCATTGGATGCTGTACACACTCCCACCTTCCACCCTCCTACTCTCTCTCTCTCTCTCTCTCCTACTCTCTCTCTCTCTGTCTCTCTCTCACACTTCTCTGCTACACACACACAATCACCTCTGTGAGCTGCTACAGTATGGCAGAAAGGCACGCAGCAGGGTGATGGCCTGTTCATTTAGCACTGTTTTCAAAGAATCTACCCTGTCTTGTTGAGAACGGTGCCGTGACATCCAGTCCTGCTGAACGAGCTTACTTTGTTTGACCAGTGACACACATTTATGGGACTATTTCACGTGGCTTTATAATTAGTAGTTTTCAAGACCACATGAAATGGTCATCTTGAACTCAGTTCATGACAAGTTCTGATATGAAGCAAAATATGAGAGGGGTGGGCGCATTGCATTGGTGATTGCCTGCCTAATTCTTATACTTCATGACAGCAACTAGTTACTGTACTCTGTATTTTATATATGAGAGGGCAATGAAACAATAAAGAAGCAGGATTGAAATATGATTGTAGTCATATCACCATACTTGCAGTCATAAATATGGTATCATTGTGCTATCTTTTGGATTTCCTGGCATGTCAATCTGTAAACACAGACAGACTACTGGAGACGCTGCAGGACACTTTGGAAGTGAGCCCTCAGCACAGCACCTTGATCTGGCAGTTTTATGGGTTACACAGGCATACAATTCGAAAACCTTACCTTTGCCCCTAGTGGTCAAATGTGGTAGCATTCTTTCTCACAGAGTCCAGATGGATTGGAGAATTGGCATAAAAGTGTGCCTTGTGAGGGACTGAAAGAAAGCTCTCATTGTGGATTGAATTTACTCACATATGACCCAGGTAGTGTTTGCTCTAGATGTGCTCAGGTAAAGCTTGATCATATGATTTTGATTTTGCCCATTATCGTATGAATTAATAATGTACATCTGATCACATCAATTGTAAACATAGGGCTGGGAAATATAGCTGAAAATGTATCTATGTAAAATATTTCATATATTGATAATTATTGATCATTTTTAATTACCCTTTTTTAAATAGAAATAAAACCCATTTAGTTCATTTTCCTATATCAGCGGTGCCTAGCAGCCAGAGTCAGATTTCACTCTCACGAGAGTAGGAGAGTTGACTGACAAGACGATGGTGGAGCATCTATGTCAAAGCAAAACAAACGATCACAAACACACAGGGGGATAAAACAGCTAAAAAAACATTGATGGCTAGCAGCAGTGCAGAGCTCTAGACTAACTTTTCCACTGGTAGCACTGGCGTTAGCAACCTCCTCAGTTTGTCACTGGTAGCACTGGCATTAGCAACCTCCTCAGTTTGTCACTGGTAGCACTGGTGTTAGCAACCTCCTCAGTTTGTCACTGGTAGCACTGGTGTTAGCAACCTCCTCAGTTTGTCACTGGTAGCACTGGTGTTAGCAACCTCCTAAGTTTGTCACTGGTAGCACTGGTGTTAGCAACCTCCTCAGTTTGTCACTGGTAGCACTGGTGTTAGCAACCTCCTCAGTTTGTCACTGGTAGCACTGGTGTTAGCAACCTCCTCAGTTTGTCACTGGTAGCACTGGTGTTAGCAACCTCCTCAGTTTGTCACTGGTAGCACTGGTGTTAGCAACCTCCTCAGTTTGTCACTGGTAGCACTGGTGTTAGCAACCTCCTCAGTTTGTCACTGGTAGCACTGGTGTTAGCAACCTCCTCAGTTTGTCACTGGTAGCACTGGTGTTAGCAACCTCCTCAGTTTGTCACTGGTAGCACTGGTGTTAGCAACCTCCTCAGTTTGTCACTGGTAGCACTGGTGTTAGCAACCTCCTAAGTTTGTCACTGGTAGCACTGGTGTTAGCAACCTCCTCAGTTTGTCACTGGTAGCACTGGTGTTAGCAACCTCCTCAGTTTGTCACTGGTAGCACTGGTGTTAGCAACCTCCTAAGTTTGTCACTGGTAGCACTGGTGTTAGCAACCTCCTCAGTTTGTCACTGGTAGCACTGGTGTTAGCAACCTCCTCAGTTTGTCACTGGTAGCACTGGTGTTAGCAACCTCCTCAGTTTGTCACTGGTAGCACTGGTGTTAGCAACCTCCTCAGTTTGTCACTGGTAGCACTGGTGTTAGCAACCTCCTAAGTTTGTCACTGGTAGCACTGGTGTTAGCAACCTCCTCAGTTTGTCACTGGTAGCACTGGTGTTAGCAACCTCCTCAGTTTGTCACTGGTAGCACTGGTGTTAGCAACCTCCTCAGTTTGTCACTGGTAGCACTGGTGTTAGCAACCTCCTCAGTTTGTCACAGCAGTGCATGATTTGTTCACACTTTTCTTTCCCTCTTCTTTTTCTCTGGTGGTAGGTGCGCTGGTGACGGGGGGGACTGCTTTTCTTCCCCTCTGCCATGCTGCATCTCTCTGTGTCACATTGAGGCTGTTTACACGTTGTGTCACTTCATGCATCTTGGCAGAAATAACCTGCAATTAATTAGAAATCAGCGCATTTTCAGCAGCACTACCGAGTACTATGCAAAATACTGTAGAATGTATTTTTAGCATCGCTGGTCACAACTTTAAAAGAGAGAGAGAATTGAATGGCTGGTCGCAACTTTAGATTTTTATGCCTCCGCCAGCGATAGCCAGGCCGGAGGCATTATGGATCCGGGTTGTCCGTCCATCCGTACGTACGCGATTAACGCGATTAACCTGAACGCCTTGACGAAATTTCATCAAATTTGCCTCAAACATCGACTTAGACTCAAGGATGAACTGATTAGGTTTGGGTGGTCAAGGTCACTGTGACCTCTCGAACGCCATTTTCAAGCTTGTTAACGCGATATCTCAGGAATGCCTTGACGGGAGTTTCATCAAATTTGCCTCAAACATCGACTTGGACTCAAGGATGAACTGATTAGATTTTGATGGTTAAAGGTCAAAGTTCAAGGTCACTGTCACTGTCTGTGACCTCACACCCAATTTCCAAGCTCTGTAACGCAACATCTCAGGAGTGCCTTGACGGAATTTCTTCCAATTTGCCTCAAATGACGATTTGGACTCAAGAATGAACTAATGGCGGAGGCATAAATAGTATGTTGAATTTATTCAACATACTATATATGACACAGAATTGTTGATGCATACAATTACACATGTTTTGCAGCAACATGTCGTTCCTGTCTGATCCAAACATTGATGTAAATGTAGTCGTCTTCGATGGTTACAGAGAGTATTCTTTGCATGGCTGGTTCAGAACTTTACGAGAGAGAGAGAGAGAGAGAGAGAGAGAGAGAATCGGGGCTGAGCAAAAGCGATGTGACCACGACCAGGTGAAATTGTTACTCGCACACTCTCAAAAAATGGTCGCAGTCTACTCTAGAGCCCTGCAACACTGCAGCAGAGACCGATACAGCTCACCTTGACGGGGTAGCTTGTTCCTGAGAGCAGTATCAACAGGTAGAAGTCCGCTACAACACGACGACGACGACGACCATACATGAATAAAAAAAGTTAGTCCAATGCAAATCCCGACTCCGGATATCCACGCTCAGTGACTACCTTGACAGCTGAGTCGTAGAGCAGTTAAATGAAAAGTAACGATAGACTGTTTATGAGCCAGCTAGGGAGGGAGCATGTTTACTTTTTTCCCCATGCTACCGTGAGTGAAACTTTCAAGCGTTTTCTCATTGTATTGTATTATATTGCTGTTTTATCGCCCAGCTGTTTTATCGATTTCCAGCTGTAGCAAACTTTTTTTATGGCAGTGGTGTTTTGCCGAGTGTGGAAGTATTGAAGACTCTGTGCAATGATTTCTGATTTTATTTAATCTCGTTGTTTTACGTTTGCTGCCAGCAAGTGTCGTAAAAGGGTCATGCAGACATGGGATTCAGCTACTTATTATTCATGAACCCTTTCAGCCAATGAGTGCTGATTAGCCATAGTGCTAGCATGGACATGTAGCATGAATTCCATGAAAGAGAACTGTGGGAATAGCATGATCCTCCCATGCACTACGTCCTGCCGGTGAAACAGCAGGGGGAATTGACCAAGTACAATTGGGGAGAGAATGGAATGGAATCTGAAAAGACAAAAAAAAAATCTAAGAAAGAGAAAAATAAGCGCGAATTCGCAAAAGCTGCAACAAAATACCGGTACGCGAATTGCAGGATGACAGGGGCAGCCCACGCCCACCTTATGTCTGTCTCTGCCACCCTGCATTATGGAATTCCCGCATCCCCCACCGCCACTTTTAGCTAATTGGCATGCTCACACAAACACACACCTGACTAGTGCTGCCTGCAACTATCGATTCTTTTAGTAATCGAGTATTCTACCGAATAATCCATCGATTAATTGAGTAATCGGATAAGAACCCTTTTTTGTGTTTTCAGTAAGCGTCCGTGAGAAACACAGTCTCTAAATGCCGCGTCGAGGCGAATCATTTTGGCCTCGATCATTTTAATTATTCGAGTTATTCGAGGTACTCGAGGAATCGTGACAGCTCTACACCTGACCTCCATGCACACTTGACCTCCATGCCAAATTTCAGCCTCCTGCCTCTGCCACCCTGTATTTTGAAATTTTCACTGTTACCCGTCTCTCTCTACCTACAATACATTTTTTATGGGAATTCTGGACAAAATCATATCGAACAATGAAAAATATTTTCATATGTGGGTCAGAGAGACACAATATCATCAACTGGGGGTCTGTGGCCATAATGCATAGTACTATCAGAGGTCCTTAATATGGAGAAGTTTGAGAATCACTGTACTAGTGAGCCTACGTTGTCCTATTCTTGCCCCAGAATGCATTTTGTAGCTCTGTGTCCTTAGTCTTTGTTTTGGTGGCTCCCTCTTCTCTTGTGTCCACGGCACGCTGTATTCTTTCTCTGTACTCCCCTCTGCTTCATCTCTTTCCACATCTTCATAAATGCTCACAATGGCATCACAGTCTGCTGAATCTGCTGTAACTTTATAACGGTATCTAAGTTAACGTTTTGTATTTGTAACATCGGTTGGTAAAAGGCACAGCACCATACATTTGACAAATGAGCAGCTCATTTCATTTTCACCTTTGCGCGCCACGGATATATTCTCTCTGCCAGTTTGCCTAAAACTTCAACTTGTCTTTGGAGTGCTGCTTTGTTAATGTCGACATCACGTTAAAGTTACTGTTGTTTTTGCGCTACAGCGGCGAGCGTACCTTTTAGCGAACAGTCCACGTTACTGTTTGCATGCCTTCAAGTTCACATCATTGTAATCTGTCTCGGCTAGCGAGAGACGCTGCTTGCTGCATGTTACAGCATTGACTGCGGTCACACCAGACCAGAGAGAGGGGGCTTGCGTCAGGCTAGCGAGAATAACAGTAAGACTTCTGGTCAGACCTTTTCTCAACAGTCACGTGACATCGTGATGTCACACCTCTGCTTCCGGAATACATTTTTATGCCTCAACTTTCCACTGCTCCTGAAGCGGGGGCCCTCTCTGTCAACTTTCCGCTGCTCCTGAAGCGGGGACCCTCTCTGTCAACTTTACGCTGCTCCTGAAGTGGGGGCCCTCTCTGTCAACTTTCCACTGCTCCTGAAGCGGGGGCCCTCTCTGTCAACTTTCCACTGCTCCTGAAGCGGGGGCCCTCTCTGTCAACTTTACGCTGCTCCTGAAGCGGGGGCCCTCTCTGTCAACTTTACGCTTCTTTGCTGTGGTTCATGTCTGCCAGCCAATGGGACATTTCTGTTGTTAGGTAACCGTTAGTTTGCTGTTTACCATCTGAAAACTGCGTATTCTACTTGGGCCACATATAGTATATTTTGAAGACAAGCCGAGGGCCATTTAAAATCGGTCTGCGGGCCACAATGGGCCCCCGGGCCGGATTTTTGGACATGCCTTTGTAATGTAACATTACAACCACGGAGCTGGAATAAAACAGACACATATTTCCAGAACCTACCACTCAGTCCTAGCCTGGGTAAACCCAGCCTCCACGTGACCTCTATCTATGTGCTATGATAGCACATAGATAGTTTACCCAGGCTAACTCAGTCCAACCTCCTCGCTAACTCCCCTCCAAGCCATCGTGAGGCGTTATTATGAAACCCCCAGCCCTTGCAGAGAATATCCTCTGCTACATGTGAGAGTATCTCCTCCGCTACATGTGAGAGTATCTCCTCCGCTACATGTGAGAGTATCTCCTCCGCTACATGTGAGAGTATCTCCTCCGCTACATGTGATTGTGTGTGTGACTGTGGCGGGGGCTGATGATGTGTGAGGGGTCAGAGTGGGGTGAAAGGCCATGTCCTAAGCCCCGCCCCCCAGCTACCCCAAGATGAGACGTTGATTTGCTTTTTTTTTTTATCAAGTAGAATTCTAGGGGCTTAGTTCCCCTTTAACTAACTTGTAAATGAAATAATGCTGAAGTTGAACAAGTCATCAGTTTGCTGGGGACCCCTGGAACACCTTCAGGGACCCCTGGTGGTACCCAGACCTCATGTTGAGAACCACTGCAATAGAACATATTAGCCATTTAGCCTTACTGACTTCCATGCAGTGCAGGTCTCTGCCCCACAGCAAGTTGTCTCTGACTATAATGGCTGTAACGCCCCCGAGTACAGGTTGAGTAAACAATACATCATTAAGTATTTAAAGGAAGAACTAAGAAAGATATTGTGTGCTGTTGTCAGTTCAAATTTCCTCACAGGTGAAATTGTGGATATTTTTTGGCCTGTTGCATCTCCATGTAACAACTCCAACAGTCCCCCCCCCCTGTATGTGGTTGTGTGAAGTGTGATGTATGTGCTTGCTTGCCCGTATTCAGTTTCACAAAGGAGAATGCCACCCCCACATGTGCTATTCCTATGAGATAGAACGGCCCCATCAGTGTTTATGAGCGTGAAAAACTCTTTTTCAGAAATTAGAATCCAGTGAACCAAGACTTCAATATGTGATGTATAGCATGCCAGGCACTGCACTGCCAATGAGTGGGAGACTGACTTTGTGCAGGCATAGTGTTCTTGACCTTTGACATTTAATAAATACATTTAAATGATAGTACAGTAGTAGTGCTATCAGCTCTGAACCACAAAGATCTGATCTGATCTCCAGAAAAATCATTGTGGCTATTATTGTCAGTCACATTTTCTCCCATGTTATTTCATTGATGTGGGCAACCTTGCCTGGCACGAGATCTACCTTTCACATGACAGACTATGCTGCTGAGATGATCTAACAGCACCTGTCAGATTCAGTCAAAAGTAGTGCCTGACAGATATATATATACTGTATATATATACTGTGTGTGTGTGTGTGTGTGTGTGTGTGTGTGTGTGTGTGTGTGTGTGTGTGTGTGTGTATATATATATATACTGTGTGTGTGTGTGTGTGTGTGTGTGTGTGTGTGTGTGTGTATATACAGTATATATATATATATATATATACTGTGTGTGTGTGTGTGTGTGTGTATATACAGTATATATATATATATATACTGTGTGTGTGTGTGTGTGTGTGTGTGTGTGTATATATATATATATACTGTGTGTGTGTGTGTGTGTGTGTATATACAGTATATATATATATATATACTGTGTGTGTGTGTGTGTGTGTGTGTGTGTGTGTGTGTGTATATATATATATATACTGTGTGTGTGTGTGTGTGTATATACAGTATATATATATATATACTGTGTGTGTGTGTGTGTGTGTGTGTGTGTGTGTGTGTGTGTGTGTGTGTGTGTGTGTGTGTGTGTGTGTGTGTGTGTGTGTGTGTGTGTGTGTGTGTGTGTGTGTGACCCGGACGACCAATAAAGTTTATTGTTAAACTCAAGTCATATCTTGTCAAGTGTTCGATTTTTGAGGGATCATTGCAAAATTGTCTGCAATATAATGTGTATATATAATATAAGAATATCGGCCGATATATCGATATGTATCGGAATTTTTTTACTGCATAATATCGGTATCCGCATTGGACACAAAAGTCCAGTATCGTTTGGGCTCTAGTAAAAAGTATGACTCATCATAACCACAATTAGGCAAGCACAGAACAAGCCATTCATAATAAACTATCTTCTCTGGCACAGAGTTTGACAATAAGGATTGCCCAGTGGCCCAGGGCCAGTAAGACATTGGGGCCAGTTGATTGGTCAGGCCAGTGTCTGTGGCGGAAGAAACAGTTTCTGCTCTTTCTATTTCTCACCTAGTAATAAGCTGCTTTGCCTCTCTGCTCTGGCACTGGCCTACTCTGCTTTCTGTTCTGCTTTCTGTTGTGTTTTTCCTACCCAATCAGATTGGATGCCACCTCAGAAGAATTAGTCAGGGTCCGGCAATGTGGCGAGTTGTTTGGAGCGGACATGGTGGGGTGGCCGCTGTTTGGAATTCAAAGTGAAAAGTAAAAGCCTGTTTCTTTTTCATGGACGTGTGTGTCCTTGAGTTGAAGTTAATACATCTGTCCTGTACTTACTTACCCTTCATCAGGTGTGGCTTTTCAGTTTCGAAAAAATATTGGAAGCGTGGGAGCTTCTTACTGATGTTTTATTTTACTTTTTTAAAGTTGTACTAGACAAGGCTTGTATGTGTAAATACACAAGTTTTATGAGCCTAAATCACCATCAGCGTCCCATGAGTGTGCTGCTGTGTGCAGATAACACTCTTGATGATGAAGTCCTCAACATTTCAAACACTCTCCCTGCCTTATGTGGCCAATTGAAAGGATGTATCGCGCTAGTGAGCATCAAGTTAGTGCAGTGAGTAGAGACAATGTCCTTCAACTGGAACACCTGGGTTAAAGCGCATTCGTCTGCCTTACTGAAGTGCCCTTGAGCAAGACACTGACTGAATCCCCACCAAATCAAGGGTTGTGGAGCTGACCCTCTGCTCTGACCTCCCTGTGGGTGGAGAGAGACACATGACCACCATATAGGAAAGCTTTTGCAGACACATATTGACTGTTGGTCAGTGATCCACCCAGTGGCACCTGTATTGGTATCTAAAGCCTCTTTCACACATAGTTCCTAGTAAATGACTGGGCTAACCTTTCAGGTGCTGCTAGTGATTTTCACTATTCACACATGTCGCTACATTCAGGAACATTTCTGCAACAAGTAGTTGGAAAGGCAATTGTTGTTTTTTTAATTTGTGCCATGTGAATGACTATTTTATATCATACTCATTGAAAGTTTTTTTTTAGATTATGCATTGCTAACTGTGCAATACACATTTTCATTGAAATGAGAAGTATGTTATGTACAAATGTGCTCAAACGGCATTGTTCCATGGGGAACCCTATGTTACTTACGGGGGGGGGGTGCGTCTATTGGTGACCACAGCTATTAGTAGGAGGATTATTAAGTTATTCCTAACCACTATGGCTTAGCCAGAAAAGCTAGCTTCTACTGTTAGCGCCCATTCTCCGAAGCCACATATCTTTAGAATATTCTGACACTAAAATGGCATTTTTCAGAAAGACGGATCAGGAGAAAATTAAACTTGTTCAAGACCTGTTCCTATCACAGCAACACACTCTCGCAAGATTTGGCAACAGGAACTCATGTTAGCAGGGAGCGATTAGCTAAAGCTAAAGCTGAAGTTCGTTCATGTAGTAGCTAAATTTGTGGCTAGAATTTGTTTTCTTTAATGGAATATCTTAGTTTCAACTGTATTGAGCTATCAACGGGCAGCTTTGTGTTTATATGTGTGGTTTGTGTGGAGTTTGGGAACTCACGATCTCTATTTCAAGTTAGCTTGCTAGGTCAGCACTAACCCCGCGTCACCAGGCACAGTCCTCTCACAACACTTCAGAGGAGAGGTGACCACGTGACCATTTGGGAGACTTGCTGCTACCATTTGTTAGAATTGGTGGAGCCTGCGGTGAATCATCTAGATAGTAATAGAAGATCTATGCTGCCACTCTCTAGTGCCTTTTAAACATGAACTCTGGATCTTGTCAGGCTACAGAGAACAGGATATTTTCAGGTTTTGCCTTTCTAAACATGAGGGGTCTTTGTTAAGAAACAACTGGATATGAGCCGTTTTTTCTGCCAGTGGGCGGGGGGGGGGGGGGGGGGCGTGGTGGCGCGGTAGCATGTATCAAACACAAGAAATGTGATAGGAAACAGCTTTAGCGCCTATGAGGCAGTCAAAATAGTGGTCGCACCGTCGTCAATCACTGTGGGTGATTTGCTGCAGTGGCAACTAGTCATATCTGACTACGGTAGTTTTAAATGTATTTCTCCCCACAAAAGTTTGATAGCCTATGTTTCCTAAATAAACGTTTTGAATCCATTTATTTCTCTATAGTCCATTCTTTATAGCCTCTATAGTCGTAGTCGATCTTATTTATTCCAGTGTTGTCATTAAGAGGCCGATTTCGCAGCAAGAATATTTAATTGGTCGGCACGTCGTTCTCGGTAAAGGAGCTTTCGTTATTGAAACAGACAACCTCCGCTAAATTGACAGCCTACGTCGGGTCGCTTTCGCTTTTGACGGCGGCAGGCACGCTTCTGGTTCTTTCCTGCCGTCTTGCTGGCCTGAAGTAGGCTACTTGTCGTTGCATGATCTCGATTAAAAAAAAGGACTGGCCTAGCAAGGGATGTCTGTTTTGACATTTCAGTTTCCTCCTGTGTGTTTCCTCACAGCGGGTCCAGCGCTGGCCGGCGGGACTGATGCTGCTTGTGTGGCTTTTAAACGGTGCTCTACACTAACGAAAACGTCTGCTATATTTTTATTTTTATTTTTCACCAACACTCAACATACAGGGGGCGGAAAAACTAGTGAACGTGAAGTGCAGTGAAGTGAGTCACGAAGAGCCTCTATGGCAGATCTGCGGATAATGACCTGCCACTGTTTAACTGCACCTCCTTTTGCGCGAATCCGGATCTTACACCGGCGAGCGAGGTGAATAAGATACGGACTTGCGGGAGTGCGCGTAGGCCGGCTAATTGTTGTTTAACATGCAGGCCAACCGGCTAGGAGCGGGTTATAATACGGATTCCACTGCATGTTAAGAAGTGGCTTCTCTGTCTCCATCTCTCGGCGCAAACACACTGGAAACAGAAGCCTGCCACGCGTCAATTCAGCTCGAGCAGGATGCCGGCCGTTGGCACCAGAAGCACTCTGTTTTGCACCACATCGGTTACAACTTGTACTGCCTGGCTGGCTGCACATAATAACTCGCGGCTCGCGTCAAAAATAGACCAGATGCGGAAACTCTCGATGCAGGGCGCGAGCCACCTGCGCCGCGGCCTTCTGTGATCGCTCTAGTCTGTTAACACGTTCAGTGCCAGCGACGCCATATGGCGTCATTAGAAATTTACCGTACAGTGCCAGCGACGCCAAATGGCGTCATAACTCCAAATTGTTTTTTTGACGGGGGGGTGTCGATCTAAGCTTCTTACGTCGCCTCTAACAATATTGTAGCTATTGGAGGTCGATAACCTATTTTACAAACCCATTAGGTGGCGACAGCACTCTCCTGATCAGAGAAAAAGGAGCCAAACACACAGAAATAGTCACTGGGGAAAATGAGGAAATCGCATCGCATCCGTCCGTATGCATCGACGTGCCTCCATAAACGAGCACAACGCCAGCTGTGCCCCCAGCAGCAGCATCCGCTGTCACAACTGAGCACCTCCATGTACGCTGCAACAGCACATTCACATAATCAGCCTTATTATTCCGAACTGGAAGCATGCCAGCCCGTGACAAACACACGCGGAACCAAAAAGCTGAATGTCGCGCACCATTCACTGTGTGTGCGCAGCAAACTCAGCAGAGACTGAGAGCCACCAGACACATAAGACACACCCAGGAGGCGTGTGCAGTTGAGGGGGGGGGGGGGGAGCACGCAGAGCAGCAGAGCAGCATACACTTCACCCAGACAGACCCAGACATCAGAAAATTAGCTTCAGAGTCAGTGATGTGCTTGAAATGTTTAATTTCACAAAAGGCTCATTATCTCAGCTCGTAGAAAAAAAGGGATGTTTTTGCTTCAATCAAGCTATCTTCTCCGGCTCATAACTAAAGAACGGAAAATGGGATCAATAAACTTTTTTTTGCAGGTGATAGAAGAGAGTCTCATCGTTATTTGTGCGTGTTCAGTGTTTACATAGTAATTATTAAAAAAATTATATGACTGTTTTAAAATGCATTGCGGCCTATGTGGCACAGCAAGCAACCTTTTGCCCAAGGGCCGTGGCACTCAAAGTGTTAACAAAGATGCTTCCAGACTGATCATTCGCCTCGCTTCCACGTCTGTTCTGTTTCCAGTGTGTTTGCAGCACCACTCTGTCTCTCTCTCTCTTGATCACTCTGTCTCGCTCTCTCGCTCTCTCTCTCTTTGTCTCTCTCTCTGTCTCTCTTGCTCTATCGCACTTTCTCTTTGTCTCTCTCGCTCTCTCTCTTTCTCTCTTTTTCTCCCTCGCCGAATCGTTTCCGTGCAGCCCGGCAGCAAATGCTTTGCGGACCGGCACCGGTCCGCGGCCTGGGGGTTTGGGAACCACTTGTCTACGGTAGTTTCGTAGCTTCTCCCCACTGTCTGATTTGGCGTGGCCCTGAAGCTTGGGCGAGGCTCCGTGGCTGGCTTACATGTTCCTATGTTGTTTTGGAAATCCATTCCCAAAATGTGGTAGTGTTGCGTGTAGATCTGGTATCTATGGAATTTCAGCATTGTCAATGAATGTCAGAAGAGTCTCTTACTGTGGCTTGTTTCCATTAGCTAACGTTAGCACCTCTCAGCTAACATGTAGCCACAATTAGTTCAGATAGTAGCCACTAACGATGACATAGGATAGTGTGTTCACTAACATAGACGGAACTGTTTGACTGAAGCCCATTGTCCAGTGTCCACCGGCTGCAGTACAACGTTGTGGCAGCGCTGGGGAGCACCACAGCTTCCAGAATAGTAGGTCTCCTCACAGACCCTCCTGCCGAGGGCAAATATGACTCTCTTAAAGCTCACCTCCTAAAAACATTTGAACTGTCTGCATTTTTCAAGATTTCATTGTTAACAGTAATGTACAGTTTGCTGACGTCACCTAGTACTATCAAATTTCTACCCCATTTCAACCAATCATATCACGACATGCAGCTGTCAATCAAATCTTCATTTCAGGATAATTCTCTCTTCCAAATGAAGTAGAAAATGGCGCCTAGTGCCTGTCATCTGGCAGAATTCCTATCCCATAAACTAACTACCGTAAATTCCGGACTATAAGCCGCGGCTTTTTTCCCGTTTTTTGGCCTTTTTTGCCCCCTGCGGCTTATATAACGGTGCGTCTTATCTATGGATTTTTTCAAAAAAAAAAAAAAAAATCTCTCTTTTTTAGCACTCTTTCTAACTATAAATCCACTTCTGTTTTAATTTCCTCTCTTGCCCTCTTTTAACAACATAACATAACATAACATAACACAACACAGGTAAGCAGAAAGAAAAAGACGAAGCAATCACGCCATGAATGAGGAAATGACTCACCTGCTGGAGGCTGGAGATACACGCTTGGGCTAAACTTTTACTCCGTGAAACACTATCGATTAAGTCCGACATCGCTCAGAGGTTTTGAGCAGCTTGAAAACAAGTTTGAAAACGTGCAGAAGTCCATCCACTCACTCACTAAAGAAACTAAGGCAACCGTGAACAGAGTTTATAATGCGGAAAAGCGCATCCGCGCACTGGAGGACAAAAACAACACAGTGAGTCCGAAAATGCATAAAATGCAAAATCGAAACCCTGTACACGCAGGTTGATGACTTAATCAGCAGGAGTAAAAGAAATAACATTCGCCTGATCAATGTAAAAGAGGAGCTGAGATTGGTGACATGGACGCTTTTGTGGCAAAATCCTGTGTTACATCCTGGACCTGAAGGAAGGCGAGAAACCACCAGAGGTGGACAGGGCACACCGGGCGCCTCGGCCACGTCCAGACCCCGGCCTGCCACCGAGGGCCATCTTCATCTGCCTACTCCGCTGGCCCGACCGTCAACTCATCCTCCAGGCTGCGGGGAAGAAGCCCCTCACCTGGGAGGGTACGCGCTTTTTCGTCGGCAGGACCTCTCCGCGTTGGTGCAACAGAAACGCGCAACATACAACAGCATCATCGAGTCAATGGATATCGCTTTGGCGTACTGTACCCAGCGAGACTCGTCATAACCAGACCGGACTATCTTTAGCACTCTTTCTAACTATAAATCCACTTCTGTTTTAATTTCCTCTCTTGCCCTCTTTTCACCACACCGCGGACACTGTGTGCCCAGCGGCGGAACAAGAGCTCAAAGTGAAACTGCCGAATATCTTTTGAGTTGGACTGGTCAATAGTACTGTGAGTAACTAAAATAAAAAAATAAAAAACGGAATTCTCTCTTCTTTAGCACTCTTTCTAACTATAAATCCACTTCTGTTTTAATTTCCTCTCTTGCCCTCTTTTCACCACACCGCGGACACTGTGTGCACTGTAAAAAAAACAAAAAATACCACAATGTGTGATTTTGTCTGGGGATTAGTGACCTGACTTTTGTTTTGTTGAAATGTTAATAAATGGGAGCTTCCCCAAACAGCCTCTCTTTCCCGACAATCCCCTCTGTGCACGAAGCCTTACATATGGTAATTAAACATCAAAACACCCGCGGCTTATAGACCGGTGCGGCTTATAGAAGAAAAAAATAGTCACCTTTGAAGGTGCGGCTTATAGACCGGTGCGTCTTATAGTCCGGAATTTACGGTACTAACTTGGCCAATTGTTAGAAACATGAACAAAAACCAAAACTATAATCTCTAAGAATGCAAAGAAATGTAACTGGCTCGTTAAAACGCGCATTCCAGGGATATCGTATTTACAGCAGCGATAATGGCGCGCGCATCCGAGAGCTTGGTTGTCAGGGGTCGCACTTCGGAGATTCCAGGCCGACGTGCTGCACTCGCCGCTCGGCAACACGAAGGCAGCTGGCTGCCTGCGGCTCGCTGAGCTCCACTCAGCCACTAACCTCATTGGCCAAAGCCCAATCCAGTCCCCAGAATTGTCAAATAAAATCATCGACATGATACTATGACCCGCCTCTCAACCTGTCATCTTAGACAAACTATGTTTTCAGTCTGAAACGGACTCATATGCACGTGACGAACGGGTTCAGTTCGACTTTAAGACTAATCAGGCGAGACCTTATTAATGCTGGTACTAGCTGAATTCTGTTTTTGCTTTCCCTCCTCCATAGGGAGGACACACATGTATGGATTCAGTGTGTGAACATAGGAAGGACATCAATAGTGTTATCTCCTAAGTGTTGACAACATGTTTTAAATAGACTTTAAATACTAGTGCTTCCACCTTTTAGTCGATTAGTTGCACAGCCTGTTTGGTTGTAATGGTCTCACTCCATGCCATGACATTTAGATTTTTCATTTGATTTGATTTATTCAAGCGTCATGCACTCCACATGCCCACAACCCCCATGGGTTTACAAGACACACATAAAACACAACACCGACACTTGACATGACACTTTTGCCCGCACAATGGAAATTGGCACTATCTTAATTTATTAACAAACATGGCAAAATGACAAAACTAGCTATTAATTGCGGGAATTGCACAGCACATTGCAATAGCACAAGATCATGCTACCAGCAGCGCAAACAAAAAAGGTCATTCTCGCCAATGTTTTGTATCTTCATCTAACGGATGAACAGTCGGATGACATTACAAGATAGATAACGGGTCAGGAGTTCTTCTTTGGAATATGTGAACGAGGGCTTTGTGAATCATTTGTGACTTTTTTGACACTATTGTTTCCACCTTATGTTGAGAAGCGGGTCTGTTTCATCCATTGCAAACATCACAACACAAATGCATGTAAAACTCAGCTGAGTTCTGCTGTCACATGCTGCAAGTCCTTGTCCTTGTATCAAAGGCCCAGGGCTGAATCATTCTAGGGCAGGACAATAAAGTGACAAATGAAATGTAGCCGTTTTCCTCTTTAATCACAAATCTTTGCAATGTTGTCGGTGTTTTGCTGCAAAGATGCAATAGACATACCGCATCTCTCCCTCCAGCACTTTAGGTCCATAGCTTTGATGACACATCTGAGATGATGAGCATGTGGGTTTTTTTTTAAACATGAGATGCTAAAAATGGAAGGGAAAAATAAACCAGGGGGTAAAGGGCGCTCCATCTGCAATGAGGAATTTCAGAGGTCTGGGGCTCTCAGTCGTCTCATTCTCTTCCAAGAACACTTCTCCTTCCTGTTTCACCTCTGGCATCCTGCCCAAAGTACCCACAAACCACGGAGGCCAAGGCCCAAAATACACAGATGGTAATTTGCACTACATTTCAATACGACTCGACCACCATTATATATAGCCCTGCTGCCTGAACCCTGATCCGCACTGCGAGTGTCACCTCACCTCAGATTCCAACTAAAAGATCTGGCTCTTTTGGTTGTCTTTGTCGCAGACTGCCAGTTGGACAGCATAACAGGTTTATATTATAAAGATTTGAAATGGTGGGGAGTTGGATAAGCGGAACCTTGATCGATACACGGGAGGAATTTTTAGTCTGGATCAAGACGGTGTCAGCCTACCGATGACTAGATGTGTGTATAATGGTTTTACTAACTCCACTGTCTGCTACATGTACAGTACTGGCTGCTAAGAGGAGAGTCTATCAGAGCCTCGGTGCAGCTTTTTGTATGGTGTTACAGTACTTCCTAAATGCACAGGGCATCAGTCCAGCACCAAGATCAACAAGAGACAATGATCTGCCTGCTAGTAGTGCCTACTGCCTACTGCCTACTGCCTACTGCCTACTGCTGTAATGACATCTTGCCTCCACTGACCACTGATCTTGCCCGCTATGCTCTCTCGTTATGCTCTCTGTCTCTCGTTGCTCGTCATCTTTCATCTGCTTCATATTAGAAATAACATGATGATGGATAAACTCTCGAGCAATTATCACGTTGCTCCTCCAAACGAGCGAGAGAAAAACAACTACATTTAAGATTGATGACCCGTAAATTCATGTGAAGGGGGAGGAATTTTATGTCTGCTAGCTTAGCCACATCCAGCTGGTTATATTTAGAGCATCTGAATTTTTTTTACATGGTATTCCAGGGTAGTGAGACATAAGGGATAGGGATAGAGGGAGAGAGAGAGAGAGAGGAGGTGTGAAAGAGAGCAAGCAAGTGAGAGATTACGAGAAGGGAAGAGATCCCCGATCCAATGCGTCCCAATTAATGGAATTACGGTAGCTTCTTCGTCGGGAGAGCTGTTGGTCATTTGCAGAGACGTGAGGCCGCCGGACGCTCGAGCGTCTCTCCCACCATATTGTCCAGCGAGCGCTAATAAGGCAGACCTGACCGCCGGGCGCGCTCATTAGCATAGCCCGCGGCCGTGGCAACCCCCGCCAAGGGCCCAGCCGGACACTTAATTACCAGCGCGGCTCCTTCCTCACCACATCCACACTCACTCACTCCCTTCCTCCCTGTGTCCTCACCCCCCTGCCCTGCCTCCTTAACCCCCGCCCACACGCACACACTCACACACACACACACACACACACACACACACACACACACACACACACACACACACACACACTGCCTTCCCCTACCAGTCATACAGTAGCAGGCAAGATGTGAGGAGAATCAGTTCAGGTGCTGTGTGTGTGTGTGTGTGTGTGTGTGTGTGTGTGTGATGCGATGGCTTTCGTCTCTCGCTATGTTGTGGTAGTCTTTAAAGTTTTGACAGCTTTTATGGTTTGCCGGTCTGCAGCCTTTGCAGTTTTCGGTGATACCCTGACCTGCACCACCACCACTGCTGCTTGTCACCAATCAGTTATTCTTTCTGTTGTGATCTCTCTCTCTCTCTCTCTCTCTCTCTCTCTCTCTCTCTCTCTCTCTCTCTCTCTCTCTCTCTCTCTCTCTCTCTCTGTCGTTGCTTGCTATATTATTAGCTCATGGGCATGACTCTCCTCGTCTCCTCTTGACATCGGCACAGTATTGATGCACCCGCCCAGCCTTAATCGGCTAATGGCCTCCCCTTCTGTCCTGCCCAGCCAAAGTAACCACCTCCATTATCCATCCTTCCATCCATTCCTTCCTTCCCCTTTCCGCCGCCTCTTCCCCCTACGTTGCTCAGGCCGGGGTCCGCCTCCTCTCCTCCTACCCTGCTCAGGCCTGGGGTCCGCCTCCTCTCCTACCCTGTTCAGGCCTGGGGTCCTCCTCCTCTCCTACCCTGCTCAGGCCTGGGGTCCGCCTCCTCTTCCCTCTACCCTGCTCAGGCCTGGGGTCCGCCTCCTCTTCCCCCTACCCTGTTCAGGCCTGGGGTCCGCCTCCTCTCCTCCTACCCTGCTCAGGCCTGGGGTCCGCCTCCTCTTCCCCCTACCCTGCTCAGGCCTGGGGTCCGCCTCCTCTCCTCCTACCCTGCTCAGGCCTGGGGTCCGCCTCCTCTTCCCGCTACCCTGCTCAGGCCTGGGGTCCCCCTCCTCTTCCCCCTACCCTGCTCAGGCCTGGGGTCCGCCTCCTCTTCCCCCTACCCTGCTCAGGCCTGGGGTCCGCCTCCTCTTCCTCCTACCCTGCTCAGGCCTGGGGTCCGCCTCCTCTTCCTGTTACCCTGCTCAGGCCTGGGGTCCGCCTCCTCTTCCCCCTACCCTGCTCAGGCCTGGGGTCCGCCTCCTCTTCCCCCTACCCTGCTCAGGCCTGGGGTCCGCCTCCTCTTCCCCCTGCCCTGCTCAGGCCTGGGGTCCGCCTCCTCTTCCCCCTACCCTGCTCAGGCCTGGGGTCCGCCTCCTCTTCCCCCTACCCTGCTCAGGCCTGGGGTCCACCTCGTCTCCCCCTACCCTGCTCAAGCCTGGGGTCCGCCTCCTCTTCCCCCTAGCCGCCTCCTCTTCCCCCTACCCTGCTCAGGCCTGGGGTCCGCCTCCTCTCCTCCTACCCTGCTCAGGCCTGGGGTCCGCCTCCTCTCCTCCTACCCTGCTCAGGCCTGGGGTCCGCCTCCTCTCCTCCTACCCTGCTCAGGCCTGGGGTCCGCCTCCTCTCCTCCTACCCTGCTCAGGCCTGGGGTCAGCCAGGCCAATGTTCATGCCTGGCTAAGTCACAGAATAGCTGTGTGTGTGTGTGTGTGTGTGTGTGTGTGTGCGTGTGCGTGTGTTTGTGTGTTTGTGTGTGAGAAGGAATATGTTGGTCGGCAGCCTCACGTAAGTCATGTGGTGGGTGACCTGCCGAACAACCTTTACTCCAGTCCCTTGCTCTTCTCTGCCTCCTCTAACTCCCCGCGCGCCCTTTATATTACCAGGGATCGCTGTGTGTGTGACGAGGTGAGCTGAAATCTGCCTGTACTGAGCCCAGCAGAACACACAAATGTATGTGCGTAGTACACACACGCACGTACACACACGTGCACAAACACACACATACACATACACACACCACTCTGGCCTAGAAAAGCCAGTGGCCAAAATAATCCTGCCAAGTTCATAAATGGAGATTGTTGACAGCACTGCATGGTGAAACAATGAACAACTATGCTACCTGTGATGTCCAACTGTTTTTAGCTGTACTCGCAGTCCGTGGGCTGCTTGTCTCTTGTTTTGACAGCTCAACACAACTCATGGATTTCCAAACACTGTAAGCTATAGCGGAGCTACATACCACTATTTTTAGTTCCTCAGAGTAGATCTCTGTGTGGTCAGGCTTCAGGGAGTTTATTCTAGCCGGTCTTAAATTCTATAGGCCCGCGCGCGGCGCTCAGCCTCGTTCTCTGTAGCCTCCGCTGTCGCTCTCACTCGTACTATCTCTCTTTGTCTATATTATGCGGTGGCGCTATACTATACGTCTGTGGCCCAGTGGGAGAATCCCCCGCCGCCGCTGCAGCACTGAATCAGCCGTGTGTGAGTGATAACAGATCCGGACTGCTGAGCAGAACCCCCGCAGCTGTTTGTCTCCACATGCAAGTCATCCCCGCCATTACACCGCTAAACGCTTCCCTTTCAGAGGCAGACGCTCGCCGCGCCGCCCCGGCCCCGTATCTCCCAGCTTCCATCACTGAGGGGGGGGGGGGGGGGGGGGGGGGGGGGGGGGGGGGGCGTGCAGTCACTGTCTGTCCCCGAGCCAGCCAGCCACTGTACTGGAGGCAAGGCAGTAGAATGTGTGTCGCGGGGGGGGGGATGCAGTTAGGGGGGAGGGGCTTTAGGTTGCGTTTAATCACATTCTTGCCTGCATATTTGTAGTTAAACGTGTGTGTGCAGCACTGTGCAGTGCACGTGCAATATGTTTGTGCTTGTGTGTGTGTGTGGGGGGTGGGCACACAGCAGTGCACATGCATGTTTGTGCTTGTGTGTGGGGTGGGCACACAGCAGTGCACGTGCATATGTTTGTGCTTGTGTGTGTGTGGGGTGGGCACACAGCAGTGCACGTGCATATGTTTGTGCTTGTGTGTGTGTGTGTGTGGGGTGGGCACACAGCAGTGCACGTGCATATGTTTGTGCTTGTGTGTGTGTGTGTGTGGGGTGGGCACACAGCAGTGCACGTGCATATGTTTGTGCTTGTGTGTGTGTGTGTGTATGGGGTGGGCACACAGCAGTGGTCGCGAGTAGGGAGCTCAGACAAAGCCCCCCTGAGAGCTCGGGCCGGAGACCATGACCTTGGGAAATGTCATCCCGCCCACGGGGTGGCTCGCCTGTGTCACACAAAGCCGCGGCAGCAGAGCGCATCAGTGCACTGTAGCATTCTGGCAGCAGCCTGGCGGTGTAGTGTTGCGTTCAGTTGCCCACCCAACCCCCCCCCCCCCACCCGCCCCCGAGGTTTACCAGTGCACCTAGGGGAAGCACGAGAGTTCAGCCTCAAAGCTGAGACCTTGGGTCAGCAATCTAGCCATTTCCCTCTAACCACATTACAGCCATTAGAGGCTCTGGCTGCTTTCCGCGTGTCACATGGAAGCGGGTCAAGCCCTGCCCTGCATGACTCACTCTCTCTCTCTCTCTCTCTCTCTCTCTCTCTCTCTCTCTCTCTCCCTCTCTTTCATTCCTGTTAACCCTGCTCAGGTGACACAAAGCTTCAAGGGGCATGGGAAATCAGTGTGTCACAATCAGCACAATCTGACGCTCTCTCTCTCACCTCTGTGACAGCCCTATTAAGACGTGAAGAGGGTCATGTGCGCGCCATGTGCTCATCAGTCTTATTATATCTTCAGCAGGTTCTAATAGACGTGGGCTTTTAGATGTTTAGAGGAATGCCCTGTGGCCACTTTTATTGCATAATCCATCGCTTTTGTTTTTGGCATCTGGCATCTGACATCTTGCGTGAGCGTTTTGATTGTGTAAATAGACACGGTATTCTTTTGGCGTCTTGACATCTTGTGTGAGCGTTTTGATTGTGTAAATAAACACTGCTAAGTGTAAGATGGCAGCAGTGTGTGTACAGTTAGTATGTGTGTGTGAGAGATGATGGAGATGAGAAGATGTTGTTAGCCAGTGTGTAGCCCCGTTTGATATCTGTTGCAGCAGCAGAGTAGCGGTCGTAGTAGTATCATCATAGTGGGCTGTGATTGCGGTCACCTTTGTGGACCGTGGTCAGTGGCGCTGGCCAGATGTCAGCCAACTCTTAATGATCCCAACAGGTCGCTGGGCTGGGGTTGCCTGGTAACCACTCTGCCTCTGCCTGTAAACAGAGAGCAGAGGGTCATCAGGGTGAAGACAGTGTGTGTGTGTGTGTGTGTGTGTGTGTGTGTGTGTGTGTGTGTGTGTGTGTGTGTGCGTGTGCGTGTGCGTGTGCAGTGCACATCGATTGTGTGTATTTGTGGTGCGTGTCTGTGAGACATTTTAATAATTATTTTGTTGCTTCATAGTTTTGCAAATGCACGATTGCCCTGTTTGTCCACTAAATTGCATCTGGTTCATATGCATTAGAATCGTGCTCTGTTAAGGTTGTACACAGTAACCCAGAGGAAAGAAACAAACAGTTTTGACATTTTCTTTTTTGCCCAGGCTCGCTGCTTCTGACATATTCTTACGGAGGTTTGTTAATATGTATCAGGAATATTCACTTTTCTTTGTTCGCCCTTGTCTGGCAAGCTGTAATGTTTTGCTTATGAATATTGATACATGAAGTGTATATTAATGACCCTTGGTGACCTTAACCCTATCCTTATTGGCTCCCCGGTGGTATCTGCAGGCTCATGAATATTAATCTAGTTCTGTAACCTCCATTACCCTAATCTTTGCTGTCTAGCCTCCCAGAAGGACCCGTCGTCATGGTAACCCCTTTACTAGGCTCTTCGAGACCAAGGGTGGGAAAAAAAATATGGTTAAAAAAGGACAGAAAAATCAAAATTACTCAACCATCTTGGATGCACCCTGAGGGAAGCTGCCAATATATATAAGAAAAAGGTTGAATTTCCGTTGCAACTCATTTTAGCTGTCTGCTTGCTGTTACCCCTGCTGTGATTGAGCGCTATATTTTTTTTCTTTAGGGCGATTTGATTGGTGCTTGGGCTGGTAATTGAGAAGGCTTAGTTTGGGTAATGAGATGTCTAAATCCTAGTCCTACTTTGGCTTCCTGGTTGTACCAGTGACAGTTGACACATGTAAGATGTATATTTTTTGTCATTTCTAGAGATAATAAAAGCTGCCTGACTGCCATCAGCCAGAGGCTATGGTGACCTCATTTTTTTAACCGTTACCAAATAGGTGCCTGATGTTCACAGTTCTTACTCAGAATTCACAAACTCTGTGTTCTAGCAGAAAGAGTATGCCCAAGTCGGTGTATTAACGAAAGCAATGTGTTGTTGAGGACTTTATTCCTTCCATACAGATACAGATGGTAGATGATGTGTATCCTCCATCACAACATTCTCAGTGCTTTCTTCTCTGTTCCCTCATAGTCAATTGTTTGTCTTTTCTCCTCTCCTAGATGTGGACAGCAACGAGGAGGGAGGGCCTGATGGCGGTCCTGTGGAGGAGGAAAGCTGGTTTGGGAACGCCTCTGACACGCGCTCAGAGTCGTCATCCTACGGAGACGCCCAGGACGAGCTCCTCCTGCCGCGGGGCTCTTCTCCGGACGAGCATCCCGGAGTCGCCGCCGGGTCCGGGGACCACGACACCTCCGGAGGCGAGAGCTCACTGGGTTGCCCCACGCCCGTCCACCGTGCCTCTCTGGAGCTTCTCGGACTGGACGCGGGCGCGTTCTCTGCTCAGGACACACTCTCCTCGGTGGTATCGTCGCTGTACGGCGAGGCGGCCTCTCGCGCCCTGGGGAAGCCCCTCAGCAGCAACCTACGGCGCCTCCTAGAGGCCGGGTCGTTGAAACTTGAAGCCGGGGAGCTGCTGGGCCGGTCGTCCAGGGGAGGCGCCGGGGGAGAGTCTCCTCCCATAGGTCTAGCCCCGCCCCTGACCCTCTCCCCGTCGTCCCACCATGCCCAGCAGCTAAGTGCTCTCGCCCGAAAACTGGCCAATAACAACAACAACAGCAGCTCGGCCTCGGCCTCCCCGGCCTCCTTGGCACCCTCAGTCACGAACATCAAGCAAGAGCCCCATGACCCATTCTCCTCCGTCACTTCTAGCAACGGCAGCGGCTTCGTGTGGGTGGGTGTCGCAGACAAGTGGCCACCGGCCGGCTGCTCGGCACCCTGTGGGTCCAGCCTGTCCCCGGACTCTGCCATCCAGAAGCTCAAAGCGGCAGCAAACGCTGTCCTCCAAGACAAGAACGCAGTGGCCTCGTCCTCCTCCACTTCTTCCTCCTCCTCCTCCACCTCTGCCTCGTCCGCGGTGTCGGCGCTCGGGGGAGGCGGTCGAGGAGAAGACGTGGTGCGCTTTGACGCCTTCACCTCGCCGTTCAGCCCGCAGTCGGCCAGCTCCACCCTCGCAGCGCTTTCCAAGAAAGTCAGCGAACGGAGCCAAGCCTCGTCGACGGCCAGCGCCGCTGCCGACCACCAAGGCTCGGCCAGCTCCTTCCTCTCACTGGTGTCGATGACCTCCTCGGCTGCCTTGCTCAAAGAGGTGGCAGCCAGGGCGGCGGGCAACCTGTTAGCGGAGAAGAAGGAGGGTTCTCCCCTGGCGAGTGCCGGGGTCCTCCAGGAGGACGTGAAGCCCCTCCTGGACAGGAACCAGAAGGCCCCAACACCCTCTACCCCCACCCAGGGCCTGGAGTTGCTGTTGCCCTCCACCCCAAAGGGCAGAGGAAAACCTAGCAGCCAAGCAGGTAACTTACTTGAGCTCTCATCCAATCCAATCCAATACCGCTATGTTCATAGTCGTCGTAGATCTCCATTCAGCTGTTTGCAAAATAATGGTATTCAATATTTTTGAGAGTGAATTGCCAGTTGGAAAGATGTTTTTTTTTCTTCAGTGAGTCATGGTTACAGAACCCTAAAACATGGCCAATTGTTGTCAGTTAAACACAGAAGCTCAAGCAAGGTTATTACAATAAAATGGAAAGACCTTTTACTATTTGTATTGAACAGAGACTACAAAGGATCAAGAGCATTCCTGCGGCACTTGCATGGAAAGTTTTCTTCCTCTGTCACTTTGCCATTTTCTTTTGGAAAACCGTGGTACAAATTTACCTGAAATTCAAGAGATCTTTGTCTGTTTAAAAAAAATGGTTTTGCAACCGGTATGTTTCTTCAAATTACACATGAATTAAAAGTTACTTCAAAGATAATATAGCAATGGAAGTGCAAAACCAAATGGATAAAAATGCATTACTACTGACACGAAACAGTGGATGGTTTTCTCACTATTCCCTAGTTTTGTAATGGTTTTGTTCTCACCTCAGTCACACTGAAGTATCCAGTAGTGTAGTCTCAGTTTAACTGAAGTAGCCAGTAGTGTAGTCTCAGTTTAACTGAAGTAGCGAGTAGTGTAGTCTCAGTTTAACTGAAAAACCAGTAGTCTAGTCTCAGTTTAACTGAAGCAGCGAGTAGTGTAGTCTCAGTTTAACTGAAAAACCAGTAGTCTAGTCTCAGTTTAACTGAAAAACCAGTAGTCTAGTCTCAGTTTAACTGAAAAACCAGTAGTGTAGTCTCAGTTTAACTGAAAAACCAGTAGTGTAGTCTCAGTTTAACTGAAGTAGCCAGTAGTGTAGTCTCAGTTTAACTGAAGTAGCGAGTAGTGTAGTCTCAGTCTAACTGAAAAACCAGTAGTCTAGTCTCAGTTGAACTGAAGTAGCGGGTAGTGTAGTCTCAGTCTAACTGTCAGCCGAGCACAGAGCATAGCGGAGAGAGAACAGCTCTGGCTGGCCTTCTAGTCTGGGAAATGGGCTGTGGGCTCGACGGGGGGTTCCGACTGAGACCTCACTGCCTTCCCAGACCAGCTCGTTTGCGCTGGGATGTGCGCCCTGCCAAAAGGGGGCGGCCAGTGTGCGCTCGGCACAGTGGGGAGCCCTGGAGTCCATATCCATCTCGGCAGCCTCCTCCTGGCTCCAGCCTCCACTAACCAGAGCCCTCTGCACTGATCAGCACAGCAGACCTAAGGCCAAACACATCATACTTTCCACTGACTGGATACAGATGCATGTGCGCTCTCTCTCTCTCTCTCTCTCTCTCTCTCTCTCTCTCTCTCTCTCTCTCTCTCTCTCTCTCTCTCTCTCTCTCTCTTTCACTGTTTCTGTCTCTCTTTTTTTCTCTGTCTCACTCTTTTTCACTGTCTCTGTCTCTCTTTCTTTCACTGTCTCTGTCTCTGTATGTGTCACTCTCTCTCTTTTTCACTCTGTCTCTCTCTCTCTCTCTCTCTCTCTCTGTCTCTCTTTCACTGTTTCTGTCTCTCTTTTTTTCTCTGTCTCACTCTTTTTCACTGTCTCTGTCTCTCTTTCTTTCACTGTCTCTGTATGTGTCACTCTCTCTCTTTTTCACTCTGTCTCTCTCTCTCTCTCTCTCTCTCTCTCTCTCTCTAGCTCCCATGCATGCAGTATATCCTATAAGTGTGTACTCAGACTTGGACATATAACCCAAACAAGTGTTCACAGACAGAGCGATCTCACTCTTACAGACAGAGGGAGAGAGAAGGCTGGGGAGAGGGCAGCTTCTAACTGAACAGCCTTTAGGGAGAACAGAATGTTTTCAGGGAGACGGATGGCCACTTTTGAGGGATTGTGTCGTAACCCCGCCAAATCTAAAATGGCTGGATCAAATTGACTTGAGACAGATGAGGCAGTCGATGTAATATTCTGTGATCTGCATGCTAAAAAGGGGGGTCTGCTCCAAGCCGCAAGCCGTCAAGGTCGAGCAGCGCTGTAAAAATGCAGGTAGTTGTTTGGTCGCCAGACTGAAAAATGTGACCTTGATTATTGACTGTCATGTCTTGTTTTATTGCAGTCCCTTGCCAGTTCCGCTATAAAACTCTATTGCACCGGTCGGTACGACACTCTGCATATATATGTGAAGCATACTTCTCGTTTCTAAAAAAAAAAAAAAAAAGGGAAAAAAATATCTTGATTACATAGGAAGCAGCCATGTAAGTACCAAGGCTACGGCACTAACCCACACGTCGTGCAGTACTGGACATCTCCATTTTCTATCTCCGCTTCACTTCACCTCATCGTAGAGTGAGCAGGAGTGGGTTTTGCGTGGCGATCTCTTCTGCGCCCGGATAGGTTGGGCCGCAGATGGCGCTTTATTGTTGCAAATAGGCAGTCTCGAGGTTTTACACCTCAGGTCAATGAATGGCTGAGCACAGTAATTTCACCAAACACTGATTACCAGATGTTTTTCAAGGAACAGCACTGGAATACTTATGAAGCCATCCTGACAGGCCCTTGTAGAATTTGTAATGCAATCATGCCTCTTTCTAATAAGACCAATTAAACAGTAATGGATGCCGGATATCAAGCCAACAACAATAATCGAGATACTAAATCATGTTTGGGTTTTTACTCCCATTGTTCCATTGCTTCCAGCTGGCATGTCCCCTGAAAGTTTTCACTGTTAGGTGTGTGGAGGTAATCTCAGACAGACCCCAACACAGACTTACCATTGACCGTAAGAGAGTATTTCTTATTTCTGCACAGGAAGCAAATGACGGTTAATTATGCTCAATAAATTTTGCAATGCTCTATAATACTTAAGTCTAGCTACTCTGAAACTCCTTGGATTTTAATGACCGGCTGAGGTTGAACTAGAATTTGCACATGGTAACAATGACCTGCTTTCCCCCTCAAGGCTCTCCTGAGGATGGTGGCAAGCCGTTCCAATGTCCTGTGTGCGGACTGGTCATCAAACGCAAGAGCTACTGGAAGAGACACATGGTCATCCACACAGGCTTGAAAAGCCACCAGTGTCCCCTGTGTCCCTTCCGCTGTGCTCGCAAAGACAATCTCAAGTCCCACATGAAGGTGAGATGATATGGACTCATGTCCTTTCTTTAGCCTGTGACACTTTCCCCCTTACACATCAACTGTCCCCAGTGGCTATTAGGACTCTCGGGATGTAACTAATTGCTGACACTAAAGGATATGCATGCCTTAGTTAAAGTCACCTCTAATATACTGCTCTACATGGCACAATTAAACACTATGATGTTTGTTATAGCACCTCACCAGTGGATATTACCCAAATGCAGCAGTGCCTCCAGAAAACCAAGCATGTCCTCACTGTTCTCAGTGTTCTGTAGTGCCAGAGAAAATGTCTCTGTTCTCGGTGTTCTGTAGCATGGACATAAATAAGATGGACTGAGCGTGGCTATCTCCGCCCAGCAGGGTCGAGTGAAGCCCAAATCCTGCCAGATCAGTGAACCAGATTCTGCGCACTAGCTCCGTTGAGTTAGAACCTCTGTGAGGTCCCCGCCCCTCTGAACTTTCTTATGTAGAGCTGCTGTTTCTAGTTTTGCGCACAGTGCGTTGTGTATTTATATACAGTCTAGCTCTGTAAATATGGCACTTTAAGTTGTAATATTTTTTGTTTCGCCAAAAGTAACCAGGAAGATTCCCACTATGAGATCAGTTTATCAAAATGACGCCTGTACGAAAATCAGATTTTCGTTGTCGGAGATTGAGCTCGTATATCAGCCAGACAAGTCAGACCTCCGGGCTGCTGTCAGCCTCTCACTTTATCGGAAATTATCGGATGAACTGATGTTTGCAGCTCTGTGTTGATTAGCCTAATGTTTCCGTGGCATTTTGATTAACTTTATGATTTAATTCCTTTTGGAGCAAATGTTGGTTTAACAAATCTAACCGTGAGGCTACGTTGTTGTACTGGTACAGTGTGGGTAGGGCAGCCAAACCTAACATTAGCCCAGTGTGTGAGCCAGGCTGCCTGGTCTCTTCTCTGACTCTGTATATCCCACTGAGCTACATCTTATTTATGCCAATGGTATATCGTTACTAAGAGAGGAGCTTGTGAAGAATGAACATCCCCACAGTCAAAGCATTTCCCTGAGATATCCATATAAAAACGTGTATTGCTTTAATACCAAAAATAGAACCTCCAGTATCCGTTTGTCTAAGCTAACGCTAACCTGTTAGCGATTAGCTAATGGCTGGTGGTTGTGTAGGCCCTATCTTATACCCGGGAGTTAACGTTATAAAACACATTTCCTGTCAGTTGGACAACCTGGTCAGTTCTGAAAATATGTCTATTATTGTGTTATTCCAGCTATCGTTATCGGTTGTTAAAGTCGAGTTGAACCCAAAAATGACTTTTCTTTTCTTTTAGTTCAAATACCTGGGTATGCAGTGCACCTATTTAATAATGTATGCAAACAAAATCACAACAATCTAATTTCTTTAGTTTTTCACACTTTTTCACATCAAAAGTTCATTTTTCAAGATTTCATTGATAACCGTAATGTACAGTTTGCTGACGTCACCTAGTACTATCAAATTTCTACCCCATTTCAACCAATCATATCACGACATGCAGCTGTCAATCAAATCTTCATTTCAGGATAATTTTCTCTTCCAAATGAAGTAGAAAATGGCGCCTAGCGCCTGTCATCTGGCAGAATTCCTATCCCATAAACTAACTATTAACTTGGCCAATTGTTAGAAACATGAACAAAAAACAAAAACTATAATCTCTAAGAATGCAAAGAAATGTAACTGGCTCGTTAAAACGCGCATTCCAGGGATATCGTATTTACAGCAGCGATAATGGGGCGCGCATCCGAGAGCTTGGTTGTCAGGGGTTGCACTTCGGAGATTCCAGGCCGACGTGCTGCACTCTCCGCTCGGCAACACGAAGGCAGCTGGCTGCCTGCGGCTCGCTGAGCTCCACTCCTCCCGTCAAAAGGCTCTTCCCGAGGGGAGCGCCACAACATACTGAATCCCACTCGATTTGGAGGCGGAACACGCCAGGATTGGCTAAAGCCCAATCCAGTCCCCAGAATTGTCAAATAAAATCATCGACATGATACTATGACCCGCCTCTCAACCTGTCATCTTAGACAAACTATGTTTTCAGTCTGAAACGGACTCATTATGCACGTGACGAACAGGTTCTGTTCGACTTTAAGTTATAGTAATATTAAGCCGACAAATAATGCAAAAACAGCCGGCTAACTCAAGCGGCTAATGCTAGCCTGCATCCATTAAAACCATTGTGTATTAAAATAACCGATAACGTAGCTGGAGTAACTAATAAAACACATATTTGCTGAACTTACTTCAGTCCCCAACCAACGTTACTTCCTCGCGCACCTTTCTCAAAACAATGTCCTTTTTATTGCGGTCCATCGATATGTCTGGTAGATAACATGAAAGCAGCACTGTGTCCTGTCTATGTAAACTAACGCTAGCTCTATAATATGAAGAGCCTGTCCAGCCAATGACGGCTTGAGACTGGCTGCCACAGCTGTCAATCATCCCTTTTTATATGTCAAATAACTACTTAAAAACAAACTGATCAGAAAAATTACCACTTGCACAGGCATTAGCATGATAATAACTATCTAAAATGATACAAACCACCTTTGGAAAAAAATGATCTGACGTGTACTGTGATTATTTCGGTTGTCCATTCCCCCATCCACTAACAGGGGGAGGCGGGCCTTGTGACCTATACTGGTACCTGCCGCCAGAGCGGCGATCTAACATGCAACGGCTTCACTAAAGGGGACCAGGCCTACACCCTTGTTCTGTAGTGCCAGAGAAAATGTCTCTGTTCTCAGTGTTCTGTAGTGCCAGAGAAAATGGCGATTTAAAAGTTAACCTAATCCTGCTTACTTCCAGGTACATCAGCACCAGGACCAGAGTTAACCTAATCCTGCTTCCTTCCAGGTACATCAGCACCAGGACCGGGGTGAGACGTTCCAGTGTGAACTTTGCCCTTTCACCTCCTCCCGCCACTTCAGCCTGAAGCTCCACATGCGCTGCCACCAGCACTTCCCCCGCACAGACGTCAAGGTGAAAGAGGAGGTCACCACCGACACAGAGGGCGAGGGCTCCCTGATGGGTGACAGTGGCCCCGCGGACCTGAGGGGGACTGAGGTGTCCCCCTTGCACTCAGACTCTAGGCAGCCTACGTCCCCTCCGGTCGAGCCTTCCCCCAACCACGTCCACATCAAGGAGGAGCCACAGGAGAGAGACCTGTCGGTGCTGTCTCCCTTTACCATCTGCAGGGAGCGCCCCAGCAGCAGTGCCAACTCGCTGGACCTCTCCGGGGTCGGTGTCGGAGTGGGCATCAGGTCCAGTCCCAGTGGTCCAACCACAGCCTCCCTCTTCAGCCCAGATATCTCTACCAAGACAGCCACTGACCTGCTTATGAAGCTGTCAGGTAAGCACAAATTGTTAATATTGTTAATATATATACAGTATATACAGTGTATATCTCTCTTAGGGACCTACTGTATATAAAATGGCAGCAGCTTATAAGTGCCTGTTAAGCTGATAAGCTAAAGCATAGAGTGTTATTTTAATTCTTTCCCTGTCACCAGTATTGCCCTTGAGATGTCTAAAGCCACCAGTAAATGTGCCACAGATGCTACTTTTGTCAGTTGTACTGCAGGTTGGGCCTTACCTCCCTGAAGTCATAGGCTCCCATTGTTTTCAAACATCCTCTCAAATCAGCTCGTACCTCAGAGACAGACAGCAGCATCTACTCAATGAATCCATCATGTTTGCTCTTATTTCCTAACATGACTTTGTGATGCCAGTCAGTGCAGCTGCAGTCAGAGTACTTCCATTTCGGCCAGAATTTAATGTGAAGTGATCATTGCACATCTCCATCCAGGTGCTGCCTGCCACTCTGCACTAGGGTTGCACGGTATACCGGTATTAGTATGGTACCGCGGTTCCCTGCCGTTAAAAAGGATACTATACCACGTTAATTTAGTACCGATACTTAAAAAAATGTCATGGGTTGCGTCAGTGTGCGACCGTGGTGTTTGTTAGCGGAGGAGAGAGACACAGCGGCATTACAGTTGAGAGCCTGTCTCCCACCTCACGTGAAGGCAACACAGCCTTGCCTTGAACCAATGGTGACTCGTGAAAAGTGAAAAAAAGCTCGTCTCTGACTCTGTCTGCTTCATGTGGGGGCGTGTCGACTTTCCTCTCTTCCCTCTCTGCTCGCTCTCTGGCCACAGTCGTTCAGTCCTCACTACAGCACCCCGACACACAGGACAGACGCAGCGAAAATGGCAGCGGCTTCTTCTAGTCTTGCAAGCCGACCAACGCTTGTAGAAAAAGCAGATGCACGAAGCGAAATATGGAAATATTTTGCTTACGTTGCCGACAGCGAAGGCAAGCCCGTGGACACATCCAAACCAGTGTGTAAAAGGTGCTTCAACGTGACGCAAGCGAAAGGATCAAACACATCGAACCTGGCTAAACATCTTGCCGACAGGCACCCCGACCTGTTCAAAGAGTTTAAAGACCGACAGGTTAGCGAACGTGAACGATAAACATACATGCCCTCAAATAAGTCCAACGAGTATTGTGTGACAAGCGAACTTGTTTCACTGAAAAAGTTCGCTTGTCACAATAGCCTACTCGTTTACAGTGAAACACGAGGCAATGTGCTGGAGCACAGATCTCTGCCAAGGAGAAAGTCATGACATGTAACGTTTAGGGGAGGGGACATCAGATGACTGCATACCATGTACAATATTTAATTACACTATGGTCCTCAATGCCAGTGTTATTAAAGCTTTTACATGGTAAGCAGTCATCTGATCTCACCTATCCTAATATTTACAATAATCCCAATTATTAATGATATACGAATTCATTGTAAAAAACACCTAGCCTACACGTATGGGGGGGGGGGGGGGGGGGGGCTGGGAATACACCACATAATAAGCCTACATTTCAATAGCCTACATTTATGTGTGAAAATAATATATATTACTAGATTAACCATAAATCAGGCACTTCATGTTAATGAAGCTTAGGAGCTGCAAGTACAGAGTACTTTTTTTGGATAAAACAAATAGCTATAATAGTGTAGCAGCTGTGTGAAAATATATTTTATTTATATTATTTATAAGTTTAAACGGTTGACATTCCTTTAAAATATGTTTACAGGAGAGATTATGTTAATTTTACACTAGATAATAAAAGTTCTAGCATGTTCAGCGCCACACGTGGTGGCAGTACTACCAGCATGTAGTAAAATGACTACATGGCTGTGCATTACCTTGTTAAATCAATAAAATAAGTTTTAAGTTCCATGTTTTGTCCCCTCTATTTATTCCAATACTTTTCCTGATGTTTTAGTTTTTTGCCGTGGTATCGTTTCAGTATCGGTATCGAGATACTTAGGCAGGTATCGGTATCGAACTCATAATTTTGGTATCGTGACATCCCTACTCTGCACCCACTCCCACTGTTTTTATTTCTTATTTTTCTTATTTGTATTATTTTATTTTGAATGAATGAATGAATGAATGAATGAATATGATGTACATTATCTGATGCATTTGTGAAAACAACGTGAGCCTATGACTTCCAGGAGGTAAGGCAGACCTACAGTATAAAAGACAGTCGTAGCTTCTGACTTTTCATCTGAAATAATTGGCGAAATTACACCGGTGTTACCCTTTTAAACGCTGAATAAAACTTTTAGTTCCTGACTGTGCAGTTTGAAAAATATGGGTCCAATTCAGGCTGCACAGAGGTATGCAGGATTGCAGGCCTTTAGACACTCATGTTTGAGCTGTTCTTTTTCAGACCTGAACTATTTGATGTGCATACTGAGATACTGGACAATGGCTTTATTTGATGTGCATACTGAGATACTGGACAATGGCTTTATTTGCGCACAGGTTTACTCAAAACCTTGGCTTTTGTGTCCTTCCCGTCAGTATGGTGGAAACTCGGGGGCCATGGACTTTTTGCCTTTTCATGTCTTTCTCCTGAGGATTTACCTCTCAAATTCCTTGTGCCTTTTAAAAATGAGTTTTGTTTAGGACAACACAAAAACTGAATTGGAAACTTATGCCGCGGCCACACTGATCCTTCAGAAATGTGACAGAATTACTAACAGATAGATTTCTGTCCATTGGGCTGTTTTGGAACGTCAACGTTTTTTTTTTTTAATGCATCTGATTTGCGGTGAAGAATCCCTCCGTCAAGAAAAAGTCAACTGGGTTGAACTTTCTGTCGGTCAAAATGGACTGAAATCTGATTGAGACAGATGTGTCATCAGTGCTGCCCGGACAGCTCTCATTGAACATGAATTGAAATGAACAGATATACAGACACAATGAATCAAATTGTGGCCGCGATTTTTCTCTTAGAACATCATTTATAATTGGTCATTCACAATTGTTCCTATAAAAAAATGCAGAAAGGCTTATTCTTCTTATATCAAAAGTAAGTTTCATATCAAAAGATGATTTTCTTAAAGGTCCCATTCCGTGCAAAAGCTGTTTTTACTTGTAAATGCATATATACTGCTGTCAGCCCTCCCTGTAATGAGTGGTCACACGCTCAGAACTGCCACAGTTGGATTTGTCCCCATCCAGCGTCCCTCTGCAGTCTCCTCCAAGCCACACCCCCAAACGCTTCGTTTGCCCAGAGGGGAATCTGGGGGAATTGGGACGTCACTAGCTTCCTCCTGCATACTGCGCGGGTCTCTCTCACACAAGCTACCTGCACCATTTAGTCTATAGCCACAAAATTAACACTTCTAGCTGGAGCGACGCCAACTGTACGTGATCCAGCAACTGCAGAGGTGCATTCGGTAAGTCTAGGCATTTTGAGATGTCCTCTTTAGCGTAGTACCGTTTAGTTAACGATAACTCGCAACCTAGCGTGCTGGTCCACAGACGCTAATCTGATTGGCCGCTGGGAGCCTGGGGCGGGCTCTCCCTCAGCGGCCAATGGGAACTGTTAGTTCTGAATATATTATATAAACAGGCCGTTCTTGGGAAGCGACCAGATGAGGAAGTGAGAACTCCGTCACAACAAACGGGTTTGCTATATTTTCGACAGATTAATCCAGAATCATGTTTTATGGACCAGAGACACACGTTTTTAAGAGGTTACAGCTGCACGAATTGGGACCTTTAATGTCAACTGCTTTCTTCTCAGCTCCGCAACAAGCAATAGCCACTTTCACACACAGATCGCAAAATATTGCAGTTCAGAAGGCCCGCAAAGCCGGCAGCCTCGCCACAGAAATTGCTTTCACACAGAGCCAAGCAGCACCGCCACAGGGTAATCCGGCGCTGTGACTAGGTCCACTGGCGGAACGAAAGGCGTAACACAATTATCCACCAACCCGCTTTCACAACTTTCACATCGGAGGCGGCGGATCACATTTTCCGTGTATTTTACCGCTTTCAAGTGAGTGAAAGCGGCTAATGAAACTTTGCACACACACTTGTTATCACCATGTCTGTGTCACATACCAGTTTGTCTTTCTCTATGTCTAAAAGTGTATTCTTGTGAACTCAGCACCTTGAGGATCACATGCATACATTCAATGGCAGAGATATTTAAAACCTGCGACATGATGAACTCTGCCATTGATCAATGTTTTGCGGAACAGTGTCAAGCTTAATGCGTACATAAATAGTAGGACCCATCTTGATTGCTTAGTTATGGAGAGTCTTCAAATTGCTTCAGATAACATTCCAAATTGTTCTGAGATCAGTTGTTAGCATTGCATTTTTTAATTGATTTGTAATCCATTGAAGTGTTTTACTCAACACTTTTCTTTCCTATTTGGGGACTTTGGCTGTAGAATGTAGGTTTCTTGTTTTACATCATGAAACAGAGATGGGAGTTCTGGGCAGATTACAGAGTTTCAGGTGTGTAAGGAAAGGAGCATACAAACGGACAAGTCCCAAGAATCTGCGTATCATATGTGACAGACATGCCTTGGTTTTCATATGGGGGCACGGTGGCGGCGGCGCAGTGGTTGCGTTCTTGCCATGCACTCTCGCCTTACAGCAAGAAGCTCCTGGGTTCGATTCCCACCTGGGATGCATTGCTGTTGACACTGGGGGTATGCAGCAGGACACATACCCTTAATCCGGCTTCCCACCCACAGACATGGCCAATTGTGCTTGTGTGGACGCCCGATCAAGCCGACGGTAACACAGGGGCTCGAACCTGCTCCGCTCATGTTGGTAGGCAGGGTATCTGCTGCTGCACTACCCAGACACCCAGGAGTTCAACATTTGATTTATTTGAGCGCTTTAGTCAACCTACAGTAATCAACTATACCTTGTTGGCTTAGGCTTCATCAAACTGCTCCAGAGATGTCACGCGTGAGCAGTTTTTCTCCCCTCTGTCCAGGGAAAGTTGACACAGAGTACGCTCACTCTTTCCCAGCAGTGCCTTGCTTCACGTTTGCACATTTCCTGAACATCACACCAGGGAACTGTTCAGTACCTCTTCTACTGTTGTTGACCACTGAGCAGTTCCACTGTTCAGTACCTCTTCTACTGTTGTTGACCACTGAGCAGTTCCACCCGAGGATTAAACACTTTGCTCAAGGGCACCTTGGCAGTAAGTTGTTGAGGGAGGGAAATGGGAATAGCATTGCTCATTCATTTTCCCTACCCATGTCCTCCCAGCTGGCCTGGCGATTCAACGGTGTCCTTCCAGTCACAAGCCTGCTTCTCTAACCTCTATTAGCAAATAGCAAATTAGAATCTGAAAATGTTAATGAGACCACCTAAAAATGTTCGTGACACCAATGAGAAATGTTGCTTTGGAGCCCTGCATTAATGATGGTGTACATAAAGCTACTTTGTTTCAAAGTAGCGTGTTGAAAAGCTACAGTAGCCTAAAAACAGAACGCTGTCGATCATCCCCTGTTCTTGGCCTTGTTGTGGGGTATTTCAAACTGAAACTCAGGCCGCTGCAATTGGTGGTGTGAAACTGGTTGTCTGTACCCATGAGCTATAAGCAGTTGTTAGCGATTTGCTCAGTCATAGAGTATAAAGACATACAACTGTTTTATTCCATTTCATTTTATACCACTGTTGTATTGTTTCTACAGTGGCTCTTGTATTTAACTCTCCTAGCTTTGCCCCTTTATGAACAATATGCTCACAATAATACTATTCATCTGGTCTCTTGCAAATAAATGGCTGGAAGGTGACATGTGACATGAAATGTTAAAAACTTTGAGAACATATTGATTCAGTTTTGTTGAAAAGTGTATGTGTTTTTTTCCCTGAACAAACTTGACAAACATGCTGTGCTAAGGTATATCGGGTCCCGACCGTGTTTAGATGCATTTCACCATGTTGCAAGATGTCAAAGGATGAGCTGCTTTGAGACAATGGCAAGATTGATGGAAAAAGGTTGATCAAGGTTCAGCGCCGGGGTCGAGGCTACGGCTGCCACTCTTCCACTTAATGCTGTGTAATTAGATTGAGATCTCGAGCGAGGAGGGGAGGAAAAAACCCTGGGAACATTAGATTAATTAAAAATTGATGCATAATTCATAATTAAAAAGGAATTCATAATTTGAAATGATTAGCGCCCTCAGTGCCATCCTATGACCCCGCTAGGATGCACGGGGACTGGGCCGGCGTAGTTAATTCCCCCTCGATCTCGCACACCCCGGCTCCACATGGATGCCCCCTGGGTGCCAGTCGCACTTCTCTCCCAGACTGCACAATCAAGCACCGGCAACTCCCAGAGGAGCCAAGATGGCTCCTCGCAATGTCAGTCCAGTGTCAAGTGGCGGACATCTTAGTTAGGGCATCACTCAAGGAGAATGAGGGAGGATTTAAAAAGACAGGACGAGAGGATAGTGAACTTGAATGAGCGATGATGGGTTTTAATGAACGCTGCTTGGTTTGATCACAAAGTTCCGTCTTCGTTTGGAGGGTGGGTGGAGTTAAAGATGGAGGGATATGAAGCCGAGTAGAACCGGTGTCAGATCTTTTGTGAGACTTAGCCATGCCATGGAGCAGCCAGGGCAGGAGAGGTGAGGAAGTTCCTCCTGGGACCTCTAGACTCCATTTCTTTTGACCTCCCTGCCAACCCAGATTGAGTGTGTACACGAGCAGCTCATCCTTCCTGCTTTTACACTGCTGTCTCAGTGCCTCAATCCCAGAAGGCCTGTGAGGGGGGGGGGGGTGTGGGGTGGAGGGGGGTATAAAAAAGCTACAGAGAGAAAGATAAAAAAAGAGACAGATAAAGTGACAGCGAGTGAGGGAGACAGAGAAGGAGGCGAAGAGGGAGTTGCATCCGAGTTCCCCGGGCATTAAAATCCAGTGAACTCCCCCTGACCTCTGACATAATAAGCATATCAGTTTTTTTGGGGGGCTGCCCTGCTTTCCACTGGGTGTTCCACTGATCCCCCTTTGATTTTGATTCTCGCACGCTGACACAACCGTTAGCGATCCAGTGTGATCCACATTTTGATTCAGAGATGAAAGGCACGCCGAGGCACTTTGAAATGCACGGCCCCTAGCCCGCGCCCAGCGGCCCCTGAGTTCATCATGACAGTGGGGCACTGCGCACCCTCCAAACACCACCCCCCCCCGCCCCCTGCTGGCGGTGGTGACACGGGGACAACGAGCTTGACCCTGGCTGGGTGTGAATAATTGGCATGCAGGGGGGTTGTGGGAGGTGTCGTATCTGTCGAGATGCTTCTGCAGTTGTCTTATTTATCTTTTCCCCGGGAGGGGATCTTGCATGCGATGCATTGCTCCAAGGCGGTGGTGCCGAGGCACAACTGAAGCATTGTACACACGGGTACACAATAGTGTCAACAGTGACAACCAGGAGTATTTTCTCACATTTCCTTGTTATTCTCCTGGCCGAAGGATGGATTCCTCAGGTACTCCACGTGGGAGGATCACCGTAGTGGCATCTGTATATCTATATCCCAAGTGTTGAAATGCGAGCGCTTTGTTACACCATCGCTTAATCAAACCAAGTCGACAAGCCAAGTATTTTGGGTCGCCTAGTTTTTAGTTTCCTTTTGTCCCTTTTCTGAACATGGAGAATTAATCTGCATGTGTGCCTGGGCTTTCCAGCTCCGCATGAGCAGGCACAGGCGGGCCTTTTGTGCGTGACCTCTGGTCCATACATCCCCACTGCAGCCATCAGTATCACTGTCCAGTGTCCAGCACACTGTCAGCTATTGTTGGGTTCTCAACCTGCCCCACGTAGCCCTCTTCTCTTTTTTTTCCTCCTCCCGGAGAAAACAGCAGCCAATTGTCAGAGGGGGAGCAGGCCGGCGTGACAGAGGTGCAAAGCTAATGAAGTTATTTGACGGCAGGCCCTGGCCGCGGAGCGAGAGGTGAGGCGCGCTGGACAAGCGCCTGGCAGCGAGACGGATGAGGCGCGAGGGACAAGTGTGGCGAGAGAGGGAGCGCAAAAGAGGCGAAAGTATGGCCATGGTAGGTAGCATTGGTGGCAGGTGTCAGAAGGGTGTGATAACATGGAGACAAGCTGATAGTATCATCATCATCAAGCCTGGGCTGGAACACCATGCACAGGCAGCTGGCTTTGGCCAGGGTACATGTTCACACAGGCAGGGAAGCTTCCAGCAGAGAGATGCCCAGTCGCCCATGGAGATGCCCCTCTCCTCCTCAGATCTGTGCCACCTTCACAAGACGATGTGCAAGAGTGATTATTACATGAGGATATGGTGATTGACCAAAGCCTAAAAGCGTAAGCATGGTGCCGGAGGCTGAATTGTTCCTGTTGATACTATAGTATGCTGCAGCTTTTGTGTTATGGAGCCATCAGCCTGGAGGAATCAAAAAAAAAACTTGCCCGTTGGATTAGGCTACTAAATAATTCATTGGGCTCTGTAACATAGATTGTGAGTGGAAATACACTCTATTTATAGCGACAATCCAAAAGGTCACTGGAGTGGTGTGACTTTGTGTGTGTGAGTGCACGTCCCGGGGTTGTTTTTGTTCTGCTGCGGCCACAGAGGAGTAGAATGTGTGAATGTAAGTTTGCGCGAGTCTGTATTTACTCGTGCTTTATGTGCAGCGGCGCAACACTTGTGCGTACAGTTTAGACGCAGCACGATGCAGCGTGTGTTGTGGCGTGGCAGAGACGCCTGTCGTCGTATGCGACTACGTAAAATATAGATTTCCCTCTCTACCGACATACCTTTTAGTTTTTATGCGTCTGTGTGGGTAAATGTGAAAGTGTATTTTTGTGCGTGTGTGTGTGTGTGTGTGTAAGGCTGTGACCAACTGTGCTGTCCCTGTCTGATCCGACATGGCCGAACACGCTTCTAATTAGAGGACGTCCTTCCAGGTGCTGACCAGGTTATACTTAGCCTGCCCGCTGACATCTGACGGTGTGACATTTCCAGCTGGTGCCGCGTGCGACCCCACCCCCTGCCCCCTGACGTGAAGGTCACCATCCCCCCCCCTCCCCAACCTCCTCCTTCCTCCCCCCACCCCCCCCACCCCCCTTAAACTACAGCCATGGTGTGGCACTGTGGCATCGTGGCACCGCACGGGTGGTCAAAACACCAGCACCTGTCCCCTCTCCCTGCCCCGTATCCCCCCTGTCCCCGAGCCCTCTATCCCCGAGGCATAGATCATCATTAATCAGAGTGGCCGGAGCTGGCGCAGATTGATGATGCGGGCAGGGGGCGGCGGGCCCGTGGCGGTTAGAGATGTTAGGTGAGACGGCCGGGTGAGGAGCGGAGCACATCTCTGCTGGGGCCAGAGGAGACTGGACATGCAGTCGGCCCAAGAGTGATAGCCTCTCTTATATCTGTGCCCCTGTGTGTGTGTGTGTGTGTGTGTGTGTGTGTGTGTGTGTGTGTGTGTGTGTGTGTGTGTGTGTGTGTGTGTGTGTGTGTGTGTGTTACTGTGTGACCGCGCCTCCGTTGAGGTGGTTTTGAAAAGCGTAGATGTGTCAAGGGTCGTGCTGATGGATGTGTGCGCGCCTGCTGTGTGTTTACAACTCAAATTCACCAGCCGCTCTCACCATTTTAATTACCTGCCAGCCAGCCAGGTTAGAGTAGAATAGGATCTCCAAAATCTGGTTAGTTACCGGCAAAGGTGGTTGATAGAATAAACAGGTCAAACTTACCAGCCATACGAGAATTTGGCCGATGACTAGTGTCAGTGTATCTTCAGACTGCCAGCCCAGATTGGATTTTTGGCATATCCAGATTGGAGTCGGATTGATTTTCTTCAAGTCTGAACAGCAAAAACAAAACAAACAAACATGGAAACCAATTTTTGTAAAATCGAATTAAGACACATTTGTATGTGGTTTGAAATGGAATTCAAATCGGATTTTTACAGATGTGTCTGACTCTGACCACTCTAGCTGCTCAAAACGGTTTTCAAACTGTCCTTAACATCACTCGCAGCGTGACACACGGCGTTGTCGTCAACATCCAGAGCATGGAGAGTGTAAACAACAGCCTTTACCGCCGGGGGGATGTTGTCTGCTGCGACGAGGAATTCTCGGCGACTAGATCGTCCTGAGAGGAAAAGATTATACGTCTCCATTCTCCATTTGCAGCTTTTTTGTATGTGTTCCGTATCTGAAATCTGACCTGCTCACTTGCAAATAACAGTGTGGACAGTCAGAACTAAAGATCGGATTTGAGAAACAAAGGGGATTTGCCTACAGTCGGAGCCTTAGTTTCTTCATATTAATTAGATGTATGTATGCATGTGCCTACCACACAGTACATTAATGCATGAGAGTATCACTGTTTTGGATAGAATTCATTTGGGGATATTTCCAGAGACTAGATATTACAAGTGAACTTCTTAGGTTACAAGAATGTCCTTTGTCCCAGCCTACAGTTCTGACAGAGCACTGAATACATTTGAAAACTGATTGATATCTATAGGGTTTCTTCCCAGTATTTATGGTTATTATTAAATGCAAATAATATAAACTAAAGCCTATGTGCCATTCCTTCTTTTAAGTGATGTAGGAAGTGCAGTGGGAAGTAGCAAAAGAGACACAAAGAGAGGCGCTGGACCCGCTGTTCTTTTCTTGGCGGCTATCGGAAGTTGCTCCATGTCTAATTATTAATTATTCATCTAAGGCGGATTAAATGTGGCCCAGTTTCTCTTGAAGATGACTTTGGAGCAGAGGGATCCATGGGACACTTCACTCCCTAACCTAGGCTCTGCACACTGCGGAGATGGCAGATAAGACCTCAGCTGATGGCTATCACGCTCTACAGAAATACAGGCATTATTTTAATTCATGTCCTTGTGTCTGAAGAGGATTGAGACGGGTGTCCCTTCCTTCAGAGGGACAGAAGGGACCAGGAAGCCAATCCTAAGTGGAACGCAGCTGAGATGAAAGTGTGCAGAAATGAGTTGGACCGAGCCAGGGTGGAAGAGGAGAGGGAGGACGGGGGAGATGGTGTTGGATGCCCTGCAGACCTGGAGGGAGAAAGACTCAGTCATGAGGTCCCACCATCTGTGTTGGCCCATAGTACCCCTACTGTGACTTCTGCTGGAGCAAGAAGACTGTGAAGACGGGCTTCAATCCACTGCTGACCACTTTGTGTCACGTTCCATTCATCTGCATTTCTGTGTATTATATCAGAGCTGAGACCACTAGTCGATTGTCAGAAAACGCAATCGCCAACTAGCTTTAAAATCGATTCATCTGTACTCTTTTTTTTTTTAAGAAGAAGAAGAAGAAATGGAAAAAATCTATCGTTCCAGCTTCTTAAATGTGAATATTTTCTCGTTTCTTTAGTCTTCTATGACAGTGTAAACTGATTATCCTTTAGGTTGTGGACTGTTGGTCAAGACAAAAGATTCAAGATGATTTGATTTGTCCTGAGGGAAATTTGCCTTGGACATACTGGCTGCCACATGATACATACAGTACAACAGTTAGTGCAATATCAAAAGAAAAACATGTGCAAACATAGCATTTAAAGTGCAATCATTCGTTCAAGTACATTCAACATTGCTTATGACCTTTGAGGACGTCATCTTCTGGGGGAAATGTATCAACATTATTACAAGCTGAAGCACCAGTAGCATACTCTCACCAGTAGTATACTGGCAATGTGTGAACCTACTGTATGGTGCATGCAAGCTTAAGAAACCTGTTGTTGCCCTACAGTTCTGCACAGCAGATGCTGTGATAGAAAGAATCTTGAGCCTCTGCATGGCCTCCATCTGGCCTGTTAGTGCTGGGTTCAAGTAATCCACCGGACTTAATCCAACACTGGTTGAACCAAACCTTTCTGAGGTAGAGACCCAGAATAAGCACACATAGGGTTTCCTGTCTCTACCAGGACATGCTTTTGTTATTTTCCTTTTCTCTGTTTCTTTTTTTTTTTTATTATATATATATATGTGCAAATAAAATAAATACATAAGTTTTTAGGGGCATTTTCACACCTACCTCGTTTGGTTCGGTTGAATCGCACAAGTTTCCCCCCCTTGGTGCAGTTTGTTTGTGCAGGTGTGTGAATACAGCAATCGAACTCTGGTGCGCACCAAATGCGGACCGAACAACCGCACCGAGACCATTTTGGAGAGGTGGTCTTGGGGCGATTCCAAACGAACTCTGGTATGGTTGGTTTGTGATGAGAACGTGATCCGACCCAAATGCAGAAAGCCTCGCACATTTTTGGATCAAACAGCTTCCCCGGAGTCAACTGCGCTGTGCGTAATCTGGGTGAGGACGGGCAGTTTATCGTTGAAAACCAACACATCTTCAGTCTTCACATGCTGCTTTGTTGACTGGTGATTTTTTTGCACGATTGCAGTCGTCAGCAGCGGTCATGTACTCCATGATAGTAGCCTACTTTAGGCAGAAGTTGTGAGGGTTTTGTTTTATTTTTAACAAATTACCAGAGCTAAATCACCGCTCGTTAATGACATATAGCCGACTCTTGCGTCTTGGGTCGCGTTCTTTGATTGACAGGTGATAGAAGCATGCTTGGCTCAGGAGGACCTTGTGAATACAGAGCAAGTTGAAAGCAGGTTAATAACGGAGAGGTCTGTTCAGATACGCATTCTGGTTCAATGCTGTGGCACAGCACGTACTGTCTCCTGTGTCTCTCTCTCTCTCTCTCTCTCTCTCTCTCTCTCGCTCTCTCTCTCTCTCTCTCTCTCTCTCACACACACACACACACACACGCTGTCACCATTACGCAATGCCAAAGACGCACAAGTCCCGACCATAGACTGTATTTATTAAAAAAATAAAAAAATAAAAAGTCTGCTACAGCGTGCACACATTTTTATAATTTCAGCTGTCAAAAGAATCTCTGGGAATTTATATTTTCCACCCTGGGAGACTACCAGAGTCTCCTGGACAATGTGCAGGAGGGTTGGCAGCGCTATCTGGTCTGCTTGCTTTTTACCTGCTGTAAAACCAAACCAGCTGAAAAGCTCAACAATGTCTCATTTTTGCATTTGGTGTCAATCAAGGAACGGGACTAGGCTGGCCGGAAAACGCCTTAAGAAGAGTCTCTTTCTCTCTAGCCACTTCTACACAGAGATCCTGCAATAACACCGTTAGGCCGGAAGGCCCGCAAATGAGTGTGCGTTGTCTTTTTACACAGAAAATGCATTAGACAGCGCAAAGCAAAAGAGGCGTCACGTTCTATCGTTGCCATGGACATGTGAACAGCTGTAGCCTATCCGGCTGAAGGGAATAACGAAAAATTGTGAATGGTTTTGACTGAGCCTCACAGAACAGAGGGAATATCCTCACCTGTAGATCACGACTCGCCACAGATTATCAGACGAAAGAAAAACGAAAGAGGAAAAAAAGCTCTGGGAAACTGCTCCGGGCGTATTGGGAGAAAAACCGCAATAGAGAGGTTCTCCGACAGGTCGTTCATGTTATTAATAATAGCAGTAGTAGGCCAAATCAACATATAATAATTATATCTGTTAATTTGGCCTACTACTACTGTCAATATTGTTTGAGCATAAATAGCCCGATACTATAACCTACTTGCTCATAAACTGTAGGCACGGACAATTCCTCCTGGCCCTCCTGTTGCAGTCATGCATCAAATCGCTTTTTGCTTTCATTTCCGCCTTTTCCCTCTTTTTATTGCTGTGACGTCAAATCTTAATTCATGTAGCGGAGTTAAGGATTTGTTGGGATATACCGGTAGGTTATTTGGGCTATAAATGCACAGGAATATTGTACTGTACTACGTTAGTTGTTTTTCGTATAAGGGAACACACAAGTTCAGGCTAGACAGACTGCAGTAACAGCATTTTTTTTTTTTTTTTTTTTCATTCCTTTGATTCCAACTGCTGTATTGAATTATATGCTTTGGTTAAAGTGGAGATGAAGCACTGAACAATATGAGTGTAGTTTGTTTGGTGAGTACCTTGGTTAAGACAGGGCCCTGCAATCAACTGTGAAAACCACCTATATTTGCAGGAACACTCAAACCTATTTCCCTGTTTCACCCGTTTTCGCCACTGGGCGCCGCCATGCTTGAGCAAGCTAGATGGTGACGTCAGCAACATTGTCCCTCCCTTGTGCTTCTTGTTTACTCACCCGTAACAATGGAGGATGCAGATCAACACACTGTACTCACTGTACCCGGAGAAAGACGGAGCCGAGGAGGATCGTTCTGTATGGCCCCAGGGTGCTCAAATGAGTTTTATCGTGTAAAGGGTAGTGGTAAAGATATTCATTTTCATGTAGTTCCAGTCAAAAAACCGCAAGTGCTGCGTAGATGGCTAGCTGCGCTAAAACGTAAAAACCCACCTGTGGGCCCCGTACAACGAGTGTGCAGTGACCACTTCGTCAGCTCTGATTATGTGGAGGAGGGAGGCTTTGATGAGTCTGGAAGATTTGTTTTTCGCAAAACAAATCGCCTGAAGCCAGACGCGGTGCCGTCCGTCTTCGATTTCAGCGGCTATAGCGCAGCTCAGACGGACAGACCTACCCATGTCCCGGCAGAGGCAGCCCTCCGCCGGACTGACAGAGTGCAAAAACGCGCTGCCAAGGCGAAAGACCAAGAGGTAGATTAACGCTAGAGAGTTAATTTGTGATGTTTATAATCAGGGGTGTAGTGTAAGTAACCCCTCTCAGGACTGATAACATAATCTAACGTTAGGTCAGGTCCTGAGAGGGGCTAGGGTGTAGTGGTACATACTGGGTAAACTGGCTATCCAAGGTTAGTTTACCCACCATAGATAGTTGATCTGAAAACAGGCGAGTGATTTCTACCTCATTTCAAAGACGTTTACCCTACACTACACCCCCGTTTATAATTTAATTGGCTTCACAATAAAAAATTGCACTCGTGAAATGAATCAATATGTTATAGCACAGCAAATCCCACACCAGCTAATTGTTGTAAACACTCATTCATTTGTCATTTCACAGTGCTCTACAAGTACTGAAGTGCAGTGTATATGTATATGGTTAATATAAATGTATGTATAGCCAAAAATATAAATAAACAACGCTCAATGCAGAGTAAACAGTTTGAGGTATGATACGTGTACGATGTACACATTATAGATCAGATATGAACAAGACAGTAGTATGAATACAGCATAGAATAACTAGTATACAACGTAGTGTGGTATTAATAATGAATTTGAATCCACTATTGGTCAGATATAAGCAGTGTACAGTCTATCATAAAATGAACTACATTACTATTGTATAGTACTGTCCAAACAGGACTATACAGTATTATATACCATTTACCATATATGTCTAGACAGTACTATAAGTATGAATAGTGATGTAGTACATTTTATGGTTGTCAATTTTATTGCCCATCAAACTGTAAAATCTGAACACAAAACAATGCATGGGGCAATGTAATAATAATAATCAATGTAGGCTGTTCAAAGGGCTTAGCTGGAAATCTGCTGATGTGTTTTGCTATTGACAGTGCTTTGTCTGGCTTCTGTACTCCTAGATGCTGAGCGATGGTCACTGCTTTCTCTGTTGAGTGCTCCCTTAGTGCTGCCCGGATGGAGATTGCCTGTCCTTTCTGAAGCTGTAGTTTTTGCCCACCCTCTCCGGTGCCACCAGCTCCTGAGGCTCTCAAGTTTACCAGTGTGGATGCCCTCTGTTACTCTTTCCAGCTTCTTCAACAGCTGTTTGTCCAGCACCACAGTCTGGAGATGTGTAAATGCAGCAGAGCTGGGATGGAGCCACGGCTGGAGGCTTTCCTCTTCTTTACATGTCCTTATTGTCTCCCCAGAATCCCAGTTGTCCACGTTGGTGATGTGATGCAGCACAGACATCCACTATTCTTTCAGCTTGGTCACACTTGCATCACATGTGCTAGCAGAGTACCACAGGTGGTTAGTGATCATTTTAATCCACTCGAGTAAGTCAAGTTAAGTTTATTTGTATATCCCTAATTCACAAACATGTCTCAGAGGGCTTTACAGAGAAGATGTCTAGCTAAATCTAGCTCAGCACTATCAATAAACATTATTGAACAATATTATATTAGAGATGGAGGGGGAGAGGATGAGGGGAGGGGAGGGGAGAGGAGAGGGAACAGAACAAACAGGGTATACTGGGGCTGGGTGATGCGGTTGAAATCAATATCATATGGTAAATGGTAAATATCACAAAAGTCACAGGGGACAGTTTCAATACATACCAATGTATATCACAATATGGTAAGCAAAGTCACATTTAGTAATTCAATTATAATATATTCTAATTCCTCATTGTAGCACTTCAACAGTCTCTTTTTCATACTTTTGACAATATGCCACAGATCATATCCGTGCTTGGTGTTTTCCTCTTCTCGCACTACTCTCTGGACAGATGGGTGGCAGAGCTGGAGATGTTGTGTTCTTCCAGCTTGGCAAGGCGTCTCCAGATCTTCAACCTCTAACCTGTAACTGTTTTGTTTTTTACAGTCTCCTGAGCTACCACCAGCCCTGACTTTGTGTCAATCAGTGAGTAGGTGCTGTATGATGTGTTATGACTGGTGGTCATACCTTGAATCACCAGACACTACCAGAGATTCTTCACCTGCTGCATTCATTATTGCCTCATTGCGGAAACACAATTTTTCTTTCACTTCAGGAATGACAGGTTGTTTGGATGCGTGTTGGTGACTAAATACATTTTTCACAATTCTCCCAGTGATGCACAGTGAACGGTTTCAACAGCTCTTTTGTACAGAGTGATGTCCTTTGATAGAATTTGGCTTGACTAAGTATGCTATTCTACACCCCCCACCCCCACCCCCACCCCCACCCCAAAGGTCAGAGAAGCATGCAGGGAGTTGGTGGAGGGCCTGGTGACAGGAGAGGTGGAGGGCCTGGTGAGAGGAGAGGTGGAGGGCCTGGTGAGAGGAGAGGTGGAGGGCCTGGTGACAGGAGAGGTGGAAGCCTGTCAAGACAGCAGCAACCAGGTGCATGTCAGTACTCAGACTGATCTAGTGGACAGTAACTGTGAGGCCAACCAAAAGACATTTGTGAGCAAAGGCACAGTCACTGATGACATAGGTAATATGTTGGTAATCATCAATGACCATTCCTACTGTACATCAGGAGATGACCTCAGTCTGTTGGATGACATCCCAAAGCCAAGAGCTTCATCACCACAGCTGAGTGAGGTGTATCTGAGCAGTGAGGGGTCAGTCCAGGAGGAAAGTGCAGAGGACATGAGCTTAGATGGATCTGATGATGAATTTCAACTGAGTGAAGAAGACATTGAAATGGAAAGCTTGAGTGATGTAGAGGACATAGAAGATGAGGAGCCCAATCTCTCAGAAGACAGAAAGAGCATTGTATATACAAAAGAGCTGTTGAAACTGTTCACTGTGTGTCACTGGGAGAGTTGTGGAAAATGTCTTGTGGAGTGTCCAACACTTTCAAAAAGTGGATTTGGAATAACAGTAAAGACAGAGTGCATCGATGGTCACAGCTATACATGGCGTTCCCAGCCTCTGTTGAGAGGTGTAATGGAGTGCAATGTGTCAATACCTGCAGCAGTATTTGTTACAGGGAATGAGTGTACTCCTTTCCTAGAGGTCTGTGACACAATTGGCTTGGAGAGCCTCTCCAAGAGGCAGTGGTTCAATATCCAAAAGGCCTATGTCATTCCTGAAGTAAAAGAAAAATGGTGTTTACACAATGAGGCAATAATGAATGCAGCAGGTGAAGAATCCCTGGTAGTGTCTGGCGATGCAAGGTATGACAGCCCAGGTCACAATGCATCATATGGCACCTACTCACTGATTGACACAAAGTCTGGTCTGGTGGTAGCTCAGGAGACTGTGAACGTCACTGAGGTGAAAAACAGTTACTGGTTAGAGGTTGAAGGTATGGAAAGATGCCTTGCCAAGCTGGAAGAACATGGAGTCTCCATCTCTGTGCTAGCAACTGATTGCCACCCATCTATCCAGAAAGTAATGCGAGAGGAGTATGGCAATATCAAACATGAATATGATCTGTGGCATATTGTAAAAAATATGAAAAAGAGATTGTTGAAGTGCCACAATGAGGACTTACTTGAGTGGATTAGGATGATCACTAACCACCTGTGGTACTGTGCAACCACATGTGATGGAAGTGTAATCAAACTGAAAGAGAAGTGGATGTCTGTGCTGCACCACATCACCAACGTGCACAACTGGAATTCTGGGGAGACAATAACAAAATGTGAGCACCCTCCCTACAGCCGTGAAGAGGAAAGCCTCCGGCCATGGCTCCATCCCAGCTCTGCTGCATTTTCACATCTCCAGAATGTGGTGCTGGACAAACAGCTGTTGAAGAAGCTGGAGAGAGTAACGGAGGGCATCCACACTGGGAAACTTGAGTGCCTCCACTCCCTCTACACAAAGTATGCAACGAAAAGAAAGAAGTTCATGAGAGAGAGCTTTGAGGCTCGGCTTCGAGTAGCTGCACTGGACCACAACCACAACGTGATCAGAGAGACTGCAAAGACTAAAGGAGGAGAGAAACAGATGAAGCACCACTTTTCAAAGGCTGCTAAGCAGTATGTGGTGGCACCAGTAAAGATGGCTAAAGACTACAGCTTCAGAAGGGACATAGTGGCAGGAGCACTGAAGCGCTGCGAGGCGATCTCCATCCGGGCAGCACTAAGGGAGCACTCAACAGAGAAGGCAGTGACCATCGCTCAGCATCGAGGAATCCAAAAGCCAGACAAAGCACTGTCAATAGCTAAGCACATGAGCAGATTTCCAAATAATCTCTAAGCCCTTTGACCAGACTACATTGCCCTAGGGCTGGGCAAGGATAGCTGGCACTCACCGTAGGCAGTTTCAACTAAGCCTTTTATTGGGCAGAGACAAAATTGAACGTTTCGGCTAGTAGCCTTTTTCAACAACAAAAAAGGCTACTAGCCGAAACGTTAAATTTTGTCTCTGCCCAATAAGTGCCGGCTCTCCTCTTTTAATCATTTTGATGTAAACACAACAATTAAAAACACAGAAATTGAGTGTTGCAGCTCCGTAATAAATATGTTCAGGTGGGAACTTCACTGATTTATCCGTTTGATTGGCTGTTTGAGTGTCACTCATAACACGCTCCATTATCAAGGGACATATAGATATTGAAAAATGTTCTTATTGTATTGATGAATTTATCGCCAATATAAATTGCTTTTGATTTATCGCCCAGCATTTTCCCATGCATTAATTGCTTTGTTGTTTGAATTTCGAGTTCAAATTTCACAGTTGGATTGGTTAAAACTCCAGCAGTTATAAAAAAAAAATAAAAAAAAATGTTGCCTGGCAACGAGATGTCCCTCAGTGTTCAAAGCAACAGTTGTTGCAAAACAGATGTTTACATTGAGATGTACTGTAGAGCAGGTGCGCTTCGTCAATTTTCTCCTTGGCTGTGGGTGCTCAGCTACAGGAATTAGTCAGAAAAGATCACTGCATGAGTGAAAATAGCAGCACTCCAAAAATTACATGTTGTACAACGCGTTAGCCCTCATTAAAAAAATGAAAATCTGAAAGTCTTGCATCTTAATTTTCAGATTTTCATTTTTTTAATGAGGGCTAACGCGTTGTACAACATGTAATTTTTGGAGTGCTGCTATCTTCACTCATGCAGTGATCTTTTCTGACAGATGTTTGTGTTGATACATTTCTAATTAACTGCACTTTATTACTTACCATTAATTGTATCATTGTTAGTTATAGAGAAAATGAATAAACATACGTTTGATTATTTACTGTTATATGTATTCAGTTGTCATCTGTGTATTCATTGAATTCATTGCAAGTGTTATGAGTGGTACAGAAAATAACAGAACAATATGCATGATAAGGTAGTGAAAAGGGAAGATGAAATTCAAAGAGGCCATACATATGGATCATATAAAACAATTTATTCATAGCTCACGTCATTCTGAGAGAACATTTTTACAAGTCATTGTAGTACTCAAATCCACAGTATTCCGCGGATGGGAAGATGTTCCTGATGGCATTGACGACACATGCTGGAATTGGAAACCTGTTCCTCCTTCCCAGATGACCCCTGGACCAAAGGGTGAACTGTCTGTAGGCTGTCAGCCTGAAAAGACTGACACAGAAAGAGAACAGGCTTAGCATACTGATGTACTGTAACAAGGCTGCATCCTATAACCATGACTGTCATTCTCCAGTATTATGTCAAATGTTATAACAATGTGTAGTGTATGTGCTGGACCACTGTCAAAGCTACAGTATGCCCATACATCTGATTGTATACTGAACAAATTAATATAATTAGAAGTCATAACTTGAATGGGAAAAAGCCTAGTATATAGATGTTTGTATTGCCATGCACTCCCTCTGAATATTAGTATGGGCTGGAGAGAAGTGATTCCCCGGGAACCAATGCATTTCCATTCATTCATTCTAACGTGCATGACTAAAATTAATATAGAAATAGACAGGTTTTGGGTTATGGGATCATCATTTTGACAGTGATGGTTGCGACAAGACAGGCATTTTAGCAAGCTAACTTTATAAGCACAGTTGTGGTCCATCAATTTTCATCAAACCCTTCTGTGGAGGTGTTTTGTGTGGTTTGTGGGCTAACTATTAACCGAAGGATTGAATGTAGCTAGCTTACCTGCTGTTTATTGGCCGCTCCAATATCTCAGCTCGGACATCCCGCAAGCACAACATTGAGACCTCCAGGACGTCTCTCTCTCAAGACACAACATCTGAAATGTCGGATTGCTGGTAATACAGTTCTCTTGTTGTATGAGATGCTCCAGGTTTGCCATATGGTCATCTTGGCAGCACCCGCTTTCCACATGGGTTTGCATTGCATACAAGCGAAGCAGCGGCACCACGTAGTATTCCCTATCCGCTGGCTTTCATCTTCGGCAATGTCACTTTCTCCGCCGTCGTCCGAATCGATAGGAGCATGTCTTACCACTGCTCTTGCTCTTACTGGCTCAAAAGCATATGCAATCGGGTTTCCGACCTGATCCGTGAGTCTTTCCACCTCGTCAAAGCTTTCAGACTCCATTGTAACAGCGCGCAACTAGTGTGTGGCTACTAGCCTGTCCATGTTCGTGACGTCAGCACGTAACACTGACAAACATGGCCGCGCCCTAGTTGAAGAATGCAAGGCAAAGGGGCAGTACAAACGGTGTTGTCATAGAAACGGCTTACTTTTATAACATATTATTGATTGTGGTATATATCTAAATAGCAAATTAATGCTATGATGTGTGTTTAGTGCGATATTTCATCTCCACTTTAATGTATTTCTGATAGTACAACTTCAATCTAGAGGTGGTTTTTCCCCTCAATCCTCCTGTCGTTTTTTTTAATGAATGAGCTGAGATTCCCATCTTAAACAGACAGGATTATACCCTTTTAAACAGACGTCAATTCAGGGCTGATACTAGTACCTCCAGTGGTGGAACGAAAGGCATAACAAAATGACACGACATTCCGTCCTTGTGACTTTTTCCCCCTCAATATTATATTTTACAATTTTTCTTAGAACAATACATCAAAAGAAAATAACTCCTGCACACTGTCTCCAAATGCAAAAGGTTTATTTAACAGAAAGAATAAAGTTTCGGTACAAAGACCATCAGATTCTTACAGAGTAAGAGGAGGGACCCAGTTATATAGGCAGGTAGACCTGTGTGTGGAACAATCCGGTCACACTGCACCCTGGCATCATAATTGGAGCCAATTGACCTGAATTGGAAGGTATGAAGAAGTCAGAAAAGAGAAACAAGCTATGATTCTGGTGGGAGCTAGAGGACCTCCTCTAGCTCCCACCAGAATCAAAGCTTATTTCTCTTTCCCTGTGACTCGGGCTTATGTTTGTCTTTCCTATAGGTTTTAATAGGCATTTCTAATGAATTGTATTTGCATTTTTGCTATGTCTATGTAATGTCTTTTGCTTTAATGCTACGGCAATGTCAGACTTTGTCATACCTTCCAATTCAGGTCAATTGGCTCCAATTAGGATGCCCAGGGTGTAGTGTGACCGGATTGGTCCACACACAGGTCTACCTGCCTATATAACTGGGTCCCTCCTCTTACTCTGTAAGAATCTGATGAAGGTCTTTGGACCGAAACTTTATTCTTTCTGTTAAATAAACCTTTTGCATTTGGAGACAGTGTGCGGGAGTTATTTTCTTTTGACTCAGTCGGGTTTTCCCTCCTCCGGCGCACCTGTCATTTTTAGGTGTGCAGAAGCTTTGCTCCTTTTAGAACAATACATGAAAAAAAAACAGGCTCAGACAGGAAAAGTAAAAAAAAGCATACAGTACATACTGTATGAATACATACTGTAGGAACATTCAATATTACACCGTGGTGCTACCAGCCGCATTATGTGCTTGTAAGAGATGTTGTGCATGGGATCAACATGCAAGGTGTCCATGAGAAACCAGCCGGGCGACGAGTCACCCGTCACCCCTAACCTTGTCAAGGTAGGCCAGAAACGGGTCCCACATAGCTGAAAATCTTTTAAGTGAGTTGGTCCTCATGAACCTGAGTCTCTCCATCCGTATAACAGAGATCATGTCCGTCAACCACAACTGAAAAGAAGCTGAAGGTGAAGAGGGGGACTTCCATTCCTTCAGAATAAGTCTTTTGGCGACAGTTGAGCCCTGTGTCAATGACTGTTGCACAGCTGTAGAGAGGACTCCGAGCAGCCGAAGATGGCGAGTTCTGCCTCTGGCTGAAGGGTTATTTTGTAGGCCTTAGAGTACCAATCAAATATTTTGGCCCAGAATCCCGTTAGTGAAGGACAGAACCAGAAGGCATGAGACGTCCTAGTGACTTTTCAACAAGAGGTGAGGCGTGATGACCCCGCAACGATCGCGGCTTTCACAGACTGTGTAAAAGGGGCTTCTCTCTCTCTCTCTCTCTCTCTCTATCTCTCTCTCTCTCTCTCTCTCTCTCTCTCTCTCTGTCTCTCTCTGTCTCTCTCTCTCTCTCCCTCTCTCTCTCTCTCTCTCTCTCTGTCTCGCTCGCTCGCCTCATTCCTCTATGCTTTTTCACTTCCTCTTCCCATCCCTTTAAACTCTCTTATGTCTTCCTCACCTCAGCGGCCAACCAGAGGGAGGCACTGAAGTCCCCATTCCACCTGAAGCAGGAACCCAAGGCAGAAGAAGCCTTGAGCCCCAGACCTGCCTGCCAGAGCCAGCACCAGAACCAGAACCAGGGCCAGCCAAGCTTCCCTGCTGCTTTCTGCCACGACGGGCCCATGGGGGCTGCAGGAGCCATAGAGCGCCCCGGGCCCCTGAAGCCAAGGGACGGAAGCCCCATGGCCAAGAACAGCTTGCTGAGCCAGGATATTAACATTAAGGTGGCCTCTGAGCTGCTGATGAAGCTTTCAGGTAGGGCTTGTCATGGTGTGTGTGTGTGTGTGTGTGTGTGTGTGTGTGTGTGTGTGTGTGTGTGTGTGTGTGTGTGTGTGTGTGTGTGTGTGTGTGTGTGTGTGCATGGTGTGTGTAGCAATTAGCAAATTAGCTCCACAGACCTCAGATTGACTTATGCATTCACAATCCCCAAACAAATCTCTTCCATCAGAGTCTTATAATCCCTCTGAATCTGAGAATAAGACCCATTTTATCCATGGTGATTTTCAATGGATATACAGTATTTCTCTATTTAATGTAAAATACTTTACTTTTTTGTGACCAAATTGTTTTAAATTATCAAATTAACACCAACAGAAAAGCACAACAGAACAGTAATTACATACAACACAAACAAAACAACTTAGACCATGTCAACAGCAAACAACATCATTTACATAAATCTGAGTGAAACCAAATGTACTGTAAGTAACAAACAAGTAATACAATACAATACAAAAGAAAGGAAATAAAAGGAGTACCAGCCCCCACCCACACCCCAGGCACAATGACACACACACACACACACACACACACACACACACACAAACACAATACTTTACTAAATGTGAACGCACTCAAATATGTTAAATCATTTATCAGCACCTTTGCAGCAGTGGTTTTAGGAGAGAATGCATTATGTAAGTTCAGACCATGCACTCTTTTATTGATATGTGTTCTGCTGGTGATCTCTTGGTACTTCAGATCAGCCAATAGGAGCTGCTGTAGCTGTAGGCCAAAGGTTATGCTATTGACCACCGTCAAAGCATTCTGTTGTTCTCTACCGCGGCACACCTCGCCAAGCTCAAATTGAGGGCTTGTCACAGAGTACCTGTGGGGGAAAGCTCATGTGGTGAAACAGTCTTTGTTTCTCGGAGGCCCCTGTTCCACATTTTGGCTGCAAAGCCTTTTGTGTCCTTTGTGATGATATACAGGTCACTCGTCTCAACCCTCCATTTTCTCTCCGTCCCTCTCTGCATCTATAGCTCTTCCAGCCTGCCTTTTAGTTGGAAGGCTGCTGCGCTGAGGGTCACTTCTTGTTTATGTTGTGCAGTCTTTTCTGAAGTCCCGCTCCAAAACGATGCCATCAATTGGCACAAGGTCTATCTGTCTGTCGCTACGTTTCACTTAAAACCCAACCCTGTCTTGCCCCCTGTTCTACGGCAGATGACGAAACGATAAAACAGTGACAGATTTGGGAGAAGCACCCCATCTAAAACCTGCGTGTGCCCAACAGGGCCCGCTCGGACATCTTCCCGTACGCCATGAATTAGCCTTCACGCCGTTCTGCTTCGAGCTCAGCAAGCGGGTCGGTAACAAATCTGCAGCCAGGGGCTCCCATTTCACCCAGCTCTTTGTTTTGCAGCCTGCACTTGGGCAGTGTATAAATGTTATTGTTGCTTTTCAATTACTAATACGCTTTGTGTCATTGCTAATGAAAGTAGCTGCTTATTTTAGCCTCTGTCCAAAAACACTAGTGAGTGTCGGGTGTAGTTCAAGTGTGTTGCAGACAGGTGTTTTGTCCACTGTGGGCTGCTGCTGGAGTGTGTCACTCAGGCAAATCAAGTGTTATTTGCTCAAGTATGTATCAATATGTACCAGTAGAGCTAGCTGCTACAGCTACATGATATGCAGACAAAAATCTTTGTTTTTCCAATTGATTGCAGTTTGTGTATGTTTTTCAACATGTAGTTTTCTAAAAAAAAATATATTATTTGCTCTCTAGATCAGATATTTGGTACAGCCCCCAATATAAATAAGTAAAATAAAATATAAATAAATAAATAATTACAGCCCGTTTTGGAATTGGACATTGGAGTGGTTAGTATGTTGAAATTGTGCAGCCCACAAATGCATGTGCAGTGTACATGCATTGAATGGCAATGTGCGGGTGGTGCAGTGGGGCAGCTCTTCATCCTTTGGCAGTGTGTGTGTGTGTGTGTGTGTGTGTGTGTGTGTGTGTGTGTGTGTGCGCGCGTGCTTTGACAGACACCTCTCACACCGGTTGCCATTGTTCTGCCTGCCCGGGTGTACTGGTGTTCAGAGTGAGTCATGCAGCCTGGGAGCACTGTGCTGCTACACGTGTGCTGCTCCACTGCCTGCCCCCAGGTCACCTTTCCCTGTGTGTGCATGTGCTCTTGTGTGCGCCTTTCACAAAGACAAAGATGACATGATTAGTACTTACAAACAACACAGGAAGCAAATATGAGATATTGGTGTGTGTGTGTGCGTGCGTGCGTACGTACGTGTGTGTGTGTGTGTGTGTGCGTGCGTGTGTGTGTGTCTGTGTGTGGAGAGGGAGAGAATGATGTGGGTAGTGTGTAATTCCTCCACTGTACTGCCCCCGCCTTTGTTCTTTGTTTCATCACCCCTATCTCTCTCTCTCTCTCCTCCCTCTCTCTCTCCCTACCTCTTTGCTGTTTCCAGCCCCTGCGCTAACGCTAACGTTATCCTGCTAGTCTGTGTAGCCCACGAGCGGCATGGCCAGCGTTTATCCCCCCCGTCACTTAAAGACTAGCGCTGCAAGTGCAGGGTTGACCCGGGTTAGGGAAAGATGCTGCAGCGTTCGTCCGTCCACCGGCTCCCTCTGCCCCCTCACACAGTCCTCGGAGCACAGTGCCGTCCATTGCCATGGCAACAGCGGGGGCGGTAGATGGAGAGGGCTGTCTGGAGTGACAGCCTTGACAAGAGTCTGGACCCTCAGATGACCCTGATGGGGTGGGGGGGGGTGCTAGAGAGCGCGCCAGGGAAAGGTCAATGTCGTTAGAGTCACGTGTGATTATGGTCAGGAGGTTCAAGGGCGTCTGCACCATAACCTTTCTCTGTCCCCTCTTAGAGGTCAACCCCAGCACACAATGACCTACTGAGGACATTTAAATAGGAAAATCACATCGGGGAGTTGAGGCAAGCGTTTTTTTCTTTGTTCACAACACCGCTATTTGCCTATTAAAAACTGCTTATTTCCTCATTCTCACTAGCGAGCGCAGCAAATAGACATAGCCTAATTGAATTTCTGCAGCTCATTCTCCCTCGACCATGGCAGTGGACAGTCGGAGCAAGTGGGGTTGTCATCATTACTGCCCATTGTGCTGTAACATGAGTTGCATCATCCCTTTAACTAGGTCACTTCTTCTTTTCTGCCTCCTTCCTCTCTCTCTCTCTCTCTCTCTCTCTCTCTCCCTCTCCCTCTCTCTCTCTCTCTCTCTCTCTCTGCCTCTCTCTCTCTCTCTCTCTCTCTCTCTCTCCCTCTCTCTCTCTCCCTCTCCCTCTCTCTCTCTCTCTCTCTCTCTCTCTGCCTCTCTCTCTCTCTCTCTCTCTCTCTCTCTCTCTCTCTCTCTCTCTCTCTCCCTCTCTCTCTCTCTCTCTCTCTCTCCCTCTCTCTCTTCCTTATCAAATGTTGCTTGGTGGCGTTGTTGAGTCGCCTTGCTCGCGCGCTGCCTCCCCCACATCTGTTTTAAAACCAGGCTGCTGGTGTCTGGGGGCTAATTACGCCGGGCTAAATAGTCCCTGGCGCCAGTGGCTAACGTGCACCAGCAGATGGGCACTGGTGTTGCAGGGCAAGGGGAACATGGCGTCACAGGAAGGGAGGGGGGAGGGGGGAGGGGGGGCCACAGGGCCCTAGGTGGTGCCCCGGCAGGCTGGCAGATTGTGGGTAACAGCCGTGCCACCCACTCACCACCACCACCCAGCTACCCTCACTATAGGTGTGAAGTCACACTCTGTACTGGCTCAACTCACTCCTCACATTCCTTAGGAATAGCCCTTCACAGGCCCCGCCCCCTGGCTTCTACAACGCTCTTCACCTCGCTAATTGAACAGTGAAGCAGGGCCTTTGTGATCAATCTGGGCACCCAGAGTCTATCAGTCTGACAGAGTCTATCAGTCTGACAGAGTCTATCAGTCTGACAGAGTCTATCAGTCTGACGACTAATATGACTCTGGGACAGACTGCCGGTATGTCGGGGTTTCCGCTGTAGAGCAGACGTCCCGCCCCTTCCGTCATTGTTTACAGTCTGACAACATCCTGTATGCAGCTATTTATTATTATTATTATTATCAGCCAAAATGTCGTCTGGACCTACAGCCGGATCAGCTCCAACTCCATTCTCACGTCAGTTAGACTGGAAACAATAATCACACGGCGCACGGAAGCAGAAGTGTTGGCACAGACTTCCACTATACAGCTGAAACCTGACATAACGGCTGTCTGTCCCAGAGTCCTATGAGTCATCAGACTGATAGACTCTGGCTTCCCAGATTGCTTTGTGATATATAGAGATATGAGAATGAATGAATGAATGAATGGATAGGCCTCAGCGAGCAGGAATTTTGACTGAAAGGACTCCCTTTTATACACTTTGCATTTTGCTCGCACATGACCATGACCACGCCATAGACTCACTTCTACAGGAAAGCTAGCTAATGAATGATAATGCTCATAAGTTATCTATAGCCTCACCAGAAATGTCCAGACTGCTCTTGAGGGCGCACCCTGGTGGCTCACATGGTAGAGCGCCACGTACCACCAGTGGTGTAGTGGAGTGTTTTTTTGTACTAGTGGCTATACTGTAAATTCCAGCTTGGAGTGAGATATGTTTCCATGCGCTGGGGGGTATGAGGGGGTTCCAGGGGATCCCCATTAAATTGATCAATTGTGGTTATTATTTTGTTATTATTCATTATTATTTCATTTACAAGAAGTTAACACAATTTATGGAATAGTATTCATTATTATTTAATTTCGAAAAAACTTAACACAATTAAAGAATGTAGAAGAATGACTCTTTTGATCAAAGTTTCAATGAGTGCGTTTACTTGTACACAATAAACTGTTTATTAGCGGATTTCTGGAGTTACCTGATTATTCAGGTGGTCATGTAAACAGCATACACCGATAAGCTTTATCCGTTTTATAGTCATAAACGGGTTAAGAGAAAACCGATAAACACACCTGGGTTTCTGGCCAATAATCGGTCTTCTCTCTGCAATTGTATACAGCATAACCAGCTGACTCTGTGCTCTATGCTTGGTAAAGTTGGAAATATATGACAGATTCACACTTCCAAAGCGACGCCTCCCTAGTTAGACAACGAGATACAAACTAATTTTCAACTAAACCATCCTCCGAGCCGGACAAAGAAGTAATGAAAATGTGATTTTGCATTTTGCAACTTCTTTTGTTGTTTTATTGCGGAATTACCGCCGCCTTCTGGAGAGAAATCCGACTAATTGACTGAATCATGTAAACCCGGGTTTTTCCTATTGTCGGATTATTAAAGTGCATGTAAACGCAGAAATCAGATTATTGCCATAAACTGATTATTCTCAGTTATCCGTTTATTGTTTGCATGTAAACGCACTCACTATTATGTCTCTACCTACAATACAAATAGTCATGGAACTCTGGACAAAATCGCCTTCCCCCGCAGTTTTCTACCTGGTATTTGCTAAACAAACTCTGAAGTGAAAGTTCTGCCTACAAGACTTTCTTGTTACGTATCTTGCACATTTTTAAGTGGGTATACTCAAAATCTTGGAGCTTTCCTAGTGGGTGTTCACTGCGTATACCTGAGTATCATGTAGACTACACCACTGCCTACCACAAAGGCCTAGTCTCTCCTGTGGCCGGCCCAGGTTCCAATCCAAACTGTGGCCCTTTGCCACATGTCATCCCCTCTCTCTCCCACCGTTCCTGTCTACCTACTTTCCTATCCAATAAAGGCAAAAGGCCAAAAAAACGAGAAGAAAAAAAAAAAATGCTCTTCATATAAAGATCAACAGCATTCATATATGTACAGTATGTAATGTAGCTTAATGCAGCAGCCTATCAGCAAACTATTGCATTCTTTAAGCAAACAACTCACCATTCTAATTCATAACACTGGCATTGGGCCGGTATCACTTTATCTAAAGCTCTATGCTCTGACAGTGTCCTCGCCATGCCCCCTCAGTGTGCCCGTTAGACGACCTCTCTAACTCCCACCCTCTCTCTCTCTCTCTCTCTCTCTCTCTCACACACACACACACACACACACACACATGCTCTCTCTCTCTCTCTCTCTCTCTCTCTCTCTCTCTCTCTCTCTCTCTCTCTCACACACACACATGCTCTCTCTCTCTCCCTCCCTCCCCATCACTACCTATAGGTTAGGAAATGCAGTATTGCTATTGCTTCCTTTAGCCCTTTGATATATGTCTTCTTCCTGGGTGGCTAGCTTCATGCACTGCAATGATTGACTGAATTATAGAGAGCCAATCAATTGGCGTCACTGTGCTTCTTCTTAAGATAGAAGCCTCACTAGCCTTGGATCAGCTGCAGCAGCTGCCACTTGCAGTCCAAATTGTTTTGTCTAGGACCAGTTTATAGGGGCCAGAGCTGGCTCCCTCCCTATGGGCTGTTTGTCAAGCATGCTGGTCTAGAGTCAGACGTAGCCACAGTTTGCGACTGTCGGGGAGGCCGAGCTATTTCAAGCTAGCTGGTCTAGGATCAACTGTAGCAGCAGCTGTCTGTGGAGTCTGCAGGCAAGGCTGCTGTGGCTCCCGCATGACACGCAGGCTCCACACTGCAGCCTTTGAAGCGCCTGAACTCTTCACCCCTGTCTGAGCAGGTCGGCGAGAGAGCAGCAGAATAGAGAGAGAGAGAGAGGGAGGGAGGGAGAGAGGGCTGGGATAGAGAGAGAGAGAGAGAGAGAGAGAGAGGGATGGGGGCTGGGATAGAGAGAGAGAGAGAGGGAGGGAGAGAGGGATGGGGGCTGGGATAGAGAGATGCAGAATAACAGAGCAGGGAGAAGGGGTGGAATGAGAGAGGGGGAGGGAGAGAGGTGGAGAGGTTGTCATTTAGGCTACAGCCTCTCCTCATCCTCCTGTCCTCTTCTCGCGCCTCTCTCTCATCTCCCTTCCTTCTTTCCTCTCTTAGCCTCGGGTGATCCTTTTCTGGCTCTCCTTGTTCCCTGATACTGTCCTCATACTGTCCTCTGTCCTCTGTCCTTCTGTCTGTCTGTCTGTCTCTCTGCCTGATACTGTCCTCATACTGTACCTCTGTCCTTCTGTCTGTCGCTCTGCCTGATACTGTCCTCATACTGTCCTCTGTCCTTCTGTCTGTCTGTCCCTCTGCCTGATACTGTCCTCATACTGTACCTCTGTCCTTCTGTCTGTTGCTCTGCCTGCCTGATACTGTCCTCATACTGTACCTCTCTCCTTCTGTCTGTCTGTTGCTCTGCCTGATACTGTCCTCATACTGTACCTCTGTCCTTCTGTCTGTCACTCTGCCTGATACTGTCCTCATACTGTACCTCTGTCCTTCTGTCTGTCTGTCGCTCTGCCTGATACTGTCCTCATACTGTACCTCTGTCCTTCTGTCTGTTGCTCTGCCTGATACTGTCCTCATACTGTACCTCTCTCCTTCTGTCTGTCTGTTGCTCTGCCTGATACTGTCCTCATACTGTACCTCTGTCCTTCTGTCTGTCTGTCTCTCTGCCTGATACTGTCCTCATACTGTACCTCTCTCCTTCTGTCTGTCTGTCGCTCTGCCTGATACTGTCCTCATACTGTACCTCTGTCCTTCTGTCTGTCTGTCGCTCTGCCTGATACTGTCCTCACACTGTACCTCTGTCCTTCAGTCTGTTGCTCTGCCTGCCTGATACTGTCCTCATACTGTACCTCTGTCCTTCTGTCTGTCTGTTGCTCTGCCTGCCTGATACTGTCCTCATACTGTACCTCTCTCCTTCTGTCTGTCGCTCTGCCTGCCTGATACTGTCCTCATACTGTACCTCTGTCCTTCTGTCTGTCTGTCGCTCTGCCTGTCTGATACTGTCCTCATACTGTACCTCTGTCCTTCTGTCTGTCGCTCTGCCTGATACTGTCCTCATACTGTACCTCTGTCCTTCTGTCTGTCTGTCTCTCTGCCTGATACTGTCCTCTGTCCTTCTGTCTGTCTGTCGCTCTGCCTGATACTGTCCTCATACTGTACCTCTGTCCTTCTGTCTGTCGCTCTGCCTGATACTGTCCTCATACTTACCTCTGTCCTTATGTCTGTCTGTCTCTCTGCCTGATACTGTCCTCATACTGTACCTCTGTCCTTATGTCTGTCTGTCTCTCTGCCTGATACTGTCCTCATACTGTACCTCTGTCCTTCTGTCTGTCTGTCTCTCTGCCTGATACTGTCCTCATACTGTACCTCTGTCCTTCTGTCTGTCGCTCTGCCTGATACTGTCCTCATACTGTACCTCTGTCCTTCTGTCTGTCTGTCTCTCTGCCTGATACTGTCCTCATACTGTACCTCTCTCCTTCTGTCTGTCTCTCTGCCTGATACTGTCCTCATACTGTACCTCTCTCCTTCTGTCTGTCTGTCTCTCTGCCTGATACTGTCCTCATACTGTACCTCTGTCCTTCTGTCCGTCGCTCTGCCTGCCTGCCTACGTGTCGTCTTTTTTATTCCATCTCTGCCGATGCATCAAAGCACAGCAGGATGATGGCTTTGCATGCGTTGAATCAGTAATGACACGTGGCTGTTCTGTTCCATCTAGTTATGGTTTGTACAGCTATCCGGGGTCTATACCTGCCTACTGTATACACACACCCACAGACAGACTCTCACGTTCGCACTGATTCGAGTAGACACCTGAGGTCAAAGTTGATCACTAAAAACAGTGCGGCCCACAAACCCCAGTCACTTTCACTCTGTCTCAAAGACTGAGCGCTATGTCAGAAGGATCAAGGAGTGCATTTACACTTGGCTTGGTGAACATCCCTTATTCATGAGTGATATGATCCAAAGCATGGCTTTACTTCTTAATGGTGTGCTATGTGCGGGATTTCTTAATCCATGTGACATTTTCAAATCGGCGGCCATAACACATGACATGTCTTGCAACACCGTGCATTGCTATCACCAACCACGTGGGTGGGGCGGCTTTACGAGTAGCAGCCATGTGCGTTTGTTTTTGTAAGTACTACAGACATGAAGCTTGAGGAAAGTGAAAGTGAAACAACACACACTTCCTAATCTCCAACCAAACGTCAACAGAACAAGCATAAAGCACAGATTGTCTCAAAAAGGGGCCATCCTCCATTGTGTGGACACGTTTTCTGTTATAAAAACTCTTGACGCTGAGCAGGAGAACATCAGCTGCAAGCTTTGTTGTGCCACTGTCATTGCCATGGGTGGAAACACCTGGAACATATCTATCTTACCACCTGAAGATGAAACATGCGTGAGTACAGATATTGTAAGCTCTATTATTATTATTATTATTATTATTATTTAAATGACCCAAAGTCAGTGTGTCCCCCCCCCCCCCCCCCCCCCGCCACCCAAAAAATAAAATAATACACCTGTGCTCAAATTAACAAAAATGTAAAATTAACAGAACACTGTTGAAAGGCTAGGCAGAACAGGCATAAGCTATTTCTTGTACGGTACTTAGTACGGTAGTTAATAGCCTGTTTAACCACTTTATTTCACAGGGTTCCTGAGAATATTTATATATTCTATGTAAATACATATTTTTTTTATTTTTTTTAATGCTGTATTTTGAATGAATATTAAGTGGAATTGGAGAAATAGCGACAAAGCTAACAGAGCTGTGAGAAAGGCTGCCACACACCTTTTTACTCTGCTGCACACATGCGCACAGTCGCACGCACACACACACACACACACACACACACACACACACACACACACACACACACACACACACACACACACACACACGCGCGCGCGCGCACACTGAGACATTCCTTCAGACCTGATTCTGTGGCCTACAGTAATGGCAGCTGGTGTATCACAGAGAAGCCTTCTGCACCAGAGGGGATGACACATGTGTGTACACACACACACACACACACACACACACACACACACACACACACACACACACACACACACACACACACACACACACACACTGGATTCAGGCGGACTGAGAGCTGCTTTTTATGGCTTGGCTTCAAAACATTAGGTCATGACCTGGACCAAAAAGCCATAGCTGTTATCAGTGTGGGGCATGGGGTGATGGGGGTCATTTTATGTATGTATGTATGTATGTATGTATATGTATATATACCGGTATATATATATATGTATGTATGTATGTATGTATGTATGTATGTATGTATGTATGTATGTATGTATGTATTTATTTTATTAGTTTATTAGTTTATTTGTCAGGGACATATAACAAAAAAAACATTAAACCCCATAGGGGAAGAGATGCTTTGTTACAGATTTAGCCATAGGCTACTTTCCATCTGGAGTCCCTGATGATGTATGTATGTATGTATGTATGTATGTATGTACTGTATGTATGTATGTATGTATGTATGTATGTATGTATGTATGTATGTATGTATGTATGTATGTAGGCTTCTGATCTGGGCTGTTGAGATGGTTCCAACGTGACGTCGGTGTGTTTACGAGCAAATCTTTTCTCTCTGTGGGTGCCCGTGTGATCTCTCTGTGATGGCCCTTTGTGTGATGTAGGCATGTTTATCCCAGATCCTGGAGCTCCAGTACATACAGTATAGTATCACCGTGTGTGTGTGTGTGTGTGTGTGTGTGTGTGTGTGTGTGTGTGTGTGTGTGTGTGTGTGTGTGTGTGTGTGTGTGTGTGTGTGTGTGTGTGTGTGTGTGTGTGTGTGTGTGTGTGTGTGGCCCAGCAGTCCACTCAGCCCCTGTCGTTAGGGTGCGGTGAACCCGTGATGGAAGCGCGCGTGTCCCTTGGTTGACCCTGGCGGCGCGGTGCCCCCCCCCCCCCCCCTCTACCCCTCCGCCCTCCCCTATCTCCTCCACCCCTCCACCCCTCCACCCCGCCTTCTCAGGCCACTCCTGGCCAACTCTGGCCACCTGATTAAGGGATTAGCGGGCTGATGGTTGTCAGTGTCCCCCTGAACACTGGCCACTACCACTACCCCTCCTGGGCCTACAGTAGGGGAGGGGGGGCTTGCCCTTAGAATCATCCCCGCAAACAGTATCCACACACTCAGTCACGCCTTCATGCAACACACACACGATAGTTACACTGTGGCGTGTTGGCACACGCACACAATGTAGGTCATGCTCCAGCCTGGGTGACTCACTCTCGCCCCGTCCAGAGGAGAGAATGTGAGGGGAGGGGTGGCAGGGTCAGCGCGGGGTCACTAAACTCCCTCTCCCTCCTTGTGCTCCTGCTGTCCTAAACCTCCCCGTACCCCCTCGCTGGCTGCTGCTCCCTGTATCCTGCCAAATTCATATATCCCATCATGGCGCTGAGTGGCCATGTCAGCAGTGCTGTATCAACCCCGCTGCATTGTCTTCCTCCTGTCCTGTCCTGTCGCCACATTGAGACAGTGCACTCCTCTCCTGCCATCAGCCCCCCCGGTCAAGATCTGTTACCTCGGAAATAGAGATGCCATCTCTCTCCAAACTATTTTTAGCCTGCTCCATTTGCCTAACCTTTTGAACTTGTCTGATAAGTGGCACATGAGCAAACGTTCAGGATCCCATCCCCTTGCTGTCCTCCTACTACTCCTTCCCCATTCTGTCCCAGAAAACCACTTTAGAATGCCTCTGCCATTATGCTTCTGATGGAGGAGGTGTTTCTCCATCACCTCTACTCGTTCTAAACATACCTAAAGGGCTGCTTAACTCCAGTTCCCTTCCCCGCTTGCCGCGGTGAACCTACACCAATGCATAATTCAAATGGAAATGTAATATTTAAAATGTTAATATTTAAAATGATGCAAATTGGACAATTTTAATCTATTTCCACGAACTGCATAGACATGTTTCATGTGGTTATGCAATAATGGCGTCAAAATTATAATTGATCTGCCATTTGCCTTCATATGGTTTTGCACTCTCTAATAGGGTGTTTTACAGTTCATCAAAGGCAGTATTAGGCTGTAAATGTAAAGGTGGCATAATGGAAATTGTTATCCAAATGTAAAACGCAAAACAGCGCCTCCTGTCTTTGCCATTTAATGCACTCGCCACTGCGCTGATTCTCTGGCAAATGCATTTCAAGGAGCTTCGGCTCCACGTTATGAACTACTTTTGATTGCGTGACGGTAAATTATATCAATTATAATTTTTAGACCATTACTACATAATCACATGAAATACGGTATATGCAGTTCGGGAAATACATTGTAATTTCCCAATTTGCATCATCCTAAATAAAGTGTGCAAATCAAAAAGTTGAAATGAATTGGCAATACTAGGATAGGAAATGTCAAATGCAAATTACATTATTCAATTAGAATTTTCATTTTGAGACAAAAACTGCACATATATAGACGGTTTTCACCAGAGCGCAACCCCACAGCACTTCCTTTTTCTCAGTATTCGGCAAACTGCAGAAATATTCACTTGACATCGTTACTTTTGTTTTCGCCGCTCAGCTGTATAGACGGTTTTCATGGAATGGTCAGTCCTGCACTTGAATGTTTTTTTTTCTTGTTTTTTCTTTTATGTCCATAGCAAACACTGCAACAGGAAGTGAGCGGGGGTTCAATTTAGAATGTTTTTGTTGTCAAGTTAAAACCGTCTATAGAAGTGGCAAATTTTAATTCAAATGTAGGATTATATATTGCCATCTTGCATAATACGTTTCCATTTAAAGGAGAATTTCGGGTTTTTTGAACCTGGATCCATCTCCTGGCATTAATTATGATTTGGCCACTCACCAGGCGATCTCCGCGGCGTTTCTGGCCGTCCTAGCGTTGTTTTGACATCAATAGCGTCCAAGTCAGTTGTAAAATGGAGCTGACTTGGGGCCAAGTGTGAGCCTGTCTTTCCTGCATCTAAATAGTTATTTTTATTCCCGTTTTCGCCAAATATCGTCAGAATCTGATCCCTCAAGAAGCACCACAGTGATATTTCGCCAAAGGCTGTTTCCTGGAGTCCCACAGGGATCAAATTACCTCAAACGTGATCTCGGTCACCAAGTCTCGTGAAGTCCCGCGATACTTTCCTGCCGACTGACCAAGTACAGGAGGACGCTTTGCGGTGGTGGTTTTAGCGCAACCTATGTGGGGTTTGGCGTAACCTATGTGGGATTCGAAATAACAAAGGTTATGCCAAACCCCACATAGGTTGCGCTAAAACCACCACCGCAAAGCGTCCTCCTGTACTTGGTCAGTCGGCAGGAAAGTATCGCGGGACTTCACGAGACTTGGTGACCGAGATCACGTTTGAGGTAATTTGATCCCTGTGGGACTCCAGGAAACAGCCTTTGGCGAAATATCACTGTGGTGCTTCTTGAGGGATCAGATTCTGACGATATTTGGCGAAAACGGGAATAAAAATAGCTATTTAGATGCAGGAAAGACAGGCTCACACTTGGCCCCAAGTCAGCTCCATTTTACAACTGACTTGGACGCTATTGATGTCAAAACAACGCTAGGACGGCCAGAAACGCCGCGGAGATCGCCTGGTGAGTGGCCAAATCATAATTAATGCCAGGAGATGGATCCAGGTTCAAAAAAACCGAAATTCTCCTTTAAATGATGCATGATGCGATGCACTTCCATAGTCGTCCCCTCTCGCGACTGTGTGACCTGCCGGTGCCCTCTTGCCCTAATAATCACCAGCTATATCCTAACCGGCTCAGCTCGGCTTTAGAGGGAATGTTCATGTTTTGAGTGTCATTTGGATTTCCTCATTTTGCCTTTAATTCCGTCCATACCACATCTCTGAACACTGGAGTGCGCGGGGCAAGGTTCTGAAAGAGTGCGCGGGGCAAGGTTCTGAAAGAGTGTGCGGGGCAAGGTTCTGAAAGAGTGCGCGGGGCAAGGTTCTGAAAGAGTGCGCGGGGCAAGGTTCTGAAAGAGTGTGCGGGGCAAGGTTCTGAAAGAGTGCGCGGGGCAGGGTTCTGAAAGAGTGTGCGGGGCAAGGTTCTGAAAGAGTGCGCGGGGCAAGGTTCTGAAAGAGTGCGCGGGGCAAGGTTCTGAAAGAGTGCGCGGGGCAAGGTTCTGAAAGAGTGCGCGGGGCAAGGTTCTGAAAGAGTGCGCGGGGCAAGGTTCTGAAAGAGTGCGCGGGGCAAGGTTCTGAAAGAGTGTGCGGGGCAAGGTTCTGAAAGAGTGTGCGGGGCAAGGTTCTGAAAGAGTGCGCGGGGCAGGGTTCTGAAAGAGTGCGCGGGGCAAGGTTCTGAAAGAGTGCGCGGGGCAAGGTTCTGAAAGAGTGCGCGGGGCAAGGTTCTGAAAGAGTGCGCGGGGCAAGGTTCTGAAAGAGTGCGCGGGGCAAGGTTCTGAAAGAGTGCGCGGGGGAAGGTTCTGAAAGAGTGCGCGGGGGAAGGTTCTGAAAGAGTGCGCGGGGGAAGGTTCTGAAAGAGTGCGCGGGGCAAGGTTCTGAAAGAGTGCGCGGGGGAAGGTTCTGAAAGAGTGCGCGGGGCAAGGTTCTGAAAGAGTGCGCGGGGCAAGGTTCTGAAAGAGTGCGCGGGGCAAGGTTCTGAAAGAGTGCGCGGGGCAAGGTTCTGAAAGAGTGCGCGGGGCAAGGTTCTGAAAGAGTGCGTGGGGCAAGGTTCTGAAAGACAGGGTTTGGAAGGAGAATGACAGGAATGGAATTATTTGCTCTCAGAGTTGTACAGCACGGTGCCATCTGCTACTGCAAATGGAAAAGTGAAAACATGCTTATTTCTGATGCGTTCAGGGGAGGTTCTGAGTGGGTCCAGCTTGCACGATGAAGCATACAATCATGGTTGTTTTGTGTAGTTTGCTGGAGCAGCTCAAGATAGTTCATTAATCTTCTGAATACACCAATATGAAATCCTGGTTTCAATAAACTGTTCAGTGCTTTGAGGAAGGCAATTAACCTCCTCCAATTGAAAGCAATCATCGTTTGTACGGGATAAGTGCGTCTGCCAGGTACTTTGATAGAAAGGACAGCAACTTCAGTGTGCAGTTAGATCTTTATTTGTGATGCACACACAGTGTCATCTTCTGTGCTCAAATAATTCTGCAATCGAGGCGAACGGGGACGCATCGTTCAGTTTAATAATATCAAATCTTTCACTGCAATCCATCCAACCTAATGAGATTGAACTCGCTAATAAAGAAATTCAAAGAAATTGACATGTTTTGTAGGATATATTTGCTTCATTTCCGTTTTGTTTGCTTTTCTCCTTTCACCAGCTGGTCCTTCCCAGTTTTTAGTCCTAAAGTCTGAATATATTCTATACTCTTTATTCTTAACATATACAGCAATGTCTAATCTAATCTAATTTGCTTCTTCCATCATCATCCACAGAGAACAACAAAGACAGCCAGTACAAGACGGCGACAGTGAAGGCAGAGCCTATGGAGGTGGACCCGCTCCCCACAGAACTGGGCCCACCTGCCTCGCACCTGCTGGCCTTCAGCACTTTAGGGGCGAGCGAGAAGAGCGAGCCAATGGCCAACCTCCCCGAGACGTTGGCCCGCCCCCAGAAAGACCTCTTCTCCCAGGACATATCGGTCAAAATGGCGTCCGAACTCCTGTTCAAATTGTCAGGTATGTTCCTTCCACAGCTCAAACACACGTATACAAACGGTGCGCGGGGCACACTGTCAGGTACACACTGTTCTCTGAGCAACAGTAGATACACACACACACACACACACGTGCACGCCAGAACATCTCCTTTTCCCCATGGCACATCGGTGTAAACCTTGGACTGTTTGTGGTACTTGACTATAAAACCTACATGTTTCCATGTCCATCCTCTGGTGGCTCTGTAGTAAAGGGGAGGATATATGACAGTAATGTGCTCCATAGCTTTCCCCTCCTTTTTCCCTGCTTGGCCATGAAAGTGACATTGAAGCAGCAGACAGCTGTTTGTATTGCTAGATAAAGACAGAGCTTTGAAGTGGACCCATTGCCCCCCAGAGAAAAGGTGTGTAGGTGTGTGTGTGTGTGTGTGTGTGTGTGTGTGTGCGTGCGCGCGCGCGCACATGTATGTTGGTGTGTGCGTGCGTGTGTATGTGCGTGCGTGTGTGCGCACATGTATGTTGGTGGGTGTGTGTGTGCGCGCGCGTGTTTGCGCACATATATGTAGGTGTGTGTGTGTGCGCACATGTATGTTGGTGTGTGCGTGCATGTGTGTGTGTGTGTGTGTGCGCACGCACGCACATGTATGTTGGTGTGTGCGTGCGTGTGTATGTGCGTGCGTGTGTGCGCACATGTATATTGGTGGGTGTGTGTGTGCGCGCGTGTTTGCGCACATATATGTAGGTGTGTGTGTGTGTGTGCGCGCACATGTATGTTGGTGTGTGCGTGCGTGTGTGTGCGTACGCACATGTATGTTGGTGTGTGTGTGTGTGTGTGCGCGCGCGTGTTTGCGCACATATACGTAGGTGTGCGTGTGTCGACGGGGGAGCAGGTTGTAGCCCCGTAGCCACAGCTCTATCTAGCTTCTGATTGCTTCACTTAAATGCCACGTACAGAAAAGCAAGCGCGGTTCAAATCGTTCTCCCTCTCTCTCTGTGCTCTCACACATGCATACATACATATTCACACATTCACACACTGACAGTCTCTTTCTTTCCCACACACAGTCTGTCTTGCAATACACACCTTTACGCACTCGCACACACACGGCCCCACGGGGAGCGGTGTCTGCACAAATGCCCCCTCTTCCCTTCTCCTCCTCCCTCTCCTCCTCCTCCTCCTCTCATTCTCTCTCTCTCTCCCCTGACTCGTTTTCAAACATGCCGGCTCAAGCACACTTGGCTGCACACGCTCTCCCCCTCCCTCCCTCCCTCCCTCCCTCCCTCCCTCCCTTTACATTTCTCCCGTGCGGCATCGCCATGGCAACGTGGAAAGAGACCTCTGTCCTTGGCGAGCGGTGTGACGGAGCGGGGCGTTTGGGGTGGGGGGGTGTCGGGGGGGGGGGGGGTGACGGAGGATAAGGAGGGCAGAGAGGGTACAGCGGGGGTACAGAGCGTGCCCACCCAGGGAGCCAGGGCATCGCTAGCCTGGCAACAGCGACAATAACCCACCCCCCCCTTTTACAACTGGGCTCTGTACTGTTTGAATGTGAGGGGGGACTGGAACCCAGTGGTGCTGCTGTCACACAATGAGCAATCAATATGAATTACCCACGGGGCACTAGGACCTCTGAGACACATCAGTAACCAAGGTCGCTCTGAACGCTCACATGGTTGCAGCTATGGAATTCATTTTTGCATTTCTTGGGATGTAACAACTCTGTCATCGACCGCTTTTTCATCATTACACTGAAAAAGATGTTCTAAGAAGTAGAGCACTCAGCAATTGGGGGACTAAATTGTGTAAGTTATGACTTTTCCTTTGATGACTTTTATTTCCTGTTTTGCAGAAAAAGTCAGCAAAGCCAATGACCATAAAGACAGTAACATGGTGGGAATAAACAGGTGAGACAATCTCTCTCCATCTCACTCTGTATAGTTGGTGTTTGTTTACACTCTGTTGATCATAAATACGTAATGCTCTTTTATTTATTTTTTCAAGACTCACCATTTTTTGTTATTTATTAGATACATAATTGTATGTATTAAATTATGTATTATATCTCTTTGTTGCAGTGCGTTCCTGGATGAGCGCTTCAGACAATCACCCTTTAATTTGCGCTCCAAGAGCTCTTCCCCTGCAGAGGCCAGCTCCTCTGCCAGGGCAGCCTTCCATGGTAAGACACATGCAACACGCACACACACACACACACGCACGCACACACACACACACACACACACACACACACACACACACACACACACACACACACACACACACACACACACACACACACACACACACACACACACACAAGAGGAGCAGAGCACATCTCATATCACTTGAATGCAGGCATAGAAGAGAGGGATGTGCAGTATATTGGCACCCAAATTGTATCTTGATGTTTGTCCATGTTTGCCATTTTGTCATTTTACGTAAAGGTTATCTCCTCCAAAGAGAAATAGACAGGCAGATAATCTGTCCAAAACAGAGAACTGCTGGAAGTCATTCATCGGTATAAAGTCAATATTACCGCATTATTAATAGAACAGTATCTTCAAAGACAAGTATGCACCTCATCTTATTCACACACTAGCTTTGAGAGAGAGGAAAATAACTGATTATGCAGAGAAGCCCATTACACACACACACACACACACACACACACACACCCCCACACCACACACACACACACACACACACACACACACTCCCACCTACTCGCACAGAAGCCTCAAGGCCTTTGTAGCATGGCGAGCTCCTCAAGATCATAACATCCAGGCAACTACACATAAAGACACATCCATTTGTGAGGATGCTGCCACAAGGACACAACACAATCAACCACCTCCGACTCTCTTCATCCCCACCCAGCAGGACGAAGGCCTGCCGCACTTAAACTTAAACATCTCCCCTGCCGCCAGCATCGACGTCAGTCAATCCTCCCTGGTACGGCCCCCCCATCCCCTCTCCCTATTTCCACATTTGCAGCTCCATCAGGCCTCTCTGCACTCGGACGCATTTCCCCAACCTGAAGGCCTCTGCCCGGGGCATCGCCTGCCTCCCTCCCCTCTACTCTTCCCTGGCATCCGAGAGCTTCCCTTCGTGTTCCTTTGGCAGGGAGAGATCCAGAGGTTAATTAGCTTGTGCCAGCTTTGCCCGTCCCTCTGCCAGTTAATGAAAATCTGATTGGCTTCTGGGTGTCAAGGGTGTCCAGAAAGTTAATTCGCCCAGCCCACCTCCCCTTTCCCCTGTGTGTTTAGTGCTGCAGAAGCAGCCTCTGCTCTCTCTCTCTCCCTCTCTCTCTCTCTCTCTCTGTTTTACTCTTTTTCTTCATTCTCTCACTCTGTCATATTCTCTCCTTCATATGTGTCTAAAGTGTCTATCCACACCTATTATTTTTTCTTTGCTGTGTCTCATAGTTATCTCCCTCCCTCTCCCTCTTTATCACCCTCACTCTCTTGTTGATGTTGGTAAGCTTGTCTAGTTTTGGCTATAGCTGTGTAGAGCCTCAAACAGCTGTCCTCTGTATAAAGGCCAGTGAACCTCTCCGGTCCTCTGCTCTTCCCAGTTCACCCCACCTCTCCTGTACTAGCCATTGCCTGTTTGGACTCAGCATTACCTGAATCATAGTTTGTGCCAGGTGTATTCCAGATGCATACTGGGTGTAAAAATGATTTGAACTGTCTCGGTACTCCAAAATGTGTGTTTGAGTCAGAACTGTATAATGCAGTCTCACATGCTGTGTATGTAAGAGAGAGAGAGCGTTTGTGTGTTAGCGATGTGACTTAAGGGGTTTGCCCTCTCTCCCTCCAGTCTAGGGTTAAGCACAGTCCATCGTCTCTCGTCCGCGCTCCTCTCTAATAACACTAATTAAACCATTAACCACTTCAAGGCCCACACCACACCCTAATTGGCTTAATTATCAGCGTCTGTTCTGGGTCGTGGCCCCAGTCCATTTGCCCATTGGCTGACCAGGCCCTACCCTAGTGTCACCTTTGACTCGGGACAGCTAATGCTGTTATGTGCTCAGCTTCAGCTACAAGCACCTTAATGGCACGGACACACTACCCTGCTACACTACACTACACTGCACACACACGGACACACTACCCCATGGTCAAAGTCGTCAGATCGCTGTTCTGTTCACATTACACAATTTGTACTTGTGATCAGGAGTCTTGAAGTCGTCGTGATTTTCATTTAAGATTGAACAGTGACAGAGGATCGCACATTACAAGATATTTCACCAGGAGAATCCCAGAGGAATCCACAAACTGCTATTTGCCGAGTTTACTGCTATCTCAAATATTATTTGATGTTTCAATAGAATGATCTTAGTAAACATCTAAGATTTGGATACTTAAATGCTATTTATTTATTTATTTATTTATTTATCTTTGTGGGACAGCAATTTGCACCAATTTAATTTAGTAGAATGGCCCATAGACTTTTTCTGTCTTTCTTTACTCCTCAAACCACTTGCCTGGAGTAAAGTTACGCTGTGTCTTGCACTCTCATTGGCTGTAGCACGTTTATGGCTCTCCTGACACGACCAGATACGCAGCCTGGGACCTCTGTGATTCATCGGCGAGCTCCCTGCTCGCCTCTGTTCACACATAGCAATCGAGCGGCGAGCGCTGATTTGCGAGTGCCAAACCAACCAACCTCTGATCTGGGGAAGGGGGAGGGGGGGTTAAGGTTAGGGTCGGAGGGGGGGTTAGGGTTAGGGTCGGGGGGGGGGGGGGATGAGGGGGGGCGAGCTCCAAAAACTCTCGCCGAGGGGTATCGTTTTGTAATCTGAATTTAGCTTACGAAGCTCTTTGGTTCCCGGGATAAGCCATTCACAGACAGGGAGGCTGCAGAAGAACGTGTGAATGGCCAGCCATTCAGACATGGGGGGCCGCTGTCATGGCGAGAGGCAGCTTCTAGCCAATAGAAAAGTCAGGAGATCCATAACCTGGAGGTGGCCTGAGGTCACGGAGATTCAGGTTTCTTGACGAGTCTCATGTTTTGACACCTTTGCCACCTGTCTGGCTTGGTGTGTGTGTGTGTGTGTGTGTGTGTGTGTGTGTGTGTGTGTGTGTGTGTGTGTGTGTGTGTGTGCGTGTGTGTCTGTGTGATGAAACCACACACACACACACACACACACACACACACCCTTCCCTTGATGATCTTAAATGAGTTCACATGCAACTTGCCGTAAACTGGTCTAGTTGCGTGCCTTTACCAGCACACACAGCTGGGTGTCACACTCCCACTGGTGCTGGCCCCTTGTTAGAGTAGTGAGTCAGTAGACAGCTGACTCAGGACCAGTTGGATGATGAAAACTAACCTACATATCAGCAGGCTCATTTCACTTTTCATCGTTTGCAGTCTATTGCTCAAATCTGGGAGACTACATTTCTTAAAGGGAACAAGTAGAATTGCATTACTAAATTAAACGCTGCCAGAACTTGGTGTTACAACTCAGACTAGAGTTCATAAAAATCTTATGTAGTGTAGTACTGCATGGATGTCACTTTGGTATGGTAATACATTATTTTGGTCTGATCTGGGATTCAAATCTCTTGAAATTGTACTGTTAAACCGGATACAGGCGTGATTAACCCCCCGCCCCCCCCCCCCCCCCCCCCCCCTCCCACCAAGAAGAAAGAAAATAAATTTGATCATATTAAGTAGACTAAGGAATGTTTTTTTTCTCGCAGCACATATTCACCTAAATTGCAAAATAACGTACCCAAAGATAGTCAAGTGGTTAAGGCCACCACCTCTGGAACCACATGTGTGCTGCTGGTCTGAGGTTGAATCATATGCTGGAAATGCTGGATCTCCATTCTTCCCTCGCCTGCACACACGTTCCAATGTCTTCTGCAGTCAGTCTGGTGTCTCACCTAAAAGTGTCAACATAATTAGTTGTCGTCTTCCTCTTCTTTTGGTTCTACATAAATAAAAGATAATAATGTTGAGTGGACTACCCACTCCTTTTGAGAAAAAAAAACCCCAAAACTGTTTCAACACAAATGACATGTTTTCACATCAATCCGTGTTTTCACTGTTATATGATAGAGGGCTCTGTTACGCACAGATAGTGTGAGATAGTACAGCACGTCCAGGGTTAAAGACAAGTGAAGGTGAAGCTTCGCCAAAATCCGGAAGCAGTGGACAGCCACACGTCTCCCATTGGATTGAATAGGAAAAACTAGCTGGTCAAAAAGCTGGTATCAGGCAGCTATGGTGCTGAGAATGAAGCTGCTATCGACAGCTATGGTGCTGAGAATGAAGCTGGTATCGACAGCTATGGTGCTGAGAATGAAGCTGGTATCGACAGCTATGGTGCTGAGAATGAAGCTGGTATCGACAGCTATGGTGCTGAGAATGAAGCTGGTATCGACAGCTATGGTGCTGAGAATGAAGCTGGTATCAACAGCTATGGTGCTGAGAATGAAGCTGGTATCAACAGCTATGGTGCTGAGAATGAAGCTGGTATCGACAGCTATGGTGCTGAGAATGAAGCTGGTATCGACAGCTATGGTGCTGAGAATGAAGCTGGTATCGACAGCTATGGTGCTGAGAATGAAGCTGGTATCGACAGCTATGGTGCTGAGAATGAAGCTGGTATCGACAGCTATGGTGCTGAGAATGCCGACTCGACACGTCCAGACACGGAGAACCATCGCCCGCCCGACTGGACGAGACTTGGGCCCACCTCTCCAGGGTGGGTTGAGTTGAGACTCGGGTCCACCTCTCCAGGGTGGGTTGAGTTGAGACTCGGGCCCACCTCTCCAGGGTGGGTTGAGTTGAGACTCGGGCCCACCTCTCCAGGGTGGGTTGAGTTGAGACTCGGGTGGGCCCACCTCTCCAGGGTGGGTTGAGTTGAGACTCGGGCCCACCTCTCCAGGGTGGGTTGAGTTGAGACTCGGGCCCACCTCTCCAGGGTGGGTTGAGTTGAGACTCGGGTGGGCCCACCTCTCCAGGGTGGGTTGAGTTGAGACTCGGGCCCACCTCTCCAGGGTGGGTTGAGTTGAGACTCGGGCCCACCTCTCCAGGGTGGGTTGAGTTGAGACTCGGGCCCACCTCTCCGGGGTGGGTTGAGTTGAGACTCGGGTCCACCTCTCCGGGGTGGGTTGAGTTGAGACTCGGGCCCACCTCTCCAGGGTGGGTTGAGTTGCGAAATGTGTGACTGCAGACGGGCACTGACACACATGTTCTGCACATTCTGGTGTAACAGTATTCGCTCTGAGAGACATTGGATTCGGGTTCGGGATCCTTAAAAATGACTGTTGTTTACAAAAAAAGCATTTTTCCTCAGCTTCGACAACGCTTTTTGATGAAAACGACCAACATTCAAGTGTTTATAAAACAATAATGAATTAAGCTAGAATAAAATGTTGTTTGTTTTTTTGTATGAAAATAGAGGCTCTGTTCTTTCTTTTGATATATTCAGTGTTTACATATTCGTAGAACAAAAATACTCTGTGGGTCTTGGAAGATTAGTGAAAATGACCAAAAATGCTGGCAGTGGCTGGCAACATTTATTATTAAAAAAAAAAAAAAAAAATACGCTGGCAGGGAAAGACTTAAGATGGATCCAACAAAGATTTGTGAGTGATGGTGTGAAACAAGTGAAAGCATATACTATATATACAGTATATATATATACTATATATATATATATATATATATATATATATGTATATATACAGTATATACTGTATTGAAATATGTAAGAGAAAGAGACAGGAAGCAGGCTCCAGGGCGACCCCAGCAAAGTGTCCTCCAGCACCACTTCACAAGGCCAATGCATCTGTTCTTTAATACTTGCCATAAAATCTCCCTCCAAATGCCAAAAAAACATTCCTTGCTACCTTGCCTCACTCTGGGACTCCTGCCCCCGAAATGCCCCATCGGTTGTCCAGGTTGTGTAACTTATGACGGCTTTCACAAATGACCCTTTTAAGATGCATCTGAAAGGATTTTTTGGGAGGGCATATTGATCGCCCTCTGCAAAGAATCCAAACTTGTACTGAGAGGAGAAACTGACTGAGCAGCAGCATGTTAAGCATCGGGCATGAAACTCATAGTAGGATAAAGGATCCTCTCGCACTTAAAGATTTTGGCCAATGCCATCTGTGTTAGCATGTTCTCTGAACAACGCGAACGATAAAAAAAAAATCTGATTTGTATAGTGAAGACTGAAGACTGAAACATGGCTACCTTCTTTTTACTCTGTAGAAGCCTATCTATTAAACTAACTATTGACTATTAAACCGATAAGCTGTTCTGTTTTAGCCTAATTCCAACCCTACATAAAGGTTTTGCGTTAAAACGGTATTTCTTGAGATTCTAATCAAAGCGTGTGAAGAGATATTCTCTCTCTTTGTTCTTTTCTTTCCTTTTGATTGAGGTGTGGATGAAGGGAAGGGAGGGTGCCATAAGGGGAGCTACAGTGGGTGTACCATGGGTGTGCCATGGGTGTGCCCGCTGGCATTAGAGCAAAGGACTGGTGCTCACTGATATATAGTTGACATTAATAGCGCATTTGCACTGCATCCCGCCCCCCCGTAGGCTATACAAGAGCATCTGCCAAATGGGCACTAGACAGGTTTCAGTCTTGTGGGTTAGTAAATTTAGCCTACAGTGCAGTAATTGTTCCATTTAATCATTGGAACTTAAGTGAGGGAAGTGAGACATGGTCTAGTTTTTGGATGCATAAGACTTACATAAGGGTTTGGGGCCATTCTCTGCCTTTTACACATTGATGCCCCTGCAATTATTTAATGCAGCAAAAGTGATGCTTCTCTTTTGTGTGCCTTGGAATCGCCAAGGTAGAAACACACTTTTACAAAGAGCTTAATTTTCTCTCCCTCCTTGTTGAATGCAAGACTGTTGTCTCTTTCTCTCTCTTCATCTCTCTTCCTCACTCTCGTTCCC
>NC_139646.1:11245788-11268288 GCF_964638095.1 Poromitra crassiceps
TTTTTGGTTTCCCCGGCGACATAAAGGTTGCCTGGCTTCATGTCCTTGGGGCAAATTGTGTGTGTGTGCGTGCGTGCGTGTGTGTGTGTGTGTGTGTGTGTGTGTGTGTGTGCCGCACACGCTGTGTGTGAGTTTTGTTTTTCATGGGGATGCTGTGTGTGTTACTATGTGTGTTACTATGTATCGGAATACAGGGGAAGGATGTGTCTATGGATAATTGTTTTTTGAGTGCTCTCAAATAACGTGTATGAATTTATGTGCTTGCTTGCACTTCTTATATGAGTGTGTGTGTGTGTGTGTGTGTGTGTGTGTGTGTGTGCGTGTGTGTGTGTGTGTGTGTGCGTGTGCGTGCCATGCGCGCACCATGTTATGGCATCTAAATGACCCCCACAGGAATGTTTGGATGTGAGGCAAACTCCAAAAAGTTGGTCAATTATGAGGGCAAATTGTTAGACATCACAAAGGATTTCTTTCCTAGGATTAGGATTAGAGTTACAATTGGGCTGGGGTTAAGGGTTAGGCATTAAGTATTTAGGTTTGAGCTTGTGTGTAAGGGCTTAGAGACTGACTGTAACTTCATGAAATACCATCTGAGGTAATGTGTACAGTAACCCGAGGACGTGCGTCTGTCTGTGTGTGTTTTGTTGCAGAGGAGAGGAAGTACAAGTGTCACCTGTGTCCTTATGCAGCCAAGTGCAGGGCTAACCTCAATCAGCACCTGACCATCCACTCTGTCAAGCTGGTCAACACAGACACCGAGCAGATCGTCACCGCCGTTACCGCCGACTCTGCCGAGCGCAAGAACTGCCCCTACTACTACAGGTAGTGATACCGGAGCCAATCAAATACCTTCTCTCTACTACTACAGGTAGTGATACTGGAGCCAATCAGATACCTTCTCTCTACTACTACAGGTAGTGATACTGGAGCCAATCAAATACCTTCTCTCTAGTACTACAGGTAGTGATACCGGAGCCAATCAGATACCTTCTCTCTACTACTACAGGTAGTGATACTGGAGCCAATCAAATACCTTCTCTCTAGTACTACAGGTAGTGATACTGGAGCCAATCAAATATCTTCTCTCTAGTACTACAGGTAGTGATACTGGAGCCAATCAGATACCTTCTCTCTAGTACTACAGACTTTGCTCATGGAGTTTGTTTTAACCTATGTGGATAGAAAAGCACACTCAAGTGACTTGTCATTCCAAAATTAGATATTTTATATATATATATAATATACCATTTGGAAATTGTGACATCCATCTGATAAAAAAAAAAGATTGATGGCATGAATAATAAAATCTAATAACATCTTTATAAATGTTTTGAGGATTAAATTAATTGTGTTTAAAAGTACTGTTTAATTTCAGACAGCAAAAGTTTCCAAAATGGTACACAACATTTTGCAATTCATTTCTAGCACTCATACTGTATGTATTGTCCTCCATGGAAAACCCCACCCAAAAGAATTATTTGCGAGTATGATTTGATTCAGGTCTGACTCCAGTCAGTATTACGCTCGGTTCACATGGGGTGCTACTCAGAAGCAGCGCTGACGCAGCGCTTCACGGAAGCTTTGAGCAGGAGCCTTCACAACAGAAGCACTCTCTTTTCCTCAGTGCCTCGCTCTGCGCTGCCCTCCCCCCGCTCACAACTTGCATTGACTTCATGCCTGGCAGCTCGGGTGCAGCACGTAGCTCCAGCATGGCGCGGCGTGCTGCTGGTGTTATCGGTCTCGCAAGGACGGCGAAATGAAACTACAATGAAAAGACAAACATCTCAAAACTACACTTAACCACAACTGGTAGTCTGCTGATAGACAGCAAAAATGACCGTAACATAAGAAGTGGCGATGCATCAAATCATGCCGATTTCTGCTGAGGATAACTGAGGGCATAACGACGACAAAGCTAATGGTGCGTTTCCACAGGATCCGTCATTTCCACTCTTCCCATTCATTTTCTATGTAAGAAGCCGTGCAGTGCATTTTGGTAGCGCCGCAGTGCGTTTCGAGACATGACTCATCACGTTGGCTGCTCTACATTTGCATAAAGTTGAGATGTAGGCTACTTTATGCAAATCGAGGGTGTCTAGCGCGACTCACTGCCTCTGGAAACTCCCGAAAGTGGCATGCAAACTTTTAAAGTGACCTTTGTCAATCTCAAATGTTTTCTGAAACACATTTCAACCATTACTTTCTTAACGTAAGAGAACGTTTGTAAATGAGCTGTCGTGTTTTTCCAGTTTGAAATCCGGTGGCAGACGGGCCCAGCGAGTGACAGCGGTCGTCCAATCTGGTGCAGCAATGGAAGCACGCCTATCAAGCGTCCCGATACTGGGACGCAGCGCGCTCCCTCGTGTGAAACGATGCCTGTGAAAATGTACCATAGCTGTCCTCTTATTCTGGCCTTCCTCTTCCTCTCTGTTCTCTGTCCAGCTGCCATGTGTGCGGGTTCCAGACGGAGCTGAACGCCCAGTTCGTCAGCCACATGTCGCTCCATGTGGACAAGGAGCAGTGGATGTTCTCGCTCTGCTGCAGCGTCTGTGACTACGTCTGCGTGGAGGAGAACGACATGAAGAACCACGTCAGCACCGGACACGCAGGTACACATCCTCCCACGTCGTGTGCTGCTGGCCCAACGGGTCCCGACGGACACTGACACCAGAACCAGAAACGGCCATAATGAACTGGACTCACAATATCCCTCTGTCCTCTCTTCTTGCAGGCTTCTCAAAACGTATTGGATGAGAAAGCACAGGTTTGAGTCATTTCTCCAAAATGACCATCATCACATGCTGGAGAGTGGTTAGCAGCATTACAAATCATGGCTCTTGTTCATAGATCAGAATAGAAAATATTAGAAATAATAAATGATGGACAGTTATTTATGTGGATGGTAGCCAACACGCTCTGTTTCAAGTCAATGAATTTAAACATGACAGTAATTTATACATGAAGGCACAGCACAGTTCAGTATCAGAGGACTCAGTGACTCTGATAGATAAAGACTACTGTAGGTTTCACAAGCAACAAGATGACGGCCTCGTCCAGTCGACCTTCTCTGGACTCTCAAAGCTGCAGGTCTGAACCTCTGTTGGTCGATACGACTGTTTTTGTCTGAAACAGCTTTGTCCAGTTTATTGCTGATGTTTTGCCCTTCCACCGTTTCCGTGTGTGTGTGTGTGTGTGTATGGGTGGGTGGGTGGGATTGTCCAGCCTAGACAGCCGAGGGGTCTTTGAGAGGCCACAGTGGCCTTGTTTATCTGAGAGGGCTGGCCCTTATCGTGCCTGAGGGGGAAAAATCAATAGGCCTTGGGTCCTTTGGAGACGAGCTGGGTTTACGATGCCACTGTGGCCATTTTTTAAGTCTCTCCGCCTAGCTTGGCATTTACCTCACACCCGCACAAGATGGACACCTCAGCCGACCACACAAATGTACACCGAGTCCTCACTGCTAACACACTAGCATCTTACCTCCTCTAAGTGGAGGCTTGCATGCTATGTCAAGGTCCTAGGATTCTGTCTGGCTCAGCCCTGCTTGGTGAGGTATCTAAAACTCTGAGAGGGAATCCAGACAGACTGTTAAAGGCTAGTTATCTGTTCAACTGGGTGGTTCTGGACACGCCCAGAGGAGAAACGGCTGAGCTCAGCAGGTGTTGTGGTTCAAGCTGACCTCCCACCACTCACGAAGGCTGCTGACCGCATGGGAAAAGGGTCGGTTGGGTGCCTTCATTAGTAGGGGAGATATCTGGCCTGGATATTCTGGAAGCTAGAATTTGCGCATGCGTGTGTGTGTGTGTGTGTGTGTGTGTGTGTGTGTCTTTTTCTTTTTCTCATATACTACTGTATGAATGGATGCTACCAGCCATTTGCAGATGAAGCTACGTAAGGTAAAAGAGCTAATGGGATATCTTTCAATCAGAATGGAGGAAGTTGTTACTTGACCATGTCTTGACCATGTGTTGCATGGTCATGGTACGCAGGCTTTAAGAACTGTCACTTTTTCCTTTTGCTTACATTTGGTGGCATTTCTTTACTTTACATACTGTAATAGAGGCCGTGTTCTTGAGCTGGTTCAATATTGTATTCAGAGACTGTGCGGTGAATTATTACGGCACCTTCTGATTTGATTGATGACGATTAATGATATGTTCCATGTGCTATTATTCTTGGTATGAAAGAGCACGTGCACTGGGTGTGTGTGTGCATTCCTGTAGGCCATTGATTCAGACTTAGATGTGCATGTGTGTGCCTGCATTAAAGACGCTAGATACTGTAGGTCAACCATTTCACAATGCAGTGCAGCCCTGCTCTCCCCCTCCTCTCCAGAGTGAGTGCCCTTTGTTGAGCCGTGCCCTGAGATGCTCCCGCCATCTTAGCTCCTCTGGTCGTGACCCTCGCTCCTCCCCCCTCCCTCTCTAACTCTCTCTCTCTTCCTCTCTCCTCACCCCTCCCTCTCTAAATCTCTCTCTCTCTTCCTCTCTCCTCACCCCTCCCTCTCTAAATCTCTCTCTCTTCCTCGCTCCTCCCCCCTCCCTCTCTAAATCTCTCTCTCTTCCTCGCTCCTCACCCCTCCCTCTCTAACTCTCTCTTCCTCTCTCCTCACCCCTCCCTCTCTAACTCTCTCTCTCTTCCTCGCTCCTCACCCCTCCCTCTCTAACTCTCTCTCTATTCCTCTCTCCTCACCCCTCCCTCTCTAACTCTCTCTCTCTTCCTCGCTCCTCACCCCTCCCTCTCTAACTCTCTCTCTCTTCCTCGCTCCTCACCCCTCCCTCTCTAACTCTCTCTCTCTTCCTCGCTCCTCACCCCTCCCTCTCTAAATCTCTCTCTCTTCCTCGCTCCTCACCCCTCCCTCTCTAACTCTCTCTCTCTTCCTCGCTCCTCACCCCTCCCTCTCTAAATCTCTCTCTCTTCCTCGCTCCTCCCCTCTCCCTCTCTAACTCTCTCTCTCTTCCTCGCTCCTCACCCCTCCCTCTCTAAATCTCTCTCTCTTCCTCGCTCCTCCCCCCTCCCTCTCTAACTCTCTCTCTCTTCCTCGCTCCTCACCCCTCCCTCCCTAAATCTCTCTCTCTTCCTCGCTCCTCACTCCTCCCTCTCTAACTCTCTCTCTCTTCCTCGCTCCTCACCCCTCCCTCTCTAAATCTCTCTCTCTTCCTCGCTCCTCCCCCCTCCCTCTCTAACTCTCTCTCTCTTCCTTGCTCCTCCCCCCTCCCTCTCTAAATCTCTCTCTCTTCCTCTCTCCTCACCCCTCCCTCTCTCTTCCTCCATCCGACTGAACTGCAGACGGGGAGAGGGGATCAATAAGAGCACGCTGCCTCTTGATTGGACTGGCAGCAGGGCCTCAGACAGAGGACACAACACTGCAGCTGAGGCTGCCTGCCTCACTCTGTGTGTGTGTGTGTGTGTGTGTGTGTGTGTGTGTGTGTGTGTGTGTGTTGTGTTGTGTTGTGTGTGTGTGTGTGTGTGTGTGTGTGTGTGTGTGTGGCGATCTTGCAGCTCTGTTTTCTACATCAAGCATTCCAGACAATTTGTGTAGATTGTGGGTTCATATGTTTGTCCCTGCTTTGTGTCTACTAGTGTGGCTGCTATGGCAGACTTGACCCCAGGCAACATGGCTTTGACATTGCTGATTTAGCACCGGCGGAAACATGAATAATTATGATCGTGATTTGTCCCTTTCTGCCCTCTGTCCTCGTCTATCCAGGTCTGAACTCACGGAGTCCCCTAAGTGAGACCAAGAGCACCTCCTCCTCTCTGTCAGCTCTCAGCGATTCACTCAACAGCTCCGAGGGCGGAGACCTCACCCACGGTAACGAAGAACTCAAGAGCCTGCTAGCCCCGCCCTCCTCTGCAGGCAGCCAATCCAGCTCCGGAAGCCACTCGGGATCAGGAACTGAGGACAAGTCTGACAAAGGCAAGGGATTGCAGGAGCTACCTGAAACCTCATGTTTGACGTCACATATACTGAATACATTCATACATCTACACAACAACACCTCCTCTTCTGCAGCTCCTGCTAACTCTCCCTCTCCCCCCCCCCCCCTCTCTCCAGGCTTCGAGTGCGTCTTCTGCAACTTTGTGTGCAAGACGCGCAGCATGTACGAGCGCCACCTCCAGATCCACCTCATCACGCGCATGTTCGAGTGCGACGTCTGCCACAAGTTCCTCAAGACGCCCGAGCAGCTGCTGGAGCACAAGAAGTGCCACACCGTCCCCTCCGGAGGGCTCAAGTAAGGAAAGCAAGTACAGACAGAGGTTCCTAACTCCGCCCGTCCTCCCCCTCCCTCACCCCCTCTCCACGTCCCTCACTACACACACACACACACATGAACACACACACACGCACGCACACACACGCGCGCATGCATAGATAGAAATTAGGGGTGTGCCAATTTTGGGATATTTGTATTTCTTTGTGCCCATAAAGCACAGGAGGGACTAAAACTTGCAGGATCAGAAATGGTTGCAGAAATCAAACAGTATGACAGTACAAAGAAAGGGAATGATGGTAACGTTGTGCCAACTTTCAGTTTGTAGCACCCATCTCGCAATATTTCAGTTATTAGTTATCCGTTATTGCTTCAAAAGGTGCAGTGTTTTAGATATATAAAGCTGCTGCTCAGTGTCATGGTTCATTTTAATATGGGCAGTTCAGTACAGGGACTACCAAGCAGCACGTTGTCCTGTGACAGCCAGACAGATCATTTCTCCCACCTGTAAGCTTCTAGTAGTTAGACGAATGAATACAAGAAACATACACATATGTTTAATTGGAATTAATTAGATTCTACACAGTTGTTATCCTCAGTCAGGTAATTTCACTTGAAAGTTGCAGATGACAAATGTTGGTTAAAATGACTTGTTTTGCTTGACAACCTTTCTTGGCAAGTGTAACTTGTTAGACAGTGGTCACAGTGTCTGCAGTGGCTGTTGGGATCAGAAAGGAGATGGAGACGGAGTTCCCCTCAGGGTGTGTTGTCCCATTGCCCGCAGCCAACATTCATGCCAAAGAAAAACAATCTGATGAAATCTGTGCGAAAGAAAGATACACTTCTTCCTGCACAGATAATGTATCACAATGATTGGATGAAATTCGTTCAAAATAGCAACCACAACAAAAAAGTGAGGTGTAACGGCTCTTCTTTTGATCTGGTTTCTTGGCACACCCCTAGTTGACAGCCACTCGCAAGCAAGTGCATACTTGAAATTTTCTCGATCACTCCACTTGCACTCCACAAGCACAAATGTCAGATCACTCACAAGTTCTGAAACATCACACGCTGAAATGACCCTGACAGACATTCACACAAGTGCGCTCACACTCACATCTGTGTCTGATGCACACAGCATGCATATCCATCCCAGGAAGCACTGACCCCAGATGGAAAGCTTTAGAATATGCATGTTTTCACCTCACTCACATCCTAGCCTGCGTCCGCACACACACACCAAAAATGCAAATGTATGCACAACACGCACGCACATGCATACTTGATCTAGTGAGCTTATTTCACAATAACTTGATAGGGCAGAGCCTTATTCCCACACGCTCCCCTCTCCAACTCCATAACCCAATCCTATAGGAGCCTCCGTTGTACTGTGACATGTTTATGTCCCATTCTCAGCCTGTCGAGCTATAGCATTAAGCCCATCTGTTGACCTCAAACCAGTGCCAGCACATAGGATCCACCACATCACACGCTAATCATGTTAGTGTGTGCCTTTAAGCTAGTCCACGATCATGTACAAGATTCAGACACGCACACACTTAGTTGTAGGGTAGCATTTGATACCAAGTGGGATTGAAATAACTTGCATTCACATGGAAATATTTAGCTAAATTGCTGGCTACGGTTTACTCAACATCTACGAGAGATACCAGGGAAGTGATCACAAAATGTAGGTCTTTTGTCAAACGTTCATTTCAAGTAACACAACAGCCATCTTTTGTTCTTTTGAGTTGTTCTCATAACTACAGTCTGTGCATGTGCGCAACCATTGATGATCATTATGATTATCGCCTCATCTTGTCATAAACAAAGATCTGTGTTCAACATCTTGTTTCTGTGCAGCCATCAGTGGGTTTCAGGGTGTTTTCAACATTTGAAAATGTCTGGAAAGAAAGAGTAGCATTTCATTGGTTGTAGCCGAGAAAGTTACCAACAGGGTTACTTTGACTTGTATTAGACACGAGTCTTGTAGCTGACAGCACACAGCTATTCAAACAAGCCCAAGGATCCTATTGGAGCAGCATGTTTGTAGTCACAAACTAGTGTAACTTAAGCAGCTGTCACTAACTGTAGCGTGTGAGTGAAGGATAATACATGTAATTGGATTTTGCTTACGTTTTAAGTGGTAAAAATGAATGTATCCTATCCTCTGGCACCACTGTTATTGTCTGGTACCAATGTTATTTAGACCAGATTGATCCCTTCAAGCTACCATTCAAGACGGAAAGGAACAGGTGGCGGCCATATTGGGGGGTTTCAGTTCAAGGGAGGAAAAAGAACAAAGGAGCCAGCTTTCATTGATACTTTTTCCATATCTATACAATAAGTTATCAGCAAATTCACATTTGTACACCCATTGCCGCTGTACTGTTTATATCCACACGCTTGGATTGTATTTCCAATTCTGTCAGGTTCACACCGTCTTTATGTTATGTGAACCGAATTTGTCCTTACTATCCAAATAGTCAGGCGGCTTAGTACTTGATTTGAGCTGGATCTGGACATTCCTGACAAAAGCACCACATTTTCCCCAAATGCTACCCATAGGATCCACTTCAAAAAATTAAAAAGATTTAAATTAAACATTTAAAATTAAAAGGGCATAACTTCCACGATGTTTGTCGGATTTGCAAGCAACTTTTTCCACGTGTTCAGCTGACCTTGCTCTACAAATTTGCCTCAAGGACCCTCGAGATCCACCCGGAAAGTTTTTGAGATATTTTGAAAGTTTTGGAAAACACATTTTTGACATTTTTTTATGACCGATTATCGAATCGTCGTTTCAACCAAAAGGGGCCACCGCAAACACCAATGTGGGTGGCCTAACAAAAAAAGGCCATAACTCCACATCCGTTTGTTCAATGATCAGAAAACTTGGCAGATATATCAAGGGATATATGTGGACTGTGTCATGAGAACCACAGACATTTTTTTGCGACCTCAGTAAGTACCGTTCAGAAAAGGCTTAAACCCCTGTCATGGCCGCTTGCAGCTATACATCCATTTGCTAAGCTGCCTGACTTTTAATATCTTTGAAACAAAAGGAGATTTCAAAAATCTGAAAAGATCACTTGTAGAGCTTGGTCCACAGATGCTACATAGCGATGTTGGTGGAGATCGGTGAAGCGGGCTAGGAGGAGATGTCAAAAATGTGTTTTCCAAAACTTTCAAAATATCTCAAAAACTTTCCAGGTGGACCCCAAGGCTCCTTGAGGCACATTTGTAGAGCAATGTTAGCTGAACACATGGGGAAAAGTTGCTCGCAATTCAGACAAACAACGTGGAAGTTATGGCCTTTCAAATTTTTATTTTTTTGAAAAATATATTTTTTATTTTTTGAAGTGGATCCTATCAAAAATGGCAAGCTAAGGGAATTGTCCGTACATGGAAAAAATGTGGTGCTTTTGTCAGGAATGTACGCATCCATTTGCTAAGCCGCCTGACTAAAAGTAGGCAGAATGCAGCCAAACAGGTGTAGAAGGAGCTAATGGAGCGGCGAGCAGGTCAGCAGAGGCTTGAGATAAACGAGCACAGATAGCCTACATTTCTGACCCCCACATCCCAGTCAGGATCCAGATAGGGTTTTTAGACCAGTGTGTAACACTTAGCAATGTGAAGTGTGTGTAGACTGTGTGTAGGAGTGTGTAGCGAGCCAGGAAAGGGCCTTGACCATTCCAGGTTTGTCTGAGGTGATTCTGTTCTGCAGGGTTTGTGAAGCGCTTTGGGGCCCAGAGCAGATGAAAGGTGCTATTTAAATGTAAGTGCCACTCCATTTCTTCATTTCCCTTCATGTCCTACTGCTCCCTCCCACACACACATACTCATCCCCACACACACCTGATCACCTCCATTCCTTCACAGACATCCCCCTAAAGCCACCACACATACGGCCATGAGCATACCACATCCTAAAGTAGAGACTGTACACACTAGACACACTATTCCTTCACCTGTCCTTCTCCTCTCCATCCCTGAGTGTTTATTACATTTAAAGTTGTGTTTGTCTTGTGGTTCTGTATGTGCCGCGCACGCCCCCCCTTCAACTGTCTTTTGCTTTTGTGTGTCGTGTCCCTCTCTCCTTCCCCCTTCCTGGCCCTCTGCTCCCTTATCCAGGTGCCCTTTCTGCATCTACTCCACCAATCGTCCAGCGGCCATGGAGTGCCACCTGAAGACGCACTGTAAGATGGAGTACCGCTGCCGCATCTGCCAGGCCCTGTGGCCCGACCAGGCCTCGTTGGAGGCGCACATGCGCGGCCACCGCCTGGGCAACCACTACAAGTGTGAGCAGTGCGGCTACCTGTCCAAGACGGCCAACAAGCTGATCGAGCACGTGCGCGTGCACACGGGCGAGCGGCCCTTCCACTGTGACCGCTGCTCTTACAGCTGCAAGCGCAAGGACAACCTCAACCTGCACAAGAAGCTGAAGCACGCGCCGCGCCAGACTTTCGGCTGCCAAGAGTGCCCTTTCACCACCACGCACCCCTTTGTCTTCAGCCGCCACCTCAAGAAACACCAGGGCGGAGGGGTGGGGGGGGCGGGCGGGGGAGGGGAGGAAGAGGAGGAGGAGGAGGAGGAGGCCGGAGAGGAGGAGGAGCCGCCGCTCGAGGGGAGGAGCCAGGAGCCCTTCCTGTTTGGCGGAGGCGGTGGGGGGAGCAGCGGGGGGAGCGGGAGCTGCAGCCCCCTCATGAGCCTCACAGCGTCCCAGGCCCTGCAGTCTGTCGCCCTGTCTCTCACGCTGGGAAAGTCCCGTCAGCTGGAGGCAGCGCCCCCCGCCGCGCAGCACCGCCCGGCGAGCGCCGACCGCAGCCACGACCCGAGGAGCCTGGGCGGCCCGAGCGGCGGAGGCCCCTCCCTCTTCCTCCCCTCCTCCCACCACATCTTCACGCAGTACAAGAACTGTGAACGGGCACACCTGATCCCCCTCACCACCCTGTTCACCCAAAACAGCCGCTTCACATTCCACCCGCACCCCCGCGCACCACACCCGCGCCCCCACGCCCCCCACTCCAGATCCCCTTTCCTCTTCTCCCCCAGCTCCTTGTCCCCCTCTGGCTCTCCTCACTCACCCACCTCCCACAAACACTCCTTCCTGGCCTACCTGGGACTGATGGAGAGGGCCAAGACTGTTTGACCTCACCCACTTCTTCTCTTCCCCCTCACTCCTCAGACAGACAGTGGTGTGAATGACACTAACCCACTGCAGTGGGAGCAACTTCTTTTTCCAATCAGACCAGCAGAATAAGCTGGACCAGACACAAACTTATTGAAGAAGAAAAAAAACATTTATGAGAGAAAAAGGCTGTATGTGCTAAAAATGCATTTATATCAAAAAGCTGCTTTTCTTATCAGTTCTATCAATTGAATTATTACTACTACTACTACTCTCTCTCTCTCTCTCTCTCCTCCTCTTCTTTTCTGTTTCTAAACTTCTGAATGACCTGGACCCAATTGCATTATCTGAGGAAAATAACGTATGTCAATTTTATATACATCTTTCTTCAGTTGTTTGACCAGATAAAAGTTGAAAAAGAAGAAACAAAACTTGCAAGTGCTACATTTTAGTGCATTTTTGTCTATTGCTATTATGCATCAAAATAGCATGCGTGTTTCTGTGTGTCAACTAGCTTTGACGTCATTAGGAAGCTAATTTGAACTAAACTGAAGTGTTAGCGGCGCAACGTGGACACAACCAATGAAACGGAATGCTTTTCTTTGAAAAAGGCACGTTTCCAAAGCAACGCCTCAAACCACGCACTTACTTATTTATCAATCTTGTACATAGTTTTGTAGCCCTCCCCCTTCCCACCACTTTGATTTCTGTTGGTTTTGTATAATGGTGAAACCATAATGCATAGTTACTGCCTGATGTCACCTCTGTCTCAGAATAAATGTGGGCTGTCATTAACAAATGTAATTTAATGGCCATTGGCTAATATGGACATTTTTCCCCCTTACTTGGTGTCACACCAAGGCATTCGCACGACGAGATTACATTGTCAATGCAAACAGCCACACAACTAGACGCAATTTCGCCCCAGGTGGCGCGAATGAGGCGTATGGCGTGGCGCGAGTAACAAGATATTCGCCTCAGCCGTCCATTTGCTCGAGTTGAAATCTTTCAACTTTGCCAAATAATTTGCGCGGCCAAACTCGAGCGAGTGTGGTGTGAATACACATTATTCTTAAATCTACACTCTGTTACCATCCTGGTTCTGCTGTTATTCTTTATAAGCTTGTGAAAAAAGAGAGGAAAATAAGCTATGATAATCTAAATATGGAAATGATAAAGAAAAGTATCATACGGGATTCAAATTTTGTTTGCACTCCATTGAAATCCCTCACGATGGAAACATTCATTCACTTATTTCTGAGACCAGGTGGATATCAGTGCAGCATTACATGCAGAACTATGTATCGCGCACCTATACTTAGAAGAGATATATGAGATAACTGTTTTGTGGAGGTGACCGGCTCTGGGCTAGATATTCTACCCACCGCTCATGGTCACCGCAGGCCGATTCAATGGTGCTTTTTGGAGCTTTTTGTAATTTTGTGTAAAAAAGAAAGAAAACTGTTCCAAAATGACTTGAATGAATGTATTTTTGTTTATGTACATGAGAAAGTGATACAGAAGTGTAAACAGGGAAGTCTTCTGTGCTGGTAAAAGAGAGGAAAGTGGTGTGTTTGGTGGCCTTCTGTGTCTTTTTTTTTGTTTTTTTTTGCCTTTTTTTTTTTTTTTTTTTTACTGAGCCTTCTACATCATAATAAAAATGTTTTTTACTAACATTCATAGAGAACCCATTGTGAGAAAAGCTCCTGTAGGTGCAATGAAGAAGCAAGCCATTCACTTGTACATGATTGTGTTCGATGGCATGGCTTCTGTTAGGCCGGCAGACATGGTACTGCTTTCTATTCCCCTCCTCTTAACCTTTTGAGTTATAATTGCACTTAACCTAGTTACATTTCAAGCCAAAAGCACTTAGACGCTCTATTTTCCTTTTTTTAAAAGTGCAAACTTAGATCCATTGAGTCACTATTATACCAACTACACAATAGCCTGGAAATGTTTGCTGGAAATGACTCAATCAAAACCCATAGTTTTGTGTGGAGGCATATCTGGCGGTGCAAGGGTCTGCCTTGGTGAAATTGGAGAAAGTAAATGAATACAAATTGCATGAATTAGACAGTAGAGGTCAAGCTCTCCCTGGGAACTAAAGGGGCCCAGGCTAAATTGTTATAGCCAATTTTGCACAGTGCTGCACTTTTGATTACGAGAATATGTATTTATCTGTACAAGTCTAAAATGCTCAAAAAGGAGTATGTTTGTGAGATGGGGCAGCATAGTACAAGCGTTTTATTTTGAAAAAGCTTTACCTATAATCGACAGTGCTTGTGTTCCTAAGTGGTCTTCAAGCCAAAATGGTTTCTTATTTGTAAAGGGATTGTTTTTTATTTTCCTTGTCTTTTATATTTTCCTCACCTTGTTTGTTTTTTGCATTTTCTTATGATTTGTCGATGTTTTTATTTTTTCTACTTGTACTTCTACACGTCAAAAATGTTGACTGGACAGAGAACATGCATTGTCAAGACCAAAATGTAACTTAACGCAGGATGTGATGTTAGGATTAAATCCGTCACGCCCTGTTCTGGAGTAACGTCTAGATTGTCTCCCCTACACTGGTCTTTGTTGGTTCCTTTTGCTCTGTCAATGTCTGGCATGCTGTCTCTGGAGGGAAAGGAGCATCCCTCCAACACACACACACACCCCCAATGGATTGAGCTCCTTGTACTATCTACGTTATCTTTTATACTCTAGTGCCACTTGGTGGAAGGAAACCACCTGAGACTTCTGAGAATGAGTCAAACTAATTGTCAGGGTCCAAAAGAAAAGAGAAAAAAAGAAGAATGTGTCCACTGACACCTTTTTGACTGTCTGCCTTTTTAATACTGCATAATCATTATGTAATCAAGAATGGCTGCACTTCCTTAATTCCCCCTTATTTTGATTTCAATGTTTGAAAAGGCAACAGGGCTCTCTATCTTTTTGAAAACCAGTATTTCTAAGCACTTATTTCAATGTTTATTTTGCCTAATTGTAAGCAGCACAGTTTTTTTTTTATGTTCAAGCGTGACTACCTTTTCAGCACTTCAGAGTATGCATGACATTGCCCTCTCTCTCTTAGTTAGCACTTAATTGTTTTTTATTCTCAACTAACTCCCTCGGTTGCATTTAGTTGTTAGCATCACACTGCACAGTCTACAATCAGTTAGCTTTAAGTTTGGCTGTACTTTATGATTAGAAAAGGCTCAACTATCCTTTTTTTTTTGGCACTCGGTAAAAATTGGTATGTGCTGTATAAAGCTTTTTTTTATTACTCCATTGTTAAGGCTGTACAGGGTTGTGACGATAACTGGTAAATAGATCATTTGTACTTTTTTGGTTTTGTATTTGTTTTCTTTGTTTGGCATTATTTTATGTTCAACTTGCCAGATCTAAATGTAACAGGATTTGAAAGTAAAGCTTACATCAGATATTACATCAGCTTGTCTGTCCTTTCTCGGTCTATTGTTTTATATTTTTGCGGCGATTCCAAACAGTAAAGTAAACCCTGTTGTTCACTTCCAATTTTGCAAGTAGATAAACAGAAGATTTCCTCTCATCTTTCTGGTTAGTTAGTTCTTCAGTGGATAACTGACTGACCAAGAGATGCTCATCGCCCCCATCCACATGTACCGTAAACTCACAGCAACCACTTAATTTGAGTATCATCTGTGCTACATAGCACAGATCATTAGGTTTCGGGCAGTGTTCCAAAACACTCCCTGGGATCCTCGTATTTAAAATTTAAGGCATTTAACTCACACTCTTATCCAGACAGAGCAACTAACGATCAGAGCAACAGTAGTAGAGTAAATTCCTAAATCGCTAAAATTGCACAAGCAACTAACGGTAAGGATTCAAAGGTCTGTCCTTTTCAATAGTCCCGTGACCAAAGAAAGATCATTATTACAGAGCTTCTAGGGAATAAATAAAAAGTGGGCTAAGGAGAGATTTTTTTTTTAAGAGCGAAACACAAAGAAGGGGCGTACGGGTAGCGGTAGATTCCCTGCCTACCAACACGAGGGTCGCAGGTTCGCACCCCCGTGTTACCTCCGGCTTGGTCGGGCGTCCATACAGGCACGATTGATTGGCTGGTGTCTGTGGGTGGGAAGCCGGATTGGGGGGTATGTGTCCTGGTCGCTGCACTAGCGCCTCCTCTGGTCATTCGGGGGCACCTGGTCGTGGTGGAAGGGAACTGGTGGGAATGGCGTGATCGATCCACGTGCTACGTCCTGCCGGTGAAACTCCCCCCTGTCATGTGAAAAGAAGCGGCTGGCAACTGCGCATGTGTGGAGAAAAATGGGAGAAAAACGGAGGGGGGGCGGGGGGGGAAGCAGGCATCAGTTTTTAGGGGGTTACACCACTGTTCCCTCTAAATCCATAGCGACGTAATGCCATCATACCAATAAGGAATAGGATCTGTCATGATGATGGTGTCTAGCTGGTGTTTTTATTAGGCCGATGGGAGGTCTCTCTCCCTCTCCAATTCTGCGTGGTAGTAATGAAAGTTACAGCACGTTCTCGCCCAGCCAAAGGTTGGCCCTGCCTAATGAAAACAGATGAAGCAGAGATAAAGTGTTTGCCGACATTAAGGGACTCATTTATCACCGTTAGCCCCCGAGCTATAGAACACCTTGGTCTGGAGCTCTCCTTTAAAACGGGTTCCTGCCTCACAGCACCCGTGGCAGACTGCAGCCTTCCAGGCACACACACACACACACACACACACACACACTGTCTCTCTCTCTCTCTCTCTCTCTCTCTCTCTCTCTCTCTCTCTCTCTCTCTCTCTCTCTCTCTCTCCATTGCAGTGTTTTCTCAGCCGTTTGTTATAACTGTCTTTCTCATTCACAGGCTTCTGTGTCTTGTAGGTTTTTTTTGCGGCAGAGAGGAACAGAGTTCTAGCGGAACCTTTGCCGGGTCCGGCGGTCCTTGGGGGGGACCTCCATCGCCGTGGCCCCCGGTGTTGACCCGCCCCCCGGGCTCGTCGGAAGCCTTGCACTGCTCTTCTGTAGAGAGGGGGGCCATGTGCTCTTCTGTAGAGAGAGGGCCATGTTCTCGTCTGAGCTGCTCATCTCTGCCTATGTATTAATGAATCTTTTGGGCTGTGTTTAAAGCAGCTTAATTAAGTAGAAAGCAGCGCCCGGGGCACTGTGCGCCTGCTCAGGCCGACCTCCCTGAGAGTGCAAGTGTTGATTAGGAAGTGAGGAGAGACACAGGCACTGCAGGGGATGGCTATTGATTGAAAGGATAGAAACCTCATTTGGATTTTGCGATTGGAATATCGCACTGTACGGGGGGGCGAGGGGGTGTTTTTCGTCCGTTTCACTCGGCGAGTAATATCTCAATTCCTGGGCTGCCAGTTAGTGAAATTGTCCGCTAAGTGAAGAATTTCTGTGATACCGAGTTTTCCCTCATCCCAATAATAGCCCTTCACCCCGGCCCGAGCTGTCTGCACAATGTCGACCTTTCGACACCACCTCGCGAAAGTTGGCCGCCGTGGATCGATAGCGTGTTAGCTTTTTGTTTGTAGGTTCAGGCTGCCTTGGCTTTATTACAGCTACAGAGTCGCGGGGGAGAGTGCTGCGAGAGAGGAGCTCCCTCTTGTTTGCCAAAAGTGTAATCCCGCCGTGACCCGGCGTGACCCCGCCCTGAGAGGAAAGCTGCTTAGACAGAAGTGCGTGTCTGCGGGAGCTCCAGGCCGCTCGGCCTCTCTCTCTCTCTTTTGCTCACTGCATCTACCTCTCTCTCTCTCTCTCTTTTCTTCACAGATCATTCTCTCACTCACAGTCCAGCTCCAACTCCCCCCCCCCCCAATATTTCTCTCTCTCCTTTGTCCACTCAGTACTCAATCTTTCACCTTTTCTCCCCATCTCTTTAACTCTCTCTCTCTGCTCCCTGTTCTCCCCTGTCATTTTTCCTCTCTCTCTCTCTCTCTAAACAGTAGGCAGTACATACACACCAGCACCCCCTCACCTCACCCCACCCCACCCCCACCCCCCTACTACCACCCTCTCCATTCGGCATCGATACTTCCCAGGCTCTCTCCTCCTCCCCTCCATTCACCAAAGGGTTTTTAGCCTGTGGAGGGTTTTGCTAAGTGGAGACAGATCTCCTTTTTTCGCTCGACACAGAGGAAAATAAACACAGAGGGCCTAATGTACAGGCCCGGCCAGAGACAGCCTTTTGGTTACAGGCAGGAGAGCAGGACCGCTGGTGCACAGGGGGGGGAAGAAAACCAGCTCTGGAATCGATTTGGCATGGGCCGGAGCCAGGGCCCAAACTGTGTGGAACAAAAGCTACGCTGAAAGCCGCTTGTTGATTCACAAATCCATTCATCTTTTTTTTTTTATGACAAATTAAGCACTGAAGTGAATTGGTGAATATGAAGATCCGTGTTAATTGAGTCGGTGAAAATGTGTACCTGGAATACCTGTAGCTGTGACCAGATATGCGATGTCAGTCAGTGTGATGTCATTCACGCCATTGTGATGTCATCTACTCCATTGTGTTTGTATTTTTATGTGTTTGGACCCCAGGAAGAGTAGTCTCACCTTGGTGTGTAGACTAATGGGGATCCACAATAGACTAAACTAAATTGTGCCGGGCGGTCTAGAATGTATATGTGTACATGACATCAGTAACCTGGGCTCTTTCTTGCTTTCTTTTGTGGGGACAGGCAGACAGACATACAGTACGGACAGACGCTCTTATAAGGCTTGGCCTGTAGTGGCCGCATTGTAAAATCTATTTCAGCTCGGCACCAGCGCTTCAAGTGCTCAACATGGTTGGTTGGGGGACACGCCCCCTAACTTTGCTGTTCCACTGTTACAGAGACCTTGGGGGACACGCCCCCTAACTTTGCTGTTCCACTGTTACAGAGACCTTCACTGGTACAATCTTCAGAGGTCCACCATCGCCGATACGAAAGAAGGGAAACATCCGGTCAGTGAAAGTGTGTGTGAAGGTCCGTGTCTTAGTATCGGGACCAGAGAACGACAGCTTTCCTCTGTTCCAGTCCAGACTCATTCTGATCCTCTTGAGCTTCTTCTTCACTCGGAAAACAGTGTCTTGACTTGAATGGGTGCCTATAATGTATTTACCATCTGTGCACCATATTCCACATAATCCAGACTTGATGACTCCTTTCCTCTGGACAGACTCTGATGCCACACCCAGAAGCCAGTGCGTGCTGTCTCCCACCTCCACGTCCCAGCTGTGAGTCCCTGAGTTAAAGCCCTCAGAGCCCAGGACAGACTTGTAGCATTCGATCCTCTCTGGGTTGTTAGGAAGCTGCTGCCTGTCTCCAGGTCTCACACTGATCAGATCTTCAGACAGGGTGAGTGTTTCATTGGCAGTGTTTGGGTCTAGAATCACACGAGTGTAGGATACCATCTCCTTCATCGTGTCCCAGACTGTGAACCTCAGGTTGCCCAGGTGTTTGGCCTCATCTATCAGAGCTCCTGAGACCAGCTGTTGATCCTCCAGCAGGGGGTGCTGGACTCTTTCTACTATAGCCTTGTAGAAGAAGAAGAAAAATGCCTTTATTGCACGCAGGCAAGAGACATCTTCAGCTCTCGGCACCTTCTCTATGACTCTGACTGTGTTTGAAAGAGCTGCTATCTCTCTGCTCAGACCCTCAATCTTCTCTTTCATCGTCTGACTCTTCTGCTCCTCTTCTTCCCTCAGTGCAGCGATCCTGCCCTCCTCTTCATCTTGTAGGAACTGGTGAAGCTTCTTAAACTCCTCCTTAATCTGCCTCTCTGTGCATCTGGCCTGGACCTTCATGTATTCTGTTTGATCACAGTTTCCTTTCACTTTATAAAATAGCTGCAGTTTCTCCTTTAAGGGCTCCAGTGATTTCTGGAGTTCCTCCTTGTGATGCCATGCAGCTTCATCGATGGGTCTGAATCTGTGCATCCACAGTGTGGTGTGTGTTTCTGAATCTCGACAGACGAGACACACTGGATGCTGATCGTCCAGACAGAAGAGTTTGAGTTTCTCAGAGTGCAGACTGCAGAGAGGCTCAGATCCTGCTGAAGCTCTCTGACCTCTCTCCAGTAAGAACGCCTCACTCAGATTCTTCAATGCCAAATTAGGAGGTGGTTCACTCTGTGAAGAATCCATACAGAATGGACAGTCATGTATTAGTCTCCCTGTCCACCAGCTCTGCAGACAGGCTTTACAGAAGCTGTGGCCACATGACAGGAGCACAGGATCTTCAAAGATGTCACGACAGACAGGACACGAGAGATCTTCCTCTGATCTGGAAGCCATTTTGTCTCAGTGAAGCTGAAAACGAACCAGAGATTATAAATGATAGTGTTATTGCGACTCACTGACGTCACAATTGCTGGAGTGACATCACTGATATCATCATTGAGTCTCAAGTGACATCACCAATTCTATACAGTAGTGGACCTGAGGGACTTAGGACCCCCTTTAATTAGGACAATTACCTAATTAAAAAATCCAGCTCCGTTAGGTCAACCGCACAGGTGCTCTTTACACTTCCTGAAAGTTTCAGCCCGATCGCACGTAAAATGGCATAGCTGTGGCCGAACACAATTCTGTTCACTCACACACACACACAGAAACTGTCACAGTCACAGTGACGTCACAGTTGAGCAATTGCAAATGAATTCAACACACACACAACTGCCCGTGTGACATCGCTTCCGTCACAAAGTGTGACTAAGATAAGATCACAGTGGCTCGAGTGACATCACGGATCATCAAGGATGAGGAGTCCCTTCGCTCTCTATAACGATGTTGGTCAGGTCCATAGGATCACATATACAGCTGATGTTGCATGCTTGACTGTGTCACTCAAGCCAAGGATATATTTTGTTTTTACTTGTGCAAAATCTTTTATTTCTTACTAAAAAAGAAAGCATCCTACAACACAGCCCAACAACTGAATGCAATGCAGGAAACACAATGACAAACACATTCTGATTTTGTTGACATGTTTGCATGTAGTTTTTCACTGAGCAATGAATATATAATATATTATCAATCTAAATAATATAGATAGGCCTATATATTATTATTTATTTATTATTTATTTTTCTCCCGTCATTTGCTATGCTAATATTGCTAACATTCATTCATTAATTGAATTGTAATTAGTTTTGAATATCCCCATAATTATGACCCAATTAAACCGATTGAATTACAATAGGACACAAACAGTGCCTTTGTAAATGTTAAAGACGGATGTAGGCTATTGTTGCTAATGTTCTTTGCATTGTGTCTCCCCTTTGTAGCCATGCTGCAGCTGAAGGTCATGGACAAACCGTTCTGTGCCAAAGAAACCCGCTTCGTCAAGACAGCCTGCCTGTCCAGTCAGTTTTTCCCAAGTGGGACTGACTGTGTTTATCTCAGGATGGAGCGTCACTGAAACACCTACAGTCTATTATTAATCTCTATTGCTGCCCACACGGACTTAATACAGCTGTCATAGCATCATTCTGAATCAACAGGGTGAGTGGCAGCACACTTTGACTTTATTCACATCAATCTTGAAAAATAAGCTTATACAGCGACTTTAATTCTTACAAGGGGTATGTTTTTAACTTTGGCAGCTCGTGGATATTCATCTCATTTGACTATATGCCAATATCATGCATTTACATAGCAAAACATGAGGCTATTTGTCATTGCCAATACACCCTTTAATTCACTCTTTTAATGTCTGATAATACAGTCAATTTCAGGGAATGATCATGTTGTATTTAAAGTGACTAAACTGTAGCTGATGTCAATACAAACAAAACAAGCAGGGAACCTGATCAATTTACTTTTCACTTTATACACTTGAACATTATTGAACTTATTTCTAATTAGCCTAATACTACTCTCCCTCCCTCCCTCTCTCTCTCTCTCTTTCTCCCTCCCTCCCTCCCTCCCTCCCTCCATCTCTCTCTCTCTCTCTCTCTCTCTCCCTCTCAGAGGAATATGGTTCCAATTTGGTCACTGCATACTTCCATTGTGTTATTTCCTATTTTCAATGTCTTTACTATTGTTCTAAAATAAACATAACTGGTAGTGTAGGTCTACAATGCCAGCAAAAATACGCAGCACTGTGCAAAGTGCAAGTCGAGGAGAAAGATGCTCCCTTGAACAAATCACCTTCAAGGTTACTGCAACGTGACGGTCACGTTCAAGTCCACAGGAAAGGAAGAGAGCAGCGCCGCGTCTGCTATCATTTACACCAAGCCCCATCTGAGGTAGACCTCTCAGGAGAATAGAGGAGTGAGAGATGATCCTGTGGTGCAGCACTCATTTGCCAGCCTTGGATTGGACACACATGGTGGGGACGTGTATTTACATGCATGCCTATTGGTGCCTGGCCCAGGGGCATAGCGTCACTGGCTGCCGAGTCCACCCCCTGCTGGGCCCGCCCCCCACTCTTTGGGGTGAGACATCACTCGGTGGGTGTCAGCAGCAGTCTGAGGGGAGTGTGTGTGTGTGTGTGGGGGGGGGGGGTTGGCCCTGGCATAATGCAGACTTAGGGCAGCCCGAATCAGCAGGGCGGGACAGATCACACACCCTGGTTACTACCTCGAATATACACAGCTATTGTCTGGCCACTCCTACTGGATAACAAACCTATTATAGAGGAGATGAGGAGGGAAATGAATGGTGGTGGTGGGGGTGGGGGTGGGGGGGCGTAGCAGGACTCCTTAACTATGATCATGTCTGTGAAAAAGACAGGACACTAGCTATCTGACGGCCCTGTTGTTAGGCTCCGCTTGTTACCATGGCATTACATGACAGTCACCGGCCATGGGTTACTTGGTTTCTATGGGTAACAGTCAGCGCCGCGCTCTGTGACACCGAGCCTGAAGATAGCCCCCCACCCCACCCCCACCCAGCCTCACAACTTCACGTGTAAATAAAGCGCTCTCCTCGAATGCCGGGGAGGGTTCATCAATATCAATACGCTCTTTTATTTGCAAGCGTTTGGCCTGTGAGACACAATGATTTCAATGATTCAGGTCTGCCGAGATGTGCAGCGAGCAGATTTAGTGAGTCTGGCTTTAACAGAATAGCCCAAGGTCAGGCCCAAACTAATCAGGCTCCACATTTCCCTGGGTGGAGTAATGAAGTAGAACGCTGCCCCCAGCCTGACCCTGGGAATCTGTAGCAGGAGAAACA
>NC_139646.1:11273288-11305788 GCF_964638095.1 Poromitra crassiceps
GTAGCTACTAACACACATAATGAAATCCTATAAGCAATGTGCACACGTCCAAACACTCTTGCACGCACACTCACAAATCATCCTTGATGATGCTTCTTCAGACTGTCCAATAACTACCACCAGTCATAAAATAGCTTTAAATGACATTTATAGAAATGATGATGATGTGTTGTGTGCATGATGATGCACACAACTAACAATATGAGTTCCCTTTTTTCTTTTCTTTTTGGCTGAGTGAAATAGAGTAGCGCAGGAATGACGTATTTTTCTAGGCCAACCCAGGGGTCATGCACTTCCTGGTTCCTACGTGTTTAAAAGTCAATGGGATTTTTGTTTGGGGATTTTGCCTAAATGCCTGAAATAATTAAAAGGTCTGTGGTTAATGAAGGTTTATGAAAGTTGTGTTCAGCAAGATAATCTTCACAAATCAGGACCACTTTTATGATTTATGAAATAATTTATAATTTATGAAAATCGTGATAAAAAAAATCACATTTACGCTTCAAAATTCTTCAAAAAAGGTCTGTGGTTAGTACAAATGTGCACACATTCCCACAGCTTGCTGCTAGAGGGAGACACCTGCCCCTCCTCTGTGTGCTAGAAAGCACTGTGTCTGGCTGGCCGACAGTTGCCAGGCCAGCGGTCCGGTATGGTCCAGTGCGGTTGGCACTGAAGTCTGCCCATCTGCCCGAGTTGACTCGTTGGCTCTCGCACCACGTGTCCGCGAGGACGAGATGTGCTGCGGTGTCCTGGCACCGCTCCCTGAAATGTCAGCCTGGCATGACAAACCCGGGCCGGGCCCTGCGCCCTCACAGGCCCAGTATTGTGGGGCATTGCCCCGGATCAGACGGGGAGCCAGGAACATGCCAGGGTAACAACAACCACTGATCGACTACCGGGGTGCTGCCATCTTGTCCTAGGTGGGTAGAGCTTGTTCGCTCGGGTAGAGACTGACTGCTCTCATTACTGGCCCTGGACCTTACTAAACAAAACATGGCTGTTCAGTTGATAGAGGGCAGCTGGATAGAAATGAGACATCATGACTGGGAAATACATTGGGGGGGGGGGGGGGAGTGGGCAGTTGGAAACTGGACCATCCCATACGAAATTGTTATGAATGAAACAAATTGTAAGTTGGCATCTCTTCTTACAGGGCAAAGACAATAAGTGTGAAAGACAAATAACATGCGGAACATATTCTCTGTTGTTTTGACCAGATGGGCTTGGAGGTGCGGTGAGGGTCTGATGTTGGCTGACTCTGTCCTGCAGCCCCCTCAGGGCTGCAACTGCGACTGGTCATTAACACAGAGAGCAGCCATGCCAGCACAGTGGAGTCTAGCGGTAGTTAACAGCCACTATGCAGTTAAATCCTCCTCTGTGCTAAATAGGAACAAGTACAACATGACAAGGCTCTAAAAGAAGCATATCGTCTGATACCTTATATATATATATATATATATATATATATATATATATATATAAAGTATCAGGCGTGTGTATCTGTATATATATATATATATATATATATGTATATAGCACAAAGGAATAGAATGGGAAATAAAGGAGTACCATCTCTACTCTGCCGCTCCTCATAGCTCAATTCTGCTGAGTCTGAGCTTATGGCTGGGGCTGTCCTGTCTGTTATCCATACACAGCAAAGCAGTGTGTGTGTGTGTGCACATGTGCAGCATGTACGTGTGTGTGTGTGTGTGTGTGTGTGTGTGTGTGTGTGTGTGTGTGTGTGTGTGTGTGTGTGTGTGTGTGTGTGTGTGTGTGTGTGTGTGTATGTACAGTGGAGCTGCAGACAGGTATGACAGGCTGAGTGTGTGGCCCAGCGTTACCTGTCATAACGCGGCCTGTGTGCCGTGTCTGGAGGCCTGCAGCAGCAGCAGTGACCAGGCCACTGGGCAGCCAGAAATAATAGAGACTGGCAAGAGGGCAAGCAGAGGTCACATGAGAGGGAAGGAGGCCAGGGGCTGGATGGAGAGGACATGTGACAGGAAGGCAGGAAGGAGAGTGAGAAAACAAGAGAGAACATGAGTGTAGTGAGGAGGGGAGTCGTACAGATAATTATGCTGGATCAGATGGAGAGTATGAGAGCTTCTCCCTGCACTGCTGCACATCACATATCCAGGCCTCTGGAGAGAGCCAGAGATGAAGCCTCAGAGTGGCAGTGAGGGAGGAGAAGAGCGGGCAGTTGGCAAGACGTGATCTCACATGTGCTTTTTTGAGTTCTCTGTCTCGCTCTGACACCCCGAGGTGGCCACACAAAAAACCAGAAAAACAAGAACCCATCTTTAACTAGCAGACAGACCACCGTGCATCTGTTCCCCTTTGTTTTTGAAAGCCAATCTATCCCTGCCAGTATGATGTTGTTACAGCATTCTCAAGGTGCAACCACTCGCCTGCAGAGCTCGTACAGCTGAATTCACTTAGGCAGGCTTGGCCGGCAATTAAAGTGGCGGATTAAGAGTGATTGCATTTTGTGTCCTGAGGAGGCGCTGCCTGCCATCTTGAGAGGTCTCATTAACATGGCCGCCGTGGGCCGCACTGAGCACTGCCGCGGGCAGTTAAAAATAATGGAGACATTATCAACCTTAATGCCTTGTACCTGGAGTGGAGAGGACTTTATAATCACTATTGTGACGAGCCACAGGCTGACAGTTGCGCGAAAGGGAAAGGTTGGAGGAAGATAACCCCTTTTTTTTCACGGACCAGACCCCTGTGTGTTTTTTGATCAGGCGCGACACGTGGTCGAGCCTGAGCAGCTGGATTTCATTAATTGAGCGCTGGCAGCATTCTGCTCTGGCGGCAGGGGTGAGTCACACTGGTGGGATTGGTCTCTCTCTCCCTGATATCATCTTCCAACCATAACTACAAATAATTATTCACTCAAATCCATTACCGGGGGTCAATCAAGTTCGCCAATCACTTCTAAAGTCCAATTACTGGCGCCAAGGCTCTGTTCGCGCCTTCCTGCAGATGAAGGCCCTGGCCCACAGGCTCTGCCCAGTAAATTACACACAGCACACAGGAGAGTGTGTGTGTGTGTGTGTGTGTGTGTGTGTGTGTGTGTGTGTGTGTGTGTGTGTGTGTGTGTGTGTGTGTGTGTGTGTGTGTGTGTGTGCGCTTTGGGAGAATAAGCCTCCTCAGGTGGGTAATAAAGCGGGGGTACACACTGGCCTCCTCCCTGGGGCATTCTGGCCGTACCATCCTGCAGACTTCACGGGGTCGAGCAGAATTAGCCCACGCAACGAGACGCACTGAGAATACCAAGCGTCTCGTCATTCCACGGGCGAAGCGTGTTCACAGTACGCAACAACCCCGTCGATCGGTATGAACATCCGTCTCAGCAGTTGATGTAATAACACACGTCGCCATAAGGGGGCCTTCCTATAAACAGGCTGCTGCTGCACAGTGACCCATCAGAGCATCGTAATGAGTGAGTGTCTTGGGGTGTTAGATCTACAAGAACCCGGCACACACAAGGACGGACTTAGTGATTTTGGGGCCCTAGGCAAAGGCAAGGAGAGGGGCCCCTGGATCCCCCCAATCCCAACTCTTTCACTTTGTAATGCATCCTTTCTATATATAAACTTGATTAGCTTTGCCTGTTGGAGGTGTCTTTCTTTCAGTTCTCTCTCAGCTACTGATGCAGTGGCAAGATCTTACTAACCCACTATCCACCTTATTTTTGGCAGCCATTTTGCCTTACATTAAGTATGGGTTCTATTTCCGGTGTAACCAATTTAGATAACCCCCCAGCCCCGACAAAAAAAGCGTCTATGAGGATTTTACCCTTTTACAGCAGAGCCATTCTGCTCTACAGCCGTGTCGTTCGGGTGCTGGGATAACGTAATGCATTGTGGGTAGTCGGCTACTACTGTGGCTAATGTTAGCGCCTAGCTATGTTACATGACAGTAAAACGCCACCAAATTGATTTAACTTTTAACAATTTCGAGTAACACACATTTCGAGTTTCCATATGGACCTCCAGCGTTGGTTAGTTGTTTATAACGTGACTATATTTATAACTTTTATAACGGACTCCAGCTTCCGGTTTATAATTCGGGTCTGCAGCCAGAGTATAACAAAGGAAATGGCAAGCGGCAACAATGAGTCACGTTAAACCGGACCTTGTACCCACGGTTCTTTTTTTACAGTGGGGCATTCAAAAATAAGGTGGATAGCCTGACTGAGTAGAGTGGTGCCCAAGACTCAAGGATTAATTATAAATAAACAATAACAAACAATAGATAAACAATACATTTAAAATAAAACAATCAATAATTTATTCTAACAAAAAAAAAGTAAATTGATTAAAGATACGTTTACATTAGTCCTATTCCTGTCTTGTGTGGGGCTCAAGGCAATCGCCTACCTCTGCCTAAGAGTAAGACCGCCTCTGGACACACACACACACACACACACACACACACACACACAGCTTCCTCGCAGCTCTCCACCCCATTAGTGTGTGGCTCCTTGTGTCGTTTTGCAGCCGTCTTGAAAGCGAGCCGTGAGCCTGGAGGAAATGCTTCTCACACACTCATCTGTCACGACAGAGAGACAGCGGTGCAGCCAGCCGAGGCCGAGCAGACGTGTGTGTGTGTGTGTGTGTGTGTGTGAGGAGTAGAGCAAACACAGCAGGGGCGGGTGCAGCTCTTTGTGGATCGGCAGTGCATGACCAGTCATCACACTGTACACACACACACACACACACACAGACATATATATACACACACAGACATATACACACTGTACACACGCCCGCTCCCAAACCAGCATGGTGGGAGGGCCACTGTGACATTTCACGAGTCAGGCTTCCCTCACGCTCTGATCCGACCGGACAACGAACCAAAACACGCGAGCGACAACACAAAGCCCAGACATGTCCGGCCGCGCTAAGAACATGCTCGCTTTGTTTAGGGACCATTGTTCCGTGCCCATTCCAGACTTTGAGGTTTGTTGAAAAGGGGGGAAAAGTCGAGTTCTGGACTGCAATTACAACAGTATGAGGGCACCACTTGTTTGTTGTGTGCCAGGAAAGCATTCTGACTTCAGACATGCTGACACAAAGAGAGGCTGTCAGTGGAAGCCCCGCCCACTAGAGCATGAAAACCCTCCCGACCTCATCAAAGAGCCCAGTCTCTGTCCTCTGCTTACATTCGAGAGATCCAGCCAAATGCCAAACACATGTGGACAGGCCCTGTGTTTAGGCTAAAATGGCTGAACACGATACGGCAGCATTTGAGTTAATCTTCCTCAGTGAAACCGCATGGTGTGTTTACACTGGAGCCAGTGTGTGTGTGTGTGCGTGCGTGTATACGAGTGTGTGTGTGTGTGTGCGCGTGTATCTTGTGTGGAGAATGTCCAGAGCTGCAGAACTCACTGTTCCCTTTGCAAAGCCAGAGCTGTACCGTGTGTGTGTGTGTGTGTGTGTGTGTGTGTGTGTGTGTGTGTGTGTGTGTGTGTGCGTGTGCATGTGTGTTTGTGTCAGCATGATGGAGGAGAAGGGTGTTACTCAGACCTAATGAATCCATCTGCATTCAAGGGGCATTCCTCCTCCTGTATGCAGGCAGGTCTAGCGTTAGGGGGGAAGGGGGGGGGGGGGGGGTTTCGCCTTGCTCGGTCGCTCTTCCAATGCAGACCCAGTAAAAAATAATCTATGCATTAGTATTGAATTTGTTACGTTTTTGTTCCATGACGTCGTTACAGGCTAGTTTGAAGGTTGCCGCAGCCGTACGGGCATTTTTAACCCGGCTGTCCTGCACTCACGTCATTCCTTTTTGCGTGCAGCATCAGTGAGGCTTGAGAATAGCAGAGGGCTGGCATGGCACAGGGAGGGGGGCGACAGTACAGGAGAGTGGCAGCTGCTGATGTCCTCGCCTCTATGTGACCTGGCACCCTAGACAGCCACAATGGAGAATGGATGGGAAGGGGGGGGGGGTGTTATGCAGGGGGAGGGTGGCTGGCACCAAGAGGCCAGTTATTAGGATAATGAACAGTGATTGAGTGGAATTTGGGAGACCTCTAGTGGTTCAGAGGAGACGGTGCATGGTGAAGGTAATTCTGAAGCTATTTCATAGGGTTGACAGAAATGAAAAGGAACTGAGACGCTGACTCATTCAGAGGATTTCTAACACAGGGGCTTCTGGCTCCAGAATGCACAAATTTAATTATATCTGTAACAGAAATTTCAAGACTAATATTTACAGAGGCAGCGTTCCCCCTTTTTCATATCAAGAGCAAACGCAAGGAGAGAGAGAGAGAAAAAATCCAAATATAGAGACCGATTTAATATTATTGATTTATAATCCATTTATAATTCACATCACTCAATAAATATTTAAAAATTATTCAACTCGGAAACAATAATGGTGAATACTTTTTTTCCCCCACACAACTACCGTATTGATATTCAGAGGAAAATAGTGTTTCTGACTGTATAAGAACAGTTTCCACAGCTGTGCAGAGAGATGTGATACGTAATTGACCGTTACAATCCCAAAGCTCTAAAAACTCATCATCGCTAACGGGTCGAAGGTGTTGTGTTTGAACAGCGAGTGGGCAGGCAAGGACGCCAGTCAAAGCTGTCCGTCACAGAGATGATGCGCTCGCCACCCACGATATGTCACAAAGCAGCACCAGCTTCACCTTCTGCTGAGCCTGTTGGCTACAGCGTTCAGTATTCTGCATCGTCTTTTCCAAATGTAATGATGATACACTCGCAATTCTCAAATGCACCACCAGGCTAATCTCATTAAAACTGTCCTTGTAAACTGTTCTCGTCTAGTTTTCTTGTCTGAGTAAAAAAGAGCTCAATTGTGAAAGTCCCAGACAGTCTCTGGTTTAGAAAACTCAGGGTGATGCCAGGCAACAGTTTAATTACATTTAATATCTGACAGCATTAATTAAACCTTATCTCTCGTTCCAATTAAATGATATTAAGATGTATTTTGCTGTGTACTACTGCCATGTACACGTGAATGTGCCGTGGATGAGAAGTGATCAGTAATCTCCTAATTTGGACTAAGGTAGGTTGAGCTCTTCTCCCTACTGAGTGACGACTTTTATCTCAGCTTTTTGTGTGTTTTTTTTTTACATATGGATTTAGTGTAAAAGATTGTGGCTGCTTCGTTTAGCACTGACCACAGAATCAAGGGCCGATATCGTCACTTTGCCCTGACTTTACTTGGCACTGAGTGGACCTCATCAGCCTCTAGGTGATCCCTCCTTCTCCGCTCACGATGAAGACGACGATGAGGAGGAGAAGGCTTTGAGGAGCAGGTCAGCAGCCAGGCCCGGGGAGATGGCTTCCCTGGTCACCCTGTCCTCCAGGTGGGGGAGCGCCTGTCTGACGGCCGGGTGGCTCTGGAAATGGCGGAGGACGTTCTCCTGGATCAAGCTCCACATCCAGACCTTCTGCTGGGCCCTGCGCCGGCCCTGCAGGGCGCCGCTGGCTGACATGGCGTCCCGGTACGACTCCATCTTGGCCCACAGCTCTGGGATGCCCTCGCCGGTCTGAGAGGAGACGCGCACCACCTGAAGAGGGAGTCAGTGGTCAGTGTGATCACTCTGATATGATCTCTTACTGCAAATAGTCACAAATCCACATGAACTTTGCGAGACTGGTGGTAAATCCCCCGAAAAAATCTTGTTTAAAGAAATCTGACTGCGTTCAGTACAACTCAATATAATAATAATAATCAGCTTTCTGTACAACTCAATCGTTCAGCCTGAAAATCTGACGTGCCACTAGAGGCGCTGTGAGACATTTCCAGCCTCCTGCCTTCTTGAAGCTGGTGATCCACATTGACGCCTGCCCGCTCGTGCCGCTTCCCAGCATTGCACGCTTATGGGCGTGCCTCTTGGATTAACACCGATGATGTTGGACGAATGCTTTCACTCGTGGGCTGTGTCCTTCCCCTCTCCCCTCAAACTTTCTCTTTAACTATGAAAATGGCTGAGCGAAATGTGTTTGTGAAAACATTTGATGCCTACAATAATAATGGATTTACAACAGTTAGTTGAAAAGATCGTATACGAGTGTCGGGAGGCGGCACGCCGCGCTGAACGCACATCATTTGCATAAAGAAGATTGAGAACGACTTTATGCAAATGAAGGAGCGCCTGTCCCGATGCTAGCTTGACCGCCTCGCCCCAGAAGGCATTGCATGCTGTATTGCTACATTCACAATGATTGGGAAGCGTGGAATGGGGGATCTGATGGATCACCATAAGAAGCTCTGCATTGAAAGGTCCCGGGTTTCCTCTGGTTTTCGCAAAATGCTGCATGTCTAACAGGATACATCCATTGAAATAAATGGCTGCCACATGCCAAAACCAACACGTGTATAATCTCTATTCCCTCTTGTTCACACACGAACACTCACACGAAAAGAGATGATTAGTTCAAGAAGTGACTTGAATTCATGGCTGTATCTTATTAAGAGCTTACTGTGGATTCCAAAAGACATCATCAAATTCAGGGTCATTGCTAGTGAAATAATTTAATTCATGCTTGAATTGTTTGATACCAGAGAGATATTGCAGTGGAAAGAAAACACGAATATGCTATGAAACATCCATACAGTATGTTCAAATTATTTAAAGCCATTTAACACGGGGTCTTGATCAAAGGACCTTGGATATAAAAGTGGAAGTACATCAAATTAACAAGATTCCCAAAAGTCCACGTCATTCAGAGGTGGCACATTTAGGAGCCATCAAACGGTTTGTTCAGAGAAAGAGGTGAACCTCCTGCAAATCATCACTTCATCATTCACATGCACTAATGAATCAGAAGGAGAGGAGGGAGTTTGGAGTTCATGAAGAAACCTTGCAGATGTTGCTAATCTTCCACCATCTCCAGATTGGTGAATGTAATTAAATTAAATTAAATTAAATTAAATCTATTAGTTGCAGATAATTTGGCATAAAGTGACAGTTGGTAGAGTTGGATTTGACACCCTGGTACAAATTGGAGACATCTGATGAATCAACAACCAATCATAAGCAAACCTCCAAAATGTATTGGAGGCATCTAATCAAATCATGAGGTCAACTTGTACACATCTTTTTACAAGGACGAGGCAAAACGGGGAAATCAAACTCTCTGAGACTGAATGTACTTTAACTGTATGCAGAGGTGTGACAAAGTCAACTTTGCTCAGTCTCAAGTCAGTCTCAAGTCTAAATGTAGAATGCCAAGTAAAGGCAATAGTCCAGTAGTCCAGTATCAATTTAGTAAAGTTTTTGTCCAGTATGAATTTAAAATCTTAAAGAAAACTAAATATATAGGACTTTTCAATGCAATATAATTTTAAAAACTTAAGTGTAAGTTAATTCAATTCAGTTCAATTCAGTGGTCTGAACCTAAGTCAAGTCAAGTCTCAAGTATCCTCTTCATGCATTAATTTAAAGGTATCAAGCAAAACTGCAAATTATTCTCTTTTCAAGCAAGACATTGACTCAGTAGGCTAGTCAATATTAACTGTGGTAATTGACGGTCTCAAAATCTCTCAAAATCAATTTGCTTATATTAAAGGAACACTCCGCCAATTTTCAACCAGCTTTGTATCATTATAACATTACTAGTATATCAGGAAAATGTTAACAGCTTTGAAGTAATTCATTTAGTTTGACAGTTATTGAGAGTTGATTTGAGTTAAGTTGTGGACCACAGGACCAGTAGTCTCGCTGGCCAGCCTCCTCTCCCTTCCGTCCGAGGAGTCTGGCGCCAAGGAAACAGGCAACAGGGATAAACCCTCCCCTGCTCTACAGCTGCTCTCCCATTGGAGCGACTGTTTCGGTGGCAGCCGGATGTCCGCTCCCAGCTTATTACAAGCTCTGTCATTGGCTCCGACCATGTCAATCAGAGCGGCTTCCTCCTCCCTGTGTGGGTGTCTCCGGGAGTGCCCTGAAATGGTTCACATCCTATCTCTCCGAGAGAAGCTTCTCTGTGGCCGTCGGCCCTTTTACATCTGACCCCGCTCCCCTACCATGTGGCCTATACCCCAGGGTTCTGTTTTAGCCCCGATTTTATGGGCTCTATATATGCTCCCTCTAGGCCTCCTCATCAACAGTTTTAAGGGCATCTGGTTTAAACCAGATAAAATTGAACAAATAAACATCCTTCATGAGTGTCTGTCTGCCATTAAGAACTGGATGGCCAGTAATTTTCTACAACTAAATGCAGACAAGACAGAGGTCCTCATCGTTGCTGCCGACTCCATCGTCTCAAAGGTGGTTAAACACATGGGATCTCTAACCCCCAACATTGGCTCCAGCCTAAGAAACCTCGGTGTCATTTTCGATCAGACCATGCTCCTGGACAGTCATGTAAAATCCCTGACCCGCACATGTTTTTTCCACCTCGGAAATATTGCCAAACTCAGATCCATTGTCTCTCACTCAGAACTGGAATTAGCTGTTCATGGCTTTATTTCATCTTGACTGGACTATTGTAACTCGCTTTTCACCTGCCTCACTAAATCATCTCTGGACCGTCTACAACTGATACAGAACGCTGCTGCCAGGCTGTTAACCCGCTCACGCAAATCCTGACACATCACTTCCATCCTGTTCTCATTGCTCCCTGTGGCTTTCAGGTTTCATTTGAAGGTTCTGGTGACCACTTTTAGGGCTTTGCATGGGGAAGCTCCCTCTTACACCACCGACCTCCTCCAGCCCTATGCTACCAGCCGGTCACTGAGGTCCTCCGACCAGGGGGCTCCTGGTCGTACCCCGGACCAGGCTCAAAACAAAAGGTGACCGCGCTTTTAACACGGTAGCTCCCAAGCTTTGGAACGCTCTCCCCCTGGACCTAAGAGCTTCTGTTCGGCAAGCTTTCGGTTAGAGATGTGTCGCTGTAAATAGTGCCCTGCCACCTCAGTGAAAACAACAACGCTAACTAGCTAGCAAGCTAACGGCAGAAACCGACACACTAGCTCGTTGCTACACGCTGAAAACGGCAAGTTGGATTGTTGAAAACTATTTTCCAAGGGCACTGCCGCTAAGCGCCGCCCATCGCAATCCCACCATGGAGACCTGCGGCGCCAGACTCCTCGGACGGAAGGGAGAGGAGGCTGGCCAGCGAGACTACAGGACCAGTGATGTCGTTCATGCACAAATGATTCACAACTTTACTCAAATCAAGTCTCAATAACTGTCAAACTAAATAAATGACTTCAAAACTGTTTACAGTTTTCTGATATACTACTGATGTTCTAATGATACAAAGCCGGTTGAAAATGTCCCTTTAATTCCCCATTTGTCTGGAATGCACAGTTAGTGGGGGGGGGGGATTGTTAGGGGGGGGGGTTTATAATTTGTGGTCTTTTTTTCTTCTTTCTTTCACAAATCATCCTCAACTTAGGAAAGGAAGGAGCCCGTTGCTTTTTCATGTTCACGTGACACCAGCGGAAACCATTGTAACTCCACCAATATAGAGTTTGATCATAAAGAAAGCCAGGTACACAATCAAAGGGAGAGGTGATGAGGAGAGAGAGAGAGAGAGTGTGTGTGTGTGAGTGTGTGTGTGTGTGTGTGTGTGTGTGTGTGTGTGTGTGTGTGTGTGTGTGTGTGTGTGTGTGTGTGTGTGTGTGTGTGTGTGTGTGTGTGTGTGTGTGTGTGTGCGTGTGTCTGTGTGTTTGTGTGTGTGTAAATTGGAAATAGTGGTCAGGCCTAACCAACAGAGAGACAAAAGAGGGCAAGAAGGAGAAGATAAGGAATAGAGAAAGAAAGTAGGAAAGGAGAAGGACAGCGAGGGACCAGCGTCTCAGCTTTTATGTGTGTGTGCGGGCTTCTAATCAGTAAAATGCATGACACAGCAGCCCAGTATTCAGAGCAGCGGTAGCAGGGGGTGGGGAGGGGGGGAGAGAGAGAGAGAGAGGGGAGGGGGGTGGGGAGGGGGAGAGAGAGAGAGAGAGAGGGGGGAGGGGGAGAGAGAGAGAGAGAGAGAGAGAGGGGAGGGGAGGGGAGGGGGAGAGAGAGAGAGAGGGGAGGGGGAGAGAGAGAGAGAGAGAGAGAGAGAGGGGAGGGGTGTTGCCTGGCAGCCTGCCATGTGGGCAGATGCTGCATTGGGCCAGGGAAACAAAGGGACAAGGCCAGGCAGGCGGGTGAGCTGGGGCGTGTGGGGAGGGGAGGGGGGGGGGGACACTGCAGCACTGAGTCCCTGACGCTATGACATCATCGTCCACCCCTCCTCCCAGGTCAGCTGACCTCGCTGTGGGATGTCTTGTTGGGTCCACTGTGTGTGTGTGTGTGTGTGTGTGTGTGTGTGTGTGTGTGTGTGTGTGTGCGTGCGCGCGCGCGTGTATGTGTTAGAGGGGCAGAGCAATGTTACCTAATGCTTCAGCCCAGCAGGTTAAATGTTGAACACTCCTGACACATCAATTATCCTTGTTTATTGTATCCGATCCATAATCATTATAATCCTAATCAGTCCTTCGTTGACCCAACCTGTTTATGCACGGTTGTTATGCACACAGACAGAGACACACACACACACACACCTTAGGGTTCATACAGACAGAGACACACACACCTTAGGGTTCATACAGACAGAGACACACACACCTTAGGGTTCATACAGACAGAGACACACACACCTTAGGGTTCATACAGACAGAGACACACACACACCTTAGGGTTCCAGGACTTGGACTTCTTCCTGAGCAGCTTGAGTGCGCTGGTGTACTCGGCCTGGATCCTCCTGGCTGGTACCACCAGGTCTCCATCTGACTTGGTCACCACCACCAGGTCCGCCACCTCGATGATGCCCCTCTTGATGCCCTGAGTGGAGATGGTGGGGGTGGGGGGCATTAAGGTTCACAACACTGTGAATACATCTGAAGTCTACACACATAAGCTCATTGAGGCATCTGTGTGTACATACAGAGTGATGGGCGGACGGATGGAAGGAACTATGGATTATTGTTTACTAGAAGGGACTCAACTGACTCAACTCAAGGGATGCAAATGACTTGATTTTTACTTCGGTTTCAAAGTAAATGGGCTTATTTGTGACAGTACGGTAATCATAAAAAAGCAACAATACAGAAGTCCTACAGTGAGAGTCTCTTTTTGTTTGATGTTAGCGGCAATGTGACTTGTTCACGTGCTGCTATTGTCATGACATGACATTATCAGGCTGCCCTGTGCCTGACAGCTGTCTGAGTGTAGGTTCAGTGTATCAGGCTGCCCTGTGCCTGACAGCTGTCTGAGTGTAGGTTCAGTGTATCAGGCTGCCCTGTGCCTGACAGCTGTCTGAGTGTAGGTTCAGTGTATCAGGCTGCCCTGTGCCTGACAGCTGTCTGAGTGTAGGTTCAGTGTATCAGGCTGCCCTGTGCCTGACAGCTGTCTGAGTGTAGGTTCAGTGTATCAGGCTGCCCTGTGCCTGACAGCTGTCTGAGTGTAGGTTCAGTGTATCAGGCTGCCCTGTGCCTGACAGCTGTCTGAGTGTAGGTTCAGTGTATCAGGCTGCCCCGTGCCTGACAGCTGTCTGAGTGTAGGTTCAGTGTATCAGGCTGCCCTGTGCCTGACAGCTGTCTGAGTGTAGGTTCAGTGTATCAGGCTGCCCTGTGCCTGACAGCTGTCTGAGTGTAGGTTCAGTGTATCAGGCTGCCCCGTGCCTGACAGCTGTCTGAGTGTAGGTTCAGTGTATCAGGCTGCCCTGTGCCTGACAGCTGTCTGAGTGTAGGTTCAGTGTATCAGGCTGCCCTGTGCCTGACAGCTGTCTGAGTGTAGGTTCAGTGTATCAGGCTGCCCTGTGCCTGACAGCTGTCTGAGTGTAGGTTCAGTGTATCAGGCTGCCCTGTGCCTGACAGCTGTCTGAGTGTAGGTTCAGTGTATCAGGCTGCCCTGTGCCTGACAGCTGTCTGAGTGTAGGTTCAGTGTATCAGGCTGCCCCGTGCCTGACAGCTGTCTGAGTGTAGGTTCAGTGTATCAGGCTGCCCTGTGCCTGACAGCTGTCTGAGTGTAGGTTCAGTGTATCAGGCTGCCCTGTGCCTGACAGCTGTCTGAGTGTAGGTTCAGTGTATCAGGCTGCCCTGTGCCTGACAGCTGTCTGAGTGTAGGTTCAGTGTATCAGGCTGCCCTGTGCCTGACAGCTGTCTGAGTGTAGGTTCAGTGTGGGTGCACGCACAGTGTTGCCAGATTGGGCCGTTTACGCCAATTGGGCTGTTTTGGGTTGCATCGTGCAGAGAAAGAATGGGCTTGAGGGGTTTATTGAGTCGCTAGTTTCCATTGACCTGCATTTGCTTGGGCAGTTTTGTGTCCGTTTTGGCGGGTTTTGAACAGTCTCAGCTGTATCTGGCAACACTGCGCACACATTTCTGTATCCAGGTGGTGGGTGAACAGTCACGTGGCTGGAGTGGAAGTACTGAATACTTGTTGCATTTCTGAATATTGCTAGTTGTGCCTTTTGTTATTCATGTGTTGTTTTGCTACATTTTAGCCATGTAATTTATTGCCTCAATGCATAGCTGAGTAATTACTGCACTGATATGAACGGTCTGCATTATGGTTTGTCACATTTGCTGCAATGCAGGATGCAGCCTGTAGCACAACTTAACTGTTTGTGCTATTGGGAATACTTTTGCAATCTTAAAAATCACATTCATGCAGTTTACTGATTTGATGCATTTTGATATCCGTAGTGTTTGATGTTTCTATGGCGGTGGGTTTTTCTATATTTTCATTGTAGAAACCAACTGCGACAATAATTCAAACAAAAAGCACGTCAGCTGCCTAATGTCCCACCATAATCACCATGATATATTAATCATAACCAGTTATGCTAATTCGGTTATTAATTGAGCTAATTAATGCATTCATTCGCAATTATTTGTTTGCAGTGCATACTTGTCTTCACATAACTCATTAATATGAACTCCAGATTTTAAAGCAGGGAGTTGCAGTAGTTTGAAGAAAATCTCTTTTTCCTTATTATTATTATGCACATTTATGCAGCAAGATGCTCCCAAATCTAATCAGATCATCTATAGAGGAAGCTGTGGTGTGATATGACCTTTCTATGTTCTCCATGTTTTGCTCTTGAGTTATTGTGTTGACAAGAATGTGTTTACAGACAGTCAGACAGGCAGGCAGGCAGACAGACAGGCAGGCAGGCAGGCAGTCAGGCAGGCAGGCAGGCAGACAGACAGACAGACAGTCAGACAGGCAGGCAGACAGGCAGGCAGAGAGGCAGGCAGGCAGGCAGACAGACAGACAGACAGACAGACAGACAGACAGACAGGCAGGCAGGCAGGCAGGCAGGCAGACAGGCAGGCAGACAGACAGACAGTCAGACAGGCAGGCAGACAGGCAGGCAGAGAGACAGGCAGGCAGGCAGACAGACAGACAGACAGACAGACAGACAGACAGGCAGGCAGGCAGGCAGGCAGGCAGGCAGGCAGGCAGACAGACAGACAGACAGTCAGACAGGCAGGCAGACAGGCAGGCAGAGAGACAGGCAGGCAGGCAGACAGACAGACAGACAGACAGGCAGGCAGGCAGGCAGGCAGACAGACAGACAGACAGGCAGACAGACAGGCAGGCAGACAGGCAGACAGACAGACAGGCAGGCAGGCAGACAGACACAGACAGGCAGACAGACAGACAGACAGGCAGATGTCACCATGACAACATAATGTCCTGCATACCATGGACCCACAGGGACATAATTACATTCTTCAGACAACTGCAATAAAAAGTAATGTGGAATAATCTTCAGTAAGCTGCATCAAATGGATTCCAGCCCTGCTGTTTTGAAAGGACTCATCACTGTGACGGTCCTGGACCAGGCAGAAGCAGATGAGACCAGAGCATCCTTCAATCCTTGCACATCTCATTTCTTCTTCCTTCCAGGTAAACGGTTTCACTGCAATTCTGTTGCGAGGGAACCGTTTGAAACCTAGCTTATTTCCTGTCGGCTACTGTATTATCAAAGACCGCAACAGGAAATAAGCTAGGGTACATTTAGAATGTTTAGGTTGTCAGGTTGTCTATACAGATGAAAACATCACTTTTGTTCACTGACCTGGAGTTCATCGCCCCCTGCTGGTGGAATCAGCAACACAAACATGTCCACCATGTCAGCCACCGCAAACTCTGACTGGCCCACACCTGGGAACAAAGACACACGTTATTGTCAGTGCTAACAATATGACACACCAGCTCAAAGACCAACATGATGTTGACAGACAACAAGTGAGACAAAATCCACAAGTACAAAGAAACCTCAAACTGTGATGAATCCATCAAGCCTTTTTTTAAATACTAGAGTTACACTGCAGGTTCAGGGCAGAACTGAATTGGGGGGGGGGGGGGGGGGGGGTTATGTATGTTTTCCATCTAGGCAGAAGTCACAAGGAATTGGCATGTTGGGATGGGACATAACAAGGGTCAGGTCAAGTCAAAGTTGATAGCACATGGTTGATCATAGTGCTGAACAGGTTGACAGAAACAGTTTTAATAAAGAATAATAAAGCAAACAATAGACATAATAAAAGAGTTAGGCACAATAAAAAATGGGGTTGGAGGTGTCAAGCTCAACTTGAATCGAACGCTAACGAGAATCGAACGCCAGCAAGAAGAGATGAGTCTTCAGCAGCGACTTAAACATTTAGTTTATGATTATTGTTAGAATAAATTCCAGGCACTGGGATGCAACCATGGTGTCCTAGGAACAGAAAACAGGATTTGGGGGGGGGGGGGGGTACCACTGTAACATGCTGTCACTTTTGTGGTGGTACTTTTGCTTGTAATTTTTGATGTTCACATGTGTCTTACCTACAGTCTCTACCAGCACTATGTCATATCCCAGTGTCTTACCTACAGTCTCTACCAGCACTATGTCATATCCCAGTGTCTTACCTACAGTCTCTACCAGCACTATGTCATATCCCAGTGTCTTACCTACAGTCTCTACCAACACTATGTCATATCCCAGTGTCTTACCTACAGTCTCTACCAGCACTATGTATCCCAGTGTCTTACCTACAGTCTCTACCAGCACTATGTCATATCCCAGTGTCTTACCTACAGTCTCTACCAACACTATGTCATATCCCAGTGTCTTACCTACAGTCTCTACCAGCACTATGTATCCCAGTGTCTTACCTACAGTCTCTACCAGCACTATGTCGTATCCCAGTGTCTTACCTACAGTCTCTACCAACACTATGTCATATCCCAGTGTCTTACCTACAGTCTCTACCAGCACTATGTCATATCCCAGTGTCTTACCTACAGTCTCTACCAGCACTATGTATCCCAGTGTCTTACCTACAGTCTCTACCAGCACTATGTCATATCCCAGTGTCTTACCTACAGTCTGTACCAGCACTATGTCATATCCCAGTGTCTTACCTACAGTCTCTACCAGCACTATGTCATATCCCAGTGTCTTACCTACAGTCTCTACCAGCACTATGTATCCCAGTGTCTTACCTACAGTCTCTACCAGCACTATGTCATATCCCAGTGTCTTACCTACAGTCTGTACCAGCACTATGTCATATCCCAGTGTCTTACCTACAGTCTCTACCAGCACTATGTCATATCCCAGTGTCTTACCTACAGTCTCTACCAGCACTATGTCATATCCCAGTGTCTTACCTACAGTCTCTACCAGCACTATGTATCCCAGTGTCTTACCTACAGTCTCTACCAGCACTATGTCATATCCCAGTGTCTTACCTACAGTCTCTACCAGCACTATGTCATATCCCAGTGTCTTACCTACAGTCTCTACCAGCACTATGTCATATCCCAGTGTCTTACCTACAGTCTCTACCAGCACTATGTCATATCCCAGTGTCTTACCTACAGTCTCTACCAGCACTATGTCATATCCCAGTGTCTTACCTACAGTCTCTACCAGCACTATGTATCCCAGTGTCTTACCTACAGTCTCTACCAACACTATGTCATATCCCAGTGTCTTACCTACAGTCTCTACCAGCACTATGTCATATCCCAGTGTCTTACCTACAGTCTCTACCAGCACTATGTCATATCCCAGTGTCTTACCTACAGTCTCTACCAGCACTATGTCATATCCCAGTGTCTTACCTACAGTCTCTACCAGCACTATGTATCCCAGTGTCTTACCTACAGTCTCTACCAACACTATGTCATATCCCAGTGTCTTACCTACAGTCTCTACCAGCACTATGTCATATCCCAGTGTCTTACCTACAGTCTCTACCAGCACTATGTATCCCAGTGTCTTACCTACAGTCTCTACCAACACTATGTCATATCCCAGTGTCTTACCTACAGTCTCTACCAGCACTATGTCATATCCGGCCCCCTCACAGAGGACAATGGCCTCATTAGTGGTCCTGGTGACTCCGCCCAGTGTCCCAGAGGTTGGGGACGGCCTGATGAAGGCATTCATGTCTCTGGAGAGCTCGGTCATACGAGTCTTATCGCCCATCAAAGACCCTGGAACAAGAAGGATGATATACTGTATATAGTAGGTAAGAGCAGCTACACTATTCATTACTGTAACTGTGCCACTGCAGCATGTACTGACAGATGATGATGGTGGCAGGCAGCATCAAGCATGGGAACATCACTGAAATTAAAAGATGAGAGAATCCTGCTTGAAGCGCCCTTAGGAATCAAACTATACTTATCCATTTAGATCTATTATGTTATACTTTGTAAAGCATCCATTTGTCATCCCAATGACTAATCTATATCTTATGCTGATGATGTATGTATGTCTGACCTCCTGTAGTGCAGGAGGATGGGTCCACAGCCAGTACTGACACTTTGTGTCCGCGTCCTGTCAGCATCTTCCCCACCACCTCGATGAAGGAGGACTTCCCTGCTCCCGGAGGACCAGACAGACCTACGGAATCCACAAACGGCTCCAATCAGCAACAAATCTCCCTCCCCCCAATATTTTATTTTCAGTCTTCAGAATATCAAAAACAAACAAACTCAGACATAGGGTGGAAAAACCCCCAAAAACATACAAATATATCAACATTTCAATGTTACAACATGGTGCTACCAGCTGCGAGAGGTGTCTATGTGCTTCTAAGAAATGTTGTGCATGGGATCCCACGCAAGGGGTTCATGAAAAACCAGCCGGGCAGATCTCAGCCGTCGCCCCTATAACCTCTTCAAGGTAGGCCAAAAACAGGTCCCAGATAACTGACATTTTTTTAAGTGAGTTGGTCCGCAGGAACCTGAGTGTGTCCATTCGTATAACGGAGATCATGTCTGCCAACCACGGCAGAAAAGGAGGAGGAGAGGGGGACTTCCATTCCTGCAGAATGAGTTTCTTGCCAACAATAGTCCCCTGTGTCAGAGACTGTTGCACAGCTGTAAGAAAGTTCAGAGAGGACTCGAGTAGCCGAAGATAGCGAGTTCTGCCTCCGGCTGAAGGGTTATTTTGTAGGCTTTAGAGCACCAGTCAAATATTATTTTACTTTTAACTGAGCAGAGTTGTACCACGGACATGCTCCTATCACATATAATGTCAGATAAGTCAACGCCAAGTTCCCCCTGCCACTCCTCTCTAATCCTCGCAGTTGTCAAACAGACATACAAATCTAGAACTGAGGTGCTTGGAGTGAGGAGGGCTCATCAGCAACAAATCTTACTTCTTCTTTTCGTCCCTTCGAACACAGTTCTTTGCAGTTCTTTGGGGATCTAGGGTAGAAGCGTTCATGTCGCGATCGCCGTCAGGAAATACTTGGTATTCCCTGCGAATTCTACCAATTTGTGCACGTGCGGACAACAACAGCGTTTGTTACTGCTAGCAAACAAGGTAATGCGAAACTGCTTTTCATCTGCCCTGTTGATGTCCTCCTTGTGCTTTATGGGCAATTGTGCATGTAGTTAAGCATCGAACTAGTATGTCTATGTTTTGTAAGTTTAACTTTACATATCTTGCACTGCACAGTCATTTTGTGGTGTTTCTCAAAATACTTCCAAATATTACTCTTATGCGGCGCCCTGCTGCCTAGCTGTATCACCAGATCCACGTGGGGGTTGGGCGAGTCCCCGAACAGCTGAAACGTTACTCGAGTACTAACGTTACAAACGAGTACCTGAGTAACCGAGTACTCCGGCCCATCCCTAGTATTTACATCCAAATAGGTGAACGTGTAGGAATTACATTTTAAGGGAGCAAAATTACATTTAAAGGGACCAAAATAATTGGACAAACTAACAATCATCCAATCGTCCAAATGAGTTCTGAAGTATTTGGCTGAATATGAGCAGATAATAGTGTCCAAAACATCCTGCTGCTGTTGTCATAGCCACATCATCAATAAATGGAAGGGAATCAGTTCTATGAACAGTCATACATGCCCACGCGTGGACATGTATGACTGTCAATTTCCATTGACAGCCATACATGCCCAGCTGTCAATGGAACTGGTTCTCTTGTATGTATTGATGATGCAACTGCTGACAACAGCAGCAGAATAAATTCTGAAGTGTTTCGGACAATATTACCTTCTCATTTTCAGCCAAATGCTTCAGAACTCATTTGTACGATTGGATGATTATGTTAGTTTGTCCAATTATTTTGGTCCCTTAAATTTTTTACATTTTGGTCCTTTAAAATGTAATGTAATTCCTACACCGTTCACCTGATTTGGATGTAAATACCCCCAAAGTAAAGTTGGAATTCTGCAGTTAAAGCACATTGTTTGATTGTTTCATTTCAAGTCCATTGTGTTGGTGTACAGAGCCAAAATGATGAAGATTGTGTCCAAATATACCTAACTGTATGTATGAGGCCACTGCAATTAAATTTTCAATCTAATTGTTAATCTAGTTGTGTAGAAGCTACACAACTACACAGACAGACAAGTAGAATGACTTACAAAACATCAAAAAAGGTCATCCACTCCTTCAGATAGATCCATCTTTCAATATGATGAAACAAACATGGCACTTAGATTGGATATATCAGATTGCTGATATATTTTATCTGGGTATTTTGACTTTTTCGGCATGACAGAATATCGGCACAAACAAATCAGATTTCTGCAGCTTCACCACAAAAATATCACCATCAGTCTATAGCCTACACCACAGCCTTATTACTAATCATCATACAGGCAGGAGATCAATCAAGAGAATACAGATATATCCTCTACAGCTGACAAAACCAAGTCCCACTTTGTACACATGAACCAGTTGATGTGGCATCATGGTCTTAGCTCACATGCCCAGCTGAATACAGAAACCCTGTAGCCATTTAACCCCAGAGCGACCACACACCTACTCTGAAGGCCAGCGGCTTCCCTCCGTTGCGCTCCTCCTGCTCCCTCCTGTAGGCCAGCACCCTCTGCAGCAGCACCTGGGCCAGCTCCTTCTTCCTGGGATGCTGCGTCTCCACCAGGGTGATGGACTCGGCCAGAGATGCCCGCTGACCCTGGATCAGCCCACAGTACAATTTGTTCAGCAGCCTCTTCTCAGGCTCGCTCAGGTCCTGCAGGTGCTGGCTGAGCGCCGCCTCGGTGCTCACAGCCCGCCAGTCACGCCCAGGGGTCCCATACCGGCTGTGAGGACCAGAGAGGAGCCCTCTGCGGAGGCACTGAGTCCTGCTGACCGAGGGCAAGGCCAATGAATGGGGGGTCAGGTAGCGGAGCAGGGAGAGGCCGGACCGTCCCATCGTATGGTACACCTGGGTCATCTAAGAGGAGAAACGGGATGGTTTAAAACAACATGTATCAGTTGTTGTTGTGTTTTCCATTAGCTAAACTGCTACTGAATATTTCAGAAGAATGAATTTGAGTAATATGCAGCCTGCCTTAGAAGATATTTCCAGGGCAGTGTTACACCAACATCTGTGACAACCAAAATAGGTGACCAGTGACCAGTGACCACATCGGTTCTTATGGGGAAAGAATCAATTATTTCACTATTTCTGACAGCTGTCATCCGAATATGTGACCACAATGTACTCTAGCCATTTACCCCGGCTAGCGGGGTATGTAGCCACTAGCCAGCATTATAAGCAAGCACCTTCTGCGGTCACACATTTCGAATAGACCGTTTTGGTGACCTGCCCTGATCCATTTCACACCTCCTGCCTAAACCTAAACCAATCTAAAAAACAACAACAACAACACTGCAGGTCACAGAATTTGATGGGCATGCTTTTTGTATACATTTTTTCTATTATTTCTCTTTTATACCCAACCCAAGATAACACAGTAGTTTAGCTCTGCTTCACAGCCAACTGCTGAATACAAACTGCTTTAGAAAACTTGCCACACTCACTCACTGTTTATGACAAGAGCGTGCACCCATCTGCGTCTAAATCCTCCTCTACGTTAGGCAGCATCGATACAACTTTACCCCATAATGAGACTACAGGTATTATCTTAAAAAGCAGTGTTTAGATAGCTGACATTTCAGATAAAATGTAAGCGTTCAAGCTGACCTCCTACCAGTTTAATTCATTCTCTTCCTTATTCCGGTCACGTGTGGCACCGCCCCCTCTTCGCCGCTCGCAAATTTCGAAACGTTGCGCCAGTCGGAGAAAAACAACTTTATAAAACATGTCTAAAATTAAATGTACATAAGCGTGCAGCAAAACGTCTGCGTGATTTGTGAACTACCGGTATGTGGGGGGAATGACCACTGAAAATGAAAAAGTGAATGCACTGGAACGACGGTAGCCCACTTTATCCACTAGATGGCAGCAAATGTAAATCTTTCCAAAGCCGCCTTGAAGCCTGAAACACAATAGTAGTAGTAGCCTAACCTAACTAGTAGTAGTCTCCTGAGCTAGCTCATGTAGCCAGCCACACAGCTTTAGACTAGTGCTGGGGTCATCCCTAGTGCTTCTCGTGGGGTCTGCGGACCCCCTAGGGGTCCTCGAAGGGGTTCTAGTGGGTCCCCAGCAAAAAAGGGCAAAGTTTTGTTTTCACTAGAATTCCAACCATAAAACAATACAGAATGAAATCCATCAAGAAACTTACTCTTGCTACAATGGGCCCCAATGCAAGATGGTCAAAGTGGGCCCTGCCCATCACAATGTAAAACAGACCCCTGTGATATACTTGACCAAATCTGGTGTCGGAGCAGCATAACAGATGGGAACATATTCAGTGGGGACGCACTTTCTGTAGCTACATTTTATATTCTCTTGAATAGTTTTTCACTAGACACACAGGATAGGCTTATTAAGGGTCGATGTACTCAGGACAAGCTGGGATCACTGTTTCAAGAAGTCCAGAAACAGTCAAGGTCACTTCTCACACCACAGCCTGAGAAAAAGCTGCTGGCAGAAAATCGCAGAAGATAACCATGGAGGCGAATAAACTGCACACAACTGAGATCAATCTTCTTTATAACATTATAGTACTGTATTATGTTTGTGGACTCCTAATTTACCAGATTCCCTGGCAACCTGGAAATTCCACGACAGCACCTTGACACTATATCGGCTATGTAAAATAGTATGTAAAACTGTTTTATTTTATTGTTATTTATTTGGTGAATGATGTATGTGACACCATGGAGCAGATGCAGTGGCTCATTGAGTACGAATACGATATAGTGCGGGGCGGGCCCCAATGCAACCACATTACCTGCATTTATGCTAGTTACGCCTCTGATTCATACCTAATGGCAATTTGGAAGTCTCCAAACCCCTTGGCTTGTTTGTCTGTGGGATGTGGGAGGAAACCAGATGACCTGAAGGAAACCCACACAGAAACAAACTACACACAGAACATAGTGTATATATGCACACACATGCGCGTGCAATTACCCAATGTTTTCTTTCTTTCCTAATACACCTTACTTGCTTATAACTGGTCCAGTGCTGTCACAATGGAGTGTCTGATTAAAACATGGATTTTAGGGGATTAAAATTAATTTTATTGCAGTTACAGTTGCAAGCAAAACCCTCATTAGTGTTTTGCCTTTTCGACACAAAATGGCCCCCGTGAAAAGGGTCTATTGTTGTGACCTTCAACTCTGTACCCCAACCATGCTTTAAGACCCCCTACACACACATTCCTTGATTGATGTTGACAATACCATGAGTGTATACAGTTGTTGTTTTTTAGCATGGGTTGTCCCAACAATAATGGACACACACACACACACACACATGCACACGCACACACATACACAGGCACGTGCATACATAGACATCAAAGGGGGCTTGAGCCCCTGCCTTTTTTTCAGTCTGTAAAAAGTGCCCTTTCCTGACCATGAATGCAGCATTTCTAATGGTGCTTTGTATGGAAATTGCCCTTTCCATGCCGTCACTGAAGGCAGCATTCAAAGAGAAATGCCTTTTCCGAGCTCTCTTGGCCTTGAATGCACCATTTCTAATGGTGCAATGGGGGCACGGTGGTGGCGCAGTCGGTAGCGCTGTCGCCTCACAGCTAGAAGGTCCTGAGTTCGATTCTCGCCTGGGACGCTGGGAGTTGTGTCTCCCCCATATCTTCAGTGCCTACTGCCCAGGTGGGTTATCTCATCCAAAGGGCCTTTCTGTGTGGAGTTTGCATGTTCTCCCCGTGCTCCCCAGGGGGTTCCTCCGTACATAACCCCCCACTAAAAACATGCAGAAGATCGTCATCCGACCAGTGACGACAACATCCGAAGTTGGTCCCTGGGCGCTGGAAAGAAAAAGCGACCACTGCTCCTGGCCTGCCCCCCCCGGAGGAAAGGACAAGCCAGGATGGGTCAAATGCAGAGGACAAATTTCACCGGCCACCGTCAGCATGAGTGTGGTTGTGGCCGCATGCATGTGTTGGTGTGTGACTGTGTGACAATAAAAGACGGGCTTGTCCGTCACTAACTGTGTTTTAACTAATAGGCCTCTGCATGGACCAGTGTTTTTCTAAGCCGCCCCTGAAGGCAGCAGCCCAAAAACCGCACGTGGCTTGCCCATTGACTGTTGAGAGCGAGACGGCCCGTCCCCGCCCACTCCAACAGTGCGCACTCAGCCACATGCAGACTGAACGACAGCAGCACAGGCGCACACTGACAGATATATCAGTCAACGTGAATCAGGTATGTATGTTTGTCAAAGCAAAGAATTATACAGAGAGCCACCCCCCCACAACCACAAGGGAGAAAAGGAGCAAATAAATATTGATGCTTAAATGATTTCACAACAGTATTGCAACAGCATGCAACTTTTATATACTAATATTATTCAGTTTGTGGAGTTATTTTTCTGTGACAAGTATCATCCTAAAATGAGATATTCCTCTAAATCTGAATATTTAAAATGAGTTATTCCCCTAAATTGGCCTTCAAATTGCCTGAAATTTCCGCCGCCGCACCTCCGGACGGCCCCACTGAAAGCTCCGGACGGCGGCATTTCTGCGCCGAAGTGCCCTTTTAAGAATTTGAGCCCCTGCCCCTCTAATGTTTTCTGCACATCCCTGCACATACACACACACACACACGCACACACACAGGACAGACGTTGCAAGTGATGAAACAAATTTATTGAATCTTCCAGTAGAGACTTGATATTCATGGAATAAAACTGCTTTTCTGGGAGTTCTACTGAGCAAAAACAGAGGAGGAAACAAACAAAAAAACAAAGAGGCAATGTGTGAAAGTGCAGACAAATGAAACAGAAAACATGTTCAAAATACAAAAAGAATATAAAGAATATAACAATTTAATAGCAAATAGGATTGCTCAAAGCATAAAAGAATTGAATGGCAAAATCTGCATTTTATATATAAAAAAAATTATTAGGACCATCAGTAACTGATAGCTACCCTTTTTTCAGTCAACAATTTAAAAATTTTGAATGCTCAGGCAAAAACATGTCCCCCCCACCCCACAACAGTCTTTTAGCAAGTTTTGCTGAGTCAATGAAATAAGAGAATGAAGCACAGCCACTGAAATATTTATATCCTCAATGTGACTCTGTATTTGACACGTTTTATTTTGCTGTAGCATATACAGCAAGGGACAAACTGAACTGCACTTGTATTTGCCTCTGCTTCGTGTCATTTTCAGCTACCAGCCTTACATGTGTAACACTACACTAACCAAACTACGCTTTGCAAAACCAGACTGCACAGCACGTACTCTAATGGTGAATATACCTAAACACTATTCATTTTTTCTTAAAATTCAGTTGAACACAGGTGGAACACAACATGAGCAACATTTAAACATTTGTCTTTTTTTCTGAAAATGCCCTTTTAGTGCCATGCCCCACACTAAACCCCACTGTAAGCTTTTAGTGCCATGTCCCCCTAAACCCCACTGAAAGCTTTTAGTGCCATGCCCCACACTAAACCCCACTGTAAGCTTTTAGTGCCATGTCCCCCTAAACCCCACTGAAAGCTTTTAGTGCCATGCCCCACTAAACCTCACTGAAAGCTTTTAGTGCCATGCCCCACACTAAACCTCACTGAAAGCTTTTAGTGCCATGCCCCACACTAAACCCCACTGAAAGCTTTTAGTGCCATGCCCCACACTAAACCCCACTGTAAGCTTTTAGTGCCATGTCCCCCTAAACCCCACTGAAAGCTTTTAGTGCCATGCCCCACACTAAACCTCACTGAAAGCTTTTAGTGCCATGCCCCACACTAAACCTCACTAAAAGCGTTTAGTGCCATGCCCCACACTAAACCTCACTGAAAGCTTTTAGTGCCATGTCCCACACTAAACCTCACTGAAAGCTTTTAGTGCCATGCCCCACACTAAACCTCACTGAAAGCTTTTAGTGCCATGTCCCACACTAAACCCCACTGAAAGCTTTTAGTGCCATGCCCCACACTAAACCCCACTGAAAGCTTTTAGTGCCATGCCCCACACTAAACCCCACTGAAAGCTTTTAGTGCCATGCCCCACACTAAACCCCACTGAAAGCTTTTAGTGCCATGTCCCCCTAAACCCCACTGAAAGCTTTTAGTGCCATGCCCCACACTAAACCTCACTGAAAGCTTTTAGTGCCATGTCCCCCTAAACCCCACTGAAAGCTTTTAGTGACATGTCCCACACTAAACCCCACTGAAAACTTTTAGTGCCATGTCCCACACTAAACCTCACTGAAAGCTTTTAGTGCCATGTCCCCCTAAACCCCACTGAAAACTTTTAGTGCCATGCCCCACACTAAACCCCACTGAAAGCTCTCAGACGCGCCCTAGTTTTGCCCTCCTGTTATTTTTCAAGATTTGCGACATGGGATTTCCTTTAGAGTTTCGCTGCTTTATTTTGCTAGCGCTGCCAAAAAGAACACTTCCGGGAGACATTTAATCCTCCTGATCTCTGGGTCTGGAGATGATTGAACATGTTCAGTCATACTGGTCATCCTCCCAGCCCCTGCTAATTCTGCACACGTCCGTTAGTACATTTCATGCCGACACCATCGCAGTCGGTCGGCAGACAGCAGGCGCAGTCAGATCTAGCAGGCGACTGCAATTTAGGCGACCTGGAATGTCCTGTGATCATTGTAACGACACATGTAAATCTGGACTTGCGAGGGAATCCTAAGAGGCAAACTAGGTATGAGAGGGAACAATAGAATCATGAAAAAGAGACACTGTGGGAGAATACTTGCGTCATGATGAGTGTGATGGTCTAATTATTACAGTTGGTCACAAAGATCAAGTATCTTCCAGTTGCATCATGCTCACTTTGCTTACCCCTCTCCCAGTCTGTAAATGTGCCCAATTCAGACATCCTTCAAGTAGAGTACAAACCAACCCATACAGCAACCTGCCCAACCCAACTGGTCCCAGATCAGCTTGTGCTTCAGCCAAAACCTCTATCAATTATTGGAAAAAGCAGATTGACTAAAGCCCGCGCCGGTCTCGGACCAGCTAACCCCTGTTCTCGCTACTTGAACCAAAATGCTGGGGTGCGGACAGCCACGGGGCTGAGGACAGTTTAGTCTAGGAAACGGAGGAGATGGGGTTGTGGGGCGAGCCCATCTGGGTTAGCACCTTGTCCAGCCACTGCAGCGGGCCGTGCAGGTGGATCTCGATCCAGCAAGGCGTGCTGGTCACGTCCTGACGGTGGTACTCTGCACCCCAGCCCTGGAACACGGAAAAACACCTCATTTTAGATGATCATAGTAAGAGTCTGATCACAAGTATGAGGGATGGGACGATATGCTTCTCTCACCATGATATTCGATAAGCGATATGGGGTTCATGATTTGATACAACCACAATATGCTGTAATAAACAAACGTTCAATAACAATGTAGTATGACTGTGCAGAAATATGTTTAGTCTGAGCCACAGATCTTTCTCGTGTTGCCATTGACTTGCTAGAATGTGAACAATTTAAAAATGTCATTACAATGTGAAAATAGTATAATTGGATGGAGAACTTGAGACGTTATCTAATTTGTGATTACTACAGCAGAATAGTTTTGTACATTTTTATACTTCATATAAATTCAAGATTCAAGATTTTTATTGTCACTCCGTAGTACAAGTACACACGTGTGAAATTCTTATGCTGTGGGCTCCGTTCAAAATTAAATTAAATTCATTCAAATTCATATTTTCTAGTACTATTCTGTTTTCCCCCCTTACTGCTAATAGTACTGTCTGCTTGAATATGCTTATTGCCTATTGTCTATTGCTTGTGTCTGTATATTGCACTGGTTGCCACTACTGTTACTTTACTGTTTAGTTTGCCTGCTATTTGGACCACACCAACGCACCGAGCTAGATTCCTCATATGTGCATATCTGTATGTAGCTAATATCGCACTTCTTTTTTCTGCCCCACATGCGAATTTCGATATGTTGTCCCGTCCCTATCGAGTGTATTTCTGTCCTCCTCATCTGTAAGCTTCTTCCATGCGATCAGGTTACCTTGACGAAGCTCATGCGGATGGTGCACATCTTGGTGAGCTCATAGACGGCCTCAAAGCCGTGGTTGACGGACTGGGCCAGCAGCTCGGCAAACTCCTGGTTGTTGAAGATCTTCAGGCTGCAGCCGCTGGGGATCTTGCACACGGTGGTGGGATGGAACCCGTGGTGGTAGTTACAGTTGCGACTCTGGACGAAGATGCTGCTGTCACTCAGGCATTCTGCATACACCTCCCCGCCCACGTAATACAAATGGACACCTGGGAGGAAACGGAAGAGCATGACGGGGCGTTAGATTTATACAAGCGCTGAGGTCAGGGCTCTTCCATATCCTGCTCTCTGTCTGTCTGGCACTTCCGTGAAAACAACCGACGACCACAAATCATCAATGTGGTCAAAATCTAGAATCAATAGACTACTATAAATGTTGACTCAGTTTGTTGTTAGTGTTCTGCACGCCTCTTCATCCCAATGCCTAAACATCTATTGACGACGTGCATTGATCTTGTCTTGTCTGTGTGCTGCAGCCCATCGACGGGCGCTCGCCTACCCAGGGTTCCCCCACACCTTCTTAAACATCAAATTCAAGGACTTTCCATTACCAATTCCCTCAAATTCAGGGAGCCAACACGGCATAGTTTGAGACAGGGATCAAGATTCATTACTGTTACAACAACGAGAATGTTTATAATGAGAGCTAGCAGGCTTTAGAGAAGCTCACAGACAACAGTTAAAAAAAGAGGCTTGAAGGTGTGAACACTTGTCAACTGTGCTGTGTGTTACACAAAATCCCAATTTCTGTTCTTGCACAAAATACATCAATTCAAACACTTGCAATGACCCATGTCTATTTATGACTACCTGTATTTTCAAAAAACTTTCAAGGCCTTGATTTTTCTTCTTCTCAAATTCACAAACTATCGAGGATTTCAAAGAGCCGTGGGAACCCTGTCCTACCGTACCTTTGCCGATGTGCCGCCGGGTGTTCTCGATGGTGGAGTTGCGGTTGACGTTGGAGAGCAGGCCGAGGCAGAAGCGGTTGCGGTTGTTGGAGGGGTCTGTGAAGCCGTCGACCAGCACGCTGGTGGAGGACGCCTGGAATGCCTCCCCCACGCGGTTGTTCAGCTCGTAGTAAACAATGGAGCACCAGTGCTTGGGCTCCTCATAGGCCACGGGCTGCACATCTGCACAGGAAACACATCAATAGGTTACAGGGGTGAGAGGAGTACAATGCAACTCTTTTTTTGTTTGATCTTAAAGCCACCTAAGATAAATTGACGGGAGCCATAGATGACTGCTGAGGCTTTAGCTATAGATTTTATTCATCCGCAAAAAAACTAATTCTTCCAAATTGTCCCCTGTAGCCCATAACGATGATTTGAATAAACTTAAAGGACCCACTGGCTACATTTGTATACGTTTGCCCCAGACCAAAATCAATGCGGAGCAATCTTACGGCAAACTCCTCCAGATTGTCTGCGGTCTGGTCTGTGTGCCAGCCCTTTATTGAGCCTGGTATCTCGGGTGAAGCCGGTGCCAGCTGGCCTCACCCTCTCTGGGGGAGGAATAAATCATGTTTATCTAAAGCGCATACTTCTCCCAAGCTTCCTCTGTAGCGTGGCACTGGCTAGCAGGTGTGTTTTGTCTGCCCGGGTTCCCAGAAGCGCCCTACAATGGAAACCCGCTCCCGCGTACAGGATGCAGCTTGTGGAAAAAGAACTTAAAAACTCCCCAAACTCCCACTTCCAGCACGCATTTCAACAGCTCTTCCCACCACCTCTGTCACTGTGCGCGGGTGGGATGGTGTTCCCGATCCCCGGGCCTTGACTGCACGTGATAAAAACAAATAGAAAGCTTCACTGGGGGTCAGGTGTGGAGAGACTGGAAGTCTGCAAGTCCAGTTTTGTATTCCGATGTGACATGAGATTCTAATTTAATCAAAACTAATTGAATTGGAATCGCCCCCACAGTGTATTAGAGCACCCCCCCCCCCATTGCTAGTTTTCTGGGGGAGGATGCAACTGTTAAATCAGTCAGTGTGACACAAAAGACAGAGATCTGCTCCACTCTACCACCTCATGTGGGTTAGCTCGCCTTGCCAAAACAAAAACTGTCTATCCAATTCAGACTGAAAGCATCAGTTGCACACAGTTGCTTCAGGGAAATTAAGACATATTTGATGGACGTTTAGACCACAAGAGGCTTTCAGATGTATCACAGCCAGGTCATATTTTGTTTTATTTGTGTGGCCCTTCTTCTTATCCCTACAGTGGGTATAAAGACTATACAATCATCCAATACATGTACATGTCTTTCGTATGGTTTATTACCTATTCACGAACGCACCGTTTCAGATGTGTGCGGTAAAGCCTGTCAAAACCACAAACACTGAGATAGCAATTATTGCAGCACATTTCAGATCTGGAAGTTGGAGGTAATTAGCAAAGCTGATGGTTAACGAGGTTCAAGTCATTACCACCAGTGGAGATGACATAAGCCCCAGGTTTTACAGGGCTCATAAAAGCTGCTGTGAGTGCCGTCTTAATTGGCTGAGGCTTTGAACTTCCCCTGGGGTTGCACCCATAGACAGCGCCTCGCTGTAACCCAAGCAAATCCCTTCCACGCTCCTGTTGAAGTTGTCCACAACTGCACGAGACAAGACACGGTCTGACCAACTCGACTGACGTTTTTCCCAGTCGTATTTGGGATGCATGTGCGCTTAAACTTGTGTGACCCGCAGCAGCAGAAACGCATTCAAAAACAGTTCCCAGAAATCGTTGCACCTGCAGCACAAGCAGGAGCAGGTGCAGACAGCTCTGTGTGGATTTTAGCACAGTGAGACACATGGGAGCAATACTGCTGTGGGACACAGTGTGTGTGTGTGTGTGTGTGTGTGTGTGTGTGTGTGTGTGTGTGTGTGTGTGTGTGTGTGTGTGTGTGTGTGTGTGTGTGAGAGAGAGAGAGTTAATATCGCCATGGATACCTGGCCTGTTGTTACCCTCTACAGGCAAGGGCGGAGCCAGGAGGGTGGTGTCCATAGGCTGAGGGCAGTCCTGAGTCATCTGCTCCTCTGGGGGCATGTAGGCTGGAGGGGGCGTCTCTGCATCGGGGGAGAGGACAGAGGAGAGGAGATGTTGTTGAGTATGGAGGAGACAGGAGGGCGTCGCGCCAGTACAGGAGCAACTAGTTCACTGTAGGGATGCAATGATTATAGATTTTGATGATGGTATGATTATACTATAGTCTGAGAAAAAAAATCATGCTTTCACAATTAATATGCATTAATTTATTTCACAACACTATGGATAATTCACGGCGATCTCTCCCATGTGTTAGTAGATTGGTTAAAGAGATACTAAACCCCAAACCTAAATGTTTGAAGCCTCACACAAGATGGTGTTCGGGGGTTTGTGATGTCACCACCTGTTGTACTATGTGTAGAGGGTGACGTTACAGACCCCCGGAGCCAGCCAATGGGGGGAGGTTCAGTTCAGAGCAGGAGGTCCAGTTCAACTTTTCAACATTGGGTGTCAGACTTCACCAAACATTTAGGTGGGGTTTAGCTATTCTTTAACTACATCTCCCATACACCCTAGGGCAGGGATACTCAACTTGCTTTGAGGGGGGCCACTTTCGGGAAATGATAGAAGGCAAGGGGCCAGTTAATAAACAAACAATATACATTTTTC
>NC_139646.1:11315788-11388288 GCF_964638095.1 Poromitra crassiceps
GGGGGGAGGTACTGAGGTGAATGTGTTCTGTAAAGCATCAACACCAGGCAGCAACAAACAGGGGGTTGGAGGGGCAGGAATCTGGCAACGTCTGGGACAATAAAGAAGGAAGTGCATGTGGACCTCAGGATAAATGTGCCCATTCACCGGGGTCCCACAGGAGCCATTCAGTAGCCAGGAGGTGCCACCGCGCATTCTCGCTTTTAAAGGGGGGAAACAAGAGGGCATTAAAAGCTCTCGCAGTTCCACCTTCTTTTCAAGCTATTCTCTATGCAATTAGGGAGATGCACATGTTGTTGTGTGGCTGAGGTTCGGCTGTGCATACGGCTTACAAATCCACCTCCTTTGTTCCCTTTTCTTTTTTGATCACTTTTTTTCCTCATTTGTCCCAACAAATCCCCCCCCCCCCCCCGATTGTACTTGGCCAATCCCCTGTCCCGGTCGTTGCTCCACCCCCTCTGCCGATCTGGGGAGAGTTGTAGACTAGCACATGCCTCCTCCTATACATGCGCAGTTGCTTTTTTTTTTCACCTGACAGCGAGGGGTTTCACCGGCAGGACGTACGTAGCGTGTGGGAAGATCGCGCTATCCCCCCCCCCAGTTCCCCTCACCCGCGACCAGATGCCCCCCGACTGACCAAAGTAGGCGCAAGTGTAGCAACCAGGACACATACCCTTTAGCATAGCTTCCATTATGCCCGTATTGGACGCCCGACCGAGCCGAAGGCAGCACGTGGACTCGAACCTGCGACCCTCGTGTCGGTAGGCAGGGAATCTACCGCCGCGGGGCTGCACTACCCGGATGCCCGGAAATCCACCTCCGTTTTAGCCCTACTAGTACTACTGAGTCAGGGTGAGGACAGTAAATACAGAGCAGCAGATTGGGTTTCCTACGAGAGCAGGAAGCAGTCACATATCAGGAAGACTCTGCTTGGCTCGCTCCAAAGTTATTCTTGGCCCTTCAGATTATGGGCTGAATCGCCCTTTCTATCTTTGTCGGCTACTGTATGTGTGTAGGCTGCAACACACTGACACAACGGCCAGACCAGTTTGATGACAACAGGTGCTATTTACAACACATGGTGTGCGTGTGTGTGTGTGTGTGTGTGTGTGTGTGTGTGTGTGTGTGTGCGCATGTGTGTGTGTGTGTGTGTGTGAGTTGCGGGGGCATTGGAAACCTACTATTGCCAACCGCACTGACAGGAAAGCTGTAAGTTTCACCTATATTTAGCGTAGCCGCCCAAATCACATTGGCTCATCTAAAAAGTGAGGGCTGAACAGCTAACAGGAGGGAGGGAGGGAGGGAGGGGGCACACGGGTGGACCAGGGTGTGTCTGTGTGCGAGAAGGAGGGTGAGAGTGATAGAGAGAGATAGTGAGTGAGATGGAGAGAGAGAGAGAGAGAGAGAGAGAGAGAGAGAGAGAGAGACATGAAGGGAAACATATTTGAAGGCAGCAGATATCCTTTGTGTGTCGCTGCCACCTCGCTGTATTGTCCCACCACCATGAGGCAGGCAGGAAACACACTGCGTGATTATTTCTGCATTTCTGTCATCGCCGGGCGGGGCAGCAGCGACATCACTTCCTTCTGCTGAGGTCGGCAGGTCTCTCCACAGGTGCAGGGCGGGAGAGAAAATGACAATTTCCTCAACTATCCACCACTGACTCTCTCTCTCTCTCACACACACACACACACACACACACACACACACACACACACACACACACACACACACACACACACACACACACACACACACACACACACACACACTCTGCTTTGGTAGTAGTAGGAGTGCTAGACTGGAGGATGGATCAGCAGCACTGACATGGGTGCGGTCTCTGTTCCCGCCTGTTTGAGCATCAAAGTGGTTGGATTTCTGTGATGTTAACTTGAGAGGATGAACCTTTGTACTCCTGTTATTGCCGCTTGGTTTTGTGTTCGTATAATAAATCCAGCGATTCACCGGATTTGGAAGTGATTTAGCGCAGAATAAACGATCACCAGCAGAGTTTTCTGGAGGATTCATTGGAAATATCTCCGTCTGACAGCTGCTGTATTGCTGCATTGTGTGGCCATGTCACGCAAAACTGACTCAGCAGATCTGCACATTGAGCAATTAGATGTACTTCACAACTGAGCATGCAGTGTTGCAATACAGCTCCAATCAGAGACAGCTGGGGTCAGCTGGTGCTGGGAAGGGATTAAAAACAGCAAAACTGCCTTGGTACCAGGGTCAGAACCAGAACCCAGAAGAAATCCACAGTGCTGCTTTGACAGCCGACCCTATCGGCACACGTTCAGGTCTAGCTGCAGAGAGACAGCACACGCACGTTCAGGACTAGCTGCAGACTAGAGAGACAGCACACGTTCAGGACTAGCTGCAGACTAGAGAGACAGCACATGTTCAGGACTAGCTGCAGACTAGAGAGACAGCACATGTTCAGGACTAGCTGCAGACTAGAGAGACAGCACACGTTCATGACTAGCTGCAGACTAGAGAGACAGGACATGTTCATGAGGACTAGCTGCAGAGAGACCGCACATGTTCATGAGGACTAGCTGCAGAGAGCCAGCACATGTTCAGGACTAGCTGCAGACTAGAGAGACAACATACAGTATGTTCAGGACTAGCTGCAGAGAGACACGTTCAGGACTATCTGCAGAGAGACACATTCAGGACTAGCTGCAGAGAGACACGTTCAGGACTAGCTGCAGAGAGACAGCACATGTTCAGGACTAGCTGCAGAGAGACAGCACATGTTCAGGACTAGCTGCAGAGAGACAGGTTCAGGACTAGCTGCAGAGAGACACCACACGTTCAGGACTAGCTGCAGAGAGACACGTTCAGGACTAGCTGCAGAGAGACACATTCAGGACTAGCTGCAGAGAGACACGTTCAGGACTAGCTGCAAAGAGACACGTTCAGGACTAGCTGCAGAGAAACACATTCAGGACTAGCTGCAGAGAGACACGTTCAGGACTAGCTGCAGAGAGACACGTTCAGGACTAGCTGCAAAGAGACACGTTCAGGACTAGCTGCAGAGAGACACGTTCAGGACTAGCTGCAGAGAGACAGCACACGTTCAGGACTAGCTGCAAAGAGACAGCACACGTTCAGGACTAGCTGCAAAGAGACACGTTCAGGACTAGCTGCAGAGAGACAGCACACGTTCAGGACTAGCTGCAAAGAGACACGTTCAGGACTAGCTGCAGAGAGACACATTCAGGACTAGCTGCAGAGAGACACGTTCAGGACTAGCTGCAGAGAGACACGTTCAGGACTAGCTGCAGAGAGACACGTTCAGGACTAGCTGCAAAGAGACACGTTCAGGACTAGCTGCAGAGAGACACGTTCAGGACTAGCTGCAAAGAGACACGTTCAGGACTAGCTGCAGAGAGACACATTCAGGACTAGCTGCAGAGAGACACGTTCAGGACTAGCTGCAGAGAGACAGCACACGTTCAGGACTAGCTGCAGAGAGACACGTTCAGGACTAGCTGCAGAGAGACAGCACACGTTCAGGACTAGCTGCAGAGAGACACGTTCAGGACTAGCTGCAGAGAGACACGTTCAGGACTAGCTGCAAAGAGACACGTTCAGGACTAGCTGCAGAGAGACACGTTCAGGACTAGCTGCAGAGAGACACGTTCAGGACTAGCTGCAGAGAGACACGTTCAGGACTAGCTGCAGAGAGACAGCACACGTTCAGGACTAGCTGCAGAGAGACACGTTCAGGACTAGCTGCAGAGAGACACGTTCAGGACTAGCTGCAGAGAGACACGTTCAGGACTAGCTGCAAAGAGACACGTTCAGGACTAGCTGCAGAGAGACACGTTCAGGACTAGCTGCAGAGAGACACGTTCAGGACTAGCTGCAAAGAGACACGTTCAGGACTAGCTGCAAAGAGACACGTTCAGGACTAGCTGCAGAGAGACACGTTCAGGACTAGCTGCAGAGAGACAGCACACGTTCAGGACTAGCTGCAGAGAGACAGCACACGTTCAGGACTAGCTGCAGAGAGACACGTTCAGGACTAGCTGCAGAGAGACAGCACACGTTCAGGACTAGCTGCAGAGAGACAGCACACGTTCAGGACTAGCTGCAGAGAGACACGTTCAGGACTAGCTGCAGAGAGACATGTTCAGGACTAGCTGCAGAGAGACACATTCAGGACTAGCTGCAGAGAGACACGTTCAGGACTAGCTGCAAAGAGACACGTTCAGGACTAGCTGCAGAGAGACACGTTCAGGACTAGCTGCAGAGAGACACGTTCAGGACTAGCTGCAGAGAGACACATTCAGGACTAGCTGCAGAGAGACAGCACACGTTCAGGACTAGCTGCAGAGAGACACGTTCAGGACTAGCTGCAGAGAGACACGTTCAGGACTAGCTGCAGAGAGACACGTTCAGGACTAGCTGCAGAGAGACACGTTCAGGACTAGCTGCAGAGAGACAGCATTTAATCCAATTCAGATGGAGAATTCCAGAAAAGTACGCGCTGGAACATCTGGAGCAGGCTTCACAATCCTCTCCTGTCCTCCTGCTGCAGCTGGAGACCATATCTCTCTTGGGTATTTCCAAAACTGACAATCCATAATATCTGACCGCTGGCTTGACCACATGCTTACTTAAAGGGGCTGAGATGGGTTTGTGTTGACGGTTCTTTGGACAATGCTAGTTTAGGGTTGCTCTTTAGACAATGCTAGTTTAGAGTTGCCTGTGAAGCAGTCAAAATCCGACCTGCGCCGGCCTGCCCCCCTGGCCCTATATACCTATGTATAGATTAGACTGGGATGTTTGTGTGTGTGGCTTTTCCAAACTATTCCCTGAAACTTCCACCTTAACGCATAGGATTGATGCTCCCATACAGGTGGTTTCACAGTCAGTATCCTAACGTCCAGGAAACTGCATTTGACTCTAACATCAGATCTAATCCAACGGCAAAACAAAGCGTAAAAACGTAATCAAACGTCGAGCCAACTAACACTCATCTCATTCCCCTCGTGTCTCTTACAGCAGTGATTCTCAACCTTTTTCATATCAAGGACCCCTCATTGAATCCACATTGGAGCCACGGACCCCCCATTTGATGAGATTTTGTCTCTGAGAACATATTTATTGTTAGATATGATTTGATCAACAATCCCAAGACTATGATGTACTGTAACTGTAGGTAGAGAGATATCAATGAAACTAGAATCAAAACAGTCTACGTTCTCTAATTGTGTTAACTTCTTCACTTGTAAATGAAATCATGGTGAAGTTTAACAATTCATCAATTTGCTGGCGGACCCCTGGAACCTCCTCAGGGACCCTGGTGTTCCCCGGAGGGCCCGGAGTGGACCCCACATTTGGAACAACTGTCTGTCTTACAGTCTATGATGCGTCAGTCACACACAGAGATCAGACAGTCTACGATGCGTCAGTCACACACAGAGATCAGACAGTCTATGATGCGTCAGTCACACACAGAGATCAGACAGTCTATGATGCGTCAGTCACACACAGAGATCAGACAGTCTATGATGCGTCAGTCACACACAGAGATCAGACAGTCTATGATGCGTCAGTCACACACAGAGATCAGACAGTCTATGATGCGTCAGTCACACACAGAGATCAGACAGTCTATGATGCGTCAGTCACACACAGAGATCAGACAGTCTATGATGCGTCAGTCACACACGGAGATCAGATGCCTCCGGTGCGTGGACTCGCCAACTGCTCCCCTGCCTGTCAAAGCTACAACACACACCGGCATTTACACAAGAGCTCCATAAAAATCACTCGGACATTCCGCCCGGCGCAGCTGAGCCCGTGCATCTCCCCACTAGCCCGCTGCGCTAGCTCGAGCTAGCCTGTTAGCACGGGCGGAGGCGGAGGGCTAATACGGCGTTAGGTAGAGCTAGCCTGTTAGCGCGTGGGGGGGGGGGGGGGTGGGAGCGGCGGAGGCTAATGGGAGCATAGAGTCAGATCATGCGACATTGACAGGCGGAGGGTTTGACCCACCTGGTGCGAGCTGTTAGCCACTACACTGGCCCCATGGATCATTTTGCACTGCTCCAGTGTCTGTTAATCAATTTAGGCCCCGGCTGTGGAGGATGAGCAGGCAGTAATGATGCTCTCTGGAGCCTCCCCGGGGACGCAGCATTATAAAGAAGCTACATTATTTATCAGCAGGGCCCTGGACGGCCCCGCCATTAGCCCCCGCTATAAACAGAGGAGTGGAGGCAGAGAGAGGGTGAGAGATAAAGACAGAGAGAGAGGGGGGGGGGAGAGAGGAGGATAGATAAAGACAGAGAGAGAGAGAGGGGGGAGAGAGGGATGAGGCAGAGAGAGGGTAGATAGATAAAGAGAGAGAGAGAGAGAGAGAGAGAGAGGGGGGGGGGGGGGAGAGGGATGAGGCAGAGAGAGGGTAGATAGATAAAGAGAGAGAGAGGGGGGGGGGAGAGAGGGATGAGGCAGAGAGAGGGTAGATAGATAAAGAGAGAGAGAGGGGGAGAGAGAGAGAGAAAGCGAAAGTGATAGCAAAGCCAGAGATTTTTAAGACAGACCATGTATGTGTCAGAGGGAGAGAGAGAAGGGAGGGCACACACACACACACGCACGCGTCGCGCACACACACACACACACACACACACACACTACACACACTCTTAACCAAGCACTTCTCACAAAAGTGTTTTCAAGTGTTATTCGTTCCTGAGTAAATAGTGCCACTGAACGATGGAATAATATGTGCTTCTTCACAGCAATGCAGCAGTCAGTGGCACAGCTTTACCAGGGCAGCATCTTTTCAAGAATAATAATGATAATAATAATAATAATAATAAAGTTCTACGTCATTTGAGTGAATAATGAGCTAAATACAGCCAAACCAGTGGCCGATGTGGCAAATGTTTTTACCGCAGCCTTCAGTCTCACACAATAGTCTATGAGCTGGGCTGAGCTGGTCTGGAAATAACCACAGTCAGACAGGAGGTGTTGCCCTTAGTGACTAGACATGGCATTGACCCGGGAGGCTCCTTAAACTCCATGGGGTCACTGTTCCTCACAACAAACACACCACGCATACCACACTGACCTGTAAGCTGCTGTATGAGTGCGTGTAGTGACGTCGAGTAGGATATGGACTGGAAACACAACACTGAACAACACCGGGAAGCCTGTCACAACCAAACTGCTGTCGGTAACATCCAGCCCCGTTTAGGGCGCGAGCAATGACTTTGAAAGGGCTTGGGACGCTGAACTGGGATCAGATTGTGTATAATGTACCCAGACAGACCAGTCCACACACGACCACAGACATAACTAGCGAACACATGGGGTTTCAAGCAGCTATCCCAACCATGCTCGGCACTCAGTGTTGGGTTAGTGTTGTGTTAGGGGTGGACACCTCTCCCCCAACACATGGCAGGCTAGGGTGTCTGGGCTGTACGGGCAGACAGAAGGCTTTTCGGAGCCTGACGTCGCTCAGTACTGTTGTGACTGACTCTTTGGAAACAGAGGAATGTGCATAACCTATATTTAGGCTACTACACCTTGTAGCGTTTTTGTGCTGTGATGTGATATTGCAGCAAAATAAATCTGGGCAATAGCTAAAATACATGTCATTAAAATGATTGTAATGACACTGTAATAGCTCTGTCTTTGGCTCAAAACAATATTGCTATCATAGTGTTAGGTTTTATGCATGGCGCAAGGTAAATAAAGTGTGTTTATAATACTGTGGGACAACAAGCCACCCCTGCCATGTTTTACTGTGTGTATTTCGCTAAACAATGCCTCACACAGAAGGAATACGACTGAACCTGATAATAGGATCTGATAATCCCACGTGCATTTGATATATTGAAGTTAACGTGAAACTAGCCATGTCATTTCAATTCCCTACAAAAAGCACTGGATTATTTTTCAAACTGAATTTAAAGCTGCATATATTGAGCGTGCAGAATGATAAAACAAGTGAAGTAAATCACGGACAAGGACAAATTCCCGTCCTGTGGGTAATCTGATATGTCATCTTCAATAATGTCAGGAGGTCTAGCCTTAGCTGCTGTAGGTCTCTCTCTCTCTCTCTCTCTCTCTCTGTCTCTCTCTCGCTTTCATACACACATAAATTCATGAACTCATGACATAATTGTGCATAAAACCACACACATTTATGCCACAATGAAGCACACCAGTGCAGATGATAACCTCAGCCATAAGACTGAGAAAATGTAAAGATGACGATGCTGTTGGTAAAGAGATGCCATGTGGATGTTGGTAACCAGAGCCGAGTAGTATACTGCATGCATTCTTCCTCATCCAATAAACTCTTATCAATGACTTCAAAATATGATCAGTGAACAATTAATCATGTCAAATCACCAGTCATCAACCTGGAGCTAAGCTTTTTTATTTTCTTATGTCATCCATTTTATGTGAAGCACTTTGACCTGCATCTGTGTATGAAATGTGCTATACAAATAAACTTGACTTGACTTAGAAATAAACAACAACAATAATAGAGCCTGTAATAGATTAATAAACTCAATATACTTTTGAACAATGTATAATAACCTTTCATCCCTAATGAAAGATCACTATATCTCATAGGGCACTCATAGTGTGTCTGTGTTAGGCTACTCAAGAGTGAGTTTACAGATCATCATCGCATTTTATGGTATTATCTCCTCAGTATCTATAACAGTCCTGTTCTAGACTGTCTAAACTATTCCAAGAGACTTGCCGTTTAGCTGATATTTCATATTCGTAGGCTACAGTAGCCTCCTTGTAAAATGTATTCTAAGATTAGCTGCAATGCTTCTTTTTCAATGGAGTCAAGTTGCTAACATCGCAAAAGCAACAATCAGTTTACACCTAAACGAAAAATGATCACATCACGTTTCAGTTTGCCTACATTTTCAACTCTTGTTACAAATCTGTTAGACTAGTCAGTTAAGGAAGAAAAAAGTTTGAAGCTGCCAAGACAGTGCCTGGCAGACTGTTCAAGCTGAATCGTTTTGAACCTACTTCTCTTCAAATAGAGTCATGCAAAGTAGACGGATGTAAATACAAGTCGAGAAGCGGCACTTTTCATTTTGCATATAGGAAAAGAAAAGTGTACAGTACCTTTTTTGTGCAGCTTTTGAGTCTCCCTCCTTCTATGTGCTCTCATACAGCTGCCTGTCTTGGCTCTGCTTGGCCTGGCGTCAGTGAGTCGCGGAGCCGTCTCACCCTCCGCTGAGCGCCAGTATCACGCCGCGGGATGCAGTCCGACAATAACAAGACCTACTTTTTACACATCTAACATCTTCATTCAGTGTGGAAATGGATTATGTAACTGTGAAACAATGCGGGCTTCTCGTTCAGTTTGAAGAGGCTCGCCAGTGGAGGCTTTCTTTAAGAATCTAGTGATTTTGTTGTTGTCACAACTTGCCTGCCTATTATTGATATTTTTAAAGAGAAAGACTATAAAAACCAGTGTGGATCTCAACCTGAAAATCGAATGTGGTGTAGTCAAATTCATTAAATATATTGCATGCATTAGCCTACCAGTTAGTGCACAATATTACTTTGCTGAACAGAAGTGTTGCTGCTCTCTCCACTGTTTCATCGCCACAGACAGTATACAGACCTACAGACAGAAATCCTCAGATGGGAGTCCATGAGATATAGTAGCCTATGCATCTTTCATCTCTCTCTAGCAACCTATGGAGGCCTTGAAATGATAGAGTTTGTGGTGGCTACATACATTCAGCCAACTGTCTTTCTTTCAAATAATATCAGCATACATCATCTGGTTTTATGTCACATCACCCCTCGTTACTGAAAGAAAACAAAACAGCTCTGCACCTCCAAAGTGTGCCAGTGACCTCTTGCAGGTTCTAACTGACAGACAGGGAACTCTTCTTAGCTGTGGTTTATCTGATGGTGAACTCCTGAACTGCACTGTGTTAAGCTTGCCTCTCAGTTCCCCCTGCTTTGATTGTGATATGATAAGCACTATTTATGTTGTCAGGAGAACAAAAGTGTCTAAGAGAAGGCTAAGCACAGGAACGTGCTGACACATGCTGTCATCTCAGATTCTCACCTCCAGACAATGCCTTCATGCACACAGCCTAGAACAGATGTCTGCATGTAGCAGCTATCTCTGTTGGGTATGGCTACTGGCATAATTTTGCATGGTCAAGAGTGGAACTTCAACAGTTCTTCAAACCATCTCATTAATATTGCATGCTAATGCATGAAAATAGCCTTCAGGGCAGCAGCAGAGGACAGGCACACAAAGTGTCATTTCCTCTTCTCAGAGGTGAGAATAATCAGTCCTATCTTGCACAAAAGTTGATATGATGGAGTGATGAGGAATAGGCTACTCAAAGTAGAATACAGTAGTTTCTATTAAATCTACCAAAACAAAAGTAAATGTGCTTATTTTCCCCTTACAAAAAGGAACTATAGTAGGCTAATAGCATTTTAGAATATTTGCAATACAAAAGTCAGTAAACATGTAAAATATCATATAGCCTACATAAAAAAAAGACCACAGAAAATCATGTACAGTAGGCGGTTACAAATAGCCTACCATAGCCTACAACCCACTATAAACTCATTAATGAGGGCACACTATAAATCCCTATAGGATATTACACGAATATTATAGTGATGATCTTTCATGATGGTCTACCAAGTGAAGAAGTGCAATATTAGTTAACATTGACAAAAACAAATGGAGAAAATCCTATAACGTTAAATCTACTACAAGCCACGTTTGATGTGACACATAAAAACAATATTATCGGGTTTTTTTTAAGAGTTCACTGGTCAAGTTCAGCGCTGCGAGTGACGGCCAAGGGGGACTAGATTATCCTGAAGACAGGCGGAGGAGGAAAAGCGCTCAGAGTGGAGGAGGCTCCTGGCGCAGCTGACGTCACGGCGCTGGCGACAGAATGTCTGAGTGAGGCGGGAGCGAGCTGCACGTGAATGTGAAATCTGGGAAAACAGTGTGATGAGAGAGAGAGAGAGAGAGAGAGAGAGAGAGAGAGAGAGAGAGAGAGAGAGAGAGAGAGAGGCGATGATGATGATGATGAGAAATAGAGGGAAGGGTCCACAAACTTTGTTTTACGTTTGACACCCCCGAAGAGAACGAGACAGAGAGAGGGAGGGAGAGAGAGGGAGGGAGGGAGGGAGGGAGAGAGAGAGAGCGAGAGAGAGAGAGAGAGAGAGAGAGAGAGAGAGAGAGGGAGGGAGGGAGAGAGAGAGCGAGCGAGAGAGAGCTGTAGAACATGCACATTTATATTCCTATAATATTCCCATAGGGACTTGCAGTGTTTGAATAGTGTATACGACCTTATCATACTTTATTGCACTTTTTTTTTAATCTCCTATGGTATCACTAGCCTATATTAATGAATAATAGTGTAGCCTATAGTGGTCCTCTAATACTCCAGAGACCTAGAGTTTTACTGACATGTTCACGGCTCTACAGTTCTTTTTTTAAAGGAACATTTTGTCCAAAGGAACCCCAGAATGAATGCAGAACAGCATGGTCGTTGGGAAGTGCAAACTTATAGGCAGTGAAATAATACTGAAATTAAACTGTTGCCAATTTTTCCAGGGACCCTGGGAATCCCCTCCTGGAAGCCTGATGGTCCAAAGACCCCGCTTTGGGAACCACTGCGACAGAGGGTGAGACAACATCTTAATACAGATCTGATCACATTAGACCAAAATCAAAGTAATCACATTTGGGGGAAATGTTGCTTGTTTCAGACAGTGTCAGCCATCCTCTCTCTGCTGGTCTCACTGCACTTGCAGAGTGGATTCTGGCCTGAATAAGTCAGTAAAGGAAGCAGACACAATGCAAATATTTGCAATATTCACACGGAGAGGCCTGCTTCCTTGTTGTGGTAGATTCAGTGATTTAAAATAGCTCTGACACCTGATACTTTGTTATATATATATACACTCCATATCCCACTTTGATTATTGACATTGAAAATTCTATATTGTTGCTGTATTGGTATAGGCCTATTGTTGGTAATAGTGACGGTAATAAGAGAAAGAAATCGTGTCGTTCACTGTGCTCGACTGGCCTTGCTTTGTAGTGGTAAGAGCTGAATGTGGATGCAGTTCAGATGACAATCCCCATTGTTGAGCCATCACACAGCGGGATAGCAGCCAGTGATGGAGAAGAGGGGAGGCCAGCGGAGAGGTCAGCTCCTTCCCGTCTCATCTCTCTGCTTTCCAGCACAGTCCCTTGTGTGGTTCATGTCACCTCAGTGACTGAAAGACGATCCAAGCCCAGGTCAGCTCAGGGACTTGGGGCAAGCAGCCCGTGAAGCTCAACCAGCAGAGCCATGGCTATAGGCTATAGGCATGGGGAGCTATCATCATGTCCATGTGATTTCCAACTCCATTATATAAAATGCATCCAAGCACATTGCAAGACTGTTGCAAGTTCAGGTCAGCTTATCTTCAACATTATCCAAACTGAAATGAGAGAAAATGTCACATTGGACCTAACATTTTTTGGACAAATAATCCATATGGGGATAAACTTAACATAGCCCAGTGAATCATCATCAGCCATGAATGGATTATAATAAATATATACAGTAGTAGGCTATATCACCAATAGCAAGTGGTTTGTGTACTATTACTGTTTGATTCAGTTAGTAGTAGTAGGTCCTATTAGGTCAGGGTTCACAAAAGAGCGGGAGCCATTTCCACACCCTGGAGCCCTGCCTGTCTCTAGCCAGACTAAAGGAAGAGTAGACCCCGAGCGTTAGGATTCATTACAGCATAGCTCCATAGACTTCCATGAATTAGCACGAGGTTGAAATGCTCAACGATGACTGACACACATGTGTTTAGATGACGCTCCCTCACACATGCAATTCATTTGGCCCCCGAGTGCCATCAGAGGTCTGTTGGCAGCCCCCGTCGAGTTTCTGCAGTAACGCGAGGCATGGTGGCAGCGCATCAGGCCAGCTCGCATTTCAAACGGGCGCCTCGCTCGACGCGGCTTTTCGCAAGTCCTTCTAGAAATAATGTCTGGGGGTGGTAATATTTGAACGCTGTCTCCAAGGGCTCTCGGTTTACCCCTTCCGCCCTCGCCGCTGCACGCTGCATAGAGACAGGGAGGGAATGCACAACCAATAGGATAACACAGAGAGGGTGGCGCTACCTTATGTACACAGCGACTCGCTGATTGCTTTGTCTATCAGTGGTTATTCTTTAGGTCAAGATATGTCCCTTCTTTACCTGGGATGGGGAGCGGTTCATTGAGTGGTTATCTCAAACACATTCATGTCGATACAGACTCACAGACTAATGATTAAGTCACACTTAGAGACACCTTGTCTGACACACTCTCTCTCTCTCTCTCTCTCTCTCTCTCTCACACACACACACTTGATCGTTCTCACAGCTCTTCACACACCCTTGAGAGATTTGATCGCTGGCCCTCTCAGCAGACAATGAGCTATTTCTAATCTAAACCCCACTGTGGAAAATGAGACTCCCTTGTGGACTGTGTCTAACCACCTGCCCCCCACACCCACACACCGCCCGGTTCTCTTCACCCCCAGCAAAGAGATCCCCTGGGGTCGGTTTGGAGGGTGGTCTGCCCTGCCCTGCTCCCCTCCCCAGGCTCTGTGCGGAGTATAGCAGGGTTCGAGTCTTGGGGGGGATTTAACAGCAGCTGCCACAGTCACTTGTTAGATGGGTCTGTCCACTGTAGATGGCACAGCTGTTTGGTACACGGGGGGTGGCGACACGTTGAACTTCAACCAACTGCCGAGGCTTGTTCATGATGGCTGGACACATGGCAGTGCACCTGTATCTTGGCCAGCTGTCCCCCCCCCCCCCACTTTACAGGTGCACTCTCAGAAGCTCTGAGGTTTGTCCAGGGAAGAAGTGCCGTTTCATCCTACTGCATCTTGCAGTTAATGGTATTTGATTGGCATTCTCTCACCAGGATCGTTATTTGAAGAAGTACGAGGAACCTATCACAGACTTTATGTGAGATTGAAAATATTATATAGGATAATCTCCGCACTGTGGATTGGGAGGTATTGTCTATTGATATGAATGTGAGTGATTGTCTAATCTGCATTAGCCCCATGACAGACTGGCAACAACCTGTCCAGGGTGGTCGCTCCCCTCTGCCCCAATGTATGCTGGGATTGGCTCCAGCGCTTCATCACCCTGAGAGGGAATAAATCAGGTAAAAAATAATAATAATCCTATTTTAGATTAATGGATTTTGTGCTTGGACAAGTTGTGCTATTAAAGGTGCACCTGAGCTGAGCTGCCGGGCGAGTGTAAAGACATGTAGTTATTTCATTTATAGTTTCAGCAGTTTCACCACACTGTAGACAATAGAGATGGTGGTTCTCACTCCAAAACACTGTCCGTAGAGTAAATGACTGCTAACATATTTAATTCACGATACACTGAGGTTGACTTTTAGAAGCGAAGAAGTCACTTAAACATATTGATGACATAAAACCTGAAGCAAACTCCATAACTAGATTACTCCTTCCTGCACATATGAAAATCAGAAGCACAGAACCTGGATAGCATCTCACTATTCTGTGCACCCGGTTCAAGTCATACATAACAGGTTACTGTGCAGTACTAAGTTGTTACAGGTGATACAGTCTCAGAATCACTTGAGTTCAATAAGGAATCAACTAAATGTTACTACAATAAACATACAAAAGGTGGTACAGATGGTACAAGGACAGCTGACCTCACATAACCTGCCCTACAGCAAAATGGACAGGAGAAGATATTTAATAGAATTTTGCACGGTATGCACCTAGGGTGGAGACTCTGGACATGATGCGCCATGGCTGCAGTTATGGAAATCGCCCACTCCACAGGCTCCCAAAATCATGACTGACAGACCAACACAGTCTCTTAGAAAAACGTATAATACCAACGATGTGGACCAACGTTGCTATTTTACAATTTCGGCTCGAAAAATAAATATTAACGTTCCGAGTGGTTAGGGTGAGGATTAGAGTAGGGGGAGGGGTTAGAAACAGAAAATCTCCGTAAAACACGCCCAAACCCCGCCCACCGCTGTAGACGCATACGTTCCCATTTTACAATTTCTTAGCCGACATCGTAAAATAGCAACGTTTGTCCACAAACGTTGCTATTTTACGATTTTTTTGGAGATCGGGTTGGACAGACAGACAGACAGACAGACAGACAGACACCGCCCACCCACCTAGGCTGGTGCGCCATCGGCTCATACTACATCACAGTTGGCTCGAGTAACATCACTGATGACATCACAATTGCCTGAGTGACATCACCGTTGTGCAATCGCAGTTGCTCAAGTGACATCACAGATGACATCACAGTTGCTGAGTGACATCACTGAAGAGATCATAATTGCTCAAGTGACATCACTGATGACATCACAATCGTGACTGACAACCACAGACACCACCACCACAGAAACAAAAGGTCCTTACACATCGGAAGCGTTTTTTCCGTGCGATTAATTCGCACCTCAATAATATTTTCCGAACCTATATCAGTCAATGCAACCGTGCATACCAACGGCGAAGTTTCGCTGAGCGTTATTGCGGTGTTTATTTTTTCGAACCACGGTCGATTTTTCAGAAATTCGCTTCCGACGTGTGCACATCTGTGGCTGTGATTGACAGGTGGGTCAAAACTCGCATCGCAATTTCGTGCCGTATATTCGCATCGCTCTTGATGTGTAAGGCTGGCTTTACACGGTGAAACTTGCACGCAACTAGTTGCAGGTTGCAAGTTGCATGCAACCCAATTTCCATGCAACTTCACAGTTACACAAAGCAATTAAAAAATAATCAAGTCTCGTGCAACTTGGCAGTTTCTTCCAGCAAAACTAGCTAGCTAGATTGGTCATTTTTCATCTATTGTATGGTTTTCTTCTTTTTTCAAGTGAGAATTGTCATTCTGCATCTTTGTATCGTATTTCATATCGTTTTCTCGCTGGAAAATATCAATTCGGACTCGGAGGTGTTGTATCGGTTTTTCTTCTGGCACTGGCTGGCTGGTTGGCTAGCTAGCTAGCTACTTTGTTAGTTAAAATATGGCTGTCCCGGGCCCCGAGAATAGGAAGAGAGCTATTAGTGCATTAATACTCATGGATATGTTGGAGGAGGAGGAGGAAAAAACACAACATGAAAAAAAAGTTAAACGTATGTGGGTGAAGGACTGGCTACTTAAAAGACATACCAGTGGATCGTTTCACACTCTTTTCAAGGAGCTTGATCCAATGAGCCTCCGGTGAGTGCATTGTTATTATTTTTCTCAAATTTATTGATTGATTCAAGGAAAATAAATAAATAAATAGCTCGTTGTTGCCACCTTGTGACAACAGTATGAAATTGTAGCTTCATATATAGATAACTGATTATCATTAAAACATATATAGCATAGCATTGAACAGTTATGTGATCACTATACTTCACAACATGTTAATATTATTATTTTTAACCCATGTAGATCCTGGCTCCGCATGGATCAGAATACATTCAATGCTCTGGGATGCTCATCAAACATCTGAAGTTCGTTGCGGGTGTGACCATGTACGGCCGAGTTACAAACCGCTTTCTGTCTGGCCAGTAGGGGGCGATCTGCCTATCACTCCAAATTGTCATGTAGATGTGTTCCGGCTGGGATGGTCATCAAACATGTGAAGTTTGGTGCGCGTGTGAGCATGTAGGGGCGAGTTACAAACCACTTTCTGTGTTGCCAGTAGGGGGCGCTATGACTATAAATGGATATTGACATATAGATGTCTACAGGCATGGACACTTATGCATGACACGTTTGGAGCAGATTGGACAATCTACAATAAAGTTACTCCAACTTCCTGTGTGGCCAGTAGGGGGCGCTCTGCCTATAACTCCAAATGGTCATCTAGATGTCTTCAGGCTGGGATGCTCATCAAACATGTGAAGTTTGGTGCACGTGTGAGCATGTAGGGCCAAGTTACAAACCACTTTCTGTGTTGCCAGTAGGGGGCGCTCTGCCTATAACTCTAAATGGTCATCTAGATGTCTTCAGGCTGGGATGCTCATCAAACATGTGAAGTTTGGTGCACGTGTGAGCATGTATGTAGGGCCAAGTTACAAACCACTTTCTGTGTTGCCAGTAGGGGGCGCTATGACTATAAATGGATATTGACACATAGATGGCTTGAGGCATGGACACTTATCATGCATGACAAGTTTGGAGCAGATTGGACAATCTACAATGGAGTTACTCCAACTTCCTGTGTGGCCAGTAGGGGGCGCTCTGCCGATAACTTCAAATGGTCAACTAGATGTCTTCAGGCTGGGATGCTCATCAAACATGTGGATTTTGGTGCGCGTGGGACCATGTCCGGCCGAGTTACAAACCACTTTCTGTGTTGCCAGTAGGGGGCGCTATGACTATAAATGGATATTGACATATAGATGTCTTCTGAGACTGCGCACTGATTCAGACAGCCAGAGCCTATGTGATCAGCTGACTGGTTCTCAGCATTTTGATTGGCTGTTGCATGAAACTAGTTCCACAAAGTTGAGCGCTTTGCAACTGTTGCGGCTGAGTTTCACAGAAGTTTCAAGTGAGTTGCAGAAGGATTTATACCATGCAATTCATTTGCAACTTGGTTTCACCTAAGTTTCATGCAACTAAAGTTGCGTGCAAGTTTCACCGTGTAAAGCCAGCCTAAGGACCCTAAGACTAGGAATCTACGTGCTCAATTCCTAGGGTGGAGACTGGACTGACAGAGACACAGACACAGATAGACAAACACCGCTCACCCACCTAGGCGCCATCGTGCAACTGTGCGCCATCGGCTCATACCAGGAAGGATTTATTACATCACCGATGACATCACAATTGCTCGAGTGACATCACTAATGACCTCATAATTGCGGCAGACAATGCACATCACACTATTCAAGTAGAGTGTAATGTGCAAGCCCAGAGTACCATGATGTAGCTGTACTGAACCAAGTGAATAGGTTTGAGTGTTATAGATTCAGAACATAATAATTCCCAAGGCTCTCATGACAAAGTGTGCAAAGCATAAAGTGATATGGTTATGCAGATTATAAAGTCGAAAAAATGGTCTCTGCTTGACTAACAACAAATAGCAAATATTCATCACTGTTGAGGGCTGAGAAAGTGTTATTATGAGAGACTTATTGTGTATTTGTGTGAGTCTCAGGAGGGTTGTTTGTGTGAGTTGGTTGATCGCTCTTGGAAAGCAGCTTTGTAGATGACAGGTTATCTATATATTATAGGCTCAATGCACTGGTACTGTCTCCCAGACATTGCCTGGGTGGGCAGGGTTGATAACTGTCTTTTCTGCCCTTTTCGTCAGCCTGTTTTCATGCAGTTCCTTGAAGGAGGGCAGCTGGCAGCCAATGATCACCTCAGTTGGGCTGACATCACACTGGAGATGTGCTGACATCACACTGGAGATGTTGTGCTGACATCACACTGGAGATGGCACTTGGAAGATGAAGAGGTGGAGCAGAACCACATGCTGACGAGACATGAGAATACTTTTGATTGTTGATCTGTAATTGGAGCAGGACTGGTAAGATAGCCTTTTCCGGCCCCATTTTATGGGACATGGCTTGGCGAGGGTGGCCCCCTGGGAACTTGAAATATTGAGTTCACAACGGACTGACTGAGCATATTATACTCCAGGTTGTTGACAGCACATCCTGGTGGGAAGACATCACATGTTCCAGAACAATGCCATGTCCGTGGACGATCATTAGTCCAAGCAATAATGGCTCGTGAAGAAGAAGGTGACAGCACCTTTGTTTCAGGATATTTCATATTGGGCATCAGAATATTCAAAGTATGGGTGGTACAGTAGGGCTGATGGGAGAGATATACTACTCAGACCCAAATCTGTGAAAGAAGCTGCTTTCATGTGAGGTACTATAATGAACTGTGACATTTGTCAGAGGTGTGTCCTGTAGAAGTGAAGTTCCTGAATACAAATGATGGTTTGGTGTGGTAACTCTGGGTTTATGTCCAGGGAATACCAGACTTATCCAGTTACAAATATTGAACCGATTTGATTGGGGACCTAGGCAGATTGGACAGCTCAGCTGAAGGAGGACTCCATGTTGGAGATGTCCACTCAAGGCACACTGGTCATGTTCTTTGGGGGGGAGGGGGGGTCCAAGGTACTAAAACCATTGGTTTAACATTCATGCAAGTGTTGAGAATATCATAGGAAGCTTCTACCCTTGACCGTTTATTCTGGGCGAGCCTTCTCTACTGCAAAATATTCCCTTGTTTAAAGTGGAATAAGTCCAGACTGCATAGACGACTCCGGCAATGGAAATCTGACTGCTATCTGACTGGTATCTTCTGCTCAGCAAAATCGCAGTTTATGAGAAAGTGTCCTTCTGTCTCAACCAGATTTTCTCTCTGGAAATGGGAAGGGTCATTTAGTCATGTGGAAGACCACTGAAGATGATATAGTATATTTTTGTCCCTATGTACTTGTTTTTAAAATTGTATTATTGTTCTTTGGGGATGTATTTGCTTCCAATTGTGATGTCATTGCAAATATGTCAGATGTCAGTGTTATTATTCTTTGTACCAGAAAATGTTTCACACCTAAAAAAGATACATGATAAAAAATGAGAAATATGTTGCAATTGATCATCCCTTTGCACAGTGGAAGCTTGTGGTAGATTACCTGTGGAGTGAGCAGAACAAACACAGGCCTTCAGGGCTCCAGTGCTCAAAGAGGCTTCCACACAAACCCATGTACACTCACACTAAACTCCTTTCATCTCTGATATATTCAAAGACACCATTCATAACTAGATGAGGTCTGATCATAAATGCGCCCCCCCCTCCAAAATCAGGCAAGTACGCTTTCTGCAGTGTTACAGTGTCTTGCAACAGATCAAACCTGCGTCCTGCTAGCTACATCATCAAGCAGATGTTGAACCAGTACACCCTGGGTGAGGTCATACCTCAGGAGAGAAGGGGGTCTGTACATCTGGAGCTGGCTGGAGCATTGTAAGTGATAGCCATCATGACATCACCTCTTCCTGGTCTGGCCTCCAGTCCAAAGACAGATCTGTAGGGCAAAAATAGACCGCTCCTCAAACAAAGCTGATGACTGATTTAGTTTGCTGCAAAAATAATTACACTGGCGAGCAGATCACAAGGACATTTAAGGTCAAATGTCATGGAGTAAAGGAGGGTTGTTGTTGTGGTACGGTGGCAGTCATTTTTAGAAAGGAGATTAGTGAAATGTTTTACGATACATGATATAAATATATAACAATAGGACACGGTGCTCAATGGGCAGCCTACAGTATATTCTTCTGACGCTAAATAAAATGAACGTTGCCACGGGGTTACAAATAACTCCTGTACGTGGAAATCACTTGCCGAAACTGTAGTAAAGATTTCAAAATGTTTCATGGGCTTAGGCTTACTGGCAATCTTCCAGCTGCGGCAGGTAGCATCCACAAATGAACTGTAGGAGACAAGTGGCCAAGCTGGGAATGCTTTTCCTCATGTGCTCTCTGGGAAAGCTTGAAACTGGACCCGGACACTGTGATGATGTCACCAATCTTCAATTGATCCCTGCGGTCGCAGCTGCCCTGTGACCAGGACATGTGTGCGTGTGTGTGTGTGTGTGTGTGTGTCATGTTGAAGAAGGCCGGGGGAAGTTTGATAGGGAGTTGGACAAGATCAGGCATTTACATTACAAGCTCACTTAACTGCCCAAACTAATTAGATAATCCTCTTTCAGCTCGTTCCTGAGCAAACCTATTTGGGCTTCCTTGTGTGTAAGCAGGGTGTCATATGTTGCTCTCAGCTAGCTAAGTGCACCACCCATCTCCCCCCCCCCCCCCTCCTTCGCCCTGGTTTTAAAGACCTGGCCCTTGGGGGAGACCCATCGATCATGACCATTTACCACAGTCCTCCCTCTCAGGAAATCCCAGCAACAGTCCTGCTCACCCCCCGTTAGCTGTCCACTGATACACTCTCCTTTGTCTCACTCTTTATGAGCCCACATGACAGTCCTGCTCACCCCCGTTAGCTGTCCACTGATACACTCTCCTTTGGCTCACTCTTTATGAGCCCACATGAGAGGGCTGAGGGTTATTTATTTTTTATTTTTTTTAACCTCTAGCTATAGTAGTGCTTTGCCTTGGGTGTAGGACACCAGATCACATCATTTTCACTCCACAACAAAATGTATATTGTTTTGACATGCATGATAGTTTGTCCTAGATAACATTATTCACATCTGTGATTCAATTCCAAATACAAATAAAGCATAATAAAATATATGCATCAGCATTGTGATTAGGTCTCCATGCTTGATTTAACCTCAAGTGAAATTGCACTTTGAGGATAACACGTTCCCCCACCAATAGAGGTCCATTTACATTTGGCATTAGAATTCCAAGGATTATGATAAAAATGCACCTAGATTGTGTTAATATACATTTAAACAGTAAATACTCCAAAGCAAGATTGAAGAGATATTTTCCTGAATGTAAATAGTCTGGAATAGTCAGGTTGTTACCGGTATCCACGTTATTCACACCTGATTAAATGTGGCTTGGAAGCCAACTTGGATTTCTTTGGAAAATGAGACATGACTGTTTCTGGAAAGTTATTTTTATTTTTATTTAACCTTTATTTATCCAGGGAGGACCATTGAGAACAACTTATTTTTCAAGCACGTCCTGATTATAGAGCAGTCACACATAATCATTGCCTCTTCATGAACAAAAATGTGTCTATTTTATTATATGCTTTGAGACATACACAACAACAGGGGTTTCTACACCATGACAGTCTAGAAGAAATTCCAAAACTTTTCCATTACTTCTTCATGATCCCCTTTCAAATTTCCATGACCAAATTCCCATGAAGTTTAAACAATAAGATGTTTTTCACTTGTAAAAATGATTATATATATATTTTAAGCGCTGCCAATAAAAAACATTCAGCTCAGCAGCCAACAATATTTTCCTTCAACAGAGAAGTCTAGACAGTTTCGGAGCCAATGAAAGCGTTTTGAGACATTTGACACTACTGTATTTTCAAATATCCAAAACTTTTCTTCCTTCTATCATCTCTCCAGGCCAACATAAATTTTGCTCTGATGAAGTTGTTGTTAACATCGCTTTTTGATTTCTTGCCATTCTCATTTATAAAATAAAGTGTCATGTGAACAGATAGACCTGTGCTCCAGTACAGAAGAGCAGTGAAGCTAGTGGTGCATACTGAGCCCATCTAGTGGTAAACTGTAGTAGATGGTAAAAGACCCAAAGACTACAAGCTCTTCAATTCCATGATTGCACATTGAGAGGATTTAGTGGCAGTCTGCTTGCATCAGAATTATTTTGGAAATGCTGTGACATCAACTGATCAAATATGCAATTTCTCAAACATTTATTCTAATGAGCATAATGAGACAATTTTGATATGATGCACTTGTTTCTCAGTTATAGAGTGGTGAGCTCCCTCTTGTGGACAAAAGGATCAATTCAATTCACATATTAAAGAAAACATGATACCATGCACAGGGAATAAGTTGATTTATTCATTAGATATTCTCTTTAAAATAACAGGCTTTGTTTTTTGTGTGAATCTGGCGATGAAAGACTCCTTTGAGTCCCAAAGGCATGTATGTGTGTGTATACATAAATCATATATGAGTACTGGTCTGCCAGCCAAACAGCAAGAGCAAGGGCTTTTAAAGCCAGTGTTCCCCATCCCGTTCCTCAGGGACACCCCAGATTTATAATGTTGCTAGCACTGGGTCACCTGATTACAAGAGTTCGAAGAATTCAGCGGGATGGATTGGATTTGTGCCAGAGCCGAACTTCTTCCTATGTCCATTCAGTAAATGACCTTGAGGAGCGGCGTGAACTTCTTCCTATGTCCATTCAGTAAAGGACCTTGAGGAGGGGAGTGAGAAACCATTGAGCCTAGGGAAGCCTGCTGCTGGGTCTCTCTGTTTCTCCTCCACAGTAGATGAGGCGTTGAAGGACATTGGAGTTCTCTCTCTCTGACTCTCTTACGGAAGGAATGGGTTTTTAGTCATCCAGGAAGAAGTAGTTGCCACTCTTCTTCTGCTCCATATCCTGAGAGGATGATGATGATGATACAGAGATGTGGTGAGGTAAGAGAGAGAGGGGAAGGTGTCCAATTCGGGTTTACAGTTTGAAGTAAACGCTCAAATGCAAAAATCTGCCAAACAAATCAAAAGACAGCTAAAACCTGAGTTTATACACAGCATCCCATACCTTTATGGAGTTCAACTTGTTGATTCTTGGTCGGAAGTTTTTCGGGTCTCGCCTGAATGTGATCTTCAGCAGTGATAAAAACCTGTTCATCCCTGCAAGTAAGGTCTGTGGCCTGAAAAATGACATGGGATTGAAGCCATTTGAAGCTGATTTACTCAGACTAATTTCTCATTGTCCTCTCATTTCTTAGGTTAATGTGATATCTGAGCATGTATTTCAATAGCTTAAAGCGATATTTCACTTTAGAATGAAGTTTCAGACAAAAAAGACATTTGCGTTTCTAGTGCACATAGATTTCAATTCAAATTCCACATTGTACTGTTGCACGTTCTATTATTTCTTGTTATATTGTTTGTGCAAATAAACAACTAAAATGAAACTAAACTACTGTACATGTGAAATGGCTCCATGATTTGCTCTCACTAGTTAGTGTTGATACACTATACATCCACAACACACCAGCTATAGCAGTGTCTTAAGTAGGGTTGCACAATATCGTTTCAGCATCATCATCACAATGTAAATTTACTCAACAAATTAACTCAACACACAATAAATTTACTCAACAAATTAACTCAACACACAACTCAAACACCTCATGCTACAGTTTATATTTTTGCTGCTTGACAACACATGGAAACCCCACATGGTTGTCATTTTCCATGAACTAGAGAAGTCTGTCTGATATAACATAATTTACTCGGATTTAAGGGTTTATTATCACACTACTACATCAGCCAGGCAGGTTATCCACTAGGCCACCTTCTTAAAGGGGCAAAACTTGTGATAGAGCTATTCCAGACATTTGGTGAAAATTCCTGTATTTTTTTCATATTTCAATATATATCGCAGAAACGAAATATATTCCAATGTCCGTTTTTTTCGTGCACCCCTACTTACGAGCCAGCAGTGGTGCTCTTGGAGGGAATACCGTCAAACACGATGACGCGGTCTGCCAGGTAGGTGGCCATGATGAAGTCGTGTTCCACTACGAAGGCCGTCTTATGGGCGTGGAGGATGAATCTAGGAAACAGACGTAACGTACATCACACTTCTGTCATCAGCAAGATCTGCTCAGAAGCATTGCGTTGTCTACGCCAGAGGTTTTGAAAGTGTGTGTGTGTGTGTGTGTGGGGGGGGGGGGGGGGGGGGGGCTCCCGAGGGGGGCTCCACACAGTTTCAGGGGAGGCTCAGTGAATAGAAGTGAAAAAATATTACATTAGTTATTACATTAGTCACCAAAATAGCCTAAATGTGTGAGATTTGGTTAAAGAGATATACAGTAGTTTTGGTGATTACTGTTTTTCCCACTTTCCCAGAGTCAAAAACTAAGAAACAAATGAATGCCTTCAAACAGACCTTTTTTATGTATTTGGTGTAGTCTGAAGTCAAACAGCAATATCAGGCTATCTTGGCTCAATTGTTGCGTGTCTGGAATCAAATAACATAATCATGATCCAATAGGCATCCAGGAATTGAGCGAGACTAAGCAAGTAAACTAACGGGGAGGAAGGGGGGGTCGGGGTCCCAAGCTTTGTCTGAGGGGACGCACACAGTCTCAGACTTTGAAAACCCCTGGTCCATGCGACAATGCCTTTTACCGTTTGATGACCTTGGCCGCCACGAGACGCTGCTCTGAATCCAGGTAGGCAGAGGGCTCGTCTATCAGATAGAGGTCAGCTGGTTTGCCCAGAACCAGGGTCAGGGCCACCCGCTGCAGTTCACCTCCTGAAAGGATTTGGACCTAGAATCAGCGCATGCACCAATGCACACGCACACGCACACACACACACACACACACACACACACACACACACACACACACACACACACACACACACACACACACACACACACAGTATGCTATGGTAAGAGTCAGGCTGAGGGGAGCAATGAGCCACTGGTGGTTAGACTGAATAAAAAAACATTATCTTCTGTTTGATACTCACGTCGTGGTCAATGATGCTGTCGATCTGCATGGGCTTCATGACATCTGTGATAAACTGAGGCTGTGTGAGGGCATCACGGATCTTGTTGTGAAGCAGGGCCCGTACACTGCCCTACAGACACATTAGTGGACTTTGTCAATTGTTAGGTCACACTGGGGAAATTAGACCTTAAACCCGATGTACACCAGATGCGGTACGGCTCCGTGTGGATCCGGTACAACTGCCAGAACAGACTCTTGCCCATGTTAATAGATAAGCAATACATGCTTTACGAAAAAACTACACACCTGTTCTATTTTTGTCAGATCCCGCATGCATCTGACAGATCACATGCGTGTGGGTCTGTTCAGGCCGTGCACGGAGCCGTAACACAGCCGGTGGGCATAGGCCATTACGCTCAGGCTGAAACCTACTTTGAATTTAGGACTGATTTTCTGTGGTTTGACGCTGACATTGAGGAGAGGCACTTCACCTGAAGGGGAGAATAAAAAAGAAATGTTTTATTTATTTATGTTCTTAAAAATATAAAGAAAAAGTAAATCATGTACAAAGGGTTAAATTATTTAACCTCCTTACCTCCTTCATCTGGTCTAAGAAGCCCAGCCAGCATTTTGATGAATGTCGTTTTACCTGTCCCTAAACACATTTTTTTTTATTAGTGTTTAGACATATGATTCTTTAAACTGCAACACATGTGCACACAAATCCATCCATTACCGTTCTCTCCCAGCATGACCATGATTTCGGAGTCGGTGAACTCTCCCTCCAGAATCTCCAGGGAAAAGTCACCCAGGGTCTTCTTCATGTTTGGATAGTGGTAGCGGGACAACTTCTTGACCTCCTCCTCACTGGCCGTCTCAGCTACCTTAAACACCAGTGAGGTCTCTCTAAAACGCATATTCTCTGTGGGCACGTAGCCGTCCAGGAAGATGTTGATGCCTGACGTGAAGAGAAGGAAAATAAGTAAGGCGTTCTTTTAGTGCTTTTAAAAGGGAAACAAGGGGATAGAGTGTTTTAGTTTTATTTATTTGCACATATTAAAATCAGAAAGTGTATGTGTAATGTATGTATGTGGGCTATGTGTGATTCATCAGGGAGATTCAAAGTTTAGATTTTGTAAGAGTTAAGAGATAATACTTGTTTGGCAATATTGATATGAGTGTTCCATAGTACAGCACCTCTGTGTAGCGTATTGAAAATTGGTTATTAGTAGTGCGACAGTAGCGGGGGTGAAGGTGATCTGAGTGTCTTGTATAGTTGTATTATGTGTATGTACGTTAGAATTTTGTTGAGACAGGTGTGTATATACATTTATAGACAAAGGTGCACACTTGGAAGTGTGTTGGTATCATATATGGGGAGTATTTTGAGATTTTCTTTTGAAAGAGGAGCTGATGGTTCGCATCTGTTAGATCATGTAGCCAACCTAACATTTCTTTTGTATGAGTGCTATTTTATTTTATGTTTTGTATTGTATGTAAGGTTCTGTCCAAAGTGTAGTGTCAGCAGCCATATCACTTGTGTGGAGAAACACACACACAACTTGAAGAATACAAAGAGGCCAGTAGTGGGATAAGCTAGCTACCTTCCCTGACACTGAACGGCATGGTGACCACGCCGTACGCACCAGGAACCCCATAGAAACAGCAGATGAAGTCAGACAGGTAGTCCAGGACACTCAGGTCATGCTCCACCACGATGATATATCTGTGGGGGATAGAAGATCCATCCTTTCAGGCAGGTAGGACCCAGTTGAATAGCTCCATCCATCTCCTTCCTCGCAGTAAACATCCTAATACAGAGCTATTTTTGTCACTGACCTGTCTGGGCTGATGAGGGAGCGGATGGCGATGGCAGCTCTTAAACGCTGCTTAACATCCAGGTAACTGGACGGCTCGTCAAACATGTAGCTGAGGATTGAAGAAGAGACGTGCAGTGAAATAGTAGTGTGATCAGTTCGTAACTGTACAAATCAATTATGAGACCAAGCTTTTTCAGTCGTCTGGTTCAATCCATCAGTAGAAACTGATATGGTGTACTAAACACAATGGGCCTCACGCAAGAACTGAGCATATGCATGAATTTGGTCTTAAAATGTTTGTATGTACATCACTATATTGGAATTCAGCAATATTCTATTTATTATATATAATTTAAATTAGTTCATCATAGGTAAGATCAAAATGTAAGAATGCTGGGGAACGCTCTTATTTCAGTATGCACAAATCTTGTCGTGCTTTCTGCCAGGGTTCAGAAGGTCAATGTAAAAGCTTAGTTAGTACACATTATGAAAACACTTAAGAAAAGAACACCAAGTCAATTTGCTTGTATGTGGCCGAATAAGAATTCTGATTCTGGATCTGCAATGTGGACGGCACACTGATGCTAAAGACATTAAGAGAAAGCAATAAAGATTCTGTTGATACATTTATTTTTGTTTCCTTTATCCATTACACCATCAATAAATCTCGTCTCCTAAAAACTCCTAAAAATATTAAATTGATTTGAAAAGGGCATCTGAACTGTAGAATAAATAGGCTAGCCTAGATTCTGCACTAAGGATCTATAATTGTGATTGCTTCTTACCATCATTCTCAGCTCTTCTGATCGAGCAGTATGTTGGGGTGCTCGAGGGTGGTGCTGGGCAATAAAACAATATTGATAATTCTCCTGATTAAATTTTTCTATAATGACTAAAGCAGAGTTTCTCTCAGGAACCGAAGGATAATTCTGATTTTCAACCAGGGCTTTATTTTCCCAGTCAATCACAACAATTAATTGTGTTCAGAATTTGATCACTTACTTCACTGTACTGTAGGTGAAGCTTGGGGCACATACTCCTTACTTACTCCTTACTTAAGGACTTACTTGTCCGTTACTGCATTTTGTAAGAAGAAATTTAAGAGAGAAATACGAAACAAAATCCATGCTTGAGGCCCATTGATAAAACATATTAGTACAAGCCTTGATTAGATCTTGTTGGAGCCTCAACAGCAGACCCTGATGAATCTTACATTTCAGGTGTCTGGGTAGAGGTAAAAGCACTCACCTACCACCGCGGAGACCCGGGTTAAATTCCCGGCAGCGGTACTTCCGGCTTGGACAGACATTCCTACGGACATGGGTGGGAAGCCGGTCGTGTCGTGTCATGGTCGCTGTACTAGTGCCTCCTGGCCCTCCTCTGGTCGGTCGGGCAAGCCTGTTCAGGGGGAGGGGAACTGGGGGGAATTGCATGATCCTCCCATGCGCTATGTCCTGCCGGTGAAACACCTCGGTGTGAAGTGATCAGAAGCGGCAGGTGACTGCACATGTATCGGAGGAAGTTAGTTTACAACCCAGATGGGCAGAGGGGGTGGAGCAATGGCCGGGACAGCAGAGGGGATTGGCCGAGCACAATAGACCCTTCTCACGGGGGCCATTTTGTGTCGAGAAGCCAGGGTAAACACAGGTGCAAGCAAAACACTAATGAGGGTTTCCAACTTCCATGATTGGAATTTGGAAACCCTCATTAGTGTTTTGCTTGCACCTGTGTTTACCCTGGCTTCTCGACACAAAATGGCCCCCGTGAGAAGGGCCTATTGGTGTGAAAATGGGAGAAAGAAGAAAAGAAAAAAGAAAGGAGAAAAACATACATGTCGGCCTTCTGGATGCAGACAACGGCACAGGCAAAGCGCTGCAGCTCCCCTCCTGAGAGTTTCTCCACATTTCTGTCCCTGAGATGAGTCAGATCTGAGACAGAGGGAGGGGATTATAATGAGAAACAGAGAGGAAAACTCCACTATAATAAACAGCTGCTGACCGAGTGCTTCTCTGTAAATCATTGATAAAATAACAGATTCCATGAGCAATGAAATGCGAAAGGCTGTTCTGATCAATGTAAGATGCTATCCTAGACCTTAAGACCTAGATGACTGAAACAGACTGGCTGCACTATGCCACTATTATGCTCTTTCAGCCCTCACTGACTGGCCCAGTGAGCTCATGTGACACAGGACATCAGCAAACAGTGGGACAATAAGGACATTATAGTCCCATTGCATTTTGGACACTAATAAACTGCTGATCCAATAAACGTGAGTCTCAACATACCAAGCTGCTCAGAGACCACAGCCTCAGTTTTGGTCTCATCGTTCTTGCTCAGGATGGAGCCGACGTTTCCCTGGTGACAGAGTGAACAGCTATCAGCCGCGGGGATATTTTAACGATCGTATTTACAAACCACTATCCATTCACACAGAAATGCAATTTAGTTTCTCCAGAATTCTTACCATCTGATCACTGCAAACAAAAAAGTCACTTGTCTTTGTTTTTTTCTTCTTCTCTTCAAAATTTTCAGTATTTTCTGTCAACATTTGTGGACCATGTTTTGATGCAATTTTTTTTAGACAAAGGCTGTATTTGAAATTATGTAATTATTCCAAAATAATTGTAATTACTGTATGATGAGGTAAATCTTCCACGACTTGTAAATGTAGTGACTGATTTCAGAATGAGGGGGCTTTATATGGCTAGTGTGGTAATAGGACCACATTGCGAGTAGTTGCAATATTTGGAAAGCGAAATTTTGATTTTGAGGGGAGAAATGAACAGAAATGAATAATGTGACTAGAAAAAATACCAGGAAACAAGTAATCTTGTAGCAACTGATGATGTATTATCTGTACTGCCAGGTAATATAATGACTAGACTTGTAATAACTTGTCAAAATTAACAAAATATTCCTCTAAATATGTTGAAAATGCAATGAACGCCTGTATTGTTGCCTGTAATAAATTCCCGAATAATAAAATAGTATTATTAGCATTAACCACTCTTTATCACTTCACACAAGGTGTGTAACACAATTCTAACTAGGGAAGTAATAATAGTGGCAAGAATCTTAATAATTTAGTGCATTCTTCTTATTCAATTGGATTATCACATCAGTCATTATTACATCAGTTGCCTTATGAAATACAAATCACTGAATAATGTATTATGTGTAATGTAAAAAGTAATTATGGAGAAAATTACAGGTGTTAGTACATTTTCAACCCATTTAACAATTACATTATCCACCAATTATTACTTTAACAGTTGCTACAATCCCCTAGCCTTGTAAACCAGCTGGTCACATGAACTCGCATTTCATTTTGCTCTAGCAGACCGTTTGGCCTCAAGCTTTCACGCAGTGTTTAGCAGTGGGCAGACGTTGGGCGGGTGTACTTGCCTTGACAGACAACTCCTTCAGCCAATCAGCGTTGGATCCAGTCAAACCCCAAATCCACTCGGGAGAACGGCAAAAACATATTTTCCGCAGAGAAACTCAACTGTTGCATACTCCTGTACTTGTTTAATTGTTGTTATTGAGTCTATTTCTGCAATAACTGCACTTGTATGTCTGTTCAAACTCGACGAACGTTGACATTACTCCTCAAGGCGGACAGGCACGGAGGCAGCCATTACTGTTTTCCCAGCGGCGTTCCTGATTGGCTGGTTACAATGTCAACTACGAGGCGGGTCGCTGATTGGCTCGTACGCTTTGCAGTTTCTGCAAATACCCTGCCAGGGCTTGAGGCCAGACGGTCTGGTAGAACAAAATGAAATGTGAGTTCACGTGACCGACTGGTTTACCAGGCTAACTATCCCCTTGGAAAGGAACAGAATTGATATGTCGCAAAACCATTCACTCCTGAAATGAAAATATGCCCAACCAGTGGTCGCGTTAACCAAATATTGTCTGTTTTTTAATGATTTTTTTTAACAATGACAGAAGAAATGACAGAATTTGTATGACCCTGTCTGTCAAAGGATAGGTAGGTATGAGAGATAACGAGAGATAACAAGAATGTCTAACGCAACCTCTGTGCCCAACACTACCATAGTTTGTAGTAGTGGTGGAAGTGAACTGACCTTGACAGTTTTGGGGATCTGGTCCACATACTGAGGCTTCACAATAGCCTTGAGGTTGTCCTCTAGGATCTTGGTGAAGTAGTTCTGCAGCTCTGAACCACGGAAATATGTGAGGATCTCCTGCCAGTCCGGGGGAGCCTAGTAAGACACAGAGCACATTAGCGGATTAAACAGATTTTAATAATAGTTAGCAAGTTATCACGCCAACAGACTTGTCACATAGACCCAGATGTGTGTTTGGCTCACAGCTCATCACATGCCACTCTACCTGCCCCCCCCCCCTCAATAAAACAAAAACACACAAACTTTACTTATCTAAGTTGATCTATCTAAGTTGATATGTACAGTAAATGTTATTCATCCAAACCCATTTGAATCTATGAATCTTTGACATAAAATGCTAAACTAGACACTCTTTCTCATTGTTTCTCAAGTGTTTCTTAAATTCCTTGTAATCCTTACATTTCACTGACAACAAAATCCAACGAAGAATAAAGATCTTAATCAGTTAATCAGCAAGGTGCTCAAAAACACACTATAGAGGGAACCTGTAGTGTAAGCAGCATTTAATTTTATTTATTTATTTTAACCATGTATTGTTCTTGACTTAATGTGTTCACAAGTGTCATACCAACACCCACAAGAAGAAATGGAAGAAGAGGTGGAAATAATTCCTAAAAACTTGCAGATTGTTCTTACAAATGTATATCACAGCCTGTAACATGACAAAAAAGGATAGAAAATAAACTGGGCTGTATGTATGTTATGCCACTGTCAGCTGCATGGTTATATTCAAACATAACTGGTCATGGAAATTATGCATTTTAATTTAACGTTTTATTTTATTTTTATGTTTAGGTACCACAGTGTGCAGAAATAGAGAAAGAAAAAAGGTGAGAACCCCATTTTTTACTGCATGCAGAACGCTGTGTCTTCAGGACCCTGGAGCTCACCCTATGTATGTATGTATCTAATGAGCCCAATTTCATTCAGATATCTTGATATGAGAGGTCAACGGACCCAATGAAAATAGTCATGCCCATTTACCTTTGTTAAAAACATTTTACCCCCGCTTCCGTGCGAGCTAGGATAACATGGTTGGAGCTACGTGTTCGTCTGGATTTCTAGTTTCCGTTTCTCCAAATATGAGAATCTTCGCAGTAGCTTACAAATTGAGCGTGCCAGACTTCGTCAAACACGGAAGTCGCGGCCCACTCATTTTCTGAGCTTCAACTTCAACTTCAAACATTTTGTGGCCCACTAGATTAGAGGGATTCAGTGGTTGAGACTGAGAAACACCGCTGTAGACTGTACTACTGTAGTGTACACTGTAGACTATACTACTGTACACTGTAGACTATACTACCTGGATGCCAATGAAGGTACTGTAGATCTGCCCGCTAATATACCAATTCAATTTATCTTTTTTATTCACCTCATGTAGAAGAGACAGTCTGGCTTGAGAGACTAACAGGAAGTGTAAATACAATCGGAAGTTCTGATTGTGTTTACACTTCCTGTGACTCATAAACCTAGTCTGAGTCTGACTCACATGTGAGTCTGACTCACATGTGAGTCAGACTCACATGTGAGTCAGACTAGTAAAACAGTCAGCGTTTTGAACAGGAAGTCGTGGCACAATGGGTCAAGTGGGCGGGGCTAGTGTCAAAGGACAACGGGAATGACAAACTTATGAACACTCCACTCACCTCAAACTTTCCAAGGTTGGGTTTCAGTTTTCCAGCCAGAATCTTCAGCGCTGTAGATTTCCCAATTCCGTTGATTCCCACCAGTCCCAGCACCGCTCCGGGCCTGGGGACTGGCAATCTGGAATTCCACAGGACAAAAGACACATTTAGCAAACAAAGCTAGTTAAACAGTAGAAGATTAGATAGTAAGGTAAACAAGCACAATTCACTGATTCCACACATATTGAGCTTGAACCCACCTATGCAACATGAAGCAGTTGGCACAATATCTGTGAGTGGTCTGATTCTCAAGGCTGACTGGCAGGTTGATGATGGTAATGGCATTGAATGGACATGCCTGTAAATGAAAACATCTGCTCAAGTTCTTCAACTGCACATCAGAATCCCACGTTCTTTTTTTGCAGGTTTTTTGATTTAGTTCCAAAAAGATACAAACACCAGGTATCAGATATCAAATATCAGAATAAGAGGCATGATCATTACATTGGCAAGTACATGAATAAGTAGATACAGAAATATTAAAACAAATGATAACAAACAAACAAACAAACAAATGCAGGAGAGGTTATGCAGGGGGGGGGAATTCAATCAAGTGTTTGAAAAAAGTTACCAAAGTCAGTATAATCCCCAAGGATTATAACGCCAACTTTGGTAACACTTTATTTGGATAGTCTGGCTACAGAGATTCTAGAGAGTATTTGTAACATTTCAACAGCTATTAGTTGACATTCAACAATTCAACTGTCTGTACAGTAAATGTTTAACAGATTGTAGAGTGTGGCAATTCATGAACATACCTACATATTCACAGAATAATTTAGTAGCTCCGGGTGATGAGAATCAGGTGTGTGGAACGGGAAGGAAACAGAATCTGTTCAACATCTACAGACACACATCTACAGACAAAGTGAAACAGTTGAATTGTTGAACGTCAACTAATAAGCTGTTGAAATGTTACAAATCCAGTACTCTGTGTAGACTCTCACTCTCAATGTAGGCAGACGATCCAAATACAGTGTTACCCCAAGTTCAGTCAATTGACTGAAATAAGACTTTGAGACAACTTACCTTAACACACATTCCAGATCCAATACAGAGCGTCTCAGAAATCATAGCAAATTTGCTGTCAGGTGTGACTTCTATGCACAGTTTACCTGGAGGAGGCACACCAAAAGAGAGGGCACGGCACACAGAGGTTTAAGATTAACAAACTGGAATGAGGGAAAAAACACCGATAACTGAGATCCACCTCCAGAGGCTTGAGGTCTCCTACCCATTCGGACCACCGGGCAGATCTTCTTGCATGCCAGATTGGATTTCTTTGGCTTGCACTTGTCATGGTTGACGATAGCAATTCGATGCCTACTCACTGACATTCTGCCTGCCTGTTATAGGCTATCCAGAGCCTAACAGAGCCTCTCCAACACAGCTGCTGCCCTGCAGACACACACAGGGAGGGGAAGTGATGGAGATCAGGGTTCGAGTTATGTGGGGGGCCAATGGGGGCTGAGCTCCTGTACGGAGAGACTGAGACACCATGAACACATACACCTGTGGGGGTCTAACATTACGTACCAACAACCATCACTTTAATGACAAATAATGCATTTTTAAATTTAATTAGTAGCATTTATGTTAACGAGATTAATAGGCTAAAAGAAACATGTTTTCAGTATTCCAAAAGAACGAAGCACCATATTATCTTGTTGTGAATGACAGTGTGCCTGCACTTCATCACCTTGGACAGCGCCGTTTGTTGTGTGGGGTGCGAAAATGGGCTGCTGACAGGCTGTGTGTGTGTGTGTGTGTGTGTGTGTGTGAGAGAGAGAGAGAGAGAGAGAGAGAGAGAGAGAGAGAGAGAGAGAGAAAGAAAGAAAGGAACTGTTAGATTAATGATCAGTTAAGTTTCTCATCATAACCGTGGTGCTGACCGCACTCTAGTAGTGTTGTCAAGTGGAATGGATGTTGAGGCTGCACATCTGGCTGCCTTCAGGCCCTATGTGTTCATGGCCATGCCCATGAGGTGGACATTGCTCCGTTTAAAAATATAGATAGGGGAAAGTTTGAGTTGTCTTACATACGTGAGGACAGGGAACTTCATAGAAAGCATGCATCTGAGAACTGAGCAAGAGTTGTTATACATATTTGATAATAATAAGTCGATGCGCTATGCATTGAATGCCTATGCTGAATAAGTATGTATTGGAAATATGTAACCACGATGTGTTGAAGAAGAAATGTCTTACTTGTTGCTGTTGAGAGCTAATGGTTATTAGGAAAACTGTAACTGCACATAAACTCAGGGTGTAACTGTAACCAGAGATGTGGTTTTAGATTGTGAGGGAATGTGGTCGGTGCCTGGGTTGAAAAATGAGTGCTGGAAAAGTACTAGAATGAGAGGAAGTGAGATTTTAGTTCATGTGTGTGTGTGTGTGTGTGTGTGTGTGTGTGTGTGTGTGTGTGTGTGTGTGTGTGTGTGTGTGTGTGTGTGTGTGTGTGCGTGTGTATGTGACTCTTCATAATGAGATTCTACTGTTTGTTTGACAGACATAAAATAAAACAAATATGAAAGCGCTGACCAACGTCACACAGAATGTCGTTGTAATAATAAGGACATGACAGTGTGGTTGGTGCTGGCCAGAGAGCCATGTGCTGTCTACACACTCCCTGTTATGAAAGTTGCAGACATCACGTGACAACAGGACGGGGAAGCACTGTTTGGTAACCATCCATGTTTGGTAGCTGTAATGTTACATCACCAGCTGTGCATTATGGAATCGTTACATTGCAATTTCTCCATCATCATTAGCCACAGTGTGTATGTATATATATAGGCTACAGTGCAGTAGGCCTATACATGCTGAGTGATAAACCACTGATGATCACACTGACACACACAGCAACAGTTGGTACCTACTGCTACTTTAACATTATAAGGCAGGCAGGCAGACCGAAATCACGCGTATAATAACAGTTATTGCCTGCTGAAGTAACGTTAACGTTACCAGCTAACTAACCCATGATGCTAAGCAGGAGTCTACTGTAGCTGAATCATGCGTCTGTTAATCAAACTCACCTCCTATCCCAAATGTAATGTCCGTGACCCTGCTATGATATGCAAGAAGAAACTCAATTGGCAATTCTGATGGAACGTCAGGACTCCAGGAGCAGTCGCGCGCCCATGCGTAAAACCTTGGTCACGCCCACAACACAAGTCAAGTCACTGAAGTTGTAAGTTGTACCCCCCCACCGCCCCCCCCCCCCCCCGCACGCCCTTCCCTCTTCCACTTCCTTCCCTTGTCGACCACTAACCTCGCGTCACCAGGCTCTTCTCGGCGAGTCGACCACGCACCACCACACCACCACAAACACACGTGCACGCACCGCACGCACACAAACAAACACAAACCGAGCTGCAGCATCATCTACGTTTGACGTCTACGGTCTCGCTGCCTTTTGGTGCCAGCCAGCAAGCCAGCCAGCCAGCCAGCCAGCCAGGTAACATCAGCCTCAGTCGCCAAACTAACTAGGCATTGTTTGTCTCTGTTGTGAAATTAAACCACTATTAAAACATCTCAATACAGCGGCAACCTGTACCAGCCACTTAGCCCACTGCCCACCTGCTTAACAAGCTAGTCGATCGATCGATCAATCAATCAATCAATCAATCAATCAACCAACCAATCAATCAATTATTTTTGACAACCGAGGTCGGTGGAATTTGTGTCGCTAGCATACTATGGCCACCTGTAGTCTAGGGAATCTGTGAGAAAAAATGACCCAACCTTAAACAAATTGCAACAGAAATTATTTGTGTTGTATTCAGCTCTTGAAACCTTCCAATTTAACATACTGAAAATCCCAGAAAATCCCAGTAGTGGAACATTCTCAAAATTGGCATTGTCTCCACAAAGGAGGTGATGTTTTCGGTGCCGTTTGTCTGACCGTTTGTCTGTTAGCAGGAGGATTATGGCAAAACTACTGGTGGGCCGATTTTCATGAAACTTGGTGGAAGGGTGTAGCGTGGGCCAAGGAAGAACCCATTACATTTTGGAGCGGATCTGATCCGGGTCGGCTCAACGGAGGGGGCGGGGCTAGGGTAAAGAGTCCGTCACTAGGGATAGGAAGGTCGTAGAGAGTCTGGATTCGAGAGGTGGATAGGGGGCATGGACATGTGTATAGGGGGAGTGTATGTGGGAGGTGGGAGGGGGTGTGGTCAGGAAAGGGGTGGGGCTAGGGAAAAGCTCTACCAAACATACTGTAACATAACAAAACAAAACATAAAAAATGTAAGTGTGGCTAATATGTTCTAATAGTTAGTGGAAAAGGGTGAGTTTTCATGCACATCTTGTTCCCTCAGACAGCCATCGCAAACCATAACTTCATAGTCATGTCATTCACGAGTCTTGCATTGGAGGCAATTTGATTTCGGCAAGGCACAGCGCAAGTTGTAGCTCAAACATGCAGACGAGTGGACAGGTAGGCTAAGTCTCCATATCCGAAGGTTATGGGTAAGTTGACCGCCATTTATTGTCTGTTACCAATGACAGTCATTGTCTGTTACCATTCAAAGTAGGCTAGCTTAATAAGCACTTACTAGTTAGCTATAATAGGTATAGCTTAATAATAGCTTATTAAGATACTTGTACTATCTGTTATTCATTTTCTTTGTGCAAATAAACAATAAACAAACATAAATAAACAATAAACACTTACTCTGGAGATGATGTAGCCTACCACTTGTGCTCTTCTCCCTACTTATACTCCAACCACTTATAAAGCCTCAGCCAGGCGGTAATGCAACATAAAGGATGCCAACTGCCATAAAACACCACAGAAGGATTTATTACATCACTGATGACATCACAATTGCTCGAGTGACATCACTGATGACATCACAATTGCTCAAGTGACATCACTGATGACATCACAATTGCTCAAGTGACATCACTGATGACATCACTGATACATGACAATCATGACATCACAATCGTGGCACACACACCGCCCGCCCACTTATTGGACCATAACATCAGAACCATTGATGGCCACAACACATTCCATGTTATGGGCATTATAGCTGGAGTTACACCAGAGAGCCAAACCAGTACCTCTGATAGCTGTGACATAGCAGCAGTTGGACACATCAATATCCGAAATCAGAGACCCCCTGGCCTTTCATCCATGTCCTATGGGAGAATGCCACAGGTGTGTGATTCTCATGAACATGGTACAACTCTTAGCAAAACTCAATCAAGTAGGATCTAATTTCACCATTCAAATTGAAATTATAATCCACTAGGCATCTTGCACGCTACGCGAGTTCGCCTGCCTTGCAGCTCGCTGAGCTAGCCCTGCAGCTCGCATAAGCAGCTGCTTCGCATTGGAGGCAATTTGATTTTGGCAAGGCACACAGCGCAAGTTGTAGCTCAAACATACAGACGAGTGGACAGGTAGGCTAAGTATTCTCCATATCCGAAGGTTATGGATAAGTTGACCGCCATTTATCGTCTGTTACCAATGACAGTCTTTGTGTGTTACCATTCAAAGTAGGCTAGCTTAATAAGCACTTACTAGTTAGCTAATAGCTTACTAATAGGTATAGCTTAATAATAGCTTATTAAGATACTTTCAAAGGTACTATCTGTTGTTATTCATTTTCTTTGTGCAAATAAACAATAAACAAACATAAATAAACAATTATAGCTGCTGCGCAGCAATGGGTCGTGGCCGGGCAAGTCTCAAGGCTTTGAGCTAGAGTCCCCAAGTCAAGGCTGAAGTCTTTTAGCTATACTCCAAGTCAAGTCTCATGTCTTTGGTCACAAGTCCAAGTCAAGTCTCAAGTCTCTTATGGATGAGCGTTCTATCATCTGCTTCTGCTGCATGCCATCCAGTCTGCTTAGAACATTGCATAGCTAAAACTAAGGGATTCAAAGCAGGTTCAGGTTTCTTTGCAGCATGTAGCTTTTTCATCATCTGATTCCGTTTTTTGTTGCGAGGCATCTCACAACAATACAAGTAGGAATCAGTATTCACAAACAAAAGTAGTAGTTACTTGCCTGTTGCCTCACTGTTGTAGCGTGGATGAGGTACTGGCGGAGTTGATGTTAGATGGAGAGGGAGGCTGAGCGATTAATAGCCACCTGGGGAGTTTGTATCTCTTCGGTCCTACGCTGCAGGTCTGTGGGGTCACACAACTGATATACCAGCAGGAGTTGCTTTTTCGTCTTATGAACAGACTGGATGCTTGCTGGTGGTGTTTTATGGGACTGGATGCTTGCGTGTAAAAACACACACTGCTTCCACTTATATAGGGTGAGCCAGGAAGGATTTATGACATCACTGATTACATCACAATTGCTCGAGTGACATCACTGATGGCATCACAATTGCTCGAGTGACTGATGACATCACAAATACAACCTATTAACCTATTTTTGGAATGCCTTTGGCTATAAGTGTACCAAATTATATGCTTTTAAGCTAAATACACAATTGTTATGCTTAACTGCCCCACTATAGGCTAGTTACTTTGTCACTGGCAACTGAAACAAAATAGGTTAACAGTCTGCAATCATGCATGGGATCCCACGCGCGCATCTCTCACATGCACACAGGGCCGTAGCTAGCTATGAGGACGGGGAGGTCCGGACCTCCCCTAATATTTCAGAGATTTTTTTAATATTTCAGAGTCAGTCTAAGACTCTTTCATTTTTTTTTTTTTTTTTTTTAGCCTTTATTTAACCAGGTTTGTCCCATTGAGATCAAAGATCTCTTTTACAAGAGAGACCTGGCCAATAAACAGCAGCAACACAAAGTTACAACAAACAAACACATAAACACATACAATTGAAAAACATTAAAATGATCAAATAAAACATTTGCATACAGACAGCCTGTTCTCAAGAGATTTTACCATAGCCTTAAAACCATTTAAGGTTACTAAGCTATTAAGTTTAAGATCAGACTGCAGACTGTTCCATGCGGTGGGTGCAGAGAACCTAAAAGCTTTCTTCCCCAATTCAGTTCGGACTTTGGGAACAGAAAATTGTAGAGTGTCCTGAGAACGAAGATTGTAAAAAAATAAAACAATCTGCATGGAAAACAGGAAAAGCATGAAAAACACGGGATCGCTTTTATTTTGAAACGAAAGGCAGGTCAGGCAGGAAGTCATCTGACGCCGCGTCCGCGGTAACTTGATTCTGAGAGAGCAGCAGCATGGTGGTGAGTGATGACTGTCTGTCTGCCTGGCGAGATAATTGAAGGTGAGCGAGCTGCGAGACAGTGAGCGAGTGAACGACAGACAGTGAGTGACAGTGACACACACTGACAGATTTTTTAGCAACAACCAAGAAAGTAAGTGTCTAGTCTGTCTAAGTAATGTTACCTGTGTGACACGTTGGGATGCTACTGGCTAATCATGCATGATGCCAATTGCCAAGCTCCCGAAGTCAGGTATGCAGGTGGCTATATGCATGGTTTCAGTTTCATGACCCAATAAGTAACAAAAAGAGGTGGTGTAAAGTTAAAAACAACATAATATATTTTATTTTATTTTTCAATCGTTCCTATCAGGAATAAATAAATGTCCCTCTGTATGTTTTTTTTTATTATCGATGATGACTTTGTGTGTTGTGTATGGCTTGGGTTGTGTACCTGTGTTTGTAGGTGTCATTTCGATATGAATTTGGCTAAAACAGTTTGTGTTTGTTAGTTACAATTATGTTGACAGGAGAGCTGAGCAGGTGGTGACATGAAAGAGAATATACTGAATAATGACATCACAACAGTATAATCCTAATGTTGATTTAAAATGATATATTACTCTAAATATGGCTTAACACATTGAGTGCCAGCCGTTTTTTCAATCCTGTAGGTAAGTTGTGCCAGGTTTTTTTTTGAGGATTCTGGCTCATTTTACAAGAGCCGAGGATTCTTTTCTGTTAAGACTTCGTGAACACCAATCATCTAAAAATAACTAATAGAATGTGTGCTTTCTCTGTCTAAAAGAGTTAGTTTGCAGAGTTAGTAGTTATGTAGATATTAGCCGTTGAGTACAGCATGGTTTTAGCGTCTGAGACAGGAAGCTGAGATAATCGCAGTTTTGTGAAATTCAATCAAACAGCCAGAACAGTCACCTGCCTGTGATTATGGGTGCCCTTGGGCAAGTCTGTATACTGTATTGTGTGTGTGTGTGTGTGTGTGTGTGTGTGTGTGTGTGTGTGTGTGTGTGTGTGTGTGTGTGTGTGTGTGTGTGTTCGCACGTTGCTCCGCGGCTCTGAGAGGAAGAGATCTCTGTCCGTTCTTTGCCCCCACAGCGTGTCTGTCTCCCACTCTGTGTGCTCTCTCTCTCTCTCTCTCTCTCTCTCTCTCCTCTCTCTCTCTCTCGGGACTAGAGAGAGAGAGAGAGAGAGAGAGAGAGTGTGTGTGTGTCTCCAAACTCCTCCCTCCGTCTGTGCTGCGGAGGGGGTGGAGGCTCCGCGGCCGCTCTCGGCAGTCTGGACTGTAAAAAAACTGGCTCGTTCGTGTCGGCTGAGAGCTTTGAAGAAGCGTTTGCGATTCTGGTCTTATTTATGCGCAAAGGTACTCGAGTGTGTGTGTGTGCGCGCGCGCGCGTGTGTGTGTGTGTGTGTGTGTGTGTGTGTGTGTGAAATCGAAAGAGTTTTCGCCCAGCTATTTCCTTGTAATTAGACTGGCTTTCTGCAGCGGACCCGCCGTGGCTGTGGCTTTCTCTCTGTCTTGGGAGAGAACTGTCGCCACTTAGTGGTCGGTAAAATAGATTATACACATTCTCTTCCTCCAATATTGATATAGAAGACGTAAAAGGCGTTGATTGATGTCCCACCGTCAAAAAAAAAAAATGTTTATGTAAGACGAGATAGCTCGTCTATGGCACTCAACCGTTGGATTATGTAAGACGAGATATCTCGGCTATGGCACTCAACGTGTTAAAAAGGGGGGAAAAAAACCTCAATTTTATTTCGGCGGCGACCTCCCCTATTTCGGAACGCTGGCTACGGCCCTGCATGCACATAAGCACTTGATATGGCTGGTAGCGCCACGGTGTAACATGAATGTTGATGATATATGTATGTTTTTTTTGGTTTGTTGTTTTTTTTGTCTGAGCCTGTTTTTGTTTTCTATGTTCTGAAAATTGCAAAATAAAATATGAAAAAAAAAGTCTGCAATCATATTGGAAACGTTAGCTGACCTGTCAGTCACCCATGACATGAAAATGTGCAAATATGATTTATTCACTCCACTGTATGCTCATACTGATTAGCAAACCTTTAAGATGATAGCCAGTTGTAAATTATTTGATTCTTACTCCTGTGACACCAATTTTACTGGTAGGCAAGCTAACTTATTACCATTTCAATGCAATAGTGCGGGGCCTTTACAAGCTCAGATTTGAAAGTTTAACTGTTCATCTCCTGATGTTAGATATTGCCACTTGATACAGAAGAACCCATCAAAGATGAAGGAGAAAGGTCAGAGTCCAGAGCAGAGTCATGTTCAGGGACAACTGTCCAGCTAGAAGCTCAGATTTGAAAGTTTAACTGTTCATCTTCTAATTTTATTGAAATGTCTTATTAGCGGCCCACAATTTATTTTAACTACACAAAATGGTTTGGCGTTTCTAAATTAGATATGAAGCTACTTTAGCTGAGTAGTATTTTACCTTATATGTTAGGTCACTAACACTTGCAGTGATCTTGTATTTGCCTTAAATATTATTAAAAGATTGCCAAATAACAAATAGTCCATTGAAATAAATAAATATGCAAGTACGTACAACATGTGCTACTGTATTGTTACATTTTTTATGTCACTATAAGGCGGCCGGCGGTTCCATGCGTCGCACAAGGTGCCCTTTGTTTCACTTGAGGACCTGCCCCCCAAAATGTAATTTGTGTGTGTGTGTGTGTGTGTGTGTGTGTGTGTGTGCTGTGTGTGTGTGTGTGTGTGTGTGTGTGTGTGTGTGTGTGTGTGTGTGTGTGTGTGTGTGTGTGCTGTGTGTGTGTGTGTGTGTAATGTATGTGTATGTGTGTGTTTCTCTCTCTATGCACAGCATGCAAAATAAGATGAGAGAAGTGCAGTTGGAGCCTTTGTGATATCACAGAACAGAGCCTGATGATGCCCCAGCGAGATGGAGCTCTTAGACTGACTCCAGCAGCAGAAGACAAGAAGACCGCTAACAGGTAGGAACGTGCTAACAGGTAGGAACGTGCTAACAGGTAGGAACGTGCTAGGTAGGAACGTGCTAACAGGTAGGAACGTGCTAACAGGTAGGAACGTGCTAACAGGTAGGAACGTGCTAGGTAGGAACGTGCTAACAGGTGGGAACGTGCTAACAGGTAGGAACGTGCTAACAGGTAGGAACGTGCTAGGTAGGAACGTGCTAACAGGTAGGAACGTGGATTAGAGAGTTGAGGTTGTGGAAGGGTGATTTAATGGATTTAAGGAACTTATTCACAGGACAACTTGTTGAACAACAATGTTTTAAACAGTAAATAACAGTAAATGTGGTTGTTGCCTGTGTAGCAGCGTCTACACACAGTAGATGTGGTTGTTGCCTCTGTAGCGGCGTCTATACACAGTAGATGTGGTTGTTGCCTGTGTAGTGGCGTCTACACACAGTAGATGTGGTTGTTGCCTGTGTAGCGGCGTCTACACACAGTAAATGTGGTTGTTGCCTGTGTAGCGGCGTCTACACACAGTAGATTTGGTTGTTGCCTGTGTAGCGGCGTCTACACACAGTAAATGTGGTTGTTGCCTGTGTAGCAGCGTCTACACACAGTAAATGTGGTTGTTGCCTGTGTAGCGGCGTCTACACACAGTAAATGTGGTTGTTACCTGTGTAACGCGTCTACACACAGTAAATGTGGTTGTTGCCTGTGTAGCAGCGTCTACACACAGTAAATGTGGTTGTTGCCTGTGTAGCGGCGTCTACACACAGTAGATGTGGTTGTTGCCTGTGTAGCGGCGTCTACACACAGTAGATGTGGTTGTTGCCTGTGTAGCGGCGTCTACACACAGTAAATGTGGTTGTTGCCTGTGTAGCAGCGTCTACACACAGTAAATGTGGTTGTTGCCTCTGTAGCGGCGTCTACACACAGTAAATGTGGTTGTTGCCTGTGTAGCAGCGTCTACACACAGTAAATGTGGTTGTTGCCTGTGTAGCGGCGTCTACACACAGTAAATGTGGTTGTTACCTGTGTAACGCGTCTACACACAGTAAATGTGGTTGTTGCCTGTGTAGCAGCGTCTACACACAGTAAATGTGGTTGTTGCCTGTGTAGCAGCGTCTACACACAGTAAATGTGGTTGTTACCTGTGTAACACGTCTACACACAGTAAATGTGGTTGTTGCCTGTGTAGCGGCGTCTACACACAGTAGATGTGGTTGTTGCCTGTGTAGTGGCGTCTGCAGCTGCCAGATGTGGTGTTCAGCGACGCCGTTGCCATGCTCCTCTGTGACTTCTCCATGGGTCAAGCTATGCCCCTAGTTCCCATTGGGTGGCGCCGGCACGACGATGTCCATAGTCTTTCGCAAGGATCAGATAAAGGATATCATTGGATAATAGAAGTGACAACTTGATCTGTTCTTTGACAGACTTAAGTACCTGGTGGAATGGCCGCTCTATCAAAGGCACATCATCTACTCTGAGAGCCACACGGTGCACAACTTTTTGCGGGTCACCCTCAAGCATCACCCCTCGATCTACGATTTCATCCACAGCAAGGAAGAAAGAGGCACTCCATATTCTCCCTCAAAGGCTTCCTCTCAAGATTCTTCCACAACATCTGACTGAGCGACTCATAAAAGCAATTTAGAACAGCCATCAACATAAGCTCATTTTCATGTGAACTTCCAATCACATAAAAGAAGTGGTCTATGTTGCTCTTGTAGACAACTGTGAGGCCCTCCAGTAATGCTATCTCACTATCTGTCCGGTGTGTCTTTTTGAATATGTTCTTCTCAAACACGCTTGTGAACAAAGCGTTTAGTTAGCTTAACAGTTCACACGTGAGCTCGACTGACATCACTCATGACATCATCACTGATGACATCACAATAGCTCAAGTGACGTCACTGATGACACCGTCACTGATGACATCACCACTGATGACATTGTCACATATAAATACTGATATGAATGACTACTCATGACCCACAGAGAAGATGGATTCTCCCATACTGGAGCCATCTTTGTACACTGTCAAAGCAGTTATCATACTGGACAACGATGGAGACAGGCTTTATGCAAAGTATTATGATGATACATACCCCACAGTGAGGGAACAGAAGGCGTTTGAGAAGAACATATTCAAAAAGACACACCGGACAGATAGTGAGATAGCATTACTGGAGGGCCTCACAGTTGTCTACAAGAGCAACATAGACAACTTCTTTTATGTGATTGGAAGTTCACATGAGAATGAGCTTATGTTGATGGCTGTTCTAAATTGCTTTTATGAGTCGCTCAGTCTAATGTTGTGGAAGAATCTTGACTGGAAACCTTTGAGGGAGAATATGGAGTACCTCTTCCTTGCTGTGGATGAAATCGTAGATCGAGGGGTGATCCTTGAGAGTGACCCACAAAAAGTTGTGCGCCGTGTGCCTCTCAGAGTAGAGCGGCCATTCCACCGGGTTCTTAAGTCTGTCAAAGAACAGATCAAGTCGTCACTTCTATAGCAATATCCTCCTTTATCCGATCGTTGCGAAAGGCTATGGACATCGTCGTGCCGGCGCCACCCGATGGGCACTAGGGGCCTAGCTTGACCCGTGGAGACGTCACAGAGGAGCATGGCACCGGCATCACTGAACACCACATCTGGCAGCTGCAGCCCCATCATGTCGGCCGACCGGTAAGCCTGCAAGCCAGCGTCGCCAGCCTGATCTGCAGCCATGTCAACATAGTGGAGCCCCAGCTGCACGGCACTCGCTTACTGCCCGGGAGAGGAAGTCCGCTACCAAGTTTCCCAGCAACGTGCTCGGTGATCACGGTGAACTCCGAGATGTGGTAACCCTATGATGGGCTTTTCCAAATGTTTTGGAAATCAAGAAATACATTACTTTTTCAAATCCAGTGTTTACATGTGTTTTTCAGTATATGTACAAAATTGGATTGTCATAGAAACCTGTTTTTGTGCAGATCATATCAACATCAGTAAATACCGGTTATCGGCCATAACAACAATGTAATATCGGTATCGGCCACATTTTTCACATTGGTGCATCGGTAGGTGTAACAGATGTTATTAGCCTACATGTATAATTAAACTAAATCTGTTAATTTATATGTATATACCTGTCAGGTTTCTTCTACCTCCACCTCTGCTGTCATATAAGAGAGCCCCATTTCTTGTAATATTACCGCTCCTCCGAGTCCCTAAACATTCTGCCCTCACCTCTTCCCTTTCACTCTGTACTGTGCCCTGTTAGGAGAGGATTGTTTTGGAGAGCATTGTGCAGAGTGGAGGATCATTTATTTCATTTGCTTTTATGTCAGAATAAATGGATAGCAAGTCCAAAGACATCCCGGTTGTTTGGGTCCTTCCTATAACCACTACACAATGCAGAAGTTCACTGGTTACATAGGGGCCGCATGAGGTGAGCCCCCTGGGGGATGAACTGGTTGTAAAAGTCCACCATCCCCAGGTACTTCATGGTCTGGGGGCGCGGAAACTTGGCCTTGGCGGGAGTTGGGTGGTTCCATCTGCTGTGACTCGGTGTCCGAGGAAGTCGATGGTTGACAGGCTGAACTGGCAATTTACAGAGTTGATGATGAGCCCATGATCACTGAGCCGCACAACCAGCTGTCGGAGGTGGGCCAAGAGCTGCTCCGCGGAAGTGCTGGCTATGAGGATGTCTTCCAAGTAAATGAACAAGGACGGCATATCCCGCAACACGGAATCCATCAGCCGCTGGAACGTCTGTGCCACACCCCTTGAGGCCAAAAGGCGTCCGCAGAAACTTGAACAGTCCAAACAGCGTTATAACTGCCATCTAAGGCAAATCCTGTGAGTGGTGCCGGACCTGGTGGTAGCCCCACCTCAAGTCCACCTGGGAAAAGAAGGTAGTCCCTGCCATGTGGGCGGAGAAATCTTGGATGTGCGGGACACGGTAATGATTGTGGGTTGTGGCATTGTTGAAGCAGCAATAATCGCCACACGCCAATAATCGCCAATCACCAACGACTGTCAGCCTTCGTGACCATGTAGGGGGAAGACCACAGTCCTTAGCGATGGCAAGCTTAGCCAGGTCGAGGTGTAGTGCGCATGCGTAGATCGGGGGCCTGTATGTAGGTGGTGATGTGGTGTTTCACTCCGTGCTTGGCTACTGCTCATGAGAAAGTAGGGATGGTGAGGATCCGGGAACTCGGCGAGTAGCCGTTGTTAGTCATCCCCCGTGGTGAGCATGTTGGACAGCCCGACTGGCCCCGCATCTCCGTGCACGGACGGGTACGAACAAAAGGAGACGGCGTCGATCAGGCACCGACCGGTTCCTCACATCCACCAGTAGGCCATAGCCGCAAAGGAAATCCACACCGAGGAGCGGTAGCAACACCTTTGCCGAAACGCAGCTCGCCACTACACACCTTCCACATACCTGGTGCCATAGCTGCCATTAGCAGCCCCATAGGTATATAGTTGTTGCTCGGACCGTGGCGAGAGGCTCTCTCTGGGAACCTTTTTGCATGGCCCTAATTTCATTTCAGACAGCTACTGGATCAGCGCTTAATGGCCATGTTTGGAAACTCTTCTCGTTTTAGTTTTTTTTCCCTAGTTCATTTTGATAGTCTGGACCAGGTGGGGTGGTGGAGCACAAGTGGTCGTGGTTTATGAAATCCTGCCAGCCAGCCCAAACCAGACTGCAAAAGGTCCAAACGGTGGCCTGGTAAATGGTAGTTGAGACGTGATTCGAACCCGTGCTGCCGTCTTGCAGGAGACCAGGTTTAATACCCCGACAGGGAAGTAAGCAGGGTATTAATCAAGTGTGATCTGAGAGGGCTTCGGGGGTCAGAGTTGGTTCTTCCTCAGTCCTTAGCTTGTGGCTGTGGTTGGCCCTCTTGATGCCCGTCTTCAGGTTGGCTCTGGATGAACTGTAGGCCTGCATATCGCCTGAACTGAACGCATGCCTTCAACAGTAGGCGGACCTCTGTTCATCCACTGCTTCTGATTTTGGAACGTTGTAATCTGTTTGCGGGTGGTGACACTATTGATGTTGGTGCTGATGGAATCCAGAACAGAGGACTAGTACTACTACTACTACTACTACTACTACTACTACTACTGTCTACTACTAATTACAGATAATTAATTACAGAATTTCCAAACTGGCCAGTGGGCACCCAATACTCTGGATGCCAGATTGCAGAATTTTGGGTAGGTGTAGGAGAGTAGTCTCGACTTAAGACCAAGACCAAGTTTAAGACCTCAGACCAAAACAAAATAAGTGACAGACATATGAATTGACCAACCAACCATGGACCTCCTTATTTGCGCAAGGGGCAGTACATTTTTGAACGATGCACCAATGCACGCAGAGAGCTGGACTTCCGTAACAGCCCAGCCAATCAGATTTTACCGTAGGAATTCCTACGGCAAAACCCAGAAATGCTGACTTGTGATTCAGATCCTCCGTCGCTGGAAGCGTGCCGACGTAAGACGTTGGGTCTGACCACCTGAGACTAGGACAGTAGTAGTATTGTGATATTTTAACCTGAATTTATTTAAAATGTATTCCTTTTGCATTCATCCAGCACAGAGAACAAGCTACTCAAGAACCTCAGGGTATTATATATTCAAATTATTAAAATTGACAACACAACAGAAATTGTTTTAATTCCCTTATTTATAGCATTTGTCAGTGTTTCCCCACTTTAATACTTTGGTACTCATACAGCCTTTTATTTTTAGTTGTTGGTTAGTTTGGGTTGTTGGTCGATCTATTGCAGCACAGGAAGCCAAAGGTCAGGCATAGCTTGAAGAGTTGAATGTTAGGCCTTCATTTAGCGTTTGTATGCACATCTCCTGTTTGTCCATAAGATGTCAGTGTTGTACTACACAAAAATATGGTACCATGTCCCAAAACGTTGTGTCAATGGAGCTTTTGAGTGTCTCTTGGCAACACCTGACCTCACAACGAAACTCTGGTACATTTGGACGGAAAATCAGACTCTCACTCAGGCTTCAAGAAACATTCCATGTCAAATTATTTAAACTTTCCCATCAAAATAGACCAAAATTTTTTGAGAACCTTTTTTAAACTGGAACTGTGTGCCAGTAATTCATGGCACTAACATGCAGGCCAGTGTTGATTTCTATGGTGCCAAAATAGACAGAGTAAAGCCTAAAGTAAAACAATATCTAAACCAATGGTTCATAACATCTCAGCAGCGGAATGAGCTGCCAGCAGTGGTGGCAGTGCGGTCAGGTTGAGGTGAGGTTTTGGGGTTGTCGGTTCCTCCTCAAGTTTAGGCTTAAGTGGAAATTGAGGTTCGGTTTGGCCTGGCTTGTGTGGGTTTAGAAATGGACGTCGGTGGAAATGGGGAAGCTTCTTGAGCAACACACACTGTTCACTCTGCAATCTCAGATGACAGATCCCAAGCTGGCAATTATATAGAAAATAGGCCTGTGTCATAAATAACAACACTAAACAACCATTAAAATAATCTGGCGGTTCTGTACTGTCAGAACAAATAAGATGGACATGGAATTTGAACATGCCGTTTGAACATCTATGGTAATAAAACAATTTCCAACCAATTGAAGTCTTTTGCGCCGCACTGTTTTCCATTTGTCGACACTGAGAATTGAGTGTGTGTCTGTAATGGGTGGGGCTAGGGAGAGTGAATGGCAAAGGTATTCCACACACAGCGTGACTACAGTCACTCTCTGTGTCTGCGTCTCTGTTCGCCCCGTGAGCTCACCGGCCACTGACAGCCCTGCTCTCACACCGTGAGCTCACCGGCCACTGACAGCCCCGCTCTCACTGAGTGATTCCCCCGTGGGACGACCTGCCAGGCGGCCAACTTGCCAACGACCCTCTCATACATTCCTCAACATAGTGGCCACTGCCAACTCGGCGAGTGTGGGTGTGTGTGTGCCACCCAGTGCCTCCTCAGCTGCCCCAGACACCTGAACTGGCACAGGAGTGGAGGAGAGAGAGAGAGAGAAAGAGAAAGAGAGAGAGAAAGAGAGAGAGAGAGAGAGAGGGAAAAGGCCTAGATGGAAGGGGCAGGGAGGGAGACACTGCAGCTGTCCAGGCCTTCTCCACAACGCTCCCACTGTTCCCGCTTCCAATACAGCACTAATTAAAACTACACCCATCCCTCTTCTTTGCCAGACCTTTCCTTACACACGCATTACATGTAGACACACACATCATGCATACAGGCGCGCACACACACTCACACACATACATGTGCGCACATACACATACACATTCACGCACACACCACCATACACACCGTCTCCCCTCCACCATCCCAGCCCGCCAACCCCCGCCCACAACCCCCCGAAAAGCTGCCCTCTGCTCTGCAGCACATTTGAATGAAGTTATTGACCACCCTTTTTGTGAACAAAATTTACTGCTTTTGCAAACCCTCATCCCCCCCCCACCCCCTCCCGTACCCCCCTCCCCACCCACACACACACACCCCCCCGCTGATTTAATCTGGGTGTAATTGATTCTTTCTCGCCGGGCTCCTCCTTCGCTTCTTTCTCCCTGTGCTATTGAAAGCTACAGCAGCAGCTTGGGAGACGAGGCACAGGGGGGCAGTGGTGGATCCTGCCTGCCAGCAAGCCACCGAATGGGCAAAATAAGTAGGTGAACCTACGCAAAACATGCATTTAGTAATAATCTCCTTGGTCAGGACGGAGCAAGAAAAAGGCGAAACCGGCCCACCAACAGATACAAAAATATCAAGCGTTCATTAAACAGTCCAGTCATGTTGTGTCCTGTCTCCAACCTCCCAGGTTTCATGCTCTGGACCTTGATACCACATAATTGCACAATGCAAACGCTTCTTTCTATAATTTGGAGGAAATATGTGTTGTTCAAGAACAGAAATACGCCTTTTCTCATCCGCCGGGCCCTAATTGCTGTACAAAAGTAATAATGAATGTGTTGGCTTCCAAGAGAAACCTCTCGTCCCAGCCACTTCCCTTCACCTTCTCCAGAGTGGGCATTCCTATATAGATTAGCTGGAAATCTTTCCTGCTCTACGGAGGATAATCCCCCGGACCAAGCTGCTTGGCGCACATATTAAGAATGATTTAGGCACGCTGAATTCCGGTCAGGTCAAGTCTGCGCTTTCATGGTACATGATTTGGTGCTGTGGCGATTGTTTGACCTTGCGGAGGGAATGCGAGCAGACAGAAGAAAGGAGAGGAAAGGAGGACAACTTATACTCTTATGTGCAAATATAGTTCAAAGTCATCATGCAGATTTGAAAGATGAATTACCGGTAGGCTCGTTGGTACAGGCCCTTAGAGAGATGTGTGTGCGCAAGCGCTCGTGTGTGTGTGTGTGTGTGTGTGTGTGTGTGTGTGGCTTGAACCAGGGGGTCTGGGAGTGAAGTTATTAAGACGTTTGAGGTCTTATGAGTATTTCCACATCAGGTTTTCCTTTAGCCTCACACACTACCCACCACATAGGAGAACATTCATCAGGATTGTATTAATATGAATGAGAATTACAACAAAGGGGGGGGGGGGGGTGCAGCGGGAGAATGTGCGCACATGGTCTCTTTCTCCCAGGGTCACTTAGAGAGTGGCTCACATGTATTTACCCCACATAATGTGATTTAAATGTGACCGAGAGGACAGTGCTTTTGGCCAGATGAAACTTTGATGATCCCGGTGGTGAAATTGGCTCAATTGAGTTAGCGAAGCTAGCTGTGATGTGATTCTATTTTCACTCTCTCTATTTTCTAAATGGGAACAAGTGAGGCTAGTTCGTTTCGTTTTCCCATTGTGCTTTTCGGCACACATCCACGAATACGGGGGACGTAGAACAAGGATTGTGGCAGCAGAACCAAGCTCGGCTCGAATTTAGTTTAGCTCAACAGTGTTAACAGGGTATGAAAGACTTAAAATCTAGCAGTGTTAACAGGGTATGAAAGACTTAAAATCTAGCAGTGTTAACAGGGTATGAAAGACTTAAATCTAACAGTGTTAACAGGGTATGAAAGACTTAAAATCTAGCAGTGTTAACAGAGTATGAAATACTTAAATCTAACAGTGTTAACAGGGTATGAAAGACTTAAAATCTAGCAGTGTTAACAGGGTATGAAATACTTAAATCTAACAGTGTTAACAGGGTATGAAAGACTTAAAATCTAACAGTGTTAACAGGGTATGAAATACTTAAATCTAACAGTTAACAGAGTATGAAAGACTTAAATCTAACAGTGTTAACAGGGTATGAAAGACTTAAAATCTAACAGTGTTAACAGGGTATGAAAGACTTAAAATCTAACAGTGTTAACAGGGTATGAAAGACTTAAAATCTAACAGTGTTAACAGGGTATGAAAGACTTAAAATCTAACAGTGTTAACAGAGTATGAAAGACTTAAATCTAACAGTTAACAGAGTATGAAAGACTTAAATCTAACAGTGTTAACAGGGTATGAAAGACTTAAATCTAACAGTTAACAGAGTATGAAAGACTTAAATCTTACAGTGTTAACAGGGTATGAAAGACTTAAAATCTAACAGTGTTAACAGGGTATGAAAGACTTAAAATCTAACAGTGTTAACAGAGTATGAAAGACTTAAATCTAACAGTTAACAGAGTATGAAAGACTTAAATCTAACAGTGTTAACAGGGTATGAAAGACTTAAAATCTAACAGTGTTAACAGGGTATGAAAGACTTAAATCTAACAGTTAACAGAGTATGAAAGACTTAAATCTAACAGTGTTAACAGGGTATGAAAGACTTAAAATCTAACAGTGTTAACAGGGTATGAAAGACTTAAAATCTAACAGTGTTAACAGGGTATGAAAGACTTAAAATCTAACAGTGTTAACAGAGTATGAAAGACTTAAATCTAACAGTTAACAGAGTATGAAAGACTTAAATCTTACAGTGTTAACAGAGTATGAAAGACTTAAATCTAACAGTTAACAGAGTATGAAAGACTTAAATCTTACAGTGTTAACAGAGTATGAAAGACTTAAATCTAACAGTTAACAGAGTATGAAAGACTTAAATCTAACAGTGTTGACAGAGTATGAAAGACTTAAATCTTACAGTGTTAACAGAGTATGAAAGACTTAAATCTAACAGTTAACAGAGTATGAAAGACTTAAATCTTACAGTGTTAACAGAGTATGAAAGACTTAAATCTTACAGTGTTAACAGAGTATGAAAGACTTAAATCTAACAGTTAACAGAGTATGAAAGACTTAAATCTTACAGTGTTAACAGAGTATGAAAGACTTAAATCTAACAGTTAACAGAGTATGAAAGACTTAAATCTAACAGTGTTGACAGAGTATGAAAGACTTAAATCTTACAGTGTTAACAGAGTATGAAAGACTTAAATCTAACAGTTAACAGAGTATGAAAGACTTAAATCTTACAGTGTTAACAGAGTATGAAAGACTTAAATCTTACAGTGTTAACAGAGTATGAAAGACTTAAATCTAACAGTTAACAGAGTATGAAAGACTTAAATCTTACAGTGTTAACAGAGTATGAAAGACTTAAATCTAACAGTTAACAGAGTATGAAATACTTAAATCTAACAGTGTTGACAGAGTATGAAAGACTTAAATCTAACAGTGTTAACAGGGTATGAAAGACTTAAAATCTAACAGTGCTAACAGGGTATGAAAGACTTAAATCCATGGAGATGGCTGTAGGCAGCGGGCTGCCACAAACACTCTGCTGCAGATCTGCCAGGCAGAGGCGAGCGGCTAAAATGAGAAGAAAATGTCTTGAACAAGATTTATAATTTTACGGCGTGGGTTCAAGCGTTGGCTCATTCCCCTGAGCAGGATTGGTCAGCATTTATAAGTTTAATTCATTCATGGAAACACTGCGCTGTGTTCTTCACAGTGTGTCAGAGGAGATGTGGCTCCATCAGGAGAATAATACCAGAATTAGCCGTGGAAAAGCCCACAGAGGAAAGACTGGCTTATTTCAAGCTAAAGTGAACAGGACAGTATGGGCAAGACAGGGGTTTTAGTGGTTTTACAGTTCAGTGGCGGTGTTTGAAAGCGCGCTCTTTCAGCAACGTGGGTGGCACGCTTGCTACTAGCATCTCTGCCTGTTGTATTGTCGTTGGCTCTATGCACTTGTCAGCGTCGTTGCTCACTTTCTCAGAATAAACGTTGATTTTGTTTTCTATAATGGAAGGCGAGGAGCGACGCGTTGATTCGTGAAATCGCCACGGCCTCGGTGCGACAGCTCGTGTCATCGCAGACGTCCGAATCCCCCTGGCACGTTGATTGTTTTTTATTTTATTTGGAGGAGGCCATTCTGCGTGGCCGTAGCACCGCCGTTCCCGTAGCGACCCCTCCATGTGAGAACCCGTGTCATATGTAAACAGACGACAAGAAAAGCAGAAGAAAAGAGAAAATTTCCACCCTGGCGTCGTCCTCTTTTCTCTCCCTCACCCCCTTGTCTACCCGCCACTTGTTGTCCTTTATTTGTAGCCTAAGTGCTTTGGCATTAAATCTTATTATTTTTTGGTAAATAAACCAGTTTCTGGTAGGAATTACACACAACTTGGTGTGAGGTCCTTTTCAGAAAAGGGGCCTGGATCCTTTTATCTAAAATGTTTTCTATTTGCGCTTTTGTAAGACACTTTTGACTGCTTTGAAAGAGAGAAACCAGGTTTTTCTTGCGTTTCTGGGGGTGAGGTTGGGGATTTTTTTTTCCTCGGCATTGTGGTGAGATTTATTCGAAGAGGCTGCATTTTTTCCTGATTTCCCTCTTTGTTCTCTGTAAGTAGTTCCAGGTCCCGCCTCACACACTCATCTGTGTGCAAGTGTGTGTGTGTGTGTGTGTGTGTGCGTGCGTGCGTGCGTGCGCGCGCGCGTGTACGTGCACGAGCCTCTGCGAATTTGCACATGGATGCGTGTGTGTGTGCCGAGCACATGTGTGAATGTGTGTTTGCGTGTGCGCGAGGCCAAGGCGGGGACTCGGTGTGACACCTGCTGTTGGGATGAATAGGGTCAGTGGCAGGGCCCTTCAGCATGCAGCAGCTGCTTGTTCTCACTGCAAAACCCGACTCTCCTCTCCGCGCTTTCAGACACATAGTGCCCCCTGCCACCATCTGCTGCCATTACAGTTATTATCTTTAAAAGTATTGCAATTCCCCCCTCCCAGGGTCGCGATCTTAATCGCTCGGAAGGAAACGCGAAATTGACCCGAGAGGAACATCTAAAAGAGAACGTCAATTTCCATCATTGCGCCGTGAATGCAGGAAGAGGTTTCCAGACAGCTGCTGACAGACAGAGATTCTTGGTATTTGGCTGGCCTGACCTGTCTATGCTCTCTTGCTGTGTGGTAGTCTGCCCCGTGTGTGACTTCCCCGCTCTGAAAACATTCCCCTTGGCATAACAGAGGAAGAGGGCAGAAGACAGTAAAAAAGAAAATGGCGAGGGTACAAAAACACACCAGTCTGTATTTTAGCAATGTTTCAAAAGCTGACAGACCGACCACATTCAAACTTGCCCCGTCATCCTTTTTGATTGATTTGTAGTAGGACTCAAAGGGGGGTGAATTCAGAAAAATAGCAACATAAGGGCATTTTATTGACACATCATATTACTGACAACTGTTGTAATTCAGAGTCTAGTAAAGGTGAGCCGTTTGTTTCATCAACATTCGTAAGAAGACAGGGAAATATCTTCCTTTATCCATCCACCAGAGGTCAGCCTTTTATTAACAAATGTTGATGCAGCCTTAATCACCCACACGACCGCATTTTCCATGAAGAAAACCAAAGCTATTGTAAATCCTTGGGGAAATGGAATAAATCATTTGTGATAGATTAGCAATGTCTCCGTATTTTTCTAAGATCTTTTTCTCTCTCAGGGAAACTAGGTCCCACATACAGCAAAGGGTAGTGTGTCGGACACTGCTGGTACATAACATTCCCTGTCATCATCACAGGGCATTTTGGGCTGAAGCACAAAGTACAGAGTGTGGTCCTGTTGCAGTGTATTTGTTAAATGAAGGGTTTCTTCAACCGACATCAAACAGTCAACCGCTAATGGCGCTGGTATTCTAGGCTATGCCTTTGTTGACTAACTGACTGGGGGGAGAAATGATAGCCTTAAACACAAGATGGCCACAAGCTTTCCAGTTGTGTGGCAAATTCTTAACATTAGTGAGTGAAAACTCTCATCTCTGTTTCCATTTTCTTAACCTGAAAATATCAGTTGTGTGCTTTCCTGAGTCCATTGGCACATCGATGAAAATGGCAGGTTGCATGTCCCAAATCATGTCCGCCTGGTATGTTGTGACAGGTAGCTTTTAAGAGGACGCTTGTACGGGCTTGGCTCTTTTGGAGAGCTTGTACTTGAAGTACATGACAGCCTTGGACTGTGGGGCTCTCCTGGGCCAGCAGGTGCGTCCGTCGCCCGAGTAGTCCTCCAAACACCGACAGGTGTAGGAACCATCTGTGTTGACACACCGAGCGTGGCGGCTGCACCGGTGGGACCCCGTTAAACACTCGTCCTTATCTGGGGACGCAGAGAGAGGAGGAGAGAATTGAAATGTTTATACGTGACAAAACAAATGCTCGTCATGATGCTTCATCTCTTTATTTCGGAGCAGGCGAGTAAAATGATGATTTATGGGATTGGTTACTGGACGAGCGTAAGCCAAGGGTGCTTCGTTTAACGAGGCTAAGGTCACGTCGGATCGGTAACGGAAAGAGAATATGACTGTTTCAAACCTGCATGAGAGATCAGAGTCCCGATGCTCATCCAATGGATCAAAAACCAAAGCGAGCGAGTGGGCGAGCCCACATGTGAGTGGGTGAGCTCAGAGTCTTTGTCAAATAAACGTGCTTTGGACATTCTCTGCTGCCAAAGCACATCTTCACATGAGCCGTCTCTCTGCCAATTAAGCGAGGCAGAGGAGGGGAACATGTGGGCCTGTGCTGTGATCCACTTAGTCATTTATGAGGCTGACATAGAGCAGAGCTGGATGTGGCTTTATGAAGAAGAAGAAGAAACAAATCCCTCACACACCTGCACGCACGCACGCACGCACACACACACACATGCACACGCACACGCACACGCACACACACACATGCACATGCACACGCACACGCACATACCACCACCACCACCACCACCACAGCATTTGATGAGAAACATGTGACCATCTGCTGGTAGCACAGGGGGTGCAAGGATCTACTGGATATTAATGTCATGAGGCTGTGACCCCCAACCCCCCCCCCCCCCCTACATGTTCTTACCCCGGCACTGCACGGAGCCCCCCCTACATGTTCTTACCCCGGCACTGCACGGAGCCCTGGAGCGACCCCATCACAAAGCCACCTTGACACACACACACAAAGCTGCCAAAGGTGTTCCTGCACGTCCGGCGTGGCGGACACGCGTCAGCATCCCGCCAGCACTCGTCTACATCTGCAGCACAACACAAACAAAATTATAATATCTACACCACACCTTGGCAAATACAATACAATACAATACAATACAATACAATACAATACAATACAATACAATACAGTAGAAATTACAATACAATACTTTATTGTCCCTCAAGGGGAAATTTGTTTTCACAGCTTTGCACTTTCGGCCTCACATAAATACATGCAGTAGATCCATAAATACATAGATACATGAATACATGGACACATAGAGACACAGTAGAACCCACATACAGTACAACACACCCACATTCAGTGTCTGTTGATTTTGTCCAGTGCCTCAACAGCAGATTGGACAAAGCTCTTTTGAAACCGGGCCCATCCCCAGGTCAGAGGTCAGAGACATGTACCTGTGACCTGACGGGAGGAGTGATAAGAGTAGATGGAGTGGGTGTGTGGGGGGTCTTGTGCTATGGTGAGGGCTCTGTGTCTTAGGGCTCTGTGTGTTAGGGCTCTGTGTGTTAGGGCTCTGTTGTTGAGGTCTGAGGTCATTTGATTACACAAACACACTAAATGCTGGGTTGGTTACATATCAAGGGTGGAAGTTGTACGCCTGTTACTATAATTGATGCGCTTTTTGACCAGTCAGCAAAGAAGAGAAGAGTAATTTGGCGATGCTTTTGCCTCACTCCTTGCTGGTTGGGTGCTCGCTCAAATACGGATTTCTTCTTCTGCAATATTGCTCACATTCATTCAAGTCAACTGTGTTTGGTAGCGCTACACTGCCTCAACACATTTTAGTGTGTACAGTACACCCGGACATGCAGTGCAACCAAACGTATACCTTCCATACACCGCCAACCCACACTCTGACAAAGCACCTGAACACACACACACACATGCACGCACTCGCACACGCGCACGCACACGCACACACGCACACACACACACACACGCACACACGCACGCACACACACACACACACACACACACACACACACACACACACACACACACACACATGCAGAAACGTGTTTTCTGTGCTCAAAACAATCATTACCTTCAGAAAGACATGAAAGGGACAAAGTAGTGGCTTGACCTTGCAACCGCCTCTTTGTACTGGAGCTTTGAAATGTACAAAAACAAGCAATGACCCAAACACACACGTGTCACTTCCAACCCTGACTGACTGGTGACTCTTATTAACAAACATCCTTCCTTCCAAACGACATGTCCTCAAGACGACACAGACGTGTTTTTCAAACTTAATTTCAAGTCTGCTGTGATGGTATGGTGACTATATGGAGACACCTGCATGTTTTAAGTTTACCCTTTGCCTTGATGTTAGGAACCTAAATAAACTGTAGGCTACCTCCTGAGAATAACACTATGGTTAGCTAACACTGTACTGCTGCTGCATGGTTTGGTGATGTCATGCTCCTCCAACACCATATTCATTGACAGTGGCACTGTACAGTACAAGTTAATGTGCTGTGATTGTCGTCTGTATTTGAAGGCCCAATCCTTCCCAGTCACAGGTCTGCCACAGGGGTGAGAAGTCTTGTGAAACCCTGGGGAGGTCTAGTGTCATTACAGGACAGGACGTGTCTCCTGCCAGCGCTTTACAAGAGCCCAGTTATCGAGGGGACTTCAGTCATAAAGGATAAGTAGCTGGACACTGAGGACAGAGGAGTGACTGCAGTCCAGGCTATGTTCTTCTTTACACTCGGGTAATTAAAGGCTTTAGAGGTGCCATCGCTAAGTTAGCTGCAGGTAGTTAACATAATGTCCATGGGAACCTGCGTGTTCCACCTGCTCTCCAAATGAAGCCAAATAGAAAAGATCTGGCAGGGCATGATGATGGCAACCGTACCACCAGAGCAATCTAGTAAGAGAGGTGGCGTCAGCGGGGGTCCAAAATGCGGATCCAGGAAGGGGGCTCGCGCTACGTTTGAATGCATAAAATAAAGCTGGTAATATACAATTTGATTATTTAAACATCTGACCCTTTCAAAGTACATCACAAACGGTCCATTCTGCTGCAACTCGACAGCTCTCCTTAATCCAGAACCTTACTTCCCAAAAGTTCCTTTTTGCCAAAAGTTCCTTTTGCAATGTAAAAAACTGGTCGATAGGAGTGAATGGAGATGTCGCGACATGGCTCTGCCATACTATTTGAGAAAATGGCAAATGAATGGTGATTTCCCTTTTACATCCCTATTTTGGCAAAGGGCCATATGATTTTTTTTTTCTAAATTCCATTTTATTTCGCAATAATGTGCTTTTTGTGTTGCCAGTAGGTGGCACGGTGACTATGCGCATGTCCGAAATTGGGCACCACACTCTGTCGCGTTCCCAGCAGCGCACTCCCCAAGGTTGAACTCGATCGGATGAAAGTTAATCGGAGATAAATCACTTTTTGTGTTGCCAGTAGGTGGCACCTAGATTATGCACTTGTCTGAAATTGGGCATCTCACTCCGTTGGGTTCCCGGCAGCACACTCCCCAAGGTTGATGTCGATCGGGTGAACGGTTCTTGAGATAAACCGCTTTTTCTGTTGCCAGTAGGTGGCACCTAGATTATGCACGTGTCCGAAATTGAACACTGCACTCCGCCGGGTTCCCGGCAGCGCACTTCCCAAGTTTGAAGTCGATCGGATGAACGCTTCTTGAAATAAACCGCTTTTTGTGTTGCCGGTAGGTGGCACTGTCCAAATTTCACAGAATTTTGCACTGCACTCCGTCAGGTCCCCCTAAGCTCACTCCCCAAGTTTGAAGGCAATCTGAGCAATGGTGTCTGAGTTATGGCCATTTAAAATCTAAAACATTGCCGTAGCGCCCCCTATGGGCGTATTTTTTGTTTCTTCCGCATCAGTTTCATGCCAGACCCCGGAAAAGTGATTGTGTGCCTCACAACTCCGGATGGACATACAGACGGACACGCATACATGCAGCTCTCCAATTATAGTACTGTAGTAAGAAGTTGTGGGTGACATCAGGGATCCCCCACTAGACCGACCCCCTCTCAAAACGATCGAAAAATGACTTATTTCTCTAGGCCTATTTTACAATTATGAAATCATTTAGGTTACTACAATAATTAGGTCTACTTTTGATTTTGATACTGTAATTAGGCCTAATCTGATCAATTTCAGCCAAATGATGGAATATTCGGGCAAAATATTTCATGTTTTACAGTTGATTCAATTTTTATTACCAAATTCCATGATTCCGTCCGTTTTTTCGGCATTGCGGAAATCATATGGCCCTAAAGGACCCGTTTCCCATAGTTAGGAGAAACACAGAATTGACATCATAGAAGCGGCAGGAAAGATGCTAAATCAAATGGAAGTACAGTGAACGGTGTGTTGCTATGGCGATTCACCACGGTGCTGAGCTTGGGGGGGGGGGGGGGGGGTTTCTGATGAAGCCCACCTTCACAGGTCTTGTTGTCAGCGGCCAGGTGGAGGCCGGGGGGACACAGGCAGCGCACCGCTCCCCCTCTCTCCGTCTGGCAACCAAACTGGCAACGCAGGGAGGAACACTCTGCCTCTCCTGGAACACAGACGGGGAAACACTAGCTGAGGATCGGTCAGGAGAGAGAAATGGGCCATTGGATCACCGCTGAGCGAGAAGAGGGCACACACATGCCACCACAGACACACACACAACACACACAGCACATCACAGTGTTGTTCTCTGATACCCTGGGACTTGTAAATAAAAAGAGGGATAAACTGTGACTTCCAGAAGGTGATCATCATAATGCAACCAATATAGACAAAAATCAACTATGCTTTCAGAAAATCATTGAGTTATTCTTACATACCCTATATTCAGCAAGCTTACATCAATTTGATATGAGTTAAGATACAATATGATGCTACAAAAAGCTTTATTCTGCAATAAAAGGTAGATCAACTGAGTACTAAATCCTTGATTTGCGACTACATATGACCTTCCATTCAATAGTAATACTGTAGAATGATGACGGATGGCTCCTGAGGAAAGTTGAAATAATCAGCTGTGGATATATTTTATATTAGCAATTTTTCGCACAGATCATTTCCCTAGATCAGTCAATTTAAGGCATTTCTTCATTTAGGTTCACAGATCCTGTGTTGTAGTTTTAAATTATATTTTTAAAGAGACAATTACTCACTGCTGCAGGTGTGTCCATCTGCACTGAGTGTGTATCCGGGCTCACAGTAACAGCGATAGCTACCATGAGTATTCATACAGCGCTGGGAACACGGTCGCTCCAGGAAACCACACTCATTCACATCTGGAGTCAATATGAAACATTATTCAAGTGGTAGATAGGAATCGTTGCAACACAGGAAGCAGAAGTGCGCAGGTATACTGTAGCAGTTACAGAACAGGAAAGTCAAATTGGCGATGGTCACGTAGCAGCGTACTGTACCTTCGTCACATTGTGCTCCTTCGTACCCTCTGGAACACAAACACTTGTCTGCTCCCACACATTTGCCATGTACACACGACTCCCTGCACACCGCTGTGGACGACACACATCACATAAACCATTACAAACATACAACCACGGTGCATGAGCTCAACTACACTGGCCTTTGACTATGGCATAATGTTAAGATGTTAATGTGTTAGTACATAAGAAAAATGTGAAGAGCAGAGAATAAAACAATAGAATCGAAGTGGAAGTGGAATAGAATTGGAAAACTAGAGATGGAGCGCGCGTGGAGACTGGAGAAACGACCTTTTCCCCCTTGTCCTCTTCTCCCTACTTATACTCCCACCACTTACTAGCCTCAGCCAGGAAGGATTGATTACATCACTGATGACATCACAATTGCTCCAACTTGAGTGACATCACTGCTGTCACAAATCGTGACTGACGCCATGAACCCGGAAACCACTTAGCCAATTTTATGACTACGCGCGCTCGATTCCTATGGTGGAGACTGGAGATGATGTGCCATGGCAAAAATTGTGACTGACAGACAGACAGACAGACAGACACCGTCAACCCACCTAGGCGCAATCGTGCAACTGTGTGCCATCGGCTTATACTACATCATAGTTGCTCGAGTGACATCACTGATGACATCACAACTGCCTGAGTGACATCACATTCGGGCAATCCCAGTTTGCTCGAGTGACATCACTGATGACATCACATTGCTCGAGTGACATCACTGATTACATCCACTGAGGACATCACAATTGTTCAAGTGACATCACTTCCGTCACAAATCGTGACTGACACCACCACCACAGACAGAGCCCAAAATTGTGACTGACAGACAGAGAGACAGACACCGCCCAGCCCACCCCTCTAGGCGCCATCGTGCAACTGTGCACGTGCACCTTCGGCTCATACTACATCACTGTTGCCCGACTGACATCACTGATGACATCACAACTGCCTCACAGTTGGCAGTTGCTCGAGTGACATCACTGATGACATCACAATTTCTCAAGTGACATCACTGATGACATCACTGTGACATCACTTCCATCACAAATCGTGACTGACACCACACAGAGCCCAGTTAGCCAATTTTAACTAATAAGGTTGTCTCTAGCAAATTAAAACTTAAAGTTATGTACAGTATATACCCCGGTTTTATGAATAATAGGAGTGAGGTAAATCAGTTCTTGGGGTATGCATCCGTGCCACCCTACACAGAAGACCTATTTCCCTACACCAATCTTCAGATTGGGTCGGACACTCAAATCCCTCTGCCTGGCAAGGGGATGGAGCCCCCTCCCTATACAGGCACTGGAGGAGGGATAGGCATCTTGGTAAGCATTCTTCTCGTCCGCCTGGCAAGAACGGTTGTCTGGTGAGTTACCTCACCCCTATTATTCATAAAAACGGGGTTATATACATAACCTTAAGTTTTATTTCATAATATTCATGACGTAACTCACTTCTTGGGATTTGGAACCCAGAGGAGAAGTGATAGGTCCCGTACAGTGACCCCAAAACCGCTTATGGCGGGTTAGGGAAAGGCCGGGTCAGGGATCAGAGTCAACCATCCCCTGGAGCGAACTGAGTGCACGAGGGGTGGACGGCGAGTGCGTGTAAATCCCTGAGCCTCTTGGCTGAGGCTAGAGGTAGCAACAACACTGTCTTTAAAGACAGGTGCTTCAAGCTCACCTCATGTAGTAGCTGGAAAGGGGGGGCCTTGAGCCCCTCCCAAACCACAGCCAAAACCCACGGAGGCACCAGGGTCTTGGAAACAGGAAGGTTCCTCCGGGCCCCTCTGATAAAAGCTCACATACCAGATTATCCTGACCGACGGTTTTATCTCCAAAACCCACATGGCCAGCCGATAAGTCTGGTAGACCTTTAATGTGGAAAAGGCTGCCCTCATCAATTAAAGTCGTGTAAAAAGGTCTCCGCAGGACATCGATAAGGAATGTGACGCTCTTTCAGGCACCGATTCTGGAACAGCTTCCACCTATATAACCATACAAGGTTCTGGTGGGAGGAGCCCTTTGGTTCCGAATAGTAGCAATCATCCTAGGTGGGAGATGCAGTCACTCAGGGGCCAGGCCCAGAGCGCTCTGGATGTGGATGGGAACACTGTCTCGCCTGCCTGTGGGAGTCACCAAGCCGGGGCGCACAGCATCCTATCCATCTCGGCTAGCCAGTGCATTGCTGCCTGGCCACACCGGGGCTATCAGAATTAGTGTGTGCTTGCGCCAACAGGAGGCGACCAACCTCTTGCTCGGTTGCAAGTGGGACATGTGACCTTGTCCGATAGAGGGGAAGCTGACAGTGGTATTGTAGCACCCTCTCCTGGAGGGTATGAGATGCGACCCAGGTTCCGCGCTCCACATGTATTTTTTTTATCAAGCTTTGCCCTCGACCATAGCCTGGATGCAATAGCTGGACATGCTTTAATGGTTTTTCTTGTGACATGATGACAGATGGGGGCAACAGCAAACCCCATGTCTAACGTCCTCTTGGCCGGTTCTGGGACTTTCCGAAGCGGTTGTGGAACTCAGACCTGGTCTGGTCCTGGCACACAAAGAGCCCAAGTGGTAACCTCCACTCAACACCTGGATCATATGTACGCCTCTGTGCGGCCAAGGCCGCGTATGTGAGCCTGCCGGGCTATATACGCGAGCTGCATCTGCGCCATGCGGGGAAACCAACGAGCGACAATATTGTGACTTGAAAAGTCGTCAACGTTGGACCGGAAGCGTCCGCATCTGTAACGGCGGCGGCTGGTGCCGCTACTTCCACTCTGGCCCGGACAATGAGGTTAACAAAGAGGGAACAAGACACACACAGAACAGCGCCTCTGCTGTCTATGTGCTGCCTCCTGTCGGCGAGGCGGTACCTATGACGCCGAATGGCAGAAATGAGCGAGGAGGAGGAGGGGAAGGAGGAAGACGACGTCGCACGACAGGCTTAGAAAGGAGCTTCCTCCCGTTTCCAGAAAAACCCAATCCCAAAGCGGATTTGAGACACAAATGTTCTTGTCCTTGTGTCCCCTAGTGTTTGTTTTGCTGTGTACTGAAAGATGCTGAACTGATAAGCCCGTGAACCTGTGAAAGAGCGACTTACGCTGACAGACGCCGTTAACGTTCCTCCACCCCAGACAACAGGATGTGGAGCGGCCGTAGCTGCATAGCCCCGGCCAGAAGCGCACACCCTCCGCTGACCGGTGGAGGCTGCTGGGACAAAATGATATCGGATCATGAAGCATCATCAAGCCTCCTGGACTCACAGGACTCACACTCTGTGATGGTCCAGTATTCGAAAATCACAGAACTTACGGTATAATAGATTTGATATGATCTGTTAATTTAGCCTAAATGACCTATAGCCAATAATGTTACAGGTCTTCCGTACCACTAAGGGTCTCTTATGTTGTTTTGTATGACCTTCAGGTGATCTTCATGGAACACTGATCATCTATTCTATTTTCAGAAAAGTATTAATTTATACAGTACAGCCATACTTTTATTAGTCTTGTCTAGACAGTCTTGTTTATTTATATAGCCCTTTATTACAGTGGAGTCTCAAAGTGCTTTACATAGGCTACCATCATACATGTCATATACCATACATCATACAGTACATAATACACATCCTATATTAGGTCGTATACAGCAGTCTGATACCACTAAGTATGTACTGTATGGTATTGATTTATGCCACAAAGATTCTTGTAAACCTCGACTTGTCAGCCTACATTTCTGTCCACTACATCCTTGATTACAAACAATATAACCACATCCATAAAACGGTTTCATTATTATCAGACCTCTGGAGCCCATTTGCTGCAGCCGTATAAGTACTTATGAAACACCTTCCTTATTGCTATGCACTCACAAGAAATGATCCTGACGCAATGGCAATGATTACTCACTCATTACAATCTCCTTTAATAAACAAAAAGTGCAGTAAATTGGACTACCATCGAACCGGCTTTCATTCATAGCTGCTTTAAATCTGTTAACACCCACTATACGCCAGGGAGGTGATAATTATGAATCACCCCAATAAGAGACTATTAGCTAATATTATATGATTAGACACAGGCCAGATTGGCCCGGTTCACATAATATGTCAGGCCAGGTATGTTTGTGAAGTGAGGCAGATCCTTGTTCAAGATGCTGACTCCATTGCACAGGCTTGTTTTGTTATTTTGTTTACAGAGGCAATCAATATCATAAATCATAACATAAAGTGGGCCTTCTGCCCTTAGGAAAACAACAACTCTGCATTTTAAAAGGATACTCTATAAATAACATAGCAGAACGATAAAACCCTCTAGGCTATTACAGGAAAATTATAGCAATTACATAACTCACAGACACACTTGTAGTACATTTCTGAATAAAATAGCCCCAGTGGTTAGGATTAGAGTAAAAATACACACAGTGCAACTAACGCCGTCTAAAATGTAGGCTGTATGCCATGAATTCGAATTCTCTTGACAACAAAAGTCAGATTCTTTCTTACGTGATTCTTTTATCAGATTCTTTCATGGTCTTACCTGTGCTGGTGATGCGCCAGAGAGAACGTAATGAAATGAACCATGACCACAAAGACCCGCCGGCTCATTTCCATCATTTTTCTTCCGCCACAGTTTCTTATTATAGCCCTTTAGCTACATATTACCTCTATCCACTGTATATTCTCTGTCAAAAGAGACACTCGTTTTGTGATGTGTGTTTTTAAGAGGCAATTGGTGAGGTGTCTCCCGTGCCAGAGACCGTTCAAGGGCGTGGGGTCACATGACGTTGTAATTGTAGGGTGCACGGAATAAAGGTGTGACGGGTCACCTGGGTGCAACAGGGAGGGAGGGAGGGAGGGAGAGAGAGAATGTTCAGTGTTTACACACCTTTTTAACTGAAATGTCTACATTTTTCCATTTTTCCGTTTGTATTTTTATTTACCTATTTTTGCTTATATGCTTGATTGCAATGCTGCGATGCTACACAGCTCTCTTTGCACATTTCCTTATTGTTTATCTTTACTTTATTGTACTTATACTTAGGCTGCTACTTACTACTTACTACTTTTTTCCCACGGCGCTGGCCAGCATGTCTGCCGGGGTCAAAAAATGGCAAAGTCAGGAGGACACTAACTGGGTTTCCATCCAAATGTATCGCATAATTCAAGCGAATTTTGTGAAAATCCGCAAAATAAAATGCGAATTTATGCATGTTTCCATTCAGTTTTGTTTAGCGAGTTTTGGGAGTCGGCAGGTTGAGCAGTCGGTGGCGCTTCTCGTCAGGAGGAGGCGTAACGTGCCTGTGTGCCTGTAAGAGATCTCTATCAGCGGAGACCTGCTTTGATTGAGTCATCACCCGGTGATGGTGATGATCACCGTCCTCATCGTCGTAAAGTCGCCTTCAAAGCATGATGTTAGATTATAACGAACTAGTTGTGTGGCTTAGCCTTCCCAAATGTTGAGGGTCGTTTTTTAGAATTTAATACATAGAATTGCGAACGTTACATTCAATTTCATTCAGACTGCCTGGCGCTAATCGCCACCATTTCCCCCTGGAGTAGCATGAAGCGGAAGTGAAGTCACATCTGGTACGTCATCGTTAATTCGCAAAATCTGTTTCCATTGCAAAAGTTCGCATCTTCCTACTGTCGATACGCTGATAAATCCACCCCCTCCAAGCGTAAAAACATTTATGCGATATTTCGACCTTTATTCGAATTTCTGGTGTTTCCATTCAAGTTTATATTCGCATTTTGGGTAAATGCGAATATCCAGAGGTGGATGGAAACCCAGTTACTCACTCATTCACACACTGACTCACTCACCCACTCAGTCGGGGAAGAGTCGTGATTCGAGGGGTGGTTGGGGGGATGTGGGTGGTGGGAGGGGCATGGTGAGGGAAGTGAGCAGGGCTAAGAAAAAATGGCCTTAGCTAGGGATACGAAGGTTCTAGAGTAGTCGGAGTTTGTGGGGTGGGTAGGGAGAGTCACTAAGGGGATGTGGGTGGTTGGATAGGGTGTGGTGAGGGAAGGGGCGGAGCTAGGGAAGAGGGGTCGTAGCTAGGTATAGGAAGTTCATAGAGAACCGGGATTCAAGGTGCGAATAGGGGGAGTGGCCGGGGGAATGTGGGTGGTGGGGGGGGGGGGGGGGGGCAAGGAAGGGGGGTGGGGCTGGGGAAAAGGGGCTGGATATGGATAGGAAGAACATAGTCGCGGATTCGAGGGGTGGGTAGGGGGAGTGGCTAGGGGGATGTGGGTGGTGGGAGCGGTGCCATGAGGCTGAATGGCCACAACACTGCGCCGTGGGCTTAAAGGTATTCATGCTTGTTTTTATTTCACACTTGCTTTGGCAATGTAAATGCATGTTTCCCATGCCAGTAACACCCCTTTGTATTGAAATTTAATTGAATTGAGAGAGAGAGAGAGAGAGAGAGAGAGAGAGAGAGAGAGAGAGAGATAGAGAGTGATAAAGAGAGACAGACAGACAAAGAGACAGAGAGACATAGGCAGATAGAAAGACAAGGCGACACAGAGAGGCCATTAGTCTTTTATAAAGGCTGCGACTCCGATCTCAGGCTTGGAAATAACCACTGGCAGCCTCGGAGGTAGTTGCCTTTGAAGCCTTAACTATTACCAGCACTGATCAGAGTGCAATCAGTTGTATTAAGCTCAAAGGCGGAGTCCACGTCTAGTCGCCTGGTGGTCCACTCAGTAGGAAGACTTACACACACGCACACGCACGCACGCACACACACACACACACACACACACACACACACACACACACACACACACACACACACACACACACACACACACACATAAAACACACACACATCCTGCCTACAATCTGGATTTGCCTGTTGAACATCAGTTAAGAAAGCTTTCTTGTGTGAATGTCAAGTGTTAATTTCCCTACAGCTTCACATCTGCACCCGCCGAAGGCCCAACATCAAACTGATTACCAGGCCCCGCCCAGGCCCCGCCCAGGCCCCGCCCAGGCCCTGCCCAGGCCAACATTATTGTGCTTGTTAGAGCAACCAAACTTCCCTGCTCTCAATCAACACCTCAATTTGTCTGACCCCGAAATGAGTGGACTTACTACCAGTGACACATATTTGGCAGGCTTTTCCACTCCCCTGGTGCTAATTAAGAGATTACTGTGGGGAGGCAGCCCCAGGAGGCAGCCCCAGGAGGGAGCCCCAGGGTGCCACCAGTGCAGAGGAGAGCAGCGCATAGATGCACTCCAACTGTAAACCACATGAGATTCACATTCAGCCCAGCACAGTTAAGGAACGAGGTATTTGAGCGCAGGGAAAGAGGTGTGGTTGAAGATGACTGTGAATGATTGGGGATGGTATGTTAAAGAGTCCTGTCTCAGTTATCTCTATCTCTCTCACTCTGTCACACACACAGAGTACCCCGGCCCCCCCATTGGATAGTTCTTGTCAAACTTGCCACCACACATCAGTAAGTGAGGTGCAAGGAGACCATAAAATGGTTCTGCATGATCTGCCTTGAATCAGGGCCAAGCCTCAGTCCCTATCCGCCATTTATGATACAATTAAATATAAGCCCAGCCTGCCAAAAAGGAAGGCAGCGAGGGGAAAGAGAGAAAAAAGAAAGTGGCCATCATCATCGGGGAGGGAGGAGAACGATAAACAATGTTGGTGCTAGCGCAGTGTGTGGCAAGTGCCGAGTCGATCAAGAGGTACGCGGAGTCTTCCATCAAGCCCGGCATGGACTTACTTGGTGGGAGCGAATCATTGTCCAAGTCCGTGTCTGCTCCGAATCAGCCAGCTCTCCTCCTCCTCCTCCTCTCTGACCACATGAGAGGTGTAATGCATTGGTGGTCTTCGGTCCCTCGTGTTGAAACGGGATGCCTCAGAGCCACAGAGGTACATTGGGTTATGATCAAAGGAGATCAGATGACATTTAAAGCCCCCCCCACCCAAACCCCCACCCACTCAAGAAAACATCAAATATATCGGCCATAAGTTACAAGGTAGGAGGGAATCCCCCCCCGATATAAAAATGGGGCTCCTAGAACAGTGGTGGTGGTCAATCACAGGCAACATGGGCAGCCGACTCCAGTGCTAACTGGCCTACGACACCGTAAACCACTCACTCACCCGCCCGCCTACAGAAAAATCTGTCTGCTCTTATTAGCCTGTACTTTTGATATAATAACATTTGGCAGTCATAAATTACGATTCAGATGCACTTCTAGGACGGCTTGTCCTTTCATAATCTTGCCTACAACGGCAAAAATGCCAAGACCACCACTGAACTGGAAAAAATCTGAAAGATTACATTAAAACTACTGTAATAATAGTTGATCCTCGTTTTGGAGTGAAAAACGACCGCAAATGGCTTTGGACTTTATCGTCAAAACTCCATAGTTGCCTCACAAGAGCAGCTTGTTTCCTGCTCTTCTGTTTATTGTTCTTTTTTCATAGAATAGGGCCAAAATCTTTCCACCTATTTTAAATGTTGGAGCCTCGGTACGGCGTTAGATGCCAAAAAACAGGGGCAGTACAACTTTGTGGAAATGGTTCAGACATTCAGCTGTGAATATGGAATTGGGTCGACTGAAGACTGGAAGCCAAGATCCACAAATGTGCCAATACAAATGAGTCAGATGAAAAACTTCAAAACTAGTTTGTCGAGACACCCATTTTGAAATGCAATAGTTTTTGCCCCCATTAGACACTATTTGACTCTACAGGAAAATATGATGGGAATATCTGTCTACATCTCACAATACGAGAATGAATCAGGAAACTTTAACAAGGCTGATTGTTTAAGAGTAAAGCAGAAACCAGACAGATTGAAATGAGTGACAATTCAATCGTGAGAGGCCAGTTGGTCAGATTTAACAAGCAGCTTTATTTAGCAAATGGCAAGCATGGCGACTACTTTGGCGTATGACTCCATTGTAAGGAGGCGCTCCTCTTGAGGTGAGAGGAGGGCATCTGTATTCACCTTATTCACCACGCCCACTTTTTCTCTCTTCCGCGTTCGACGCAAACATATTTGTTCTTCCGGTTCAGCGCTAGTTGGCGGTCATTTTTACTTTAGTTCACGCGGTGCGAGCCCTTTAAGACCAGTGCATCTATGGGTAATGCCTACTGTGGCTAATATTAGCTGCTAGTTAGTTATGTTATATGGCAGTAAAATGCCACTGAATGACCAAATTTACATAACTTTTAACCATTTCGAGTAACACTGTTTCCATACGGATCACCAGCATTAGTTTGTTGTTTATAACGTGGCTATATTCATAACGTTTTCTATCTCGGATGCATTATTTTGAATCCCACATAGTTTGAATCCCACGTTTAGCTGGCGCAAAACGTGTGGGTTTCAGGAGGAAACAGTCTCAAGCCACTAACACCACCTTTAGCGCACAATATTCCTGGAATGCAAGTTTAACTAAACAGTTACATGTCCTCTGCATTCTACATAAAATTAAGATATTACGGGTTGTTTTATTTTGTATGTTACATACTTATTGGCCAAGATATGTTAGTTTATGGGGGAGTAATTCTGCCAGCTTAGGAGGGGAGTGTGGGCGGCCAATGCGGCCATCTTGCCTGCGGGGTTTTTGGCAGCTTTTTGGCAAGTCTAAAAGATAAAGGTCGAAGAAATAATCTACATCCAGTTCTAAAACGGAAATACTATTACGAAATGACGTAATGCGGAAGCGTCCATATGTGGGCAAAGAATAAGGTGAATAGGCTAGGATAGAGAATGGATTAATTTTTTTCTCTTGCTTGACTGAAGAGGATATCACTTTCAACACCTTCATTGTACCACCAACTGTCACTGTAAGATAGAGCATCCATAATCATTCCCGCAAAATCTGCCCTGGTGGCTCACAATATGAAATACATGTGTACAGTCTGGTAGAGGCTGTAGTCTTGGTTTGTTTACAGTCATGATTTACTGATGTTAAAACGTTGCACCTAGCGCCTTTAAGTACAAGCCTGCAGGTATTTGAGTCAAACCTCCCACAGTCAGAGCACGCATAAGTGTCAAAACATGCAACAGACATGAGGATTACAACAACTTAACTTACTGTAACTTAACTTAAGTGTCAGAACATGCAACAGACATGAGGATTACGACAATTTAACATAACTTAACTTAAGTGTCAAAACATGCAACAGACATGAGGATTACGACAACGTTAACTTAACTTAAGTGTCAAAACATGCAACAGACATGAGGATTACGACAACGTTAACTTAACTTAAGTGTCAAAACATGCAACAGACATGAGGATTACGACAACGTTAACTTAACTTAAGTGTCAAAACATGCAACAGACATGAGGATTACGACAACGTTAACTTAACTTAAGTGTCAAAACATGCAACAGACATGAGGATTACGACAACGTTAACTTAACTTAAGTGTCAAAACATGCAACAGACCTGAGGATTACGACAACAAACAATTCTGGCTCTCTATTGAGCAACAAATCAAGGATATTACATTGGAATGTGCAGCATTGGATTTACGTCTGGCAATGATTACATCTACATGCTAGGGTGGTTATGACAATGACAACCATCA
>NC_139646.1:11393288-11405788 GCF_964638095.1 Poromitra crassiceps
TCGGTTTCAACATTGGTATTTATTTAGAACATTTTACACACAGATGCGCTCTCAGAAGCTACCGAGATTTGGTACTGAAATTTGGTTTGACTTGAATCGGTCCTCGGGACCCAACCCTACTGATAGGAGCACATTCATTTCGCACTCATAGACATACTGAAGTTTCAGGTACACAATTTGGGCACAATATACAGCCATGTAGAGATGCAGTCACTCACTCACCCACTCTCTCTCTGTCTCTCTCTCTCTCTCACACACACACACACACACACACACACACACACGCACAGTCGCACACAAACACACACACATCCTCTCAATTGTCTGTCACAATTTACTGCTTCGGCAGCAAAAGAGGAAGCACATCCCACTCCGCCTCGCCCTCCACCATGCTGCCCCACTCCCCCGCCTGCCTTACCTGTCTCCCAACCCTCAGTCCTCCCCTCAGCCCTCTGCGGGGGCTTTGCATGTGTTAACATGACAGATTGAGCCCCAGTGGGAACCTTAATTGCATCATTTCATGGATGCGAGTCAGTGCTACGGTCCGGAGACGGTAAACAAGCTCCAAGCTCCAGGAGCGGGGAGAGCGGAGGGAGAGAGGGAGCTCCAGGAGCAGGGAGAGAGGAGGGAGAGAGGAGGGAGAGAGGGAGCTCCAGGAGCAGGGAGAGAGGAGGGAGAGAGGAGGGAGAGAGGGAGCTCCAGGAGCAGGGAGAGAGGAGGGAGAGAGGCTCCAGGAGCAGGGAGAGAGGAGGGAGAGAGGGAGCTCCAGGATGCAGGGGGAGAGGAGGGAGAGAGGGAGCTCCAGGATGCAGGGGGAGAGGAGGGAGAGAGGGAGCTCCAGGAGCAGGGAGAGCGGAGGGAGAGAGGGAGCTCCAGGAGCAGGGAGAGAGGAGGGAGAGAGGGAGCTCCAGGAGCAGGGAGAGAGGAGGGAGAGAGGAGGGAGAGAGGGAGCTCCAGGAGCAGGGAGAGAGGAGGGAGAGAGAGAGCTCCAGGATGCAGGGGGAGAGGAGGGAGAGAGGGAGCTCCAGGAGCAGGGAGAGAGGAGGGAGAGAGGGAGCTCCAGGAGCAGGGAGAGAGGAGGGAGAGAGGGAGCTCCAGGATGCAGGGGGAGAGGTGGGAGAGAGGGAGCTCCAGGAGCAGGGAGAGAGGAGGGAGAGAGCAGGGAGCTCCAGGAGCAGGGAGAGAGGAGGGAGAGAGGGAGCTCCAGGAGCAGGGAGAGAGGAGGGAGAGAGGAGGGAGAGAGGAGGGAGAGAGGGAGCTCCAGGAGCAGGGAGAAAGGAGGGAGAGAGGAGGGAGAGAGGGAGCTCAAGGAGCAGGGAGAGAGGAGGGAGAGGAGCAGGGAGAGGATGGGAGATGGCAGGATGGAGTGAAACAGAGGAATGGGAAAATGGTGTAAATCAGTGAGGATGAATTGAGGGAGAGTGTCAGAGTGAGTAAGACAGTGGACGTGTGAAGCAAGCGGCTACAAACAGACCGGACACAATTTGTTTGCTTTGATGTCAAAACAAAAGAGAAAATCTCTCTCTCTCTCTCTCTCAGGTAACGATAGAAGTTGACAGAAAGCAACAGCCTCGCATAAATCCACCCGGACCTCCTCCAAGGTGGTCGGCGAGCGCGGTTTGTTTTGATATGTGATCAGCTGCGGGTTAGTGAGGAAAAGGCAGCAGCAGCAGCAGCGGGGCTGGTCGGAAAGTGTGTCTTCATTAGTCAGTGGTCAGGGCCAGGGAATATGAGAGTTCAGCTGCCTCGCTCATGCCTTAGAGCAGCTCACCGAGTCAGCCCAGAGTCAACACATGAGCTCATAGAATGCACTACGCAATTAGGGGTGTGACTAAACCAGATATACAGTACACAGTGAAGGGATTGACCTGTCTGCAGAAACACACACACACACACACACACACACACAAACACACACACACACACACACACAAACACACACACACACACACACACACACACACACACACACACATCAAAACAACCGCCGTCAATGTTTACACAGGCCAAATCCAGTATTCTCACATAAATCAATATGGAAACTGGAGGGCCGATGTTTTAGTCAAAATCACTGGAGAGACCAACATAGACCAGTGTGAACAAAATGGGGATGTTGGTACATTGGATTCATCAACTCTGTTTTGCAGCAATGAGCCCCTCTATGTTGCCAAGACGTCATGACTTCAAAATGTAACACATGACATCAGAACTGACCCGACACACATTTGACAGTGATTTCCACAGTGTTGTGGTACAGTAGTGAAGTGGTCATGTATAGTGTATGTATATGTATAGTCAGGTCATATCGGCAACAATTATGCTAAAAGAGCTAAAAGACCATTATGCTGTGAGGCCATGCTGACAGATATTTCATTTTCTCTTCCCATAAAACTTCACAGAGAGTCTTTCCTACTTCCCATGTACGACTGGGCAGAATTATATATGGTTTTTCCACTGCACATGTATACCATGCTGTTTTGTGCACAGTTTGGTTTGTACAGATCCACTTGAAGTATGCTGGCAAGGCACCTAAACCTATTTGGTACTGGCTCACTTTCAAAGGATGCTGGTATAGTTACATTCCTCTCCTACACAAATAGGGCCACACCTGCGCACAGGACTGCCATGAAAAACAAAGGGTGCTGATGCTGGACTCATTATAGGCCCAGAGGGGACACAGCAAGGTACGTCCAGTGCAAATGGAAAACTGTAGTAGACAGGCATCACATAGTGGTGTTGCAAAAGGGTTGAAATCGATGTAATTGACCAATCATGTAGTTAGGGAATATTGCAAAAATCTTGGAACAAATTCCTGACCAAGAAATTTCTTCACCAATATATTTGTAAAGCTGCCATGGTCTACTAATCAAAAAGTCTTCCCCCCCCCCCCAACTCCCCTAGGAAAACCAGTTACAGCTGCTGAAATTTGGGGGTATCTGGAACATTATACGGGAAAAATTGAAAATGTGTAATTCTGCCGGAATCAGCTTGTGAGGGGTCAAGATTATGAATCGATTGCAAGCTCGATTTGTTTAGCATGAAACACTCCTTGTCAAGAAAACGGCCATGCCCACTTTTCGCACTCGGCGTAAACCCATTTGGAAATAATCTTGTTGCAAATAATCTTTTCAATGGTTTGGCCTACAACGCTGCAAAGTTGGTTTCTGGGACTTTTGGGGTTGAGGAATTCAGAATTCAGAGGCATCACATTACTCAGCTTCCCGGGGAAAGTCTACTGTAAGGTGCTGGAAAGAAGGTTCCGGCCGATAGTCGGACCTTGGATTGAAGAGGAACAATGCCGATTCTGTCCTGGTCGTGGAACAACGGACCAGCTCTTCACTCTCGCAAGGATCCTGGAGAGGGCGTGGGAGTATGCCCATCCAGTTTCCATTGTGTTTTGCGGATTTGGAGAAGGCTTTGACCGGGTTCCCTGGGAGATACTGTGGGATGTGTTGCGGGAGTATGGGGCGAGGGGTCACTAATCAGGGCCATCCAATCTCTGTACGTCCAAAGCGAGAACTGTGTCCAGGTTCTCGGCAGTAAGTCAGACTCGTTCCTGGTGGGGGTTGGCCTCCGCCAGGGCTGTGCCTTGTCACCTATCCTGTTTGTGATATTCATGGACAGGATTTCGAGGTGTAGTCGTGGGGGAGAGGGGTTGCTTGCTTTTTGTAATTGATGTGGTGATTGTGGTCCTGATGGCAGCATCGGTCTGGGACCTTCAGCAGTGAAGCGGCTGGGATGAGGATCAGCAGCGCTATGTCAACAACATGGCCGCAGTGACCGTGATGACGCTGATCGAATACTATCTATTGTGCTCGCTTTACCGCACCATTATGATGAAAAGAGAGCTGAGCCAGAAGGCAAAGCTGTCGATCTACTGATTGATCTTCTTTTGTACTCTCACCTATGGTCATGAACAATGGGTCTGGGTCATGACTGAAAGAACAAGATCATGGATACAAGCAGCTGAAATTGGTTTTCTCAGGAGGGTGGCTGGCATCTCCCTTAGGGACAAGATGAGAAGCTCAGTCATCCGTGAGGGACTCGGAGTAGAGCCGCTGCTCCTTTGCATAGAAAGTTCCTAGACAGCAGCTCTCTGTGTGACAGTAGACTATGTAATGACAGTTCCTAGACAGCAGCTCTCTGTGTGACAGTAGACTATGTACTGACAGTTCCTAGACACTGACAGCAGCTCTCTGTGTGACAGCTGTCAGTGTCACATAGTCTACTGTCACACAGAGAACGGCTCTGTCTAGGAACTGTCATTACATAGTCTACTGAGACTGAGTAGACTATGTATTGACAGTTCCTAGACAGAGCAGCTCTCTGTGTGACAGTAGACTATGTAATGACACTGACAGGCAGCAAGGGAATAGCTCGCACAGCTCCAGGTCTTAAGCAGCTCAATCGGTGCAGGTTGCAGGGAGATCACAGAAACAGAGGTAGGCAACAGCACTCGAATTAGAGTCAATCTTGATTTATTTATTTATTTTTTGCCCTTAATAAAAAAAACTCAAGATTTACTCTAATTCGAGTGCTGTTGCCTACCTCTGTTTCTATGACACTGACAGTTCCTAGACAGAGCAGCTCTCTGTGTGACAGTAGACTATGTATTGACACTGACAGTTCCTAGACAGAACAGCTGTCTGTGTGACAGTAGACTAGTATGTAATGACACTGACAGTTCCTAGACAGAGCAGCTCTCTGTGTGACAGTAGACTATGTATTGACACTGACAGTTCCTAGACAGAGCAGCTCTCTGTGTGACAGTAGACTAGTATGTAATGACACTGACAGTTCCTAGACAGAGCAGCTATCTGTGTGACAGTAGACTAGTATGTATTGACACTGACAGTTCCTAGACAGAACAGCTGTCTGTGTGACAGTAGACTATGTATTGACACTGACAGTTCCTAGACAGAGCAGCTCTCTGTGTGACAGTAGACTAGTATGTAATGACACTGACAGTTCCTAGACAGAGCAGCTCTCTGTGTGACAGTAGACTAGTATGTAATGACACTGACAGTTCCTAGACAGAGCAGCTCTGTGCAAATTGGTTACAGATCTTAGACGTGCTGCTAATAAAGCGCTACAGGGTAGAAGCAAGAGCAAATCCACTAGGATGAATTGTTCACTTGAGTCTGGGGGAAAACAAAAGAATGACATGTCTCTCTTTTCAGTGACAGAGGCTATTGTTTTTGCTGCTCTCCGTGCCTCCTCCCGTTAACCAGTACGTTTTGCTTGCGCTGACTCCTTCGTTCATGTATACAATATTATAGCATGCACTTCCAGCCATCTCGCTCCTACAAATATTTGGTATACAGGCTTCGCATGTTTATTCAAAGTACTGGGTTACACTGTTTGGGAAAGATAGCCAGACAAGGGCCCTTTGGGAAGGAAAAAGAAAGCTATTCCAAATGAAAAGTAATGATTCATGGCACTGATAGTGTATAAACTCAAATATACGCTGGACATTGCAGCACTATTGGACAGTTCCACTTTATGCAATTTTGATTGGCTCTAAACAGTGCACAGACAACTTAGTATTGCATTACTCTAAATATGGCAGTGTGCGTTTCTGTGTCCGTGTGTGTGTATGTGTGTGTCCGTGTGTGTGTGTGTGTGTGTGTGTGTGTGTCTGTGTGTGTGTGTGTCTGTGTGTGAGACCGGAGTGAGGTGGGTGGTCTCCATTCACTATCATTATACAACACAAAGCTTGATTGATATTTTCAGAAGGAAATTAATATTGCCGTCAGCGATAGCTATTGCATGTGTGCCTGTATGCACGAGTGTGTTTGTGTAGTGCCGTAGAACGAAGAGAATCTTCACCTCAAGAATTTAGGTCTGAACGTCAAGTGATGCCAGCAGGGTGAAAAACTTCCTAAACAGAAACACTACAAATTGGACTGCACATGCCTATAGACGGTTTTCACCAGAGCGCAACCCCACAGCACTTCCTTTTTCTCAGCATTCGGCAAACTGCAGAAATATTCACTCGACATCGTTACTTTTGTTTTTGCCGCTCAGCTGTATAGACGGTTTTCACGGAATGGTCAGTGCTGCACTTGAATGTTTTTTTTTCTTTTATGTCCATAGCAAACACTGCAACAGGAAGTGAGCGGGGGTTCAATTTAGAATGTTTTTGTGTCAAGTTAAAACCGTCTATATGGTAACAGAAAGCGCTCATCACTCCACTCCCTTCTTTGCAAGCAAGCTTTTCCATTCAAGCGAGAGTTAAGGGGAAAGCGTGGGCCTGCCGCCACATTGGCCCTAGTTTAGCCTAAACATTTTCTCAACGTCCTCCTCTGTACTCGTTACCTGGGTGGAGGAAAAACCATCAGTGGAAATGTTCAAATCCCAGCATGGGGCCATGACTAAAGGACAGGATTGCTGGTGGAAATGCAGAATTACATTTTAATTGCCATCCCATGAGAGAAATTCTCCCTAGAGTTGAGTAAGAAAAAAAGTGTACTACTGTAGTTATAGTCCAAAACACTAAATATCCAAGCAGAGGAGACACAAGTATTTCAGACATGCTATAAACTTTAATAGACATATTGATATTTCTGAAAAGAAACAAAGATATCCCTAGTTTTATTTACAATACAGAAATAAAAAATCGTCACATACAGTACAATGGTAAAAACAACAGAGAACTTAAATAATTATTTTATTTGTGTAACTACTTAAATAATGAAAATGGTTATTCTATTCACACCACGCCGTCTCAGCAGCTACAATGCAACTTTCACATTAAGTGCTAAAAAAAATTATAATTTCCACTTTACAGCATGAATTCCATTTTGACTCATTAGACCAGGTAGAGTTGATTTGTTTCAACAAACACGAGTGAGACGGGAGATGAACAACAAATACACCTACTGTCGTTACGGACACTGAACTTCATTTAACCATGGAAGGAGTAAGACTCATTCTGTGGGGGTGTCTGGGTAGTGTAGAGGTCAAAGCACTCGCATACCACCGCGAAGACCCGGGTTCAATTCCCGGTAGCGGTACTTCCGGCATGGTCAGACGTTCCTACAGACACAATTGGCCGTGTCTGCGGGTGGGAAGCCGGTGGGGTATGAGTCCTGGTCGCTGCAGTAGTGCCTCCTCTGATTTGTCGGGGCGCCTGTTGTTCGGGTGGGAGGGGAACTGGGGGGGAATAACGTGATCCTCCCACGTGCTACGTCCTGCCGGTGAAACTCATGACTGCACATGTATCGGAGGAAGCATGTGCTATGCACATGTATCGGAGGAAGCATGTGCTAGTCTACAACTCTCCGCTGATCGGCAGAGGGGGTGGAGCAACGACCGGGACAGCAGGGGAAATTAGCCAAGTACAATTGGGGAGAAAACGGGAGAAAGCCTAAATAACTTAGTAAAAAAAGGATCTGTGGAATTTGAAATGGCAAAAGATCAAAATAGAGACGAGTTCTTGATCACTAACGAGGTGAATTAAGGTGAATGTGGGCATGTGTGTGTGTGCGTGTGTGTCAACACATCAACGTGGCTCCAGGCAATCCCACTCTGTGTGTGTATAATTGTTTTGCGACTAAGTAAAGACATTTCATCTCTTCCCCTTTAGTAAGAGTGTAACCTTCAATCTTGACGAATTCCTTCCTGAATTCCTCTTCAAGCTGATCTGCATTAGACAGATCGTCTTGTGGGTTCATCTATTGTAGAATCTGCTCTGCGTAGATAAGATCTGGCTCTCTGACTGTGCAGTGACTCGGTGGCCCCGCTGGATCTTTGATCATTTCACAACAGAGACACAGTTCTGACAGTGGTAATGAAACCACACGTCAGGGAGGGGAATTAGATGGACTCAGCCAACTGCTCCAAACTACGCTATGCAGGCATAGGCATGCATTCATTTTAACACTGGGGGGGGGGGGGGGAGGAAAAAAATACATGTGTCTTTCTTAACAGTGGAAAAAACTGCATAATGTATAAGAAAAAAAGAACATGAAATGACATGAATTTACAAGCTTAGTGTAAAAACTGCTTTCTATAAACACCATTCTCTCCCATATATTATTACGCTTAAAAAAATAAACCCTCCTCTATGATAACAATAGTAATGCTATAGTATTTTGTGATGCTAAGTAGTACTTAGGTAAGCTCTATCGGAAATATACATCACCACGCTCTCTCTCTCTCTCTCTCTCTTCCCTTTATAGCAACTGAAGTTGGAGTTGGGGTTCGGGTTCAGTGTGTGAGACAATGAACGGAGCTTGTTCACCTGTGCTAGTGTGTGTGTGTGTGTGTGTGTGTGTGTGTGTGTGTGAATATGAAATTGTTGTCATTGCATCCCATTGTGTGTTAAAATGTTAAAAATGAATGGAGAAAAAAAGAATACAGTGCATGGGAGCTGATAACTCCATTCGGATGATATGAAACTGGCTTTGACAAAAGAAGCAGAATGTACTCGCTCAGTCATCTCTATCTCTGAGTGGATCTGCTCTGTACACTGATAGCAAGTGAGTCAATCTATACCAATGTATACATATACCATTATAGCTTTTTTACGACAATGTGCCCACAAACTAAATACAACCTGTCAACCTCATAAATGTGAGACAACATGGTTCATCTCTCTTATATTCATGCCTTTAGGGTAGTATGGCACAAAAGGAACCTGCGCGCTCTAATATGTCGCACGATTCTCATACTTTTTTCAGCTTCACCGTATAACCGCCGCCGAGAAGCAGAGTGTCCCTTCAAAGACTGCGTACATACTGGATTTGTTTTTGCTTTGTTTTGAATGGAAAAAGAAAGTGAGACCGTAAGCACAAATTGGGTCTTCAATTCAAACATCGCCACTCCTTCCAATTATTCATCCTTAAGAGAACTACTGGACAAGCTCTCCCCTGAAACTCTTTGTTGTTGGGGGGTGGGGGTGGTGGTGGTGGTGGTGGGGGTCTTCTGCAACACACACCTCAAGAAAAAACGTCCAACGTCTTGAGTCAAGATGGCCATCCTGTGGAGAGACTCTGCGGTGTCTCCTCTGTGGCTCAGCAGGAGTGTCAAGTCAGCGGACGTAATGTCACTTCCATAACTAGGCCATGCTTGTCAATCATCTCTCTGCTGTCTGCAGTGTCTCTTGAAATGTGAACACGGCTTGGATGCCAGGCCTGGTGCTCAAGAGCAAGTAGCTTATAGGCCAAACAGGAAGAGTTTGGTAATGGCGACGCGGGTGATGGAACAGTCCGACGGGGGATCCTCTGTGTGTGTGTGTTTGTGTCTGTGTGTGTTTGTATGTATGTCTGGGTGGGTGGGTGGTGAGACTGAGAGGCCCTGTGACCGATGCCTCGTTAGAGTCTGCTGGTGGTGGTGGTGGTAGGTAGATTTGTGTCGATTAGTCGGGGCTGACGTCGGGGAGCAGACCCCCCCACCCTCTGCACGCCCCCTATACGATGTAGCTGGTCAGGTCCAGCAGGTACGAGGTCATGTCGATGATGTGGTCCAGGAGGCCATCTTTCTCCTCGTCGTTGGGCATGCCGCGCTCGCCCTTCTCGCACTGGGCTCCGGAGTAGCCGCTCTTGCACAGACACTTGTTGGGCTCCTCGCACACGCCGCCGTTGCGGCAGCTTGGCTCGCATTTGGCTGAAGTCACAGAGAGAGAGAGAGGAGGGAGAGAGAGAGAGAGAGGGAGAGAGAGAGGAGGGTTAGTTGAATGTAAATCAGGCCCGGCTCCAGACCCAAGTTACAGAGGGGGCCTGCCCCTAGCTTGGGGGGGCCAAGGTACCCAAGGGGGGTCCGGGGGGATTCTCCCCCGGAAGAAGATTTTGTACATTTTAAAGTAAAATTCGTCAACCTGGTGCATTTGAGAGCAACTACACACATCTCTAATGTGTTGTGACTTTACAAATAATTAGACCTAAACAATTAATATTAAATGTATTTACACATTGTGCACAAATTGCATTCATTGTGACAAATTTACAATAGTTAATATCCAGCCAGAATCATTGCAAATGGATGTTCAAAGTAACAGTTAATCAATGCCTAATGACAGCCAGATTCCGTTTTAAACTTTAAAACAGAAAAATGGAAAAACGTTTTTAGCAAAAAAAAGAAGAAAGAAAATTGAATGGGGGGCCAGTTTGTTGAATGGGGGGGCCCGGCCCGGTCAGGCCCGGCCCTAACGCCGGGCCTGATGTAAATTGTGAAAATACGATAGATAGATAGGTTCTGTCCAGATTCAGCTTGTGGAATCAAATTGCAGTGAGGTTCCAGACAGCACCAGCCTGCTTGGAGGCACTCACTCACCCACTGTGCAGAAGGGTCCCTCCCAGCCGGGGCTGCAGCAGCACTTGCCAGTGGGAGTGCAGTGTCCGTTCTTACAGTGCCGGGAACAAGTGGTCATCAGCAGCTCGGGAGGCTCCACCTGACGCTGGCACTCCTTAGGGACCTGGGGCCTGCAACAGGTGTCAGAGGGAGGGCAAATCAGTATGCGGAGGGTAAAAGCATGTCAGTTGGGTGGGGGGGGGGGGGGCATCGTAAAACATCACAGAAAGTAGGGCTGGGCAATAATAACCCACAATTATCTGACTTAATGATAAAAGGCAAATCCCATTTAAAATCAGACTTTTCATCATGCGATGAACATCAGTTTGACTATTTAACATGTGATGAGTGCACCTTGACTGAGTGCAAATACATCTGTGGTGTTGCCATTTGCACATTGCAGCTGCACAACTGCCTGCACCGTCCACTGACAACTGGTGCTAATTCTTTTTATTATTTATTCTATTTGATTGTTATTCTATAGCCCCCCTCCACTGTTTGCCTTACTTACATACATAAGTCTTACTGTTGTGACTATATACTTTAGCTCCTTGCACTGTCTTGTAAATATCTTGAATCGTGTTGATTTGTGAAAAGCCAAGCAAACTGAGGTAGAACGATGCATAGTTGTAGATATAACAGGAGGTTTGGGTGACTGAATGTGAAAACAAAACAGATTTGGAAGGCTAATCCACTTTAACCCACTATAAGAATATCTCCTGCTCAGAAAGTAATGTCATGTGATTTGTGGACACATACTAAGGAAACATGTGAACCTAAACAATACTGCCTTTCCATCGTACAGTAACTATGTATGTTTAACCCTTGTTTTGCCATTGTACCTGTAGCCAGTGGTGTAGTGGTGCCTGGAGAAGTGGCTATACTCTTAACACTTTCAGTGCCACGGCCCTTGGGCAAAAGGTTGCTTGCTGTGCCACATAGGCCGCAATGCATTTTAAAACAGTCATATAATTTTTTTAATAATTACTATGTAAACACTGAACACGCACAAATAACGATGAGACTCTCTTCTATCACCTGCAAAAAAAAGTTTATTGATCCCATTTTCCGTTCTTTAGTTATGAGCCGGAGAAGATAGCCTGATTGAACGAAAAACATACCTTTTTTTCTACGAGCTGAGATAATGAGCCTTTTGTGAAATTAAACATTTCAAGCACATCTCTGACTCTGAAGCGAATTTTCTGATGTCTGGGTCTGTCTGGGTGAAGTGTATGCTGCTCTGCTGCTCTCCGTGCTCCCCGTGCTCCCCCCCCCCCCCCCCCTCAACTGCACACGCCTCCTGGGTGTGTCTTATGTGTCTGGTGGCTCTCAGTCTCTGCTGAGTTTGCTGCGCACACACAGTGAATGGTGCGCGACATTCAGCTTTTTGGTTCCGCGTGTGTTTGTCACGGGCTGGCATGCTTCCAGTTCGGAATAATAATGCTGATTATGTGATTGTGCTGTTGCAGCGTACATGGAAGTGCTCAGTTGTGACAGCGGATGCTGCTGCTGGGGGCACAGCTGGCGTTGTGCTCGTTTATGGAGGCACGTCGATGCATACGGACGGATGCGATGCGATTTCCTCATTTTTCCCAGTGACTATTTCTGTGTGTTTGGCTCCTTTTTCTCTGATCAGGAGAGTGCTGTCGCCACCTAATGGGTTTGTAAAATAGGTTATCGACCTCCAATAGCTACAATATTGTTAGAGGCGACGTAAGAAGCTTAGATCGACACCCCCCCGTCAAAAAAACAATTTGGAGTTATGACGCCATTTGGCGTCGCTGGCACTGTACGGTAAATTTCTAATGACGCCATATGGCGTCGCTGGCACTGAACGTGTTAATATATGCCTCTTTTTTTTTAAGTTGCCCGTCCATCAAAACACCATATAAACAGTGATATATAAGACTACTCTTGCATTTTAGTTCACCCAAAAACTGACTATTATTTACATTGTCACATGGATCTCTGACATTGTGACCTTATCACAAGAATGCCAGTTAGGAGATGGGTGTCACTTTTATGACATCAACAACATCTTTAGCAAAACCAGGAATACACTTATTTGAGCTTGATTTGTACACACTGAGTCACCTGAACTCTGCTGTTCTGTCACTCCTGCCTCCATTCGGCTGTTAAACAGATCAGTGCATGTATTCACAAGTTACGGGACTGATGGCTGTCGAAAATGACAATATTCAGTTTAA
>NC_139646.1:11410788-11485788 GCF_964638095.1 Poromitra crassiceps
GCCGCCAGTCAGCAGGCTTTCAATGGTGCCTCTGTAGAAGTCCCTGAGGATTTCTTTCCTTAGCCCAAATTTCTTCAGGCGCTTGAGTCCGTGTATTCGCTGTTGGGCCTTTTTGACGACAGTGGCGGTGTGGCCGGCCCATGTCAGGTCCTGGTGGATATTGACTCCCAGGTACTTGAAGCTGTCCACCCTTTCCACCACTGTGCCGTTGATGGTGATTGGGGGGTGTGCGCCCCCCCCCCCTCCTGTAGTCTACAATGATCTCCTTGGTCTTGGAGACGTTCAGAGAGAGGTGGTTGTCCTGGCACCATTGTTCCAGGGCCCCCACCTCCTCTCTGTAGGCCGTCTCGTCGCTCCCCGAGATCAGCCCCACGACTGCTGTGTCGTCTGCAAACTTCACGATGGTGTTAGAGGTTTGAGTCGCCACGCAGTCGTGGGTGTAGAGGTCATACCAGAAGGGGCTGGAGACGCACCCCTGGGGCGCTCCTATGCTGATGGTCAGTGGGGAGGAGGTGAGGTTGCCCACCCTCACCACCTGGCGGCGGTCTGTCAGGAAATCCAGGATCCAGTCGCACATTGCTGTGTTAAGTCCCAGGTCCTTGAGCTTGCATACCAGCCTGGAGGGTACTATGGTGTTGAATGCTGAGCTGTAGTCCACGAACAGCATTCTTACGTAGGTGTCCTTCCCCTCCAGGTGGGACAGGGCGGTGTGGAGCACGTGTGCTACTGCATCCGCTGTGCTCCTGTTGGGCCGGTATGCGAATTGTAGCGGGTCGTGGTCCGGGGGGAGTGTGGGGCGGATCTTTGATATGACCAGCTTTTCAAAGCACTTGCTGGCTATTGGTGTGAGGGCTATTGGGCGCCAGTCGTTGAGGCTGGTCGCTTTCTGCTGCTTGGGAATGGGGATGATTGTCGCTGCTTTGAAGCAGGAGGGAACTCGTCGGAGGGAGAGAGACTGGTTGAAAATGTCTGTGTATACGCCTGCCAGCTGGTGGGCGCAGGCCTTGAGGACCCGCCCGGGGATGCCGTCCGGGCCGGCCGCCTTGCGAGGGTTGATACGCAGGAACGACCGGCGCACCTCCTCCTCAGTGATGGTGAGAGGGCGGTCTGGGTCTGTGGTCTGTGTACATTGTGTGCACCCTAAAGCACTGTGGAGTGGTGTACATTGTGTGCACCCTAAAGCACTGTGGAGTGGTGTACATTGTGTGCACCCTAAAGCACTGTGGAGTGGTTTACATTGTGTGCACCCTAAAGCACAGTGGAGTGGTTTACATTGTGTGCACCCTAAAGCACCGTGGAGTGGTGTACATTGTGTGCACCCTAAAGCACAGTGGAGTGGTTTACATTGTGTGCACCCTAAAGCACCGTGGAGTGTTGCACATTGTGTGCACCCTAAAGCACAGTGGAGTGGTTTACATTGTGTGCACCCTAAAGCACAGTGGAGTGGTGTACATTGTGTGCACCCTAAAGCACCGTGGAGTGGTGTACATTGTGTGCACCCTAAAGCACCGTGGAGTGGTTTACATTGTGTGCACCCTAAAGCACCGTGGAGTGGTTTACATTGTGTGCACCCTAAAGCACCGTGGAGTGGTTTACATTGTGTGCACCCTAAAGCACAGTGGAGTGGTTTACATTGTGTGCACCCTAAAGCACCGTGGAGTGTTGCACATTGTGTGCACCCTAAAGCACTGTGGAGTGGTGTACATTGTGTGCACCCTAAAGCACCGTGGAGTGTTGCACATTGTGTGCACCCTAAAGCACCGTGGAGTGGTGTACATTGTGTGCACCCTAAAGCACCGTGGAGTGGTGTACATTGTGTGCACCCTAAAGCACCGTGGAGTGGTTTACATTGTGTGCACCCTAAAGCACCGTGGAGTGGTGTACATTGTGTGCACCCCAACAATGGCTTCATCAAACAGCCCAGTGTGCTCTCTTTTGCCGTTTTTGTCATCGCACTCCCATTGTTTGGGGGCGTCTTTTGTAGCTTCATTCCTTGTTTTAATTGTGCAAGAAATGGACTGTGTATTGTAGCAGCCAGGGCTATTCAGTGGGACTGGCAAGCAGCTTTGTCAAGGGGATGACCACAGTAGAGAAGTAGGAAGATTTAGGAGGGATAGGAGAATAAAGAAAGCTCTGCAGCTAGCATCCCGCACGCTCACACAGGCTCACAGATGTGTGTGTGCACGTTCGCGTGTAGCCCACACAGGGCCGGTTCCAGAACAAGATGACTAGGGGTGCATCCTAGATAGGAAGGGGTGCAGATGCCCGGCCGAAGGCCCATTATTTTATTTTACTAAAAATAATGCATTTGACCATCATTTCAAATAGAATGATACCACCCAAGCAAGAATATTTCAAGTGTTTCAAGTGCTTTACTGAAATATTTGGACCATATAATGATAATACAATTATCTCAACCTTAAAAGGTTACATATAGGTGCCAAAAAGCCATAAAATCACATCAAAGAACAAAGAAAAACAACAACTATAATTCAAGTTTAAACAGTAAGTGTGCAGCTGTAGCATTTATAAAAGAATAATAATAAAAAAAATAAAAAAAACTTTTCAACTGAGCATGCAGACAATTAAAATAAGGGTGCAAAGCATGCTTTTGCACCCCCGTAGAACCGGGCCTGAGCCCACACAGACTATATCTGTACGCACAAAACACACAAGCGTGCAGTCAAGAGAAGCGCCCATAGATAAATTCGCCAACAAACACATGCAGCCTCCCTCATCGGTCTGTCCAGTGATTTGTGACTTCCATAGCTAATGAAGTTCATAAAAGAGGTCCCGGGAGCCTGTTGGAAGTTCACTGTGCCTTTTCAAGGTCCCTGCTCACTGTAATTCAAGCAGCCCTGTCTGCAGCTGACAAAAAAGCCCAAACGTGTGAAAACAGCTTCACCATACTACGTTCTTCACCATACTAGGTTCTAGGGCTGTCAATCTCCCTCTATAATCAAATTCGAATTTCAGTGCTTTATACATTTTAATATTCGAATTATATTCGAATATTTTAATTAATTTTTAATTGAATTAAAAAAAAAAAAAAAAAAATTTTGGTCTGAGTGAATTGTTGTCTTCTCTTATGTTGTGTTCTGATTCTAAATATAGCTGAATCTTTGGGTTTGACCAAGTAAAACTTTTTCTAAGCATTTTACCAAATGTAGATGGGAAAATTAATATAGGTTTACATTCAGTATAGCAGCTTCAACAGTCAACTTCAGTTAACAATGAATGAACATACATTTTAAGAGCTACAGGTAGGTTTACATCAGTATAGCAGCTTCAACAGTCAACTTCAGTTAACACTCTTTTCTTCAAGTATGTTGTCAGAACTTGTCACTGTTCTAGTGTTCTAAAAAAAAAAAAAAAAATTTTTTTTTTTTTTTTTTTTTTAAATAAAAAAATATTCGTTTTTAAAAAATAATAATAATCGAATTTCGTTCATAATTATTAAATTCGAATAATATTCGAATATCAAAATTCGTTTCAACAGCCCTACTAGGTTCTTCACCATACTACATTCTTCACCATACTACCTTCTTCACCATACTACGTTCTTCACCATACTACGTTCCCCGCTCGTCTGCAGATAGGGGCGGCTGCAGCAAGTGACTTTTCACAACGGGAATCAGCAGGCGATCTGACTTTTCATGTTGCAATTAAGCGCTCGCCAAAAGGGCCCACTGTGAGAGCACAGCGGATCCTGTCCCGTTGCAGATGCGAGGCAATGTGTGCCTCTTTCATTATGATATCATAAACAACATGGCAGTGACATGTAACCTTACTATGTGGCCCCCATACCATATATACACACAGAGCCTGAGAGCAATCCCTGTCCTGTATCATATTATCTTTGTTTGTTAGTGTGTTTCTTCTCTCAAAAGAGAGGGGGCTCTTTCTGGCTTTATTTGTGCCTGAGATAAATAAAAAAATCTCTCTCTCTCTCTCTCTCTCTCTCTCTCTCTCTCTCTCTCTCTCTCTCTCTCTCTCTCTCTCTCTCTCTCTCTCTCTCTCTCTCTCTCTCTCTCTCTCTCTCTCTCTCTCTCTCTCTCTCTCTCTCTCTCTCTCAAAATTAGCCGGTCATATGTGTAAGTAGACCACAATCACACTGGCGCTGGAGTTTAAGGTTCATACAGGAGGCTAGATCTCTTCAGAGCAGTCCATCCCCCCTGGATGCATTGGGCAGATAGTGATGCAGACTCCAGACTGTGTGTGGTAGAGCAATTGAGATAAGAACTCTTCAATATGACATGATATGATGATGATGATGGAAACATTTCTGTCTCTTTCACAAACAATCTTCTTCAGGAGAGACTACATGGTCCAAAGTATGCTGGAGCACCAGATTTCAGTATAAGACCAACGTTTCGATGCCAAGAGCGTCTTTGGCGTCGTAATAAAATATGTTGCCTTAAATCCATGTGCTCCAGTATATTTTGGACCAAATCTCTGAAGTCTCTCCTGATTCAAGATGGCCTACTCCGAGAGCCTACTATCCCTCGTAAAGTTGGTTGAAGCACGTTAAACCTCTTCCTTCAGTCTCTCTCTTCCTCTCTGTCTCCCTCTCTCTCTGCCACGCAGACACACATGCAACTCGGTGCATTTCAAAATGCATGGTGGCCTATTTATTATTGGAGGGGTACTCCAACTGACAAACAAATACCTAGAAATGAAGTCATCTGGCCAGGACATGTTTACACAAACACTGCTGAGGGATTTTATGGCTGACGTTTCCCTGTAAGCCTCTGACGCTTGCTATCCCCGACAGTTCCCTCGTTCCCCCCCCCCCCGCTCTCTATACTCCCAAACACACAATTGATCAAAACACAATGCTAGATTTTTTTTTACACAATGCTAGATGCTATATCAAAACACAATGCTAGATGCTATATCCAAACACAATGCTAGATTTTTTTTTACACAATGCTAGATGTTATATCAAAACACAATGCTAGATGCTATATCAAAACACAATGCTAGATGCTATATCAAAACACAATGCTAGATGCTATATCAAAACACAATGCTAGATGCTATATCAAAACACAATGCTAGATGCTATATCCAAACACAATGCTAGATTTTTTTTTACACAATGCTAGATGCTATATCCAAACACAATGCTAGATGCTATATCCAAACACAATGCTAGATGCTATATCCAAACACAATGCTAGATGCTATATCACATGCTGCTATATCGGACCTCAAAAGCACCACAGTCTAAAATAAAACAAAACGTTCTGAGATGGCTTTAGGGTCCAGATGTCTCCACAGTATGGAAGATGGAGAGGGGAGGACCACCCGACTTGATAACGCGCTGAGGTCAGACGCGTTAGCTACCCCCTTTACTCCCCCTGTCGCCCCCTCTCCACCCTCCCTGTAACAAGATCCTAATAACGAAGCCAGAGTGTGTTGAGAGTCAGGACTCCAACACCACAGGGTCCGCGCAGACTAAACAAGCCCAATCGATGGTGGAAAGAATTGTTCTTTGGGAGAAACGCGTCCAGCGGCCGTGCCAGAGAACATAAATACGGAGCGAGCCACCAGGGCCCCTTTGAAACATCTGTGATGTAATTAATTGTGCTAAGACTTGGGTGGCACTGTCATCACCTAGGAGTAATTAGCTGGGGATATGTTTCTATTGTGATTCTGAGGCATACAAACACACACTCGCTCTCTTTGCTTCTCTTACTTGATCTCTCTCTCTCTCTCTCTCTCTCTCTCTCTCTCTCTCTCTCTCTCTCTCTCTCTCTCTCTCTCTCTCTCTCGGATCTGACAGCCTACAGAAACTTAATGCGTTCGGGACTCAAATGGACTTTTCTTGCGCTCTAAGGGTGCTTTCTCGTTCCGTGCCCGAGAACGATTGCTCCCCTCTCCCCCCGCTGGTCAGCGTTCACAAGCTTTTTCTTTTACAAAATGTCTTACGCGCTCGGGAAAGGAACACTTGCAGAGTACACTTGTGTTGTGTCATCAACTACGCCTGCAGTGTATCCTCGCCCGTGTGTTGTCTATGTGGTTCGGTACGGTTGGCGTTCACATTCGCAAGTGTTCCGTCCTCCGGGCACACCAAAGCGTTCCCCAGACCACCTTTTCAAGTGGTCACGGTGTGCTGTTCCACACCTGGGCAACCGAACGCACCGTTCACACTCATGAAACAAACCGCACCTGGGGTCAATTGGGGGACAAGTGTGCTCGGAAAGTCCCGTGTCCCGAGTGTGAAAATGCAAGTAGCATGGGTGTAGCATTATCATTTGAAAACACCCTCTTCCATTTCAATTACAGTTCCATTGTAATTCGATTTTTTTGTACTCCCACCAAAATATCTGTCCAATAGGTCTGCTTGATATTAAGCAAGCAACGTGAAAGAATCTGTATCAGTACAATGTAACAGCCTAGTAAATTCTGGTTCGGGCTTTAAAAGGACTGTTATAATCAACACCTTCAAGTGTGTTGACAAGATGATGGGCAGAAACATGCGAGGTTCACTTTGAAACAGACTCAATAAGCAACTGGTTTGAATTAGACAGTTAGTGGCTCTGCTTGTGTTCAATATGATCTCTTTACTGCCTGGATCATATATTAGGGACAAACGTTTACACATCCATTCTCTATTGTGTGTTTGTGTGTGTGTGTGTGTGTGTGTGTGTGTGTGTGGGGGGGGGGGGGGGGGGGGGGGGTGTGACGGCATGCAATATGTGCATTATTTTCTCATGTGCAGTGACAAATGTTTTTCACATGTACTCAGCTTGGCACAAACAATCATCATTTACAAGATGATTTTGAATACAGTCATGCATATGGTAAGGATTATGACACAAACACACACACACACACAGACACACACACAAGCGACCACACACAAACATGCACACAGACACATTCCAGTTGTTGAGCGGCAACTCAATAGAGATATCACAGCACGGCAAACAGACCTGATTCCACCGCTCAAACTGAAACTGAGGTATAGCTTTGTCCAACGGCGTCCACTTTACTTCAAATATGCTGAACTTATACATGTGTTGTTTCTGCATGTGCTTTAAATAAACGTGTAAACCGGAGGTCTCTATTCTCGACAACAGGTGCCTTTTGCGTTTTCTTGACTCTCTCAGCAGTATAAACGCTGCTGTCAAATGTTCCGAAAATAACCAGCAGGCCAGAGTGATGTGAGCAGGGTGAAAGTGGCCGGCTAGTCAACGCTGCTGGTAGGAATACCTTACACTAACATTTTGAAATGCTATGCTGACTCTCCAGTTACTGCTCCCAGTTTGTGTTGGCCAAGAGAGAGACGGTCACGTGACCACTTGCTGCAGGGGATAAGGGGCTCTGGTCACAGCAATGTGTTAAATGTGTGTGAGGAAGGGGAGACGTGCGAGCACTGAGGGAAAATGAGAAAGTAAAGATGTCACTGCGGTTCTACTGTAAAATCCCATTTACCACACTTCCACGGTGGCGTGCGAGTCGATACGCTGCGCTGGAGATCTGAGGGAGGATCGCGTGTGATATATCTGTGATCTCCTTAGAATAAAGTCGGCGTGTAATTGGTAATGGCTCACTAGTTTTTGGTGCGGTGTCTCATTAGATTGCACACATAACATTAACGTTAACATGTCGTTAACTTACTTGCCGAACATTACCCAGTTTGACATCACCGTAACCGACGAGAATATGAGGCAGGAAATGCGCAAAACTCCCAACTGCGAGGCAATGCACCCCCAAGGAAAAATAAATTCTTCATTGTACCTTTTGGGGTCCACCAACTTGTAGAGTTTGCCGCTGTGTGACTGTGCCATGCTTTTACTGCTTGCCAGGACGTAGACCTCACCTGAAAAAGAGCAACACATTTACGTGAGAAATGGCTCATTTGCATGATTTACATGACATACTGTAGCTTTTAATACGCCGCATATGTCCCAGTGATTGACCCTTAGGCTCAAGTACACTTGTGGAGCCCAGGAGAGGAGAGGAGAGGAGAGGAGAGGAGGGGAGAGGAGAGGAGAGGAGAGGAGAGGAGAGGAGAGGAGAGGAGAGGAGAGGAGAGGAGAGGAGAGGAGAGGAGAGGAGAGGAGAGGAGGGGAGAGGAGGGGAGAACGAGAAGAGGGGAGAAGAGAGGAGAGGAGAAGAGAAGAGAGGAGGAGAGAGGAGAGGAGAGGAGGGGAGAACGAGAAGAGGGGAGAAGAGAGGAGAGGAGAGGAGGGGAGAACGAGAAGAGGGGAGAAGAGAGGAGAGGAGAAGAGAAGAGAGGAGGAGAGAGGAGAGGAGAGGAGGGGAGAACGAGAAGAGGGGAGAAGAGAGGAGAGGAGAAGAGAAGAGAGGAGAAGAGAAGAGAAGAGAGGAGAAGAGAGGAGGAGAGAGGAGAGGAGAGGGATTTGGATTGTAGCTAAATGCTTCGGTGGTGCTGCACTTGCCATGGGACTTGAAGAAAGAATTTAATGGGACAATTGGATACTCATGACTGGGAACCAGGCGGATAATTTAATGAGGAACAAGCCCGCAAGAAAGTTCCATAAGGGGACAAATTGTAAACATGTGTCTGTGGGGCCCATACTTTGGGACACGTTTCCACAATTCTTGCACCACTTGCAAATCACGATCGAACGCAGAAATCTTCAAATACCTCTTCGAATAACAACTCCCAAGACTTGGCAAGAACAACGATGAACCGTTTCTGATGGCTGCGCGAGCGTCGCACATCGTGTCTTCATTTTATACGGAAGGACGAAAGCTGCCGCCGAATAATTTGTTTGGCGGGGGGGAACCACTCGGTCCAACTGGTCAATATGCTCCGTATCATAATTCAGCTCACCTCAGCTCACCCCCCCACCTTATCTGAATGGTGCAGTCGCCCAGGTAAACAATAACACATCTCACTACTCTATGCAAAACACCGCCTTGTAGGTGGCCCAACACACGGCCCCGTAAATGGATCCTTTGAGTATCAGTGCTGTCTTATGGAAATGACCGTTAATCCAGAAGGAAGCACGCACTGTTTAATATCCTGTTGGGAAGGTGCCATAGAGGTAGAGTCAAAGTATGAGTTTCCCTGTAGCTTTGACCATCTTGTATTCTGATGGGATACACCCTGTGTTTGTGTAAAAAAAAAAAGAGAGTACAATGATCTCGTTAAATGACCGAGTGGAAAATTCCGCATGAGGGTGTTTTATGTAAATACATGCATCATTATTACATATTATACAACACCCAATGACTCTAAACAATGGTTCTGCCGAAGTTTTGAGATCTGTCAGTTTGAGTCAACAGGACTGTCAAGATGGCTCTCATATGGATGTAGAGAGGGAGAACCAAGGAAAAGAGACGGAAAGGAAAGAGAGAGAGAGAGGGAGTGAGTGTGTAATCGTACGTAAACATAAAAGTGCATAACGTTGTGGGGCTTCCTTGGAAGATCTGAGCCCATCTGTCTCAGTGGCTGTTCAGTTTGGTGTCTAACTGTGACTCTACTAACCTAGTTCATCCTCTCCAAAGCCCAAGATGTGTCCCACGAGCGTGGAGCCACAGGAGCTGGGGGAGCCCAGACACAGAGCTTTCTCCTGCCACTTGTCACCACTTGCTGATGTTGACAACAAAGACTTCTGCAGGATCCGCAGATTGCTGAGACAACAAATCACACAAGCCATTTGATCAGTTATTGCAACCAATGATCGATCCGTGTAGCAATGTATCAGAAGTTGGACAAATATAAATCATCAAAAAGTTGATGCCTGTGTGTATGTAATTTCTTTCCAAGGCCTTTGCCAATGCAAATGACTTTTCCTTAAAGCTAAAGCCTAAATCTAAAATATACAGTAAGAATCAGAATTATTTTGCCAAGGTATGTTTTCACATACTGGGAATTTGTCTTGGTGTGGTTGGTGCTCATGTAACATTGATAAGAACAAATATACGAGACGTAAACAAATAAGATATAAAGGATCTAAAGGGATTATAAAATATTATAAAAGGATTCACATATTAACACATATAGACAGTATTAACAGAATATAACCAGTCTTGATAGCTAGGTGAGGTAGCCTAAGTTTGCTGTTTACAGAAGATGTACACAGGGTCAGGGTGCATCAGAGGTAGCAGCAGTAAGTGAGCTTTGTGTTGACATTGTTTGCAGATAAGTGACAGTTAGAGTAATAAAATGTGTACAGTGATAAGGTGCATGATATTATAGCAGCAGTAATGATATAACAGAGTAACACAATATGTACAGTGGAAATGTACCCAAGGTAGATAGATAGTTTTGATTTGGTTAACACTTTTTTTGGTTCCTGCATTATTCCATTTGTGTTGGTTCATAGTTTTGTGTGTGTTGTTTCATAGTGTTCAGTATTATTCTAAAATGGGGGGAAGTAAAGAACAAATTGTGTGTCTAAACTTATGAATGGCAATGTTAGTGAACATGATATGAGTTTCTTATTGATAAATCCTTGAAAATGTGAGAAATACCATGTAATTCATTGGCAGCAAATATTAGCCAAGTTCCAGTGGAGATCTGCAACACGAGGAGGACACACCTTTTACTTATGATAACGCGGTTCATTGATCCATCTTCCATCTCCACCCCATGCTCCACATGGCCCCATTTAAGAGCCAGGCCTTTTCCGTCATGCCAGAGGCTTCACTCAGCCACAACAATATGCCACAAAACTGTAATGAGGCACAGGATCCGCGACCGCACAATTTTTCGAACGCAATGCCAACTCCTGATAGTGCGTTTCCCCCCCGACTATTTACTTCCTTTGTTTACACTAGCGTCAGTGTTTGACATCAGCAAAGTAGGATGAATTACAAACCAAAGAAAAGTGTGAACAGCACAGGGCAGGACGTCTACTCTCCATTTACAGCGAATGAGCCGAGCCGTAGTGGCGACAGTAACGTAATACCGATGTTTTCCCCCCACGTGGATGGAACGCCGGCTTTACTTTGGCACAAGCCGACGCATGGGAGGGGACAGATTCGGTCAGTTTGAGACGAAAAAGAAGAGCCGTGTTCATCTCAGTGTGCATGAAGATGTTTCTGATAGCTCATAAATCAACTGTACTTGATAGGATGGGATGAAAAATGAATCCACTACAATTTCCAGACATCAACGCAAGAACGCAGACCAAGATTTCACAAGGTGTAGTAGCGGATTCATTTTTGAATGCATTGCTGTTGTTGTTACATTGTTTAGGTCAGCGTTTTTTCCGACTTACCCATTTTTGTCTCCAAAAACGTAACTGCCATAGAGTCTTCTAGACTGGCAGCCTCTGTAGATGAAGCCCCCTACAGGCCCTCCACTGGACTGCAGGTCATAGATGGAAGGCTCGTTTTCTACGGGGGGACGAGAAGGCAAAGGTCTAACTCAAGTCCTTCATATACAGTGCACAACTGCAGTCTACCTGTCTCTATTGACAATAGACACAGTATAGGTTCATCAGAGACATGAAACTACCGTGTGAGGTTTCCTGTATTAATACATTCAGAACGTGAAACTCTTACTTTATTCTGCATACTGCTATACTACTACTGTTGTAATCTAATGATTTGCATAATGATTTCCATAATGTATATCTGCAATGAGTGTTGTGCTGTGTTGTTTGTGTTGGAATCAAATGTTTACTGCAATCTGTCAATAGTCCAGATTAGAATATAGTAGCATGTGGTTCCTATTAGTGAGACATTGATTTGATAAACAAAAACACTTGGCGGAAACATCTTTCTTTCTTTCTCTTTCTTTCATTCTTCCTTTTCTTACAATATCTCCCCTCAAAACAAGTGTGCATTGGACCAACAGAAGAGACCACGCAACCACAAGTACAGTAAGTTGCCATCTTTTGCCCCTTTTCGTCAACTCCCCCCCCCACCAAGAGCACCTCGATGACTAGCATAATGACTTATGACATTATGACTAGCATAATGGACCTACGTTGAGCACGCCAGCTTGTTTGTAGTGTTATAAATCATCTCTATTTGAATGCGACAGCAAAATAGTTGAAAGCTGCTTCCATGGCTGCCAACCTGAACTGTTATGTGTCTTTATTAAAACTGAAACAGAGCATATTAATCTTTTATTCACAAGCAGGATGTTGAGGCACATATGGCATATTTTTCTTTATTGCAGTTGTCTTGGCAAAGGCAAGTATATGAATGGAGGTTCTTTGTCCCTAAAAATTTATGATCCAGGACTTGGTGACGTTGGTTTTTGGAGTTTGGGTAACCAGTTCAATCAGACATAGTTAATGGAGTGAGTTATTGGGGGTTGAGGGGTTATCTTGGGTGGCCAAAACACCGCTCAATGTGTGGCAGAAATAAGCAGCCCAATGTCAATGTGTGTGTCAGAAATAAGCAGCCCAATGTAACTCGAAACAAATAGCAATAATTTGTTCTTTACGAAGAGAAGTGGGCTAAGTGTTGTCAAGACGCTGCTGGCATTGATTATTTTCTCGACGTGCTCCATAAAGGGAAGAAGTGGGCCCCTCTCAGCTGTGTTTTCAACAGTGTGAAGCCCTCATCTAGACAGTCATTGTTGTTGACAGCTATAAATCATATTCATGGACACAATCTCACATTCCCCTGGCAGCGCTACACACATACGAGGGAGGAATCTTTCTCGATCACATCATCTTTGCATTCAAGCTTTGCTCGCTCTGCACTCAACCTGGTGTGTTTCTGAACACGTTGGAGATCAGCCAAAATAGCATGTTCTTACAAAATGAAAGACATTTGTAAAAACAGATGTCATTTTTCAGCAAATAAATAGGCAAGGTGAGCCAGCAGCGTAATAGATTTGCACAAGATTCCATTGCAGTGTCTCAAGCTGTGAGGCCATCAACCAAAACTCAAGCAGGGGCCAGACTCTGTTTTTTCGTTGTGAGTAACATTACAGCTAGAAATAATGAATTCCAGACACAAAAGTTCAATATTATCGACTTTTTTTTAACCACACACACACACACACACACACACATAACAAAACAAAGACAGAGAAAAACTAAAAAAGGGAGGGGGGGTTATCGAGATGGGGCGCTAGCCTTCTTATATTATTCTCATTATTAATCAACATTTTTGGAAAATGTGGGGGAAAATGGAACTCACCATAATCTTTCCCCTTAACAATCTCCAGTATTCTCCCTGCTGATGTATTTTTGCCACTGGCATCTGTGCACAGGATCAGGAGAGTCCCATTGTCCATTTGATGGCGATCCACTGCACACCTACAGACAGACGGCCATGATGAAGAGAGGGCAAACAAAAGTAACGTCATCACACCTCCAAGGTGGAAATAAGCAGACGACTGACGAGGGTTTCATTGCAAAATGCTGCGTTTACTTGCATCTTCCAAAGCTGCAGTATTGCTATCGAAACCACTTGCATATTATGTAAAATAATAATAATAATAATTTTTGTCAGTCTATTAGACCATTTTCATACATTGCACTTCTAAAAGCGCTGCACAAAGGATCTTCATTGTGACCGTGTTGTAGGAGTGTCCCATCAAGTGTTTGACTCACCTGCCTGGGTCATGCAGTCCATGGGCAAAGATTTCAGGTGGCTGATTGGTGCTGTTGAAGTAGGGGTTGTTTCTGGGTATTGAGTAGGGAGACGTACAGCAGTCCGTGTCCACGTCTACCCTTAGCACGGATCCTGTGAAATCGCTGCATTCAAAACACAAACAAAGTAGACTTTTACAGTGGAAGGAGCGAGGATAATAAGACAGAATCAAGACAGAGCATGGACAAAATGGGAGAGAAAGTTTTTTTCAAAATTTTCCCCCATTTTCTCCCTAATTGTACTTGGCCAATTCCCCCTGCTGTCCTGGCCGTTGCTCCGCCCACTCTGCCGATCTGGGCAGAGTTTTAGCCTGGCACATGCTTCCTCCGATACATGTGCAGTCACTAGCCGCTTCTTTTCGACTGACAGCGAGGCGTTTCACTGGCAGGACGTAGCATGTGGGAGGATCACGCTATTCCACCCAGTTCCCCTCCCGCCGAAAAGGCGCCCTGACCAACCAGAGGTGGCACTAGTACAGCGACCACGACACATAGCCTTATTCCCAGCCGCAGACATGGTCAATCGTGCCTGTATGGATGCCCAACCAAGCTGGGGGTAACACGGGAGCTCGAACCTGCGACCCCCTTGCTGTTAGGCAGGCAGGGAATCTACCAGCTTTGGCAGGATTGAATCCTGGATCAGCAGGTTGCACATTCGGTCCCCAGCTGAGTAACTTAAAACCACTCTACTGTCTCTGGGCACGCACAGAATATTTCTGGAACCCATGTCCCCAGGACCCCTTTGACCTGCGGTCTCACCTGAGTCCATCCATCTCCTCCATGTCGTCCAGGGTGATCATGCCGTCTCCCAGCACGATGTGCAGCAGGCCGTCAGGGCCGAAAAGCAGCTGGCCTCCGAGGTGCTTCCTGTGCAGCTCCGCCACTTCCATCAGCACCCGCACCGTCCTAGTGTCCACCTGGTTCGGGTTTTTTCTAAACACGGGACACACAATGCAGCGTCGTTGGTTTGCGGTCATTGTGACGCACAAGTGAAGACTGCTACATGACAAGATAAACACTGCCTCTCCGCATTATCTGCTACTTTTCCCGATATATTTCATAAATTCTGATCTGAATATCCACAATTATACAACAGTCAGTTCCGGCCGAGCAATTTGATTGGACAAGAGGCATTCAAGCCGTGATGATATTTAGTATAACATCACAAGGAGGCATGTATATCACTCCGCTTCACTGCTATTCGAATGCTTTGTTTAGTGGCGACAGTGATATGGATACATTTGGCAACACTTGATAGGTTAGTGCAATCATGAGGGAACTGTTTTTGTTGGCAGGGACAATTAACAGACAAAAAGCATCGGTTGTCTCAAATTAGTTAAAAACATACTATTGCATTATTACTTGATGAATAGCTTTTACAACTGTTGTATAAAAGCAATATCACACTTGAGGTTGTGCTATATTGTTGGATATCGTCACAGTTGTGATTATCTTCGGCACTCGGCCGGCATGACGATATATACAGTACAGTGGGCTTCGGATGCCACTGGGACAATGGGCCAGAGACTGTATTACGAATTGTGCCGAAAGCTACTGAGGAAATGACGCCTAATGTTTTAAAATATAATTGACTTGATAAACATGGAGGCATTCAGAAAGTCACTAATTCCTGGGAGACAATTATGTCGGCAGGTAAAATTATACTGTTGCATTAATACAAAACGCTGACATGACAAAGGCAGATCCAATGTTAAATGAGTTTAAATGCTTTTGTTGTCTGGAGACATTTAGTCTAAATGCGACGCATCATAAAAGCTCCCATCATCGCTAAGACACTGGGTGGATCTCTCAAGCTGTAACCCAGGCTTCAACATGTTGCACAACTCCTAGTAGAAAGTGAGGATTTTGCGTCATCCTATCAGCAACAAATATTTAATGATGTGTTATTTTGGGCAGGGTAAACTCCCAATGTTTTTAAAAGCTGCTTGCCAAAGAAAAAAATTACTCTCTCAAAGTGCCATCACTTAAACTGGTTGCCATCGCTGTATTGGACCCTCAAATTAAAGGCTACACACTGCAGTCACCATGACAACATGCATACAACAGCCATTATGAAAGTTACAATGTAACACTTTAACATGTTCGTGAGGAAAGACTGCTCTCTTAATCACAGGTCATTGTGAAAGGGGTGTGAAGTCTAAACAGCACAAGGATGAACATCACAATCATCATCACATCAAGAGATGTGCTGTAAATAAACGGCTATTACATTGTCTTTGAATGCAAATCTTTCCTTGTCAGCAAAAACATTGCACAAGGAACGCTGGGTAATAGTGGCTACACTCTAAACCCACAAGACAACAAAAATCCTTGTTTGTTATACTGTATTTGTGGGGGGGAGACAATCTGTTCCTCATGTGTGCCTTTCAAACTTACAATTTACATTGTCACGGGTTACAATGGTAAATTGTGTACTTTTGCAGTACAAAAATGTGTCAAATCAATCTTGTTAGAATGAAAATGGTCAGTGATGGTCTTATTAATCACTCTTCTTTGTGATCACAACAATTTCATGCCCCAGAAATACTGGAAATGCTCACAATTTTGCTCTATTGCTACACTTGTGTCTCTCATGTGCGTTCAGAAAATGACAAAGCTCACAGTTTTCACAAATTGTTGTAATTAATCAGTGATAAGAGGCTTAGGACCGGAGACGAGGGCGTGGCTGCACGACATGGAGTTGGCCATCTGATGATACACGAAAGAAGAAGAAGAAGTGATAAAAGGCTCTTAAAAAGGCAGATCATGGGAACTCTTATATGGCTTGCAATTTTCACTATCGTTCACACTTCTTAACGCAGAAAACACTGTAAACTGTCTTTCAACTTTTTAGGAAAGAAGCCACAAAATCTAACCTCTTTGGTCACAATAAGGGCATTCCTACACTATGCGGCAAACACATGGAATGCCCAGTCTACGATAGTCAGCATAATATCTAGTCAATATAATATCTAGTCAATATAATATCTAGTCAATATAATATCGTCAAGCATTTGGCAGCTGCTGTTTTGGTGTTGCTTTCAGGCATTGAGTTCATATTTTCAGTAGGTTTGGCACAGACTTCTCCTATTACCTGGAAATGGTGTATTCCACCACACGGAGAATGTGGTCGTGTGGTCCGATGGCCCAGCGCTCTTGGTTGGTGGTGTAGGAGACGTAGAGCTTGCCATTCTTCTTGTAATTGGGGTGGAATGCCAGGCTTAGCAGGCCCCTTTCATCTCCGCCCTGCAGTCAGATGAGAAACACAAAAGATCCAGGAGTTAATTATGTCCCTGCTCAGCTTCTGCTGGAATCAAAGCCAATCCATAACCCCCTCCCCCCCTTGCCCCCAGTCATCTTCATCATCATCACCATGGCCACTACATGCACCCCCAACAGGCCCGACACCCCCCACCGAGGCGGCTTAATCCGCTATTTTATTTATCCATTGCATTCTCATTCACACCCCTGCCTCTCTCCCCCCCCCCCCCCCCCCCCCCCCCTCGCTTTCTTTTTTCAGCCCAGCCTTGCCTGTTTCACTCCGCACCTCCACCAACCTCCTTGACGATACCATTACCAACCATTATAAAGCGTTTGACTCTGGGCAGATCTGCACCCCCGCCCCCTCTCTCGCTCTACAACCCCCCACCAGCTCCCCACCCCCCCCCCCCCCCCCCTTTGCCCAGTCTGTCTTCTCTCCTGCCTGGTTATGTGCGCTTGTCCTCAGGGTCGGGGGGCCCCCGTGACGCCCGGGCCCTCCCGGTGGCCTCCATTGTGCGGTGATTTGTGTGTGTAATCTTTGGGGGATATCCCTGAATGCTGCGCTGAGTGGCTGAAAGAATTTATTAGCTCACTCACAGTTCATAGAGAGCACAAGAGTGCAGAGTGCTTCAGTCCTTTGCTTTTGCCTGGCCGTACCCCTTCACTCTTTCCTGGTTTACACAAAATCCATGCAAAATTCAACGCTGGATAGGAGGGGGGGGGGGGGGGTACCGAGAGTAAAAGAGGAAAAAAAGAAAGAAAACCTAAACAAGGAAGGAGCTGCCAACTCCCACTGTCTTGGCAACATGTTTAGAAAACATCTAAATTGCTTGTGTAATATGTAAACCTTTGTCTCACCCCGGAGGCAGCTACATCAGTTGTCACTACCCTGGTGGTCCTCCCATCATAGTTAGCTGTAATAATCAGCTATAGCATTTCTTTCCCTAGGCAAGGCAAGCCAGGTCGGCCCTCTTTTTTTATACCGTAGCGTAGCCTCTAGTCTCCCTCACAATTTCTTCTTGACAAAAGAATGAACAGAATGCCAGGCTTAGGTGTTAAGAATGTTTTTAAAGTGGCCCCTAGATTTGTGTGTGTGTGTGTGTGTGTGTGTGTGTGTGTGTGTGTGTGTGTGTGTGTGTGTGTGTGTGTGTGTGTGTGTGTGTGTGTGTGTGTGTGTGTGTGTGTGTGTGTGTGTGTGTGTGTGTGATCATATCAATCCAAAATAGCTGGTAAAGAACAGAAAAGCCCCACCCCTCACTCAAGGCAAACACATTAGCATATTTTCTGCAATTAACACAGCTGTGGCTTCTTCAGGTACTCCCTCTCAAAATATATATAAAAAAAATATATTATATATATATATAGATATATATATATATATATATATAGATATATATATATATACCGTATATATATATATATATAAGGGAATTCAGGATTTTGGAGGTCTCAGTTTGGACTACAGTGGCATTGCAAGCACTGGATAGGTGTAGTCTGTGTCAGAGGCCAAGGAACACACATCATAAATTGGTTCAAGTGTGCTGGATCTCCCAGTTCTGTTTGGACTGTGTTGGGCCCGGCCCAGTCAAACATAGCAGTGACACAGGCCACATGCCAATGCAAAAGAGATGACTCCATGCAAAGGAATGTACTTGAAGTACCAATGAACAACAATAGAGACCCGCATAATAAGCCACTGGGGTTCTATCAATCTGAATGTAAAGTGAAAAGTTGTGACAAATAAATCTCCACCCCAAAAGGCAAAGTTCCTCTCAGCAGAAATTTATGACTACTACTAAATGTCAGATCACTGAAGTCAAATAAAAAAGGAGTTATGTGGGAGGGGATGCAGCAGCACACACTACAGCTGGATGTTATGTGGGAGGGGATGCAGCAGCACACACTACAGCTGGATGTTATGTGGGAGGGGATGCAGCAGCACACACTACAGCTGGATGTTATGTGGGAGGGGATGCAGCAGCACACACTACAGCTGGATGTTATGTGGGAGGGGATGCAGCAGCACACACTACAGCTGGATGTTATGTGGGAGGGGATGCAGCAGCACACACTACAGCTGGATGTTATGTGGGAGGGGATGCAGCAGCACACACTACAGCTGGATGTTATGTGGGAGGGGATGCAGCAGCACACACTACAGCTAGGGCTGGGTCGGTTTGAAAATTTTAAAACCGGTTCGATATTGCTGTCTAAACCGGATCGAACCGGTATACCGATTTTTTTTTTAATTAATTTTTTTTTTTTTTTTTTTTTTTTTCCAAGCAGGGCTCCCGAGTGTGGCCCATAACTGTCTGTAGTGCAACTTCAGTCCACCTGATAGCGATAATACACCTCTAAGCTGGTATTGTCAACCAGCAATGATACTGAATAAAAAGAAGCAGGACACCTGTGTAACAAACACACCCTGTATTTATTTCTCATAACTATTCAGCTCAACTTTTCTTCTAAACATCAAAATAATAAATGAAATAAGACTTCTGCCTATAGTGCAACTTGAGAAAAAGGCTAATAAAAACACAAGCAGTGCAATCAGAATGGATTGGCTTACAGCTGAGCTGCCTTATAAACTTCAAAACTCACAAATTCACACAATATAGGGCCTAGGCATGGGTCGGTTTGAACATTTTGAAACCGGTTCGATATTCCCCCAAAAAACGTATCAAAGCGGCTGCAGTTGGTGGCGATAATGCACCTCTAAGCTGGTATGCTGCCAACCAGCACGAACACTGAATACAAATAAGCAGAACCTTTTAACTGTAACAACACACTGTTTTTATTTCTCATAACTATTCAGCTTAACTTTTCTTCAAACATCAACATAATAAACAAAATAAGACTTTTGCCTACTAGTGCAACTTGAGAAGAGGCTAATACGAACAATAGTGCAATCAGAATGGACTGGCAAAAAAAAAAAAAAAAACTTTAAAAAAAAAAAAAATTTTTTTTTTTTTTTTTTTTAGGTTTTTTCGGTTTGCACGTGATCAAACCGGTTTGGGCTCGTATACCGAACCGAACCGGTAAAACCGGAAATCGACCCATGCCTAACTACAGCTGGATGTTATGTAGGAGGGGATGCAGCAGCACACACTACAGCTGGATGTTATGTGGGAGGGGATGCAGCAGCACACACTACAGCTGGATGTTATGTGGGAGGGGATGCAGCAGCACACACTACAGCTGGATGTTATGTGGGAGGGGATGCAGCAGCACACACTACAGCTGGATGTTATGTGGGAGGGGATGCAGCAGCACACACTACAGCTGGATGTTATGTGGGAGGGGATGCAGCAGCACACACTACAGCTGGATGTTATGTAGGAGGGGATGCAGCAGCACACACTACAGCTGGATGTTATGTGGGAGCAGAGGTGATGCTGTTTGCCAAAGAATGTAAAAAAAAACTAACAGTTTCATTTTGGTAGGAGAGGAGCCACTCTCAACCTCACTTTGAAATGCTTGATCCATATGTTGGATTTGGGGATGCAGTGACCCAGATCCCCAAAATAAACACACTGTAGGGAGCGGGTCAAAGACCAGAATTCCAAAGAGGCCTAGATCTGGAGCCAAAAAGGGGGACCACCAAGATACACACAGTGGTTAAATGGGCTGAAATATTAGCTCCCTTGCTTAATGACTAGCTCCTTCAGCAGCTGGCGAACAGCAGAGCCATAAGAAATAAACAGTCCGTTAGAAAGGCCTTCCTCCGCAGAGCCAATCTGAGGAGATACCTTGATTAGAAGAACACAACGTGCCAACCTGTGGCTCCTCTGTGCATTGATCACAGTCAAACTGGTGCCAAAGCTGCAGCAGAGAGGAGACACAGCTCACAAACTGATATACAAACAAGCTCATTTGGAACGCTCTTGCTACAAAACGCACGTTCCATACTGTATCATGTCAGCAGCAAAGTTGAGTTTCGCCGGTTTTAAGTTCTACTGTGTGGGGTTGCAGGCTGAGATTAGATCCACAAGCTTTGTTCTGCATCAGTGATTCAATTTATAATCTACTATCAAGTGTATTTTTTTCCTGACTCCACCCCCCCCGATCATTTTCTCCACAATCGTACTTGGCCAATTCCGTAGTTGTAGACGACTAGCACGTTTCCTCCAATACATGTGCAGTCACCAGCCGCTTCTTTTCACCTAACAGCGAGGCGTTTCGCCGGCCGGACGTAGCACGTTGAAGGATCATGCTAAACGCTATTCCCTCTAGTTTCCCTCCCCCCTCGAACAGGCGCCCCGACCGACCAGAGGAGGCACTAGTGCAGCGACCAGGGCACATGCCCTGAATCCCAACCGCAGACACGGCCAATTGTGCCTGTATAGACGCCCTGTCGCCCGACATAGCTGGAGGCAACATGGGGGCTCGGACCTGTGACCCTCATGTTGGTAGGCAGGGAATCACCTGCTGCCCTACCCGGACGCCCTAAGTGTGCACTTTTAAAAGCATTACATTTATATATACTGTATATATATATATATATATATATATATAAATGTATATACATATACCTATGTCATTTAATCATTCTTTGCATCTACATACTGTACATCTAGATGAATAAAGATCTGAGGGGAAGCGATAGCAAGCTTCTTCTTCGACACAAGGCATTTGATCTCACCTTGTAGTCCCCCTGACGCTCATGGTGAAAGTGTCTCGAGTCAAAGCGCAATAGATGACAATGTCATTATAATACCAACCCCGTCCTCTCCCAACCTCTGTCAAACTACACACTTTGCTCTACACTCACTTTGCTGTGTCAACTTAAAACAAATTCCCTCCATCACCCCCCCCCCCCCCCTTCCCCCACACACACACACACACACACACACACACACACACACACACACACACGTCTTTTTCTCTTCTTTATGACTACCATCATTCTTCCACCGCCGGGCAGGGGGCTCTGATTGAATCTCTCAAGAGGTATTATCTCTTCATACTTCTCAAACACCTGCCTCCACATTCCTCTTTTCCCTCCAACTCCGCTCTCGAGGGCTCGGCTTTTGGCAACGTCAAGGTTCTGGCGCCGCTCCACAGAGAGCTGGGAACTCCGAGGTGCTGCGATGAGGAGTGGTCGCTATCTCACGGCCGGGTGCCTGACACGGAATGCTGACCCTGTCCGAGTGGCGGACGCAGCGACGCACAATGCTGCCATTTCCAGTCCCACGGGGGCAGCTGTCTTTCAGGCCGGCGGTGAGGGACGCATTGTGTCGGCTCGTGCATTGTTACCCTGAACCTTTTGATCCTTACTGGCTCGCGGGCAATCCTCCGCTAAAAGACATTCCACGCCAGTTGGATTGGAGCAAAACAATGTCTAGGCCGCGTTACCTCAGAGGCTACCTGAAATGCTGACACACACACACACACACACATCATGCACACACACACACACACATAGACACAAACACTGCCTGTGTTCCCCAGTACAGCTAAATCTCTGGTGCAACCCGTCCACCTGTTGACACACTTGAATCCAAAGACAAAGTTCACAGTGATCCTATGAGACATTCGTCCTCCTGACCCAACCAAAAAGGGAAAAAAACACAGGCTGAGATGGTCCTCTTTCAAACTACATTTGGGACATACAATTCATGCTCATCAATTCATGATTTTACGTACAACACTGGTACTACACTCATAAACATTCCAGCTTTTCATTTTCCACCAGGCGTCCCAGTGTTGGTTATTACATGAAAATAGTGGTCACATAACTGAGGCTCTGCTCCTAGCCGGAGTACATAGTGAAGATGAGCAGGGGCTAATTTGTCACTGGCAGGACACTTATTTGAGACAGTATGACGTATGGTGGCTGAGAAGGCCCAACAGCTGTCAGGAAAGCCGGGACAGAAAGAATAACACGCTGTGACCTATTTGTTTCACAGTGAAATATTTTATTGCGGGCGCCCTCGCCCCCGTTACGCAGCCTAATACACTTCAGTGGAGTGTTAACCTTGTGTTGCTGTGCGCAGATGTCTTCATTTATAAAAAACCCTACTGTCACGTCGGCCTCACAGATGCTACTCCTGGGTGTCTTTTAGATGTTCTACTATGCAAGATGTTGCCATTAATTGAGTAGAAGCGGCACTTTTTTGGCATCTACAATTACCGCCAGACACAACAGATATATAGCAGTGATTTATATCAAAGCGTAGCTATGTTGCATCTGGAAATGGTCGCCTTGAGAGCAAATTCAAACAACTTAACTGACTGGGCACTTCTTCTCGCACTGTGCGCTGCGCTTTATAGTCCAGTGTTGGCCATGAGATGTCAGTACTGCAGTAAACCTAACTGAGCTGCTGCAAAAACAAGTCAAGATCTGCCGCGAGCACCGCATCTGAACCACAACCTGACGTAGGCCTCTGTCCAATCAAGAGGCCGGTCAGTCCACAATTAGCCAATCATCTGAGAGGTGTGCCAATGTGAACCAGTTGATGAGGAGACCACTGTTGATGATGACATGGGGAGAGTGAGTGTGTGTGTGTGTGTGTGTGTGTGTGTGGGGGGGGGGGGGCAGGGGCTGGAGAGCGGAGATTGAGTTTCAGGAGGAGAACACCCACAGTGCAGCTGGGAGCCTGCAGCACCACAGCACAGCATTGTTTCTGAGCAGGTCAGCTTAATTGGTACCGGGGGGATCCATGGAAGGAGGGGGGGGGGGGGGGGGGGGTTTGTGGAAGAGCGGGAGGAAACACAGAACATCACAATCAAAGCATGTGCATGGGGCCAATGATAAACCCGTTATCTCCTCCGTCCCTGGAGGGCCCGGGTTCCTCTGTCTGTATAAAGGCAGCCCCATCCTGTTGATGCAGCCAGTAAACACCTAAGCTAAGCCCTCCCCTGGTTCTGTCCAGCCCGTGCGGCTGGGGGGGCAGAATAGGACTCCTGGGGCCTGCCGGGGTTTTGAGCCACTTCTAATTGTCATAATGATCGTTTTTATCCATGAGCAGTTCAGGTTTAATGATGATAAGAGAGCAGAGAGAGGATCCCGCAGGGGGCAGTTGCATATTCAATCTCTGTGCTCCGTTTGATTCCCCATAAGCAGCGCGTCTTGTCAGCGGAGGAGCGGGAGGCATGCGTGATAGATAAACTTCCTGTCTGGGAGTGCGCCCCCCCCAAACATCCCAACTACCCCATCTCTTCATGCAATCGCCATTATCTAAACAGTTTACAAACAATTTTCAAATTCAAAATGGCCCGCTGCAGTAAGGATCGCAGGTAAACAATAAATACCCAGAGCAAATGTGACGTTACCATGAAGATTACAATGTCAGATCCTTGCAGATGAAATATCCAGAGAGAATCCTAGACATTATATGGCTTATTACAAGCAATTTACAAGTCTCGCAAGGTTCCCAAACCCATAAAGATAATATTTCAAGTACTGGAACCACACCCCAAAACAAATGCCTATGTGGCATACAATTGGGTGAAAAAATGTCTACGCTATGCTAATCTAAAACTCAGCATCAGCCAAAAAAAAAAACTTCCTATTCAACTTTATTTCTTTGTTATTTTCTTGTATGGTTGTATTTTCCTTCCAAACAGCAGTAGAACATATGTTTCAGACGGAGCTTGTGTGCCCCGGGCAGCGGGCACCCCATGCAGCCTCTATCACGTCCCCATTTCTGGAAGGCAGACTTCCATGATAGTGGGAGGTCATGGTAGACAAAATAAATGCCACATAGGTGATAATTAGACTAGAGACATGTCAGTGGCTTTGTGCCTGGCAGAAACCTCAAGGCATGGAGAGTATTTTCTTCTGCTCTGTCTACATATGTAACTAACCCCTCATTACTTCACATTGAGGGAGAGAGAAAGCAAAGTTGCTAGCCAGACATCGCATAAAAATGTTTTCTTTTGCGCAGCACGGAGAGAGTGTGGACAGGGTCGGTTTGAAGAAATGAGCTAAACCTGACAGACAGTTGGTGCAGCACTGCTGCTGTGTGTGGCTATAGCTGTGTCGCATTACCCCGTGTCATTCTAGTCACCATGTGGGATATAAGAACATGCTACAGTATATGGGGACAATGTGGGAGACATTAAGAAAGCCATTAACCAATCTTGTGAGAATTAGCAGAAAATTAGTAATGAGGACAATGTGTACGTACAGTTAATTAGCACATAATAGCATAATAGTTAGCTGCGATCACAATTGATGAATGGCTGCTTGTTTGGTGTAATTACATAATTGAATGTTAATAGTGAGCAGGCACCACTTTGAGGGGATTTGCCTTGGCATGGGCGACGTTCCACGCAGACACCAAAAATAGGCCAGCCGTTTACTTAGGTGTGAACAGTTGTGTTGTAAAGACTGCTGTTAAGGCCATTCTCTACCACATAATTACCTTCGTCTCTAGAAATGGAGCGCTGCAAAGGCTTCATACTCGGGACAGAAAAGTCTCCTTCTCTCTTCCCTGTTTATATCGGTATCCAGAATCACCTCTGCCAAACCTCGCAGCAACCCACGGAGGGGGGGCGACAGTACGAAGGCGGTCTCATTCCTACCTTCAGCCCGCTCTGCACCAACTTGTGGATGTCCAGGAAGGGCTCTTTGAGCAGCTCCAGGTCATGCGTGAGGATCCTGACAATCCCCTCCCGCTCGAGGACAAAGAGGCGCTGGGATCCGTCCCCACAGTGCAGCACGGCCACCGGCTGCCGGAGGCCACTCAACACCTCCTGGGCACAGTAGCAGTTGTGTTTGTGTTTCCTAAGTTACCAGAGAGACACAACAAGTCAGAGATGTATGGTGGAGGTGAATAATCCAGTTAGGAGCTACTGTAGAGGGGCATGGCGGGCTGCTGGAGTACAGTGGTTCTCAACATGGGGTCCGGGGACCACCAGGGGTCCCTGAGGGAGCTCCAGGGGGTCCCCGGCAAATTGATGCATTGTTCAACTTCACAATTATTTATTGGCAAGAAATGAGAGAATGTAGATGAATGTTTTGGACATAGTTTCACTGTTACCTCTCTACCTACAATAGAGATAGTCATGGAATTCTGGACACATTTTCAGATTTGAGTCTGAGACACAAAATGCCATGAAATAGGGGGCGGTGGCCCCAATGTGGACCAAATTAGGGGTCCTTGATAGGAAATGCTTTGAGAATCACTGTAGTATGTGGAAGGGAACATAACCTGTGATAAAAAAATGAATAAAGATCAATTGCATGAAAATCACCCATTCAGCAGGGTGGTATAAATATACATTATGCTACTTTAATTTGGATGTGCAGGAACAGTAAAAGCTATTATTCAATCACACTAACACATGAGGACAGAACTGGTCTTCTACAGTGATTTAAAGACATTCACAATCACAAGCAGGAAGTTTTCCATTGACAGCCGTCTGCAGAAAAACTGCCCAATTAAATATCACTTGACTTTCCTGTCTGGGGCTATGAAGTAATCAAGATGTGTCTCAGTTGACTAGCAGGTGTGCTCTGTCGCTCTCGCGCCTTGGTTTTGAAGTGGAAGTTCTGATGAAGACGTAATGTTAGCCAATAACAGTGACGCAAACTTGCCATTGTGTCGTAGTCTCCAACATAAGTCAGTCCTGCAACATCGTCCTTAAGGCCCAATTATGCTCAACGTTAAATAGGGATACGCATGCGTTCATTTCGTGCGTAATTCTGCACGTTTTCTGAAAGCTTACGGATACGGATGAAACGGAGCAGTACCACACACACACTCTCACACATTTGACTCTGTACTGCCCACTAGTGGATGCATTGCTTAACATGATACCAACGTGAAAGACGCATGGAAGTATGTGGACAATGAGGTTTACATCATTTGAAACGGACGCATTTATTTTTGTTTGAAAATGGAGCATTAACCTGAATAGACCTCTCAGAAGATGACTCCTTAACTCTTCACTCTTTGACTTTTGGAGGTTATTTGAGTGAAGAACATGCTGTATGACGGCTACTGAGCTTCCATCTTGCCTCAGGGGAAACGGAGATGAAAGGCGTCCCCTCACAAACAAAAGGGCAAAGCCCTCTGTGACGTACGTGAGGGAGGCAGCCCAAATGACGCAGGATAAGCATTTTCATTATGTGGCCAAAGCTGTGCAAATGCCCTCTGAACAAACTTTGGGATCAGAGGAGAGATGGCGTAGCATTCTGTCTGAAAGCATGGGCCACAACGGACCAGTGAGGTCACAGCAGATGACTGGAGCTACACCAAAAACTAATTTACAGTAACCTTATGAATCTGAGTCCAAAAGTACCGTTGAATGCTGAAAAGGTCAGATGACTGAAACACTTTTAAAACCAAAACTAATAATACGCACATATTCCAAAGTGTCATGTCAAATGGAATAAAACATTTGAAAAATCAGGCTACAAACCTGCTGATATCTTCTATTTTGTCATCCCCCAAGTAGTTGGAATCTTGCGGTGGTGGTTGCTGCTTTCGTTGAAAATCTGGAAAGCATGGACTGCCATCTCTCCTCCCATAGTATTGGCAGAACTCATCCACATCGGCTTGGAACAGTTCTAGCAAACACAACAGAGACAGACATAGAGAGAGGGTCTCACACAGAGATACTAAATGACTTCATACACTGCCTCATATAGTAATGCCATACATACAGTATAGCCCTCTCTAAACCAAGAAAATCCCATGAATATTGTATTTAAGTTGTGTTTATAGTACTTTGAGTTCTCTGCATGTATGGGTTTGTGTGTGTGTGTGTGTGTGTGTGTGTGTGAGAGAGAGAGAGAGAATGTGTAGATGTGCTCATGTGTTGGGGAGGTTGGAGTTATGCTTGATGAGCCAAACCAAATCCTGGCTAGACTGCGCTGAAATGAACAAGTGAAGAGAAGCTGGGCCAAACCAAATGGATCTCAGATTAGACAGGACTCTGCAGTACACCATGTATCCTCCAGAGAGAGAGAGAAAAATTGCATTCTCACTTTTAGTTTACTTTATTGTTATTTTGATTTATGAACTGATGTCTGTGCACTGGCCCAAGATTCCTATTGGACACTCTGTGTCTGTTTGTCCTTGAAGTCTAGTAGTCCTAGTAGTCAGTGATGAGGTTGCATTTGTTCAAACTGGAGCACTCCTTGAATAAATCCTTGGTGAAAATTGTCAACATCACACAATAGTGTCACTCCTCTCACTGACCACTAGCTGCGAGCATTTGAAGTCTTTACCTACAGTACCAATCAGTCAACGAGAAATCGAAAACCTCTCTAGAGCAACACCTTGCAGGATGCAAGAGAGGTCTAATTTGCTCAGGGAGTGGACAACTACAGTATAATATCATAGAACTTGAGACAAAACCAGTGCGGTTGCAAGGATTCCATTTTTCTCTTTGATACTAAACATATATGTCAGCTTGGGTCATATGTGTGGTGGCAGGGGGTCCTACGGTTTAGCAGCTCCATCCAAGTTGAGGATCCTTGAGCAAGACACCAAATCCCTACCAGCTCTGTCTCTACCAGACCTGAGTAGAATGGAAAAGTGAATGGAAAACTGTTCACACCACATGGATAATGTAAAACTGTTATCTGTTAAACTGTTAAACCAATATCATCCTATCATGCTACGCACATTCCAAGGAGAGGTCTCTCTACATACAGTTCATGTTTTGTATTTTGGGGATTGTAGTGACTGTGACAGGATATAGTATACAATTGAAATGAGAATTAGAATGAACTTCATCATGCCACAATTCTTACCATCTTCTGGCAAGACTGGCAAACATCTGTCAACTCACTTTACCCAAAGCCCAGCATTATTTAACTTCATAGCCATCCAAAAATGCACTTTGAAAGTGGCTCAAACCCTTCACCACCTGCTCTGAAAATGCTGTTGTTTCATGTGGGACGCTTGAAGAACTCCTGGATGTTTTGTATTATTGAGCCACACATGTGCACAGCATGTGAAATGCGAGACACCACATAAGACAACAATCCACCTGTTCAATAGATGGCATGTGATTCCAATCAACCAATCAACCTGTTCAATAGATGGCATGTGATTCCAATCAACCAATCAACCTGTTCAATAGATGGCATGTGATTCCAAGCACACAACCTCGCTCTCAGTGTGAGGATATTCTTTTCTCGCCCAGCCTGAGCCAAATAAAGACGCAATGTTCCACAAATGCAGACCGACTGTATCCCGGTTCTTTTGGTTTGGGAATTCCAAGCGAAAATGCCATCACACCATTCCTTCAACCCTTATTTCTCTTGGACCTGCCGGTTTACCTAAAATGGTCCAGTGCCAGAGCATAGAGTGATCTGCGTAAACATGGCAATCAGACACAGCTACCCCTCCCGCCTGCACAGTCACAACATTATTCCAAGGTTCAAGGAACGGCTCCTCTCCTCTCTCATTGTGCTGCCTTGTAGGCAAACCGCAGAGGGCGAAAAGCAACGTTGCGCCGTGGATGCAGAGGCCCTTTGTGACCTAAAAACAACCTTGCCAATATTGTTTCCCTTAGTCAAACCCTCAGAGGGCGGAGGAGAGCAAATACACCAGTGATAAAAACACAAACAGGACTCTCCCTGTCCCTCCTTTCATCTCCCCCCTCTCGCCACACACCGACCGCAAGGGCTGACCGCACCAAATACTGGAGGTGATAGGATATCCCCTCAAACATCTAAACACAACATGAAGATCAAACACACACACACACACAGATACACACACGCGGACACACACACGGCTCTCCCAGGCTATACCACCCACCTACTGTTGCCTGCAGTTATCTTAACCATGCTGGTCGGGGACCTTGGGTGCAGGGGGGAAAGAGTAAGTGAGGAAGGGAAGGAGATAGGAGGAAAGAGGAGGATGGGGGAGGTGGGAGGCCTCCAAGCTGAAGTGAGAGTCAGGCCAGTAAATGTCTTTATGGAGAAATGGGGGCTAAGTACATGGCCTAATCAGAGGCCAGAGGGACGTTTCATGGGAGCAGGAGGACAGTTAAGGATGCTGTAAAGGCTACTGTTTCACTTTCATGCCTTTTGGTCAGCACTTTGAATGGGCCTGTGTTTAAGAAGAATCATATTGTCACCTTAATGTTTGTGGTTGTACAGTAATCAGTGCAACTGCCCCACATGGTAAGATCCAGATCCGCAAATGTGCAGTATTATCAGCGTACTTCAGACTAGACTGTCAATGGGGAGGGCATAATTATTGTATTTAGAGGGACATCTAATTTGGACAGTTTATTGTCGGGAACATCCACAATAACAGCAAAGACAGCAGCAAAGTCCAGCTTCAACTATGGAGAAAGAGAGAGGGAGAGAGAAAGAGAGAGGGAGAACCTTGTCCATATTCCCGGCTCCCCAGCGCTAAAGTTATACTTCCATCTGGTTATCTTCCAAGGCAACCTGGGTGGCCCACCCAAAGTACTTGACATCTTGATGCACTTCAGCAGTTTTACATACACACAACCTTTGTAGAAAAATAAATGTGTCATTCGTCACCACATATGCTGATCTGTGGAGGGAGGGGGGAGAGAGAGAGAGGGAGAGACTGAGAGAGGGAGGAGGACGATGGCAGGGGGGGGGGGTTCTTCTCTGGATTCTTCTCTTGAGCTTTTTGGTTGAACTCTCTGAGCCCATATGTCTGTCAGCTCATGAGGAAGTAATGTAACTCCAGACAGCCCTTCTCCTTCTCTCTTTCTTCCCTCCATACAGTCCATCTCCCCAGCTCACATCCTAGTTCAAGAATTGCACATGATATGGCAGCAGTCAACCGCACTGCACGGCCATTAGACACAGACTCGCGGGGGACACCACGGACTTGGGTGGAATGTACGCGTTTGATATTCGACTTGATCTGCAGCATACCATGTGGGTGGGTTGCAGACAAGTGCGTTTGAAACTGTTCTCTGTGTGCAAATCTCGGCAGATCTAATCAGTTTTGCGGCGACAGAGATTGGAAGAAGACTTGGCCGGGGGAGAGAAGACAGTGGAAAGCGTTTGATCATGTTTGGAATGCACTCTGAAGGCACAGGTACCTGCGATCTAACAGGCCTTCAAAGGAAATACTTCTGAAGACCAAATGCTTCCAGCAGGCCCGGTTCTACGGGGGTGCAAAAGCATGCATTGCACCCTTATTTTAATTGTCTGCATGCTCAGTTGAAAAGTAAAAAAAAAAAAAAAAAATTTTTTTTTTTTTTTTTTTTTAATAAATGCTACAGCTGCACACTTACTGTTTAAACTTGAATTATCGTTGTTGTTTTTCTTTGTTCTTTGATGTGATTTTATGGCTTTTTGGCACCTATATGTAACCTTTTAAGGTTGAGATAATTGTATTATCATTATATGGTCCAAATATTTCAGTAAAGCACTTGAAACACTTGAAATATTCTTGCTTGGGTGGTATCATTCTACTTGAAATGATGGTCAAATGCATTATTTTTAGTAAAATAACATGTCAAATTTTTCGGGCGGCCGGCCTTCGGCCGGCCACCCGAGTGGGCCCGGCCTTCGGCCGGGCATCTGCACCCCTTCCTATCTTGGATGCACCCTTAGTCATCTGGTTCTGGAACCGGCCCTGGCTTCCAGGGGGGCAGATGGACTCCTATCACTTAACAGTACCAGATCCACCGAGAAAGCTGTTGCATCAATGAGTTTCTTCCCCTATTCTGTGGATGATGCCTTCTCGTAGACATCTCATAGCTGTGGGGGACACTTTGTGCCTGAGCAAGGCAAGGTGTTAGGGCAGTCATGTCTAGACCACAGCTAGGGTGCTTACACTTCCCCGACGGTAATGCCACCCGAGTGGTTGGGTCCGGTGGGCAGTACGAAGGAACAGGTCGTAAAATCATTCCGTTTGCTCCAGTTCTCTGGCACACTGTAGTCAAGCCGGCCCAGCTTTCTTTGCTGTATGTGTGAATTTTGCTTCATAGCATGAGGGCTTTTCACACCTTTGCCACATAGCCACATGCCAGCGATTCGAACATTTTCAAATCCACGTGCGAGGAAATGCCTCACATCCCCGCAATGTTCCACTCAATGTCTTTCGGGAAAAAGAAATCACACTGATATCAACTTGCAGGATGAGAGCAAAGAGAACAGAGAAAACTTAAGAGAAGCAAACGTTCTCCACCTGGCGCCATAAACACGGCGAGGTTGAGGGGAGGCTGTCGTAAATAACACGAGTGTTGCTCGGCTATGTTGCAGACTCATTAGCAAACTGATGTGGTGTCTGCGAGGGCCGCGTGTGGCCAGACGCTTCAGCAGTGCCTTCAAAGAAGTGCGACAGTGAGAGAGAGAGAGAGAGAGCGAGCGGAAGGCTTGGCGAGGCCGAGGCGAGGCATGCTCAGCACACGAATGGAGGTGAGGTCAGATGAGGTAAGAGCTGGATAAATAAATATTCACAGACCAGACTCCTGACGCACCACTTCTTGCATAAGTCCAACAATCTGCCTGGTTCGACATGTGCAGGCCAATTCTCAATGAGAGATGAGGCCTGCTGTGAATTTCAATTCATCACAATCAGACATGTCCGATTCAGTTCAGACAACTGAGTGATGAAGATTACCAAGAATAATATAGGCTTAAAAATCGCAATCGTATTTGTCTTCTCTCTGCGTGGGTTTGTTGACAGAGATGCTCACAAGTCATTTTTTTGCAAGTGTCAAGTCTTTGAGCTAGAGTCCAAGACAAGAGTCAAGTCTTTGAGGGGCAAGTCCAAGTCAAGTCTCAAGTCTTTTGGTCACAAGTCCAAGTCAAGTCTCAAGTCTCTTATTACTAAGGAATTCAAAGCATGTACTCTATTATCCTCACTTCTTATCTATTAGAATATAGTATCTGCATTGATGATTAGTTGACATTATTATTACTGACATTATTATTACCGTAGTAGACATTTCCTTCATGTTAATCCCCCCTTAAAAAAGATTGTTCATGAGTCCCAAATCTCGAGTCCAAGTCAACTCTCAAGTCTTTTGAGGACGAGTCTCAAGTCAAGTCTGAAGTCACTATGTGTGCGACTCGAGTCCAAGTCGCAAGTCCAACTCCCTTTCTCTATTTGTTGGCAAGCACATGTATGCATGGGTGTGAGTTTGTGTGTGTGTATCACCAGGTAACCACACATGGGCTATAAAACTGCTACGAGTCACCACCATAATCACTACTATCTGTGCAATTACCTGGTATGTGCCCCCTGCAGGTGTAGTAGAACTCGCGGCAGAAGTCGTGGCAGAGCCGCGGCAGGTCGGGCTCCCTGTGTGGCGTCTTATCCATGTCCAAGGAGTGGAACAACACCTGGGCGTTGGGCGAGCAGGGAGCACACTTGATCTCCTCCAGGAGACGTCCACATTCCGTGTTATTGGTGGAGAAAATCTGGAGACCACACGCAACAAGGACCGATGCCTGATTAGAAGCCTGTTAACTTTCCCTTTTACTGCACATTACACAGGCAAGTCATCATGTCGTTTACGATTAGCTGGAAGTTTTGGTGATATTAGTGTCATAAATATTACTGTAGAGGAGGGAACGTTGAGATCTTAGTGTATATTCTAAAAACCTCCGTTATTATAAATTTATGACAAATTAAGACAATATGTTTGAGAATTTCAGAAACTATGCAGAATGAGTCAATGTGTCCAAATGAGCCCAATGAGTCCAGATTACCTTTTAAAGGCAAATGTTAGTCTCACAAAGTACCCCCCCCCCCCCCCCCCCCCACACACACACACACACACACACACACACACACACACACACATTTCTCTAATACCTTAATAACCCATCAAGATTGTCGTGGCTATTCTCAGACTATGAGATGTGTAATTTGAAGTTACCTTCACTGACTTGAAATGCTATCAAATAACAATAATAATAATTTCCATAATCTATCACTATAAACTGAGTGGTTTCAATTTGATAGAAACATGTTGCTTGTTCCTCTCAGGTAGTAAGTAACATAAACAAAATATAAACAGTGTCCAAGCCCTTTCCACACCTCACCAGAGCTTCCCATTTGAGAGCCCATAGTACCCAACCACTCCAGCCCAGGAATCACACAGAAAAACAGTGACCTCTACCCAAATGTGCTCAAAATAAAAGATTTATTAATTAAAAACATTGAAACTGCACCTATGACACACGCACAGTGAGATCTGCTGTTTTACGGGCAATAACTTGTGAAGCAGCATCGCACATGGTAACGCCAGATCTAACTGCCCACCATGACATTACTTCACATGCCATACATACACCAATGGCAGTATACTGAAAATGCCAGGATATATCGGCTACTTTTCCTTTCACAGATTTGATTTAGCAGACATTGGAAGAATATTAACCCAAAAACGGCGCTATAGACAAACTTCCCAATGTGCTCGTGGGAGTGTTTGATTACACGGCCCCCAGCATCAACAACATGATGTTAGACATGCATCTGTGTTTGGGCTTGAACGTAAAACAAAAAAAAATCATGCAGTCTGTTGATGCGCTTCACGTGTTACATCAGACAGTTGGGTAACTGTTGATACTTTCGGTTATAGGATGGGTTATGTACTGAACAGTTTGCAGACACAGTGAGTGTCTGTCTTCTTTTCCTTGCGTCATCTCTCGGAGGAAGAATGAGGAGGAGGCAGTGTCGTCACAGACAGAGACACATTTAGGAGTATGACACATGAGGCTGCAACATCTCACCCACAACAGACTGCACAACCCAACCGCACCTCCAGTCACACTGCCCATGTGACCCAAAGAGAGCTTATGATGCTAATGCTATCGCTTCCTTCTTGAAGCTTCCCTTTGGGTTGTTATAGCCTCATGTGGTCGAATATCACTTATTTGAATTAAAGGGGAGGCTAATCTCAAATTAGGTGATGCAATGGAAAATAGGCTATGGGCGATGCAAACCAGAGCTACTAAAGCTGAAAAACACATTATACCCTCACTATCCTGTAAGCTATATCTCTTAATACCAATTGGTTAAATGTTAACTTTGGGAGACCCTGTCTGTTTGGAGAAAAAGACTCACAGCTTGCTTACCCAACAGTTCAATTGAAATTACAGTTCCTGTGTCTGACAGATTTAGGGAACTGAAATGGATGAAGTCAACGGAGAGCTTCAAAACCTTATTTAGGGTCATTAAACAAAAGCACACAAGAGGTTAATCCCGGCGAAATTAGCAAGATTATTTACATAACAAATTAGCTGTAATAAAACACATAGTAATCTGCGCTAGGTCAAGAGTATAGTGCTGCTCGAGCAGCCAGACGAGCGGGCTGGTAGTGCTTTGCTCTGTGTGAGGTCCATGTGTAAACACCAGTTTAGAGATAGACAGGCACATCATTCCCACTCTGGTATCAACAAATTAGCAGTCTGTCGAAGTCAATTAGACCAGCAGACCCGAGCCCAACATATGGACGCCTTACACTTCTCATCGCTGAACTAACTGCGGCAGAGGAAAAACAGATTCAGTTTCCCTTGTCATATACCCAGCCTTTGCCCAACAGGTGGCCCAAAAGTGTGACACTTTGAGGGTGAATCGGTGAGGTCTATCCTAGTTATTCTCTCGTGGCAGTAGGCAGTATTGGGATGCAGTAAAGGGCATGCATTAAAGCGGTAGGAGTTTCCATAGCTCAGTTTGGAGCTGAATCCCCTTTTTTTCTTCTTTATTTTCTTATCTAATTGTCGACATTTTCCTCGAAAAACACACGTGTTCCCGGTTGGCTGCAGCCCCGTCTCTCTGTTCTGAGTGGTGTGTGCCTCTCTGTCATCTTGCCCCCTAAACCGATGCCATGTAGTGCTGTGGGCATGCCTGCCCTCCTGCTCTAAATTGCCCATTGATTCTGTGTGCCATGGGCTGGCACAGGGTCCACTGAGAGTAGCATTTGTGTGCTCTCAGCCATGCCCTGTGCCCATATGTTGCTGGGATGGGCTCCAATGTTGCCATCATCCAAACCAGAACAAGTGGACCTTTGTTTGTTGTGTTTTGCTGAATCTCAGCGAGTCGTTCCTCAAAAGCAGAGAGAAAATGCCACCGCGGCTCAACTGCTGCACCTTTGCTGACACGCCGAATAATGGGCAGCAGGTCAGGTAGCGCGTGCCAGAAATCAGAAACCTGGACATGCCAATAAATGAATCACCTTAGTGTATTTCCAGGCTGTTCCAGGAAGATTCCAGTTTCCAGAGTTGCCGAGTGAATGTATAGCTTCACGTGGGAGAGCAGCTGTTAAGGATTGCTTATTTCTATGATAGCATCTGCATACTGGCTTTTGTCTGTGAAATTGCCGGAACAAACATATCAATACACAATGCCACGATTTGGGGCGGGAGGGGGGGGGGGGGGGGGGTCACTTGTCATTCAATTGTAAACAATCTGTGAGGCTCTACAAACCTCATATGGTCAGAGAGAGAGAGAGAGAGAGAGAGAGAGAGAGAGAGAGAGAGAGAGAGAGAGAGAGAGAGAGGGGGAACCAACAAAACACTTGTCCTGTGGGAATAGGTGTAAGTTGGCTGGCAGGGGGATGTAGGCTAGTGAAGGACACACACCCTCTCAAAGGCTTTAACACTTTGGACAGGGCCGATGACTGGGGGAGAGTGATGTTCTCCAGCTTCTCCCATTAGTGAAACTAACAAACACAATGGTGTTGTTGTTATTCTTTTGCTATAAGCAAAAAGGGCTCCGTGTGTGGGCAGTGTAGTGGGGAGGAGGAGAAGTCGAGTTCGTCCATTCAGTTCCCACCCTCTTATTTGCATGACTTGAGCAAATTAAATGATGCAATATGGCTTTTTGTCGCCGGCACAAAGTGAGATACCACCCAGCCACTGAATGATCCGAGGAGTGGTTTACATGAGAATAGCCCGGTGAGGATCCAACGCTGCATTCTGCTGCGAGTCGGGCGCATAATGCAAGTTGAAGCCTTCACCCTTCACAGTGCGCAGAGATGCAAACCCTGCATAACATTCTGCACTTATTATTGCAGTCAATGTGCGACGGTGCAGCGTAAAAACACATGGCATACCCCCCCCCCCCCCCCCCCCCCCCCCCCCCCCCCATAGCTGCGAAGTAATCGACTCTGGCAAACCGATTGTAAAACTGACAGAGCAGACAAACGGCAGAGAAAGCAATTAACTAGCTAAAACAGCGTGGGACGAGAGAAAACGGTAGGTCCATGCTGCTGTTCGGGAAAAGATCCACGTTTAATAAAATGTAGCTACTACGGTGTAGTAGGCTACCCTTCTTTTCGAAACATGGTATACATTTTTGTCCTGACAGTGTGGGCTGACTGTAACGTAAAACCTACGCGTAAAACGGAGACCGATTACCATGGTAACGCTGAAGCGCATTGGACACGCTGAATTAGAGTTGCACCAGATTGTATAAAGCAAAACACCTGGCAAGAAAATCCTATACAAGTGTTTGCAAAACACCATTTGACCACCTCGAAACCGTTTGTTTGTTGGTCATTAATTTCATTTGAGACCAGATGAGCTAATATAGTAGACAGACCCTTACAAAGAAAGAACAGTAAGAGTTGTCAGTTGGGAATATTATAGCAATATAGTGATTCAAATTCAAGTAGGCACATAGGCTACACATTTTAAGGCAAATATATGGAATATTATATAACGTTCTATTATAAGAAAACCATGAGATATTGGGGGGCATAGGCTACACTACAGTAAGTGCGATAGTAAGGTCACTAAACTTACCATTGAGAGTATCACAGACGCATTATCCTTATTATAGGAGTAATGTAGGAATATTATATGTTTTTTTTTTTTTTTGGTCCGTCTATGTAGCCTGGGCCATTTCCCCTATAACCATCCCCAAATTCAGCTGTTTTCAGTGAACCTACCCGGGCATCTCTCCGGTTGAGGATCTGGTAGGCGGCTCTCCTGGTGGGACAGCAGGACACGCGGGGGTACAGCCTGTGACAGACCTCTCCGCTGCTGCTGCTGCCGCTGCCGTCCAGCAACACTTTTCTCTCCCGTTTCTTCAGCCGCTTGGGCATGCTCCCGTCGTAACATCTCCTTCTCCTGGGGCTGAGCTCTCCCCTTTCGCCGAATTTTGCGTCTCCACATTCCCACACGTTGACTGCGATAGCCAGAACGAGCACAAATTGCAAATGTTTCATAGTACAAAAAAAGAAAACGAAGAAAAAGTTGAGGGGGAAAAAAAGTAGGCTACAACTATCAGACCAAAAAGACCTGCTGTCCCCCCTTTTCAAAATACTAGTGGGGTAAACCTGCAATGCAAAATGTCTTTCTTTATTGGGCTGTATTTCTCCACGTTGCAGCCAATTTTAATAAGAAAATTGCAAAATAGTCTGTATTTTATATGGACTATGTAGCCTAATTAAAGCTAATTTGAATCAGCTGCTGTGAAGAAAGCTCTTAAAATAAATTAGTGTAAGCTGTGGTTGTGGTAGTAGGCTACAACTCAGAAATGGAGAACAAAAAATAACTTATCCTGATGAACACACAAAAAAAGTCAAAACCCAAACACCGTGAATGGCAAAGAGCTGTGACGTCCCTTTAGATATAGATCCCGTTTCAGCACAGCACAGCACAGCACAGCGGTTTGTGCATGGGGTCAAAAACATACACACGGGCATAAAGTTGTCTCTCACTAAAAAGTCCTCAGAGCGCTCACATGTTTTCCCTTGCTCTCTTTTCCACCTTCTTTTTAACCAGCGCGCGAGAAGAGGAGCGAGCACGGTGACGTATTTCACTGCGCGGGCGCGCGCATGTGGCCGGTCGCGTCCACGTCGTCGAGGTAAGCGGTTACCTGGCAGAACAAGAGCACGAGGTGTGTCGTCGCTTGTGCAGGGCAGCAGGGCTCGTTACTTCTGACAAAGTTAAGAATGACTCATTGTTTGATCTTTTAGCCTACAGTATATAGGCTATTATTTGATGGATAATTCAACTTCAACATGCAGAGGAGATGTAAACAAAATAAGGACTTGTTTTTTGAATGATAGCCTAACTGAAATCGACAATTGGCCAATGACAAAATGTGTAATGAGACTTTAGCCTACTCTGAATTCAAGCCCAACATGAAATAATCAGAAATAGTCTCTAGCCTATTATATCCTATGTTTTAATTGTAGACAAATATTTGTTTATGATTGATGAGCTAAATACAATTTTCATTTCTTCTTCTTCTTCTTCTTCTTCTTCTTCTTCTTCTTCTTCTTCTTCTTCTTCTTCTTCTTCTTCGTCTTGGTCACAGCTGATCGACTGTCCTCCAGATGGGTCATGGGTCCAAGCCATTGGGAATGTTGTTCAATCTTAATATGTTTCCACCGAAGGATGATCCGTAAGTTTTTCTCAATTCTAAGGAAGTTGACTTAGAGGAGGCAAGAGAGATTTCTGCAAAGACACTGACAACATGAAAGTTCTGGATACTCTATTATCACATAGTCTAAGTATTGAGTCATGTAACTTTGCTTCCCTATCTGATCTAAAATGTTTGTTCTGGTAGCTGTAGAGTGGCGGAACATTTGTATGGCACTGGCAGTGGAAAATTTGCTACAAACAAGTACTCACGCATGAATTAATCCAAAATGTCAAACTCGCTCATGACCCGATGCCCAGCACGTTGCTGCCCTACACGCATGCTGCCAACATTGGGCTGTGAAAAAGGAGATTTTCTGGGGTAGCTGTCGGTGAATGGCCTACCCTCAACGTCCCCTCGCCCCCATATAACCCTACACCACAAATTGATAGAATAAATACAAGGATGTAAAGTAGGCTAAATTACTTTTAATTCGTCTTAAATTCATATATCACAGTAAAATAAATAATAATCACAAAATAAAGATACAAAATGTATAAAGATGTGATCAAAAGCAACATCTAACATTTACATCACAAAAAATATCAAGTGCAAACATTGTGAGAGTGTCAGTGACTGAGTACACCTTCAAAAAGAAGAACAGGAATGGTAAAAAAAAATGCAGGACTACAGTCTGCAGAGACAAGTGAGACAGGAGGCGATTTTGTCAAAGCTTGCAAAACGCATGGTGTTTGCGGCTGATGTGGCTAGCGGTTAGAAACGGGAAGGTCTCGCACCAAGTGGCCAGACATTTTGACACCTATTTCTTCTTCTTGGAACCTGTTTCATGCATTTTCAGTGGCAAAGCGAGCGGAGCCCATTAACTGCATACATGGTCCTCACCCGAGAGCTTGCGCTGGGTTGCCAGGTAGGTACCGCGACACATCCTACAGCCATTTGAATTGTTGTATCACTATGAAATCGGGAGATTAGTTGGAGAAATTACCAATCAGGAGCACAGATGGAGAAAGGGTTAAAAAATAGGGAGACTCCCGCGTAAATCAGGAGTGTTGGCACTTGGCAGGTATGCACTTACGCACAAGGTATTCTAATTTGTCTGAGGTCTCTTGATAAGACCGATCCACACGTGGGACAAATCCTCTTTCATTCCCCTCTTCGGGAAAAGTCACACGATAGCGATCCGAAAGGGAATGTTCAACCGTGGCAATTAAGGGAGAAACAACAGCCCCCCCCTTTGGATACACAGAGAATCTGAAATCAGCTACATTAGCTGCACCTGTTCTTACTTGGGGGTCTCCGGCACTCACCAGAGCCCCAGCTCGGCTTATCTACAGGAATCTGGGGCGGGTGGAATCCAGGAGGGGTTGGTTTGATTGTGGGCAATTATGGAAATGACTGTGTGTGCTATGAAGCCACGGCAGACCCTGCCAGAGCTGACCCCCCACCCTCCACATTCTTTACATCACCCCACAGGAGACATTTCAGGACCAAGTATAGCCAAAGTGCTACTGCACTATTCAACGCAAAGGAGAGACCAAACAGGACCATATGCAGAGAGGAGGAATCCTCCTCCACCACCGGCACTCGGAGCAAAAGGAATATGACTGCGCGTCGAACAGCGTGGAAACATGTGGGGAGCAGCTGTGGAGCCGGAGAAGACTAGAGTACATCTGCTGGGGAGAGATAGACCATTAGAGAGAATCACAGTTCGACATACCGCAGTCCTAAGCCGACACAGATCCCAAAGAGGCACACGGGCTCAGCTCCGTGCACGCCGGAGCACGCACGCAAACTAATCAACAAACAAGCAGCCATGTAAAATACTCTCTCTTGCCATACTTCCACTCCGCACTCGTCCGATTAAAGCCAATTCCCGACCAATTTCGCCTATTTTGTTTTATTAGTCCTGCTTTGGATGGATTCTCAGTTCTTGTCGTTACCGCTCTTGTCAGCTTTCTCAACTTGCGTAGACGTTAATTATTTCCAATTTCTTTTAGAGTTAACAGTGAGGCTGGTCTCGCAGGTGTGGAGGTGAATTCTGGAGCTGCTCTTGGCTACTTAGGAGCTTGCTCGTAACTCGTAAAATTTAACAACTTTTTTTTTACTGTATTGAATTTATTGTTGGTAACTTGCTTTAAATCAAATATTAACAAGCAGAGAACACGGCCGTTCTCTCAAAACATACCACCTGCTTGGGCCTTTTATTTCTACAGGGTCAGTGGGGGACTTCTCCTGCACTCAGCGTCTGACCCTCTGAGGGGATTGGGTATCCCAGAGGGTTATGGTTAGGTTTTGCGTGTGACCACACAAGGATCAACAACATGAGTCTGGAGCTCCCTGCGCGCTCGCTGCCGTCTCTCCACTGTTTCGCAGATTTGAGGAAAGAAAAAGCTGAAAGTTTGCTCTGTTCTTTCTGTCCCGTCTATTTGTTGTTTTCTTTACGACTTAGGGATGACTGATCGGGAGCACGCACAACAGCACCGATGACAGCGCTCCCATTTGGGCTTCCAATTTTTCCATTCCAGGCAGGCGCAAACCACTACCTCACACCTCGCAGTTCATAAGTCCACCTAAAGCTGTGTCTGACTGCTGTTGGTGGTGGCCAACACTTTGCTGTGGGTCCAGCAGAGTTCCTCTGCTGAGAATGATGCCTCAGGATTTGCCTCAAGTGTGATCTTTATAAGCACAGTGGAAAACACGTACAAAACATGCGCAGAATGTGTCATTTTCCAAATAGCTGTAAAGATAAGTGTCAGCATGTTTTAATCCCTCATGATTACGCTGCTTGTCTTAAACGAATTTTAGTCAGAGGCGCAACGGCGCCACACCTATACATTACATTATGCCATGTCACCATATGCTACATAACCTGTTGGAAGTAGAATTGCTTTAATTGGGATTGGTTTGTTTTCAAACGACCAAAGTTTTAAGTGGCAGTTTTAGCATCACATTTGTGTCTGGACCCTTATGTGACTATACATAATGCTTCACAGAATGGAATCACTAAGGTTATGTTATCTGAAATCAGCAAGGGGCTACTTTCTGTCATTTCATTTTGGAATCCATACGAATGCATGCAACATTTATGCATGCATTGCCACATCAAATTGATGGATACAACCCCTCAATACGGCCGTGCTGAAATCAGAATTACAGTCGACCATTTCCCTCGAGTCACCGCTCCAGCTCTGACATGAAATCATTAACGTCAGCCCACCGCTCACAGCCATTCAGCCATGTGAGGACTTTTCTTCTTCATGTCATCCATCCCTCACCTTGCAGCACACAGCGGCGTTGTGTTACTCTCACACCTTCCTTAATGGCCTGGCTTTGGCAGCGGTGAGCCCTGAGGCCCACACAGCTCCCAAAGTGTTCACAATGTCATTAATAGTCCTGACAACAGCTTAATGAGCGCCTGCCATCTGTTTATGGAAGCTTCGGGGGGAAAGAGAGGCAGAAACACAGAGAATCAGATCCAGTAGCAATTTCCAGCTGTGTGCGCGCGTCTGATTTCCACTTGAACCGATATAAACACATGAGGACATTTTAAGTATAGTGACTTACGCAGCGTCATCTACAGTGAGTCAGAGGCTGAGCCTGGGCTGTCTGCCCGGTATCAACAGCCTCTAAATCACCGCTTCAACCATCCCACCACACTAGCTCGCCTTCGGCGTCCTCGCCCCCCCTTCCTCTGTACCACCCTGGTGTGTCCTTAGGCTCTGTTACCTCGCCTTCAGCATCCTAGCCCCTCCTTCCTCTGTACCACCCTGGTGTGTCCTTAGACCCTGTTACCTCGCCTTCAGCATCCTAGCCCCTCCTTCCTCTGTACCACCCTGGTGTGTCCTTAGGCTCTGTTACCTCGCCTTCAGCATCCTAGCCCCTCCTTCCTCTGTACCACCTGGTGTGTCCTTAGGCTCTGTTACCTCGCCTTCAGCATCCTAGCCCCTCCTTCCTCTGTACCACCTGGTGTGTCCTTAGGCTCTGTTACCTCGCCTTCAGCATCCTAGCCCCTCCTTCCTCTGTACCACCCTGGTGTGTCCTTAGACCCTGTTACCTCGCCTTCAGCATCCTAGCCCCTCCTTCCTCTGTACCACCCTGGTGTGTCCTTAGGCTCTGTTACCTCGCCTTCAGCATCCTAGCCCCTCCTTCCTCTGTACCACCTGGTGTGTCCTTAGGCTCTGTTACCTCGCCTTCAGCATCCTAGCCCCTCCTTCCTCTGTACCAGTTGGAGTGTCCTTAGGCTCTGTTACCTCGCCTTCAGCATCCTAGCCCCTCCTTCCTCTGTACCACCCTGGTGTGTCCTTAGGCTCTGTTACCTCGCCTTCAGCATCCTAGCCCCTCCTTCCTCTGTACCACCTGGTGTGTCCTTAGGCTCTGTTACCTCGCCTTCTGCGTCCTCGCCCCTCCTTCCTCTGTACCACCTGGTGTGTCCTTAGGCTCTGTTACCTCGCCTTCAGCATCCTAGCCCCTCCTTCCTCTGTACCACCCTGGTGTGTCCTTAGGCTCTGTTACCTCGCCTTCAGCATCCTAGCCCCTCCTTCCTCTGTACCACCCTGGAGTGTCCTTAGGCTCTGTTACCTCGCCTTCAGCATCCTAGCCCCTCCCTCCTCTGTACCACCCTGGAGTGTCCTTAGGCTCTGTTACCTCGCCTTCAGCATCCTAGCCCCTCCTTCCTCTGTACCACCCTGGTGTGTCCTTAGGCTCTGTTACCTCGCCTTCAGCATCCTAGCCCCTCCTTCCTCTGTACCACCCTGGAGTGTCCTTAGGCTCTGTTACCTCGCCTTCAGCATCCTAGCCCCTCCCTCCTCTGTACCACCCTGGAGTGTCCTTAGGCTCTGTTACCTCGCCTTCAGCATCCTAGCCCCTCCTTCCTCTGTACCACCCTGGAGTGTCCTTAGGCCCTGTTTGGCTGAAGTATACACACTGCATGAGTAACTGCAGCCACCCAGGCCTCCCTCGCCTGGTGGCACGAGCTGTGCAAGTTGAGAAGACGAAGTGCTCCTGCAACTGTTTATGCGACACTCAATGCCTAATGCCTCTACACACAGGCGCAGACACATGCACGCACGCACACACACACACACACACACACACACACACACACACACACACACACACACACACACACACACACACACACGAGCACACACACATGCAAACACACAAACACAACATCATAGCTCCAGGAAATGAAATGCAGCAGCATTGGCTTGCAGTGTTCCTTACAGGAAGTGTCGGAATCTAATCAGCGGAGATGCTGCTCTCCGGATGTTTCTGGCTAGATAGTCACTCACCATAGAAGAAGAAGTGGCTCTTCTACTTCTCAAGGGCCTCAAATCGCTCACTTCACTTTCAATATGTGTTTTTCTTATTTAATACAGAAAGAAGACAAGAATTGGACATGGAAATGACCACACCTAATGGGCCCTGTTATTACTTGGTTAATTGCCTCTGTGGTCTGCTTTAAAAGGGCTATCTGCTTCACTTTCTTTGCCTTTATGGTCCTTTCTGAATAGCAGCACATCCCCTAAGGCCAGTAAGAGGTTAATCTGCAGATGGATGACTTTTTGCGGGCAGTTGTTTGTAAATGTTTCCAGTGGGGGTTAAACAGAAATTAGTACCACCCAAAGCCAAAGTAGTACCAGGTTAGGCACCATACATATGTTGTGCAAATTGCAGATTCATTACAGTTGAGAAGCACTGCACTGCAGATGAATTTGGTGGGCTGGTGGTGGGGGGTGGTAAGTGTAGTCTGGTGTGGGCAGCACTGATGGTGGTCCCTGCCTGTCGATGCTCTCTCCCTTCTCTCCCTCTCTTACTCCCTCTCTCCCAGTTCCCCACCGTCCTCGGCCCATCTGTTCCTCCTTGGCCTCTCGGGCTCTCCATCAGGTAGGCCCCAGCTACTGAGCGCTCCTCTCATCTCACGGCATCGAAGTGAGCCCGTGTGATTTTATGTACTGTGCAACATGTACGATAAATGCGAACTCCGCAGTAGCATATGTGGGTTAATTTGCTTTAAATTGTCCCGATCATCACGACTTTGGCAAGAGATGATACGAGTGATAATAAAATGTGCAGAGTGTAAAGAAGAAGCATTGAGAGCCTCCGCCACGCTCTCTGTGTACAATTCGTTCAAATAAAGAGACGTAAGCAGAGGTGATATCAAATGAGATGCCAGTCCAGTCTCAATTCTGTTTCAGATTTGCTCACGAAAGAGATTCTGTTGACGCGGTTTCAAATCTAAGCAGTGTCACTCCCTCTCTAAGCAATTGTGCCTTTATGAAGAACTTGCGCCAGCAAGTTTATGCTCCAGATTCTTGTTGGCTTGGCAAACATGGAAGGCATCAATTGTCAGTTAGTACTCTCTAAACGTGAACATTACATCCGAGGGGACTTGCCTGAAGTGTTGCTTTACCGCCACGTATATTGAACTTTTATCATTCAAACAAGAAGGCCAGGAGACACATCCAGCCAGATTAATCAATTCCACGCTTATTTAGATTAGACAAATGGAAAGTATTTTATTTCTCATTATTTGGGAAGGTTGCTTGCAAGGTGGTCCTCAGCATGAGTTTGGTGGGGCGAGTGGTTTGATAGTGCAGCACAGTAACAACTTCTCTCGAAAATGGACATTATTTGGCATTCCCAGGGCTTGTGGTTGATTGTGAAATCCCGGTTTACACAGACTCTTTGCACTGGGATCGTTTTACAACGGAAAAGGGAAGAGGGGAATGGAACGGGCGCTCCGGAGAAGGCAGTTAGGTGTGGTGGGGAGTCAGTTAGAAAAATGTTCCTTTCATCCCCCCCATACAGAGGTCACTGTTTGGGAACCCACTGTGTTTTATTGTCCCAGGGAATTGTTTTGAGGTCTCATTTCAGAGTAATATTTCCTTGTCTGGTCCTTGTTCTTTTATATCAAAAAGCCAAAGTGAAAACCTCCCTTTTGTCTGGGATCTGATTACCAAGAAGGAGTCATTTTTATCATGTGCCAGCCTCTCATGTCAGGATGTTTTTGTTCTAATCCCTTTCAGTTAGTCCAAGGTAGGTCCGCTAGAAAACACTGCCCAGTTGTTACAGTATACATTTTCATATTGCCTCCCTAAATGTAATTTAAACTGTGGTCTCCTTTGTGTTTTTGGTTCATACTAACCATGGAAGGTATTTGGTGGTAGCTTTGATGCAACAGCTTCAAAACTGTAACGTGCCACATTCACTATACTGCTTTTGCTAGCCTCACTTGTGCTAAAGTCGGTGCGACATCAACACGTTTCAATATTTATGTCCCAGGTGCATCTCTCCACCTTACTCTCCATGTATCACCTAACTCTTTAATGCTATAAAGTCTTCCAATTGGTCACGCACATCTGTGTGTTAGTCAGATGTGTTGTTGGTCCTCCCGGCCGTAAGGTTGTGATTAACAGCGGGGTGAGCGTTGGTTGTGTCAGACTGTGGTCTCCACGTTGGCCCCGGTGACTACAGGCTTCCAGTCTGCTGTGATTGAGTAGCGGCGTCCCGGGACGTCCCGGGGCCTCGGGCCTCTCTCAACAGGGTTCATCACAGAAGAGTGGGGTCAGTGCCCTGTCTGCCACTGTATGTCTCCGCCTCCCATTCCTCAAACTCTCTGTCAGCGAGACAAGTGGACAGACAGGCTGTCTCGCAGAGCTGAAATCCACAGATGTCCACCATACATGTGTGCAAGACCCATCCACAAGTACGCACGCACACACGCACGAACACACGCACGCACGCACACCCACGAACACACACACGTGCGCACGCACACACACACACACACACGCACACGCACACGCACACTCACACACACACACACACACAGCCATGAACACGAAACACGCAAACAGTTGCAGGCCCATTACCACTAAACACTAATAAACATCCACACTCCTTCATTATCTTCATACTCCCCTCATAGTCATTTAAAGCAGACAACAAATTAAGTGAAGTCAATGACCATAAACAGAGACTACATGCTTCTACTTTCTTGTGGGAAAGATCATTTTGTAAATAATTTCGGAAAATAAAGGATAAATCAGGACGTACGAAACCCAAGTTTATCTTTAGCTAATTGCAAAGATACAGAACAGACTTTTTTGGTTGCGGTCCCCACTGCACTGCATTCCAGATGCTGATAGCCCTGTTGGACCACCAAAGACTTTAAGTATACTTACTTGACTCGATGTACAAAGACTCTGATAAAAAAAAAGTCTCTCTCCGCAGCTCATTCATCTTCTCCTCGACACAGTGTCAACAAGACACACTGTCTTTTCTCCCATTTGACCAGACGTTCAGTTCATAGCCGGCCTGACAGACAGAAACCCCGTCGCCCATTTTGAGAAAGGTTCTCTCGTGAATTAGGGGCCATCTGCTCTGGAATCTATCACTGACACAAATAGGATGTTGTGAACTGAAATATTGTTGAAAGCATATTCACCTGCCTGAGCAGGTGTGCGACATCGATCCTCATAAATGGATGTGTGGTAATATGTTGTAAAAGCTCTCTGTTCTGTCCTTGGCAGAGGAGTAGAAAGGAGGAAGTGTGCTCTCTTGCCAACATTAGGCCAGGATTCTGTGTTAGAAGCAAGGAATCAATATTCCTTTGACATAAGTGCTTTGATTATTGAAGTTGTTATGATTTTACAAGCCAAGACATAGAGGCCATGTGGTGTGCTTTTTATTAAGAGGACTAAATGAACTGAGCACTCATATTCTTGCGGTGTACTCAGCCCACCAAAAGAGCTCTGTGAATTTCCATATCCGAGAGAAAGTTGACCTTACTCGACAATGCTTGTTCACCCGCAAACAAACGAGAGGAGATATTCATCGTAAATCATCGGTGTACCATAGTGCAACATTGACACGCATTTCAACACTTGTCCTTCCTTGGGAAAGTGGATTTCTTTCCCCCTTCCAGTCTTTCACAACCTGTGGCTCGTTGCACGCTGTTACGAGGAGAAGCGGAGCTGCCAAACATCCCTGCGTACATACTCCAAATATTTGTATGGTCAATTGGACAGTGCTGTTGCGGTTGGATCACATCAATAACATCCAAACACTCTTGAACTCGCTTCAGGTTTAGCACTGTGCTGTTGAAGTGTTATGCATTTATTTTTGTTATTCACCGCATAAATCCCACCAGAAGAGCTTTTTCTGTAGTCCTGTAAGTTCTAATTGAACAGCATGGAGCATTTGCCGTCATTTACACCAGGGGGTTTTCAAAGTCTGAGACTGTGGGCCTCCCCTCGGACCCCCCAGCCATTATGATTTATTGATCCCATTGCTACTCAAGATTTGAGCCAAGATAGCCATTACATTGAAAAGGTCTGTCTGAAGGCATTTCTTTGTTTCTGACTCTGGGAAAGTTGGAAAAACAGTTTAGTACAGTTTACTAAAGCGACTGTATCGCAATCTCTTTAACCAAATCACACACATTTAGGCTATTCTATGTGATCTTCATTTGATAACTTATGTACTGTTCACTTTCATACACTGAGCCTCCCCAGAAACTGTGGAGCCGCCCTGGGGAGGCCCGCCTCCCACTTTGAACACCCCTTATTTACACACTTCACACTTACAGGAAAGGGGCAATAATATTATCTATTATAATATATATATATATATATATATATATATATATATATATATATATATATATATATATATATATATATATAATATTTTTACTGCAGAAAATGGTGGGATTGATAGGGTTGTTGATCAATAGCACTGGCCCTGTGATGGCTTGACCAGGTGCTTTCAGAACTCACTTTCCAGCCTGCACTCTGTATTGGAACTCAAACGCTCTGCTCATTGGAATTTGAAGACACTCGTTATCCCTAGCACCCCCCCCCCCCCCCCCCCCCCCACACACACACACACACACACACACACACGACACCACCCCACCCCACCTGAGTCTGTATTTTGCATCATGATATACTGTCGTACCTGACATTTCATGTTTCTGATCTATTAGCTAGCTTATTCATCTCTAACATGAAAATGTGACTTTATCATTTCTGTCAATTACAGGCCAATGTAAGTCAAAGGGACAGGAGGAGTGGGGGCCGTGCTGGACACTCGTGTAGGAGGAGAGACGTTCTTTTGACGTTGTTGTAATTCCTATTGGTCTCCAATAGAGGTCGATAAAGGTCATAGAAGGTGGCAAAAGCCTGAAAAGCGGAGAACAACCAGTGGAAACAATTGGAACATTTTAATAGTATGCCTTCAGGCTTATTGCTGCAACCAGTGAGTGGAAGCCATATTTTAGCAACAGTTAGCATGGCCAACTTTACCAGTGGCCAAACGGAGAAGTACATATCATGCTTGTATCCATCTGCCTTCTTTGAATACTGCAATGCGGGTACAGCTTGTTCTCTATGTAGAACTGTGAAACCTATTGCAATACCTATCATTTGTGAGGGTGGAAACACATTCAACTCTGGTCTCTGGAGACTCTCTAATCGTAGTCAGCACACGTCAGTGCAATTTCAAATGCGCAAAATATCACTCAGCATTTTGAAAACCAAATACTATATTGACACATTATTTAGGCTTTTATACGAGAGGCAGTGCAGAATAGAGATTATGCCAATGATAATTGTTTAGTTGGTTGTTTGGACTGGCTGTGTGTCACAATGTGGAGTCCTGGCTAAATATTTACTGGGTGGGGGGTGGGTGGGGGGGCTTAGAAGGCATACTTGGCTGAGCTTGTGTGTCTGGTCCGGGGGGGGGGGGGGGGTATGGACGGTGAAGTCATCGACAACGGGCCGATGTCGTTGGAGAGCCAGTGACGTTCACTCCTGACCTTTTTACCATTTAGGGGGCCCTGGACTGATATGAGTGTTATTGACCCAGAGGCCATGCGTGGCATGTTTGGGGTCTGCAGAATATATCCCAAGCTTTAACCTATACAACAGAGCCAATTATAGCTGCGAAAGGCCAAACAATACAATCCATCAGTCAGCTTCCAGGGGAAACAGGAATGGGCGGCCCATGTTGGGGTGTAAACTCCCAATCCCAGAGAAGCTAAGGGTCAGTGGAGCTGTTTGATTGTCTAATTGGGGGTTGGACTGGACTGGACTGTGTGTGTTTGTGTGTGTGTGTGTGTGTGTGTGTGTGTGTGTGTGTGTGTGTGTGTGTGTGTGTGTGTGTGTGTGTGTGTGTGTGAGAGAGAGAGAGAGAGAGAGAGAGCGAAAAGAGAGTGATAGAAAGAGAGAGTGAGAGAGATTGCGTTTGTGTGTGCACGTGCGTGTGCACACTAGATTGCGTGTGCGTGTGTGCATGTGCACGCTTGTATGTGTGTGTGTGTGTGTGTGTGTGTGTGTGTGTGTGTGTGTGTGTGTGTGTGTGTGCACGCGTGCGTGCATCGCTGCTCAAACACTGCGGGGCTGGAGGCCCGAGATGCCTAATGAATGTGTGTTTGTTCTTCAGACCCCACACACCTCTGTTTATTTGAACATGGGATAGTGTTCCTGAGCTGTTTTATCCTCCCTGTGTTTGCCACCTTAACACGTGCGCCGCAGGGACGCTCCGCAGAGCAGAGCGCATCACGCGCACCACGTCCGAGACGAGGAGAGTCAGTTAGCCTGACGACACTGTTAGCTAAACAACCTTTATCTCGCATGTCTCAAACATCCAGTAATGAGGATACGCTGTTCCTCTCCGTTGACTGTTTCCTGCTCGTTGTGAATCGGGGTCGCGGGCTGCAGCGGCGATTGTCTGCATGGCGCCAAAAGGCAGCGGCCCAACGGAAGATTGGAAGTTTAGTGTCAGTGATGTGGTGATGTGGGTCAGGGATAGCAGCAGCAGTGGTCAGTTTAGTGTCAGTGATGTGGGTCAGGGATAGCACCAGCAGTGGTCAGTTTAGTGTCAGTGATGTGGTGATGCGGGTCAGGGATAGCAGCAGCAGTGGTCAGTTTAGTGTCAGTGATGCGGGTCAGGGATAGCAGCAGCAGTGGTCAGTTTAGTGTCAGTGATGTGGGTCAGGGATAGCAGCAGCAGTGGTCAGTTTAGTGTCAGTGATGTGGGTCAGGGATAGCAGCAGCAGTGGTCAGTTTAGTGTCAGTGATGTGGTGATGCGGGTCAGGGATAGCAGCAGCAGTGGTCAGTTGAGTGTCAGTGATGCGGGTCAGGGATAGCAGCAGCAGTGGTCAGTTTAGTGTCAGTGATGTGGGTCAGGGATAGCAGCAGCAGTGGTCAGTTTAGTGTCAGGGATGCGGGTCAGGGATAGCAGCAGCAGTGGTCAGTTTAGTGTCAGTGATGTGGGTCAGGGATAGCACCAGCAGTGGTCAGTTTAGTGTCAGTGATGTGGGTCAGGGATAGCAGCAACAGTGGTCAGTTTAGTGTCAGTGATGTGGGTCAGGGATAGCAGCAACAGTGGTCAGTTTAGTGTCAGTGATGTGTTGATGTGGGTCAGGGATAGCAGCAGCAGTGGTCAGTTTAGTGTCAGTGATGCGGGTCAGGGATAGCAGCAGCAGTGGTCAGTTTAGTGTCAGTGATGCGGGTCAGGGATAGCAGCAGCAGTGGTCAGTTTAGTGTCAGTGATGCGGGTCAGGGATAGCAGCAGCAGTGGTCAGTTTAGTGTCAGTGATGCAGGTCAGGGATAGCACCAGCAGTGGTCAGTTTAGTGTCAGTGATGTGGGTCAGGGATAGCAGCAGCAGTGGTCAGTTTAGTGTCAGTGATGCGGGTCAGGGATAGCAGCAGCAGTGGTCAGTTTAGTGTCAGTGATGTGGGTCAGGGATAGCAGCAGCAGTGGTCAGTTTAGTGTCAGTGATGTGGTGATGCGGGTCAGGGATAGCAGCAGCAGTGGTCGCTGCACAGTGGCTAAGAGCCCAGGCGGACCACCGGGGAGGAGGCCTTCACCTCCTTCCTCAGCCATCAATCACTCACATTCACATAAGCAAAGATAGATACAAGCAAACACAACAGCACACTCGTCCCTGCACCTCGCCATGCCGCATATACAGCTTACCTTCAGCCAGAGTTCCCACGGGTTCAATTTGACATTTTCCATAAACGCATTGGGATAATCCCAAGTTGAAACAACAGTGTACCGTACTTTACTGTATGCTGTATAGCAGTGCTTCTCAAACTGGGGTATATCAGGGGTCCTTGAGGGGGTTCCAGGGGGTCCCTAGAAAAAAAGGGGGGTCATTTATTTTCACTATAATTCCATCCATAACTAACACAATGACTATTTTGCTCATGGGTTTCATGCATTTCTCTGCAATAAAACAGCAAACAGCAAAAAATCTTATCAAATGGGGGCTCGTGGTCTAATTTGTGTCTGTTTAGGGGTCCCTTGATGTGAAAAAGTTTGAGAACCACTGCATATGATCCATAATAGACCTTTGTAATCAGCTGATGACTCAGTCTTACAAGCCTGCATCACTGGCTCAGGTTGCAGTATGATTGATACTGCATTAAGTGGACTGCGAGGAGTAGATGTGGTGAAGTAAAGCTGCTGTGTATTTTAAATATCCTTTCAGTTTGGTTTAGGTTCTTTGCCTCAGTGGCTCAGTCTGTAGCCACATGGCCACAGAGTGACCCCTAAACACTCAAAGCCAAACAAATCCCCAATAATGAGTGACCTCCAGCTTAACACCCACTGATAAGGAGGTTTATGCCTCTTAAATCAGCTCAGCCCCTCTTTGATCTTCACAGCCACATCTAGCCTGCTTCCTTAAAGTGGCAAACCAAAAACACTATGGATGTGGGATAGCAATCATGGCCACACTGGGGTCATATTCTAGATACATAAAATCAGTTTTAATTCTAATATTCATGAGTTTAGAATGCATTCTCTGTTCAACTTATGTAACGTAAAATATGCAAGTGCCTTACTTTTAAAGATCATCATAAGCTAATCAGAGCTTCTTCTTCTTTCTTTCTTTTTAGTACATCAGAGTAAAATCTCTTTGTAGCTGACTGCACTGCAGTTTTGCGCAGAATACCTCTAAGATCTCTATAGCACCCTAAAGACTGTCAAGATCCTCTAAGATCTCTATAGTACCCTAAAGACTGTCAAGAGCCTCTAAGATCTCTATAGTACCCTAAAGACTGTCAAGATCCTCTAAGATCTCTATAGTACCCTAAAGACTGTCAAGAGCCTCTAAGATCTCTATAGTACCCTAAAGACTGTCAAGGTCCTTGGGAAAACTTTTCACTGCTTAAAAGCTGTCCAGAAATATGTCAGTATTAGTGGATGGTCTCCATGACCTTTAAGATCTCACCGTGTCGTCTTTGTAGGCCTGCTGGTTTCCTCTGGTGTTATCGGTTTCATGCTGGCATCATAACTGACAGTTATTAATGTTTATAGTTATCCGCATGAAATTCACCCTGAAAGTGGTGATGAGGGGGCCCTGCCTGGAGGTGCGAAAGACATTGTGAAAGCTATATCGACACGCTGGTGAAAGTTCAGTCGAGCATGACTTTGGTTTCAATATATTGCCTCGCTTTAGTCAGACTGTTCTCCACACTTTCGTTTTGGCTGTACCAGTGCAGAAGAATAATCTGGCAGAACGCATTTTAGAGCAGAGGGGGGGGGGGGGGGGTGTTGTGGAATAGCACAACATTTGTACTAGTCTTCCATAATAAACTTGCTAACAAATTTAGATTACCATCAGTGGTCTAGAGATGTAAATTTCTGCTTTTTTCATGCACTTTCATGCATGTTCTTATCTAGGTGCGCACACACATGAATATACATGCTTAACCACATTTGCATGCGTGCGCACTCACACACGCACGCGCGCGCGCACACACAGACACACACACACACACACACACACACACACACACACACACACGAACACACACACACACACGAACACACACACACACACACACACACACACAGAGGCTGCCCCGATATAGCTCCTCTTTGGTTCACACTATTCTTCTCTGGTGGTGTGATAGTATTGGCTGTGAGTGGTTCCTCCTGACTCTTTCAGTTGTCTGAAACTCTCTACTTCAGCGAAGGCCTTATTGCCCACCCAAAGAGGTTATAGGGATTCTCGACTGCCCTCTCTCTCCCTGGTGGTCCTCTGGGGTATGGCTGAGGCACAGGTGGAGCATTGTAGGGGTGCTCACAAAAATACCCCCCCCACACACCCCCCCACCCCCTCTCACCAACAACCCCTCTCCCCACCCTTTTTTGCCACGCCTGCTCTACGGAAAGGTGGAGTAAACTTTCCAGAACTCTCCATCAGAGCGTTAAGGCACTAAACACTGAAGGTGGAATGTTGACATAAACAAACCTGTGTGATTGCCATGCTGGGAAAAGCTGAACACGTTAAACACTTTGAAAATATGACAAAGTCCATTGTCTGCCTCCTCAGCAAATTTGATAGCAAACTATTCGATGGCCTGAAAGTACCACGCTAACAAGGTGCTTGTAAAATGTAATTTCTAATAAAAAAAAAAGATTTACCACAAAGGCAACAAAATTGTGTTATGTCAAATAACTCAGCCCCCCCCCCCCACCCCACCACTCCCCCTCCCCTACAAAAACTATTCCCAAGCACTGCTTTTGTAAATAATTATAGTTCTGCTGAATGTGTTGTATAAAGTTTACATGGTAGGTTCACTGCACCCTATCTGTTGTTTGGAACCCTGGAAACCACCAGTAAGATGTTGACATATGGCGGCTCTGGTGTAGTGCACAAGACATGGATTACTTGGGACCATAATAAACAGGAGCATAAAGAGGGATCTGTGCAATGGGGTGCCCAGAGAGGGGTCACCCTCTTCGGACCTCCTTGTCTGAATATCAGCGGGTCTGTCTCCAGCACTCTCAGATCGGGGTATAGGCACTAGGCAGAGATGCTGGGTGCCGTAATGCACATACTGTACACTCGCATCCTGGACAATCGGACAGTGTGAGCTGGTTGCTTACAGGCTGCTGGCCACCTGCTCACATGTGTTAACAGAGTGATTTATTGTTAAAAGTCTGGACCGGAGCGATGGAGATACTTTAGCACAAAGAGCGTGTGTCTTGATAACCGCATGATGGCACAAGCCTTGAAATGACAGGATATCAGAAACATATAGGTAAAATAATGAGGGGGGGGGGGGGGAAGACTAGATCTCAGTCATTCAGTTGACACATAAACTCATAATAGAGACATATTTGTGATAGAATAGAGCAGGTGTTCCCCATAGTGAAATTGCAATGCTACTCTGCACAAAGACTTGGCTGTGTGCTCCGTCCACCTGCACTTAGGTAAAGAGATGCCAGAATTTCTGATTCAATGAACCATTTATACCAGGTCGAGTAACATAGTGGCCTGCGTGCTTTCCACCTGTGTTGCAACACAGAGCATGTTGCACAAACATTAGAAGCATGTTGCACAAACATTAGAAGCGTGTTCACTTCTCCTTGTTCTTTGTCGGGTTTCACTTGAATTCTATTTCTTCTTACAGTGCACTTGCGAAAGGGGGGAACATTTGTACTCGGAGGTGAAGCACTGTTAAGTTTGAAGAGCGTGGCAGCATCGCCGCGCGCGCACTGTGACAGGTATTTCAGACAATGACGGGAATGCCGAAGAATTGGCCGACTTCATGCGAGATGAAATATCCATTATCGGAGTTCTTATCCTCTGACGTTTCACATAACCTCCTAGCTCAGATCTTTGTGAGGGCCAGATGGTTGCATTGGCCACTGGGGATACCAAGAAGCCCAGAGAGACAGTTTTACAATGTGCAATTACAGGAGAGATAAACTAAACGCTCAACAAAGCCAGGCATTTCCAGATCTCCGGCTTCTAGACTTTGATAAGGGGGCAGGCTGCATTCCTTGGCCAATTTACTGTAGGAATCTGTCCTCACAATTGGAATACCAGTGCTAATGAACGCTCTTAGCTGGAATGGGAGATTTTTTTTCAGCCGGATGGGGACATCTGCTGAAAGCGCTGCAGATATACTGAATCACATGTTTCACATATCTAACTGTGAACCATCAATGGGCATGTTTAAAAGCTTTGAAAAGCCTTGAGACCGGCTTGGTCACACGCCTAGTGATGCTGGAGGTGATAGAGTTTCTCAAGCAGTGTGCAGTGTCCTACATACTGCCACACTCAAGAGTTCAACCAGTTTGGTTCCGCATTGACATTTCACACAGAGATCAGGCGCCTGCCCTCTGTGATACACCCCAGGGAGCAAGAATCCCCCACTATTGACACTGATACAATCTCCAGGTAATGGCCGCCCACCTCCCAGCCAGAGGGTGTCTGAGGATATAATGTGTGTGTGTGTGTGTGTGTGTGTGTGTGTGTGTGTGTGTGTGTGTGTGTGTGTGTGTGTGTGTGTGCGCGCGCGCGCGCGCGCGTCGTGCATGTTCGTCTGACTCACTAAAGGAGGGACCCAACACCACTGGTGTGGTCACGGGGTCAGAGTTCACTCTGAAATGTGTGGCCCAGGGTGGAGAGGTGCTCTGGCCTCCGTTAACGGTGAGGCTAGAGTTTCACCCTCCACCCTCTCCCTCTCCTCTTTCTCCAGGCTGCTCTGCCACTTACATTTCTCAGCGTGACACGCGTGACGACCCCCACCTTTAGTGACGACCCCCACCTTTAGTGACGACCCCCACCTTTAGTCAGGTGACAAGAGGCTTGATGGGAAGGAGGAGGGTGGAGGTTCAGAAAGAGCGGACAAATAAGCAGCAAGTAAAAGGCTAACTCAGATGGCAGTGGTTTAGCGCAGAGATGATCAACCATTTCTTTTATACCAAGGACCCTAATTTAGACCCCAATTTGATGAGATTTTGTCTCTTGGACCCAAATCTGAGAATATTTCTTATTGTCAGATATTATTTTGTCCAGAAGTCGATGACTGTATGTATTGCAGGTAGAGAGGTAACAGATAAACTATGATCAAACAGCCATTCTTCTCTATTCTCTAATTGTATTAACTTCATAAATGAAATTATGCCCCCTCAAGGACCCCTGGTGGTCTCTGGACCCCCCGTTGAGAACCACTGGTTTGGTCGAAAACTGGTTCATACAGTATACAGTATCTGATCAGGTTGACTGGTTCACAGTATCTGATCAGGTTGACTGGTTCATATACAGTATCTGATCAGGTTGACTGGTTCATATACAGAATCTGATCAGGTTGACTGGTTCATATACAGTATCTGATCAGGTTGGCTGTAGGGCTGCAACTAACGATTATTTTCATAATCGATTAATCTGTCGATTATTTTCTCGATTAATTGATTAGTTGTTTGGTCTATAAAATGTCAGAAAATGGTAGCAAATGACGATCAGTGTTTCCCAAAGCCCAAGATGACGCCCTCAAATGTCTTGTTTTGTCCACAACTCAAAGATAATATCAGTTTACTGTCATTATACAGGAGTAAAGAGACCAGAAAACATTTAAGAAACTGGAATCAGATAATTTTGACCTTTTCTCTTAAAATTGTACTCAGTTGCTAGTTGATGTATTTAACTTGACATGGTAAAAGAAAGGCATTACAAATGGCTGTTGGAAAAGGTTGGAAATGATGTACAGTATATGGGCAGGGCTGTGCTATGGTGGAAGTGTATGGTGCACTATTGTGTCTACATTTAGAGAGAACACAATGCTTTTCTGTCTTACAAGTTAACAAGCAAGTGTTTCTAACCATAACCCTCTAAAATACCAGGGACTGTTTTAGTAGTGATCTGTTCTAGCAATTTATGGGATTAATTGGTGCACACACACACCCACACACCCACACACACACACACACACACACACACACACACACACACACACACACACACACACACACACACACACACACACACACACACACACACACACACACACACACACACACACACACGCGTTCACACACATTCTCGGTCCCTCCGACCCTGTTTCACTGTTCCCCAGACAGTATGTGATCCTCAGACAGGACAGTGCTTCCTCCTCTGGTAGTCAGGTCTTGTCTGAAGGATCAGTCTGGCTAGCTCATCCAGACAGGGAGAGAGAGAGAGAGAGGGATAGAGAGAGAGAGAGAGAGAGAGAGAGAGAGAGAGAGAGAGAGAGAGAGAGAGAGAGAGAGGGAGAGAGAGAGAGAGAGGGAGAGAGAGAGAGAGAGAGAGAGAGAGGGAGAGAGAGAGAGAGAGAGAGAGAGAGAGAGGGAGAGAGAGAGAGAGAGAGAGAGAGAGCGAGAGAGAGAGAGAGAGAGAGAGAGCGAGAGAGAGAGGGAGAGAGAGAGAGAGGGAGCTCTCTGCTTTATGATGCTCTTGAGCCCGACCAGAAAAATGTTATTTTTTTCAGCTCCTTCCGAATCCGAATTGATGTTACTAGCAAATGTTGTTGACATCTTTTTCAGATTCTGTGTTTTTGTGCTTCAGCCTTTCCTCTGCTAAAGTCTTGTCTATTTCAGTTCTGATCTCAGTCCTATGATCTCAATCTTTTTCTCATTCACCTTTTATGATTTCTTTCACATTATTTCCTCTGCGATCTTCTCTCTCTCTTGTGTGTGTGTGTGTGTGTGTGTGTGTGTGTGTGTGTGTGTGTGTGTGTGTGTGTGTGTGTGTGTGTGTGTGTGTGTGTGTGTGTGTGTGTGTGTGTGTGTGCCTTTGCTATTTTGTCTCGTTGCCTCTCTCTCTCTCTCTCTCTCTCTCTCTCTCCGTCTCTGTCTCTCTGCTGGTGGTTTTTTGGGGAGAAATAACAAGGTCTGGGGCTGTGTGTGTGTGTGTGTGTGTGTGCGCGTGTGCATGTGTTTTGCGCTGGCTGCATGGAGGCTGGCTGCGCTGGGCTGGGCTTCTTGTGTGGTCCCCCGGCAAACGTTATGATTTATTCAGCTAAAGGCAGAGGAGCACGACCCCCAGTGACCACAGAGAGAGAGCTGCACGTGGGTTTAATGATTTCACCACAAAAATGTCTGCTATGGCTGGGCCTGCATGGGACTCACAGCCCCCCCACTGGCTGAATGGGGGGGGGGGGGGGGGGAGCTCGGCTGACCGGCCTGAGTCAATACAAACGCTTACCACGACACATCTACTTACCACGACACATCTACTTGGAGGGATTACGAGAGAAAGAGAGGACAGACAGAGAGCTACATCCGACTGGCGTGTTACAAATGTTTTATATTCCCTCTTTCAACAAATGCTCAGTGATCTTTTTTTTTCTCCATGTGTGTTGCTAGTCTTCATCACACATTCTGGTATTTTTCTTTCTCCATCCCAGCACCCCCCCCCCCCCCCCCTTTCTCTTGTAGCCAGTGGGAGATTTCAGAGGCATTACTGAAATGTGGACACTGAGGATGATGTAACCAAGCTTACAAGAACAGGGAGAGGGGCAGAAATAATAGGGGGGGGATAACACGGGTGGGGGGCGGGGGTGTTGGCACATTTCTCTCTGTTAGTGTCCAGGTCTGCTGGCTCATGTAAGTGACTGCTGAGGGCTTGGATCTGGATGCTGCGCTCGGTGCTGCTTCTCTCTCTGTCTGTTTGGCTGCAACACCACCCCGGTACAGGATGATGTCATTCACAGGCATTTGTGAGCATTCTTGATAAGGAGACAATATGGAGGGGCTGAAAGGAGCGCCTTTTTACACATCTAAAATACACGGCCCATCATGTGTGAATAGGTCAGAGCGCTGTGCCCATACTCGGACGTCGTCATATTTAGTTTATAGATTTCAAAATTAACCTATGTTTTAATCGTAGATAGACCGTATAAATATATATCATGACGTCACCCCTTGGTTTTTGGATTCACGTTTTGAAGCCTCGAGGTTGGCATTTTCACTGTCCCCATCTTGGTTGTTTGGAGCCAGAAGTGATGTGAATTTGGACTAGAAGAGCCTATTGGTCCGTGATCGGCGAGCTGCGCGATACTGGACAGGTGACCTGTCACTTATGCCCCAAAACATAGTGTTTTCCTCCAAATGGGACCATCATTTACAAAATGAACATCATGCTGTATTGAAGAAGACTATTGAGAACATAAACTCATTAGGAAAGTGTTTACTGGGGCCAGAAATACGGTGAGAAGTATGGCCATAAACCAGAATTATTTTTGCAACCGGTGGAGTCGCCATTTGAAAGAATGCAGAGTGAAATTACTTCCGTATTGGCTTCACAAACGGAGCTACGAGCTAGCATGCTGATTGGAGTCAGCCTGGTTTTAATATGGTTCGGGGATGTATACATTTGCCAATGAGGACATTTTATCGAAACCGATGCTAAGTCCTCCCTATTATGGAAGCTCCTTGATGGTTATGTTACTTTGTCACAGCGGTGTCCTCGTTGACGTGTGTGTGTCTCGCAGTCTGTCTCTGCTTGGTGTGTATCCTTGTTGACGTGCGTGTGTCTCGCAGTGTGTCTCTGCTTGGTGTGTGTCCTCGTTGACATGTGTGTGTCTCGCAGTGTGTCTCTGCTTGGTGTGTGTCCTCGTTGACGTGTGTGTGTCTCGCAGTGTGTCTCTGCTTGGTGTGTGTCCTCGTTGACGTGTGTGTGTCTCGCAGTGTGTCTCTGCTTGGTGTGTATCCTTGTTGACGTGCGTGTGTCTCGCAGTGTGTCTCTGCTTGGTGTGTATCCTCGTTGACATGTGTGTGTCTCGCAGTGTGTCTCTGCTTGGTGTGTGTCCTCGTTGACGTGTGTGTGTCTCGCAGTGTGTCTCTGCTTGGTGTGTGTCCTCGTTGACGTGTGTGTGTGTCTCGCAGTGTGTCTCTACTCTGCTTGGTGTGTGTCTCTGCTTGGTGTGTGTCCTCGTTGATGTGTGTGTGCGTGTGTGTGTGTGTCTCGCAGTGTGTCTCGCAGTGTGTCTCTGCTTGGTGTGTGTCCTCCTTGACCTGTGTGTGTGTCTCGCGGTGTGTGTCTGCTTGGTGTGTGTCTCTACTTGGTGTGTGTCCTCGTTGACGTGTGTGTGTCTCGCAGTGTGTCTCTGCTTGGTGTGTGTCCTCGTTGACGTGTGTGTGTGTCTCTCGCAGTGTGTCTCTGCTTGGTGTGTGTCCTCGTTGACGTGTGTGTGTGTGTGTGTCTCGCAGTGTGTCTCTGCTTGGTGTGTGTCGTCGTTGACATGTGTGTGTCTCGCAGTGTGTCTCTGCTTGGTGTGTGTCCTCGTTGACGTGTGTGTGTGTCACGGTGTGTGTCTGCTTGGTGTGTGTCCTCCTCGTTGACATGTGTGTGTCTCGCAGTGTGTCTCTGCTCGGTGGGTGTCCTCGTTGACATGTGTGTGTCTCGCAGTGTGTCTCTGCTTGGTGTGTGTCCTCGTTGACGTGTGTGTGTGTGTCACGGTGTGTGTCTGCTTGGTGTGTGTCCTCCTCGTTGACATGTGTGTGTCTCGCAGTGTGTCTCTGCTCGGTGTGTGTCCTCGTTGACGTGTGTGTGTGTGTGTGTGTCTCTCGCAGTGTGTCTCTGCTTGTGTGTCAGAGGGTGAAGCCCTATCAACCCCGTCATCATTACAAGCACATTCCACAACCCCAGGAGGGATTATACAACGGTCAGTGCGTAGTCGGGCGCGACACGCAGCTCCTCCGTCAACCTCCAGGGCTCCAGGCTCGCACTGAGTCACGAGTCCACCCAGCAGAACCTCAGCACACGCCCAGGGAACCAGCCAGAGGAACTGTATGTGCTCACCATGTCTGCTGCGATGACAACCCCCCTCCTCGAACTAGCCAGGAACACAAACTCATATCTGCTGTCTCTTTGATCCCCCTCAATCCCTCCCCACAAAACATATCATGTTTCTTTTTCTTCTTATATCCAGGCAATGAGGCACTTCCTGTTTCTTTCCTCTTCTATTTTTTTCCTCTCTGTCTCACCTCTTGTCGCTCTCTTCTCTCGCGCTTACCCTCTTCTCCCTCTGCTCCGGTCCCTCTCCGTGGAAGGATTTGGTAATACCAAGATGGCTTCCAAGTGTGACATATCTCTCTGCGCGCCTGCTCTCTGAACCCACGCCTTCACCCCCACCCCCCCCACCACCCCACCCCTGTCCCTCTTTAAGGAGCGTTTGTTTTGGGGCCTCGTCACCACTGCTGTGCACCGTGTGGTTCCAGCCACGATGGTGGCGGACCGTCTCCTGCTAATTACCACACTCCAGATGAGTCACGGAGGGAGAAACAGAGAGAGAGAGAGAGAGGCGTTCTCCGCTATTTTTGGCCCCTGCCGTCGGCCCCAGAAGAGACTTTCCCCCCTCCACGCGCACCCCTCTCTGTCCCTCTGATCTCTGGACCTCCTCAACAGATGAAACAAGCACTCTGAGGAGGGCCCCAGTGGCTGGACCCACTTCTTCCCCGTTTGCTGGCCTGGTGCGAACAGCTGCCTGTTTTGGTTTGTGTCATACGCACAAACATTCGTACACACAGTGTTTTTGCGTTTGTGGGCCTAGACTAGCGCGTCTCTCAGGCCCTTCGTGTCCTATGCGTTATGACAAACGTTATTATGCTCCCTTTCAGAATATCTGAGCGCACATTGCCAGAGTTTCTGCGTGTTTTCCTAGAGCACGGGTCATTTAGCCACGCAGTGTTTGAACAGCTGTAATGAGTACTCCACATTAATAACTTCACTATGGAGAGAGAGCGAGATTGGCTGGAGATGGCGTCTTTATGAATGGAAAATGAATTGAGAGATGGTAACGTTAGCTCCGCGGTGCAGCGACTGGATATTTCTTGAGACTTATGTGATGTTTAACAGCATATTTAATTCCTGGTTTTACGTTGAGACGATATCTTTGAGGAGGATATATGGAGTAGGGGTTGTATGATGTCTACATTTAGGTATTGTTTGTCTTGTAGGAATTCATTTAAATGAAAATATCCGTAGCCACCCAGAGTCGTCTGACTGGTGGGAGTTCTCCGTTTCTTCATGTTTATTGGTTGAACAATAGAAAAGCCACCATGGGGAGAGAATGCTTGCCATTACACATTTTCTGGTGTCCCCTCTGACGGAAATATACACATTTCTTTCATTTTCACAAAGACACAGCTGCTCTAGCAAATAGTAAAGACTGTAGTCAGCTCGTAGGCCACCACAGCTTGACCCAAATTAGACTTTATATGCTACTTTGGAATGACTACGGCCTCAATTTTACCCTTGACATGATTTATAGTTTTTCACAATTGCTTACACACATTTTCTGAAACTAGGGCTCATTTTCTCTAAACACAAAAACCACTAACACAAAATGCAAAACCCCACAAATCACTGGCAAAATGAAACTGCATTCAAAAACATTTGATCTCTTTTCAAAAAGCTATTTTGCAATAAAATGGCACACACAACCGTCAATTCAATACACCTTTCTAACAACCGACAACACAATGATGTGCTTACAGTAATGGAAAACACTATTATGAATATCTCATCAGTAGACTTATGCCTCTTGCATTTTCAGAGTTAGACTTATGTACCGCAGCCTGTTGTAAGTAATGTAGTAATACAGTATATATACACAGAAATACTTTACACTAAGTGATGGATATGTGGATTTCTCTATATACAAAACACAATGCAGTAGGAGAAAAAGAGGGAAAAAGGTTTTTTTGATTGATTGATTGATTGATTGATTGATTGATTGAAACGATTTATTTCAAACAGTTAAAATAATACATAAAGTGGAAAAAACAGTAAACATAACAGTCTAATAGACTTCATCAAAAGAAAATACATAAACTCAAACATAAAAAAGGCGAACTGTTTGAAAAGGGGCAGGAAGAAGCCTAGGCTTATCGAGTCCTGCCCCCAAATCATTCATAAACAAATTCATACATCCCTATATATGCAGTATCCCAACTCTCACGCTCCTCCACACACGCTCATGTATACATGTATACACATACATACATACATATATATGTATGTATATACACAAACGTACACAAACTTACAAACCATACACACACAATATCATAAATCCACCCACAAAGTTTTCTGCTGCCTCTCAGGTCTGCAGAAGATCTAAAAACATCTCAGGCCAGTCTACCTCTTCCACAATCTTTGAATGCTCCAGAGACAGAGTTGGTACTTCAGCCAATTACAATTTGGACCGAGGAAGTTCCAAAGGGGGGGGTGAAACGCTTCAGAGTGGAAGAAAGTGCGATGGTATTCGACCAATCAGCAATGTCAGAAACATAACCAAGGCAGGTGATTGGGGGAAATGGGCGGCTATCCCGCCTTATTTTGACCGGACATCCTGCCTTATATGTTTTGACCAACTTTGAGCCCTGCAAAGTACAGACCGTAGGCAGGAGCTTTTGTAATTGACGGGAGGCTAGACTTTAGAGTGCCAAAATATTTCTATTTTTCAATATGAAATGACAAATTACTGTAACGACACATTACTGTAACATTAACAACACATTACTGTAACAGTAATGACTCATTACTGTAACATTGGCCAGCCATCACTGAGTAGCACATGCCTAGTGATGTGTAGGACTTGGTTGGTCCTTTCTAATAGTGCAAAAGCTCTGATTTCTGAGTAAACTCTTCAGATATTAGTGTTTAATATGTGTGACGATGAGTGGATGTGGCCAATTGGTAAATTAAGAAAGTCAAGCATTTGGGATGGCAGTGCTTCCAAATGATGTTTAGTTTTTAAATGCCCCTAACATAGATAATGAGAGAAAGCTACACCCACAAAACTGTTGTGTTTTGCAAAAAGCACAATAGAGAATTGCTGAGTGAAAAGCAGAAAATGTGCTTGTAGGTCCACTTGGTTTAGAGACTTGATCCAGTTTGCTCTTTCATCAGTAGCGTAGGTAGCAAAGCAGCGGACATGTGCTCTCAGCCAGAGCCATGCCAGCCGCTGGCCGGACATGTGCTCTCAGCCAGAGCCATCTATCATTACCAATGTAATAAGGGGAACAGACTTTTTTCTGTCTCACAAATGAGAACAAAATGAATGCTTCCACACAAAGCGATAATCACAAGGCTCGCCAAGGAGGGTTTGCCAGAAATCCACCACTGCTTTCTTTTTCTGTGTGTAGTCGGGTTAGGAGGGCTCATCATTGGCTGATTGCTATCTAATTTAGCACTGACCTCTGCGACTGCTGACTCTTCCCAGGTCTACGGCAACCATTTTAGGGCATCCTCCTCGGTCAGAGTAGGCCCTATCATTCCTCAGTCTAAGCGTTGTCAGTTCTTGTGTCTCCTAGTAAACACCTTCAGTCCTCAAACCGAAACGCTGTCATTCTTCCTGCATTACAGTTTCACTCCTCACACGTCAGTCATCGCACCATACGGCGTCACTCGTCAGTCATCAGTCCTCAGTCCTCACTCGTCAGTCATCACTCGTCAGTCATCAGTCCTCACTCGTCAGTCATCACTCGTCAGTCATCATTCGTCAGTCATCAGTCCTCACTCATGAGTCATCAGTCATCAGTAGGGAATGTCACAATATATCGTCCCACAATATATTGCGATATCAAAACGTGACAATATGTATCGTTGAGATGAAATCTCATATCGCGAGAAAAATAAGCTGAACATGGTGGCACTGATCTGCATCTGATTGCATGCTCGCTCTCCTTTTCATTGCTTTGTTTGAACAGACGAGGGACGTTACAGACACGGAGGATGAAAATGGTGAAATTACTCAAATTAGCGTGGAGGATGCCCCCTCAACTTACAAATCGATCGCAAAAAAATATTGTTAAAATATCGTATCGTATCGTTATCGTGAACCCAATATCGTGTATCGTATCGTAAACTGAGTGTATCGTGATTCGTGACACCCCTACTCATCAGTCATCAGTCCTCACTCGTCAGTCATCACTCGTCAGTCATCAGTCCTCACTCGTCAGTCATCACTCGTCAGTCATCAGTCCTCACTCGTCAGTCATCACTCGTCAGTCATCAGTCCTCACTCATCAGTCATCACTCGTCAGTAGGGGTGACGTGTGATGACTGACGAGTGATGACTGATGACTGACGAGTGATGACTGATGAGTGAGGACTGATGACTGACGTGTGATGACTGACGAGTGAGGACTGATGACTGACGAGTGATGACTGATGAGTGAGGACTGATGACTGACGAGTGATGACTGACGAGTGAGGACTGATGACTGAGGACTGATGACTGAGGACTGATGACTGACGAGTGACGCCGTATTGTGCGATGACTGACGTGTGAGGAGTGAAACAGTAATGCAGGAAGAATGACAGCGTTTTCGTTTGAGGATTGAAGGTGTTTACTAGGAGACACAAGAACTGACAACGCTTAGGCCTTGGCCACACTGATCCGTGGTGTCTGTCCGTGTGCGTTCATTTCTCTGTTCACTTCCATTCATTTTCAATGACCACTGTCCGACTGTCCATGGAGCACTCAGAAGCGTACGTATCCAGAAAATTTGCATACGTTTTGATGGACAGAAAGTTGAAGAGGGATGAACTTTTTCTGGATGGACGTATCGGATGGTCGGATGGTCGGATAGTCACTGTCCGTTTAGCCAATCAGAGTCGAGGTCTCGAGAGGAGGCGTTCCGAGATTTGTTTCAACTTTTCAAAGAAGATGGCGGCCGAGGCAGTGAAGGAGGCTATAATTAATGCTGTGTACACCATCCCGCTGTTGTACAACGTGATAGTCGGTGTCACCGTCTGATTTCACCATCTAATCTGGTCATTCGATGGCATTTTATTGCCACATAAGTAACGTAGCGCACAGAGCTAACAGCTAGCTGACGCCAGCTTTCTTCTTCTCTCGGTTTATAGGCGGGTCGCTGACACCTTCAAGGTGCTTACCGCCACCTGCTGTACAAGTAGGTTACTTGTACATGCAACGGACATAAATCTATCCGTCTATCTGTTCTGTCCATTTTCTGACGGATCAGTGTGGCCAAGGCCCTTAGACTGAGGAATGATAGGGCATACTCTGACCGAGGAGGATGCCCTAAAAAACAGCTCAGATGGATAGGTTTGTAGATTTCTGTGATCATGTCATAGGTTTAGTACATTTGTTTTTTTATTTTCAGTTTTTGGTCCGGTTCTTGCCAAGCACCATTGTGACAACGATTGTTTATTTGACCTCCTTGCTGTATCTTGAATAGGCAGTGTGCTGTTATGAACACAACAGAGTGTATAAGGTCCGTGGTGCTGGCAACGTTTCAGAGATGCCATACAGACATTATGTGCAGCTACTGTACACATCATTTTTGCCTGTTTGCCGTTTCCACAGAGATCCAGGAAATTTAACACGGGGCATCTCACTGGTATCTAAACAAGCTCAAGGCCAGGCTGCGAAATGCGATGATTGCAGTCTATGGACCCCAGTTGGCTCCATGTCACCATACACTCTTGTTTCTTTCTCTCTCTCTCTCTCTCTCTCTCTCTCTCTCTCTCTCTCCTTGTCTTTCACTGCCGCAACACAGGAGAACAAGCCTCCATAGTAAGTTGACCTGTCGAGATGTCCGAGGGCCACATAGCTTTCACCACCTCTGCTCCGGGTTCCTGCTATCTGCTATGAAATCAGCTGCTCCTTCTGTGTGAATGTGTTTCAGCATGGGCCATGCCGATAGCCTGTGGCCATTTTGAACCATTACTGCATTACTTTCAGCCACCACTTGGCGAGCCCCCCCCTCTTCCTCTCTCACCTTGCTGCTTCTGACCCGCCAACCCCAGAGGAAGAGTTGAAATATTGTGTTACACTACACTTCAATATTGTTCCATTTATGACATTGTGAGAGCGTGGTTTATATACCAGTAGGGTTTTTCACTCCAAACTGGGTTTAGGTCAGAGCCCGCTGTGCTGCGTTGGAAATCACTCACTGTTGTGTGGTCTCTCTCCCATTTTCCATTGTGTGGTCAAGAGAATAGAGTGAGCCTCGTACTGCGCTCCATCCTGCCCAGTCAACAGAACAGGGGAGCCTCTCACAGCGACCGACAGCCATTTGAAGATGAGGTTTGTGGCTAGTTTCCACCCACAACGCCAAGCTGTCTCTGATTAGACCTGGGATCTCATTTGAGAAGGGGGCTCTAAGAGCGGGTTGGGGGTGTGGGGATGTGTGTGGCGCAGCCATCCTCTCCCAAAGGGCCCTCAACTCAAGGGCTTGTGTGTGCTTGACTTTCTCTCGAGAAATACATCCTGATGGTACGAGACAAAAAGCAAAGAACAGAGTGCAAACATGCAGATCCTGCTTTCCTTTTCCTACGTGGACTACAGAGAATCTCCTCTCTCCCAGTCTCCCAGCCTTGATGTTGATGACTGTGTTCCACTCTGTACCCCCCGCTCCACACTCCACACCCAGACTCCTGGTCCCAGTAATCATGATGCTGGGCGACCCTCTGACCCAGGTGATGTATTTGGGTGGTGTGCGTCAGCTCCCTAAGTGTGTGTTCTGGCTCTGCTCTGGGTCATGCATTGGCGGGAATGTTGATGAAAAATGACAGGCCATTATTACATGCCATGGCTGACCCCTATCCCTCCCCCACCGGCTTCACCAGTGATGGGGGGGGGGGGGGGGGGGGGTTGGTACGTTTGAAAAATACTTGGGGGGGGGGGGGGGGGGTAAACGATACCCTAAGCGAGGTCTAGCTGAGGGACTATGAGGGCCCGTGTCTTAAGAATACTGAAGAACCCAACACAATTTGGCCTTTGCTTCCTTTTTCACTCAACAAGGCTTTGTTGCGGCCCGCCTCCCTCATCCTACTCCATTAGGTTTTTATGGACTGGAGTTTCTCTGTGGAGGTCGTTGTCGTGCTAATGTTCTGGAGGTCTGTGGAACAAAGCGGCGGGCATGTAAAAGAAGCCCGGCCGTTCCTGAGGGAGGCGAGCAGGCAGCTGCAGGCAGGGGGTGTGAAGGTTTAGGTTACCTGCTCGCTGCCTGAGCACATAGACTCCTCTCCTCACAGCTCAGGACCACCTGGGTAGTCGGCACTCCTCCTCAAGCAACCGGATAGTGTGCGGATACATGCGAGAAGAGTCGCCGGGACACAGGGAAAGTTCACTCTCGGAAGCCAATATCAGTTCTGTCAGTTTGTACAGGCACGTGTGTGTGTGTGTGTGTGTGTGTGTGTGTGTGTGTGTGTGTGTGTGTGTGTGTGTGGGTGTGTGTGTGTGTGTGTGTGTGTGTGTGTGTGTGTGTGTGTGTGTGTGTGTGTGTGTGTGTGTGTGTGTGTGTGCGCACCAGGCGGCAACCACGGGCGTGGACAGATGAGGCCGCGGAAGTGATACCGAAAGCTGTAGTTCCTCGAATGGCCACTTGAGGCTCGCTCCAAAAGCAAGCAAATCCCAATAGACCCCCATGTTAAAATGCCCGTCTTTACAACAGGATTAAACATGTTTACAGCCTGGTTCAAAAAACGGGGTTTGGTCTACTGCAGCCATTCCCAACCTGTGGGTCGTGAAGGTACTGCAAGTGAGCCAACAAATCATTTGCAAACTATTATGATCTGCATGAAGAAAAAGTAATTGTTGTTATTATTATGTATGAGAATGCATTTCTCCATTGTTGAATGATACCATTATTGAATTTGGAATCAATTATTTGTTAATTATCCTATTGCAGCAGTCAGACAACCCCTCACTTTTTAGTTTCTGATTTCTGTGTGGTGCTGATGGACAGCTCCTTTTAACGTTAAAATAAAAAGTGCTCTGAGAACTCATTATTTGGCCTCTCTACTGTTTACGGTTTGAGAATTTCAAGTGGGCCTTGAGTGGGAAAAGGTTGGGAACCCCTGGTCTGCTGTATATAGCTAATTGCACCTTCCATGACAACTGTACTGGGGGGATTTTATAAAAGGACTATGTTTCGGGCATTTGACAGGTCGGCTGTCCAGCTCGCTGGTCACAGACCAATAGCAGGCGGAGCTGCGGCTCTGTGGGAAAGCCTCAGTCTCGTGCCATCTCGCACAAGCTGTGTGAAAACCAAGATGGCAGCGGCCACACGGGCTTCAAAACGGGAATCCAAAAAGCAATGGATGACGTCACGGTGACTAAGTCCATATTTTTTAACAGTCTATGGTATGCAACCACATACACACACACACACCTACACACACACACACACACACACACACACACACACACACTGAAGTGAATATAACTCATGTATCGCCTGCCTCCGTTGACCCGTATCTGTTGAGCACAGCTCCTGGGGTCTAGGGTGGATGTCAGGAGGTGTGGTGGTTGTCAGTGACGGTTGACCCTGCACTGCTTCTCTGATATCTCCTGTCACACATCACTGCCCAGGGAGCACTCTCCTCTCTCTGCTAGTCTCAACACACTTCATCATTATGACTGCCTGTTCCAAGGCTCCAACCACAGTCGGCTGACCAGTGTGTGTGTATGTGTGCGTGTACCCATGCGTGCGTGCGTGCGTGCATGTGCGTGCCTGCGTGTGTGTGTGTGTGTGTGTGTGTGTGCGTGTACCCGTGCGTGCGTGTATGTGTGTGTGTGTGTGTGTGTGTAGGTGTGTGTGTGTGTGTTTTGTTGGGGTTTTGGGCAGTACTTGCGTGGGACATGGGTTAGGCGTAGGCTTTGATTTCCACCATAAATCCGCAAACTTTCACTTATTGTTTGAAGTTGTACACTTAATTGGTACAGTAGACGGCTGGTTGTGATGTGTGCAGTGTGTAATTATTTATTAGGCGGAGACGGCCTTATCCGTTCTCAGCTCAATGATAATGTTTAAAGTGCTTCTGCACTGAGTCATGTTTAACATAATGAGTAGCTTTGGCCGCAGCTTAATACTTGGTTGTAATTAAAAACAGAATAGAAAAATGAGCAGAGTAAATCTGTTGGAGTACCACAGAGGTGGCGCCTGTCCATATTGTAGCCCATATATAGCACATACAGTACATATAAATTACCTTATTTCGGACATCATAATTTCCAGCCCCAAAAAAGGAGCAAGCAGATTTAAAAAAAAAAATACATAAAAATAAAAGAAGAAGAAAAACCTAGTGAGCTGAGAATAGTTCTTGGCTTTATATCTGGAAGCATTTAGATGTTGTTGTTTTTGCTCAGCAAACACTTCAAAGGGAAAAGAGCGCTGTGGTTGACCACGCTGGAATAAATATGGTGTTGATCAGCTCGCTAATGACCTTCCACAGAGTAAACATAGGCCCTGGCAAATAGGCAAAACAACATGGTGACACTTTTGTAAATGCCAGCTGTTAGAGGCAGATCTTGGTCTTCCCAGCTCTCCAGAATCCCCAGCCACTTGGTGGTCTACAGTAGTGTATGGGCACATCATGGCCTCCGCAATGCTCCCACAACTACACTTAACAGATCCCAGCAATATCATCAGTCCTCTGTCCTCCTCTGCTTGTTGGCTGCTGCTTCACTATGATCACAGTGAAGGTAGCAGAAGCTTGTTGGCCGCTGCTCAGCTTCACTATGATCACACTGAAGGTAGCAGAAGCTTGTTGGCTGCTGCTTCACTATGATCACACTGAAGGTAGAAGAAGCTTGTTGACTGCTGCTTCACTATGATCACACTGAAGGTAGAAGAAGCTTGTTGACTGCTGCTTCACTATGATCACACTGAAGGTAGCAGAAGCTTGTTGACTGCTGCTTCACTATGATCACACTGAAGGTAGCAGAAGCTTGTTGACTGCTGCTTCACTATGATCACACTGAACAACCCGATCTCCAAAAAAATTGTAAAATAGCAACGTTTGTGGACAAACGTTGGTATTTTACAATGTCGGCTAAGAAATTGTAAAATGGGAACGTATGCGTCTACAGCGGTGGGCGTGGTTTGGGCGTGTTTTACGGAGATTTTCTGTTTCTAACCCCTCCCCCTACTCTAATCCTAACCCTAAAATCTCAGAACGTTACTATTTTACAATTTTCGAGCCGAAATTGTAAAATAGCAACGTTGGTCCATATCGTTGGTATTATACAATTTTCTGTGAGACTGTGTTGCACTGAAGGTAGCAGAAGCTTGTTGACTGCTGCTCAGCTTCACTATGATCACACTGAAGGTAGCAGAAGCTTGTTGACTGCTGCTTCACTATGATCACACTGAAGGTAGCAGAAGCTTGTTGACTGCTGCTTCACTATGATCACACTGAAGGTAGCAGAAGCCTTTTTTGGTGTTTTACAAAGCATTTCCACTCCCACCTTATACATATACAGTAGTGATCTGTCATGGGCCCCAGCAACATTTGTCACTCCTGCAAGGTTTTGAATCTTATGTTCCAGATGATTTTTGTTCTACAGCACAGATACACTTTACATATGCTTCACAAGGTGCAAATGCACCATAATATAAAGGAGGTGGTTAGAGTGTATGAGCGTGTTGTTTTGTGGTGGATAACAGACGCTACTAATGTTTGTCCTCTCTCTCTTTCTCTCTCTAGCTCTCTCTCTATCTAGCTCTCTCTTTCTCTCTAGCTCTCTCTTTCTCTCTAGCTCTCTTTCTCTCTAGCTCTCTCTCTCCTCTCTCTCTAGCTCTCTCCTCTCTCTAGCTCTCTCGTTCTCTCTCTCTCTCTCTCTCTCTCTCTCTCTCTCTCTCTCTCTCTCTCTAGCTCTCTCTCTAGCTCTCTCTTTCTCTCTAGCTCTCTTTCTCTCTAGCTCTCTCTTTCTCTCTAGCTCTCCTCTCTCTCTAGCTCTCCTCTCTCTAGCTCTCTCTTTCTCTCTCTCTCTCTCTCTCTAGCTCTCTCTTTCTCTCTCTCTCTCTCTCTCTCTCTCTAGCTCTCTCCCCTCTCTCTACTTCTCTGCCTCTGTCAGCCCTCCACTGCCCACCGTAGTTCAATCACACTCTTTCAGTCTCTCTGCCAAAACCTCAAATAGTGTTGCTCTTGATGGCGGTCCAGTTTGGAACATGTGGACTGTGGCTTGACATCCACTTGCACGTAGGTCAGGATCATGGGTCAGGATGGCGACGGGCCTGCCTCCGTAACGTAACGTAAACCATCTCAAGTGTATTCCACAGGCTTTGCTTCCTGCTCTGTGTGTGGCACGCTGCATACGTCACATGACTTCCTGCTCTGTGTGTGGCACGCTGTGTACGTCACGTGACTTCCTGGTCTGTGTGTGGCACGCTGCGTACGTCACATGACTTCCTGCTCTGTGTGTGGCACGCTGCGTACGTCACATGACTTCCTGCTCTGTGTGTGGCACGCTGCGTACGTCACATGACTTCCTGCTCTGTGTGTGGCACGCTGCGTACGTCACATGACTTCCTGCTCTGTGTGTGGCACGCTGCGTACGTCACATGACTTCCTGCTCTGTGTGTGGCACGCTGCGTACGTCACATGACTTCCTGCTCTGTGTGTGGCATGCTGCGTACGTCACATGACTTCCTGCTCTGTGTGTGGCATGCTGCGTACGTCACATGACTTCCTGCTCTGTGTGTGGCACGCTGCGTACGTCACATGACTTCCTGCTCTGTGTGTGGCACGCTGCGTACGTCACATGATGAGGCCCAAAGTCATGCTGGTGGCCTAGTTACAAATACAGAGACGGCGGATGGAAGTGGCCAAATTATCAAGAGCTGTTTTGACTTAGCTGTCAGAATGTGGCGTGGAGAATCGTGTAGAAATTGATTATGGCATGTAGCTGACAAGGACGTGAAAATCATTTTTGGATAGATTATTGTTTCTTTGAACATGAGTGCCAGGATTAAACATGTATTGCAACATGTTTTCCCTGTGGACTGATAAATTGAACGAGGCACAAACGTTTGGCTGGGGAAAAGATGGTGTTTGTCAATAGAGATGCAAGATGAATTCAGGCCTAATGGGGATCCCATCCTCGCTCGCTCCCTCGCTCACTTCCTTTTTATAACTGAAGCTGTAGAGATGTGGGGGTTCTCAAACTTTTTCACCTCAAGGACCCCTAAACTGACACAAATTAGACCCCCATTTGATAAGATCTTGTCCCAGGGTCCCCCATCTGATAAGAGTTTTGCTCTTAGATGTCTTACAGTATTTACAGAAAGTGTATGAAACCCATGACCAAAATAGTCATACATTTTGTCATTGTGTTACTTATGGATTTAATTACAGTGAAAACAAATGATCCCCTTTTTTGCTGGGGACCGACCCCCTGGAAGCCCCTCAAGCACCCCACTCTGAGGACCACTGCTCGAGGATAAGGCCGCTCATAACGGTGAAGCATGCTTGGTTGCATGTAGTAGTCCATGTAGTAGTCCATACCTCACACAGCCCAGGAAATAGAATCAATAAGAAACATTAGCTGCAGTGTGTTCCCGTGTCTCCGCCATTCAACTGTCAAACAATCAAGTCCCAATAGAAGATGATGTGCGGTTGCAGACACAGGATACTATAATCACGTCTTATTAGAAAATGACCTAGCTCCCCTCCATATCTCCGCCTCCTGGCTTCAAACAATAACATCATTTTTCATTGTTAGATGACACTTTTACGATAGTTTGGCGTTAAGAAACGAAAATAAAGTAACACGAGAAGTTAAGTTAATCAAAACCTTGTACTTTTTCTTTTCAACTTACAGTGCGTCATCACTCAACGAAGAGCTGCTTTCAGAATGTAGCATTTTTAACCGGTAGTTTTTCCTCTAACCAAAACCATCCCTGCTCAAAATGGGGGGGCTACAATCAATAGTATCTTTGGTCTGGGGTCAGCAAAGCCTACAAACTCATTGAAGTGGATCTGTGGCAAGACAAAGGCGAGGCAGAGGGAGAAAGTGGCAGAGAGCAGCGTGCCGTGACCTGGAGGTCATTGGCAGTAGATAATCTGGGATGAGAACAACTGATAGCCTGTCAGCAATGATGGGGCCTAATGTTGGAGAAGAAAAACGAGGAAAGAAAGGCACCCACTGAGAACTCCCCTGTGCTTTTTTTGTCATCTGTGTGCCAAATGAGGGTGATGGGAGAGAGGGGGAAAAGAGATGAGAGAGAGAGAGAGAGAGAGAGAGTGCAGATGGACCACACCGGCTGACTGCTTGGACTAATGTGGACGTTTTCTCTCCGGGGTCAGATATTTACTCCTAATTAGCCGGAGGAATGCGACGCATGAGAGCGGAACAGATACGTTACCGTTTTGGCCGGAATTTC
>NC_139646.1:11488288-11780788 GCF_964638095.1 Poromitra crassiceps
TCTCTCTCTCTCTCTCTCTCTCTCTCTCTCTCTCTCTCTCTCTCATGGTCTGTATTTGCTCAGGGATTACTGGAACAGACCACATGGAGGTCTGGAAGTAGAAGGACATCCAGCCTCCAGGTCTCACGGTTCCACTGATTGACCTGATGGAGACCAAAGGCTCCAATCACTGAGTTAATGTGTGTGTGTGTGTGTGTGTGAATGAATGAATGAATGAATGAATGAATGAATGAATGAAAATTTTATTTACGTGTCAGGACAATTTACATGACCCATCCCACATGGGATTATCAGACACATCAACATACAGTTATTTCCATATCTATTACGGTGCTTGAACAATACAAAACCGTACAAACACACACACAGCAGCACGCGGCATCAGCAGCAAAACACAGATTTAACTACAATGTGTATTAAGTAAAATATATGAATTATCTATCATATGTCATCTTTTTCCTCCTATCCCACGCATGAGAGATATATTCGGAAAAAGCAAAGATGTTATCAAAAAGAAATTCAAGTATGGCACCTTCTTCAAAATCTAACAGGTTTAACTCAGGGGAGTGAACTTTTTTAAATAGTGTATCTCGTAAGTCATGATACAAGGGGCAGTACAAAATAAAGTGAAATTCATTCTCCACTTCCATCAACTCACAATATTCACAAATCCTATCCTCCTCCGCCGTCCCTCTGTATCTGCCTGTTTCAATATGTAAAGGCAGAATACCACATCGTAACTGAGCACATAAGGACCTCTTACTTTTAGGTAAATTAAACATCACATATTTTTCACATTTAAATTCATTTTTAAATAAACAGTAGGTTCTTAATTTTGGCTTCTGCCATAGTTCTTCAGTCCAAGATTGTAACCAGTTAGCGCGGATCTGAGATTTAAACGACTCTACATTTATACACATTCTTTGAGAGTAATATTCTCCATATTGTGTGTGTGTGTGTGTGTGTGTGTGTGCGTGCGTGTGTGCGTGCGTGTGCGCGCGTGTGCATGCAAACGTTCTTGTGCATCACAACCTGACCACACACACTGTTTGGTTGACGCATCATCAATACCACACTGCACCTGAACACATGCAACCGTTTCTAGTTAAGACTATTGTATATAGTAGCAGAATATCTGGGGCCAAGTCTCTCTTTAAAGCTCACACACCAAAGCAGGCCCAAACCAAACCGATGGTCCACCAAATCTGTGTGTCCATGTGGAGACGGTCGGTATTGTCTGCTGCCGAGCTGGCACAGTACAGATGGTGGAATTTGCTGAACATCACCAGTGTGTCTGAATTTGAAATACAGCAGCTCGGTACATGCACACTGACAGACAGAGTGCCTGGAGCTTCCTCCTTGCATGCAAATGTCCTGGACACCATCTTGCCAGAGAAGTACCTCATCAGCAGCAGACTCACTGGCAGAGAGGACCGCATCTGTAGGCCTATCCTCTGGCTGACACCACTGCTTACCTTCAGCCCGTATGTATCCCACAGGGCAGCTTCTAAGTCTAGGGTTAGGCAAGTAAAACAAGTTGGTTAAGGTTAGGGTTAGGGTTAGGGTTAGGGTTAGGGTTAGGGTTAGGGGTTCGGTTAGGGTTAGGGTTAGGGTTAGGGTTAGGGTTACGGTTAGGGGTTCGTCATGGTGAAAGAAGAGAAATGTTCAGCTGAGGTTGTGGTTTGGGCTTGTGGCATGATGGGTAAGGTGTTTGCCTTCCAATCCAAGGACCGGGGGTCGATTTTGCTATGTACACTTTTTTACAAACATTTTTCTGATGTTTAGACATTCAATTACATTCCAAAGATTGGTTATAAGTTTAGGCAAGTAAAACAATTTGGTCGTTTTGGGTTTGGTCGTGGTTAAATACAGTAAGAAAACCCTAACCTTAACCTTAACCAAATTGTTCTTATCTAACCATAACTGTAAAGACCAACATCCTTAAAACAAAAATAAAAATGTAATGAAAGACGTTTGAAGACTTTCATGGCGATTCCTCTGTTCACCGTCATTCCCACAGGAGCTCCGCCTTCTTTGGGCCGTATTTCCGTCATATTGGTAGACTTAGAAGCTCATTGTGACTAACTGAAAGCCTACAGCCTATCTCTTACTATCTCTGCCACACACTAACATTTCCCTCTCCACTCTTTGGCGTTTTGCAGTATTTTCTTGGTATTTTCATGATTAGACGCCTGCAGGCACCACCTTTCCTCTTCCCGTGGCTAATACCTGTTTATATGAGTTTCTGATGTTTCACTTCCCCGTCCAAACAAGGTAACGATGCCAATACTGTAAGCCGCTTTCATTTCTCAAGCACACCGGCATCAGCTGAGTTATAAATCCACTCGCTAGTGTGTGGGTGGTACAGACCCTATTCTCTGGGTGGTCATATTTGGGAAATGTGAAGTCCAATAAAGGTGTGTGTATAATTTGGAGTGCATTTTCATCCCGCCTATACCAGATGTAAACATTTGTCCTGAGGTAATACAGTGGGTGCTACACTGTCTAACTTTATTTACAGGCACTTCATATTGTCTTTGTGTTGTTCCACTTGGCATGTAAGTCTTCAATTTAACGAATCATTCCCTCGTGAACTATTTGCAAATCAGGCATGGTGCTTTCGGAGAATTCCCATTTGGCAAAGCGCTCGAGGAGGAAGTGCTGCAAATAGCAATATAATCACCCACTCCATTGCGAATTACATTTTAAAAGGATGGCCCTTTAGAAGTGTGGCTTGCGCCGTGAATTTGGCTTACATATGTGCTTTTGTTGCTGGGTCGGGAACGTAGGCGGTAATGCAACACGCTTGTTGCGTTTTTGGCACATTTCCACAGGATATCAACAGAGAGGTGTCACTGTATGTAACAGCTTAGATCAGAGAGGTGTTACTGTATGTAACAGCTTCTAGATCAGAGAGGAGGTGTCACTGTATGTAACAGCTTAGATCAGAGAGGTGTTACTGTATGTAACAGCTTCTAGACCAGAGAGGAGGTGTCACTGTATGTAACAGCTTAGATCAGAGAGGTGTTACTGTATGTAACAGCTTCTAGACCAGAGAGGTGTCACTGTATGTAACAGCTTCTAGATCAGAGAGGTGTCACTGTCTGTAACAGCTTCTAGATCAGAGAGGTGTCACTGTCTGTAACAGCTTCTAGACCAGAGAGGTGTCACTGTATGTAACAGCTTAGATCAGAGAGGTGTCACTGTCTGTAACAGCTTCTAGATCAGAGAGGTGTCACTGTCTGTAACAGCTTCTAGACCAGAGAGGTGTCACTGTATGTAACAGCTTATAGACCAGAGAGGTGTCACTGTCTGTAACAGCTTCTAGATCAGAGAGGTGTCACTGTATGTAACAGCTTCTAGATCAGAGAGGTGTCACTGTCTGTAACAGCTTCTAGACCAGAGAGGTGTCACTGTATGTAACAGCTTCTAGATCAGAGAGGTGTTACTGTATGTAACAGCTTCTAGACCAGAGAGGTGTCACTGTATGTAACAGCTTCTAGATCAGAGAGGTGTCACTGTCTGTAACAGCTTCTAGATCAGAGAGGTGTCACTGTCTGTAACAGCTTCTAGACCAGAGAGGTGTCACTGTATGTAACAGCTTATAGACCAGAGAGGTGTCACTGTCTGTAACAGCTTCTAGATCAGAGAGGTGTCACTGTATGTAACAGCTTCTAGATCAGAGAGGTGTCACTGTCTGTAACAGCTTCTAGACCAGAGAGGTGTCACTGTCTGTAACAGCTTCTAGACCAGAGAGGTGTCACTGTATGTAACAGCTTCTAGACCAGAGAGGTGTCACTGTCTGTAACAGCTTCTAGACCAGATAGGTGTTACTGTATGTAACAGCGTCTAGATCAGAGAGGTGTCACTGTCTGTAACAGCTTCTAGATCAGAGAGGTGTCACTGTATGTAACAGCTTATAGACCAGAGAGGTGTCACTGTATGTAACAGCTTCTAGACCAGAGAGGTGTCACTGTCTGTAACAGCTTCTAGATCAGAGAGGTGTCACTGTATGTAACAGCTTCTAGATCAGAGAGGTGTTACTGTATGTAACAGCTTCTAGACCAGAGAGGTGTCACTCTATGTAACAGCTTCTAGATCAGAGAGGTGTCACTGTCTGTAACAGTTTCTAGATCAGAGAGGTGTCACTGTATGTAACAGCTTCTAGACCAGAGAGGTGTCACTCTATGTAACAGCTTCTAGATCAGAGAGGTGTCACTGTCTGTAACAGCTTCTAGACCAGAGAGGTGTCACTGTATGTAACAGCTTCTAGATCAGAGAGGTGTCACTGTATGTAACAGTTTCTAGATCAGAGAGGTGTCACTGTATGTAACAGCTTCTAGACCAGAGAGGTGTCACTCTATGTAACAGCTTCTAGATCAGAGAGGTGTCACTCTATGTAACAGCTTCTAGATCAGAGAGGTGTCACTGTATGTAACAGCTTCTAGATCAGAGAGGTGTCACTGTATGTAACAGTTTCTAGATCAGAGAGGTGTCACTGTATGTAACAGCTTCTAGATCAGAGAGGTGTCACTGTATGTAACAGCTTCTAGACCAGAGAGGTGTCACTGTATGTAACAGCTTCTAGACCAGAGAGGTGTCACTGTATGTAACAGCTTCTAGACCAGAGAGGTGTCACTGTCTGTAACAGCTTCTAGATCAGAGAGGTGTCACTGTCTGTAACAGCTTCTAGACCAGAGAGGTGTCACTGTCTGTAACAGTTTCTAGACCAGAGAGGTGTCACTCTATGTAACAGCTTCTAGATCAGAGAGGTGTCACTGTCTGTAACAGCTTCTAGACCAGAGAGGTGTCACTGTATGTAACAGCTTCTAGATCAGAGAGGTGTCACTGTATTTAACAGTTTCTAGATCAGAGAGGTGTCACTGTATGTAACAGCTTCTAGACCAGAGAGGTGTTACTGTATGTAACAGCTTCTAGACCAGAGAGGTGTCACTGTATGTAACAGCTTCCAGACCAGAGAGGTGTCACTGTCTGTAACAGCTTCTAGACCAGAGAGGTGTCACTGTCTGTAACAGCTTCTAGATCAGAGAGGTGTCACTGTCTGTAACAGCTTCTAGATCAGAGGTGTCACTGTATGTAACAGCTTCTAGATCAGAGAGGTGTTACTGTATGTAACAGCTTCTAGATCAGAGAGGTGTCACTGTCTGTAACAGCTTCTAGACCAGAGAGGTGTCACTGTATGTAACAGCTTAGATCAGAGAGGTGTCACTGTCTGTAACAGTTTCTAGATCAGAGAGGTGTCACTGTATGCAACAGCTTCTAGATCAGAGAGGTGTCACTGTATGTAACAGCTTCTAGATCAGAGAGGTGTCACTGTCTGTAACAGCTTCTAGACCAGAGAGGTGTCACTGTCTGTAACAGCTTCTAGACCAGAGAGGTGTCACTGTCTGTAACAGCTTCTAGATCAGAGAGGTGTCACTGTCTGTAACAGCTTCTAGATCAGAGAGAGCCGTTGAGAGAAGTGAGTGATGGAGGGCACTAGGGAAGAAAGGAAGGAGGGTATGAGTGCTCTGGCTTCTTGACCTCTCAGCATAAGAAGTCTTCTAAGTTCAAACCCCAGTGATTACAAGCTGAGCTGCTATTTAAAGTGGCCCTGCTGCCCCCCCTCATTCTCTCTCCCCCATTCACTGCAGGCCCGTGCGCCCTATGTGTGTGTCAGTGTCTGTTTTTGCATATAAGAGTACATACCGCATGAACTGTGTGTGTGTGTGTGTGTGTGTGTGTGTGTGTGTGTGTGTGTGTGTGTGTGTGTGTGTGTGTGTGTGTGTGTGTGTGTGTGTGTGTGTGTGTGTGTGTGTGTGTGTGTGTGTGTGCGCGTGCGTGCCTGCGTGCGTGCGTGCGTGCGTGCGTGCGTGTGTGTGTGTGTGAGAGAGAGAGAGAGTGTGAGAGTGAGCGTGTGTGTGTGTGTGTCTGGGGGTTTAGTGAGGTAGGTGGGCAGGGCAGAGGTTGCTTGGTGGGGTTCTGGAGCCAGTGGGCCTTTCCCATTGTTCAAGCCTGAGGAGCCAAAGGGGGCTGGAGGGCCAATGAGTATTGATGCTGAAGGTATTGGCTGCTTATGGTAGGGGGTTAGCACAGCAGGCCACGTAGTGTGTGTAGTGTGTGTGTGTGTGTGTGTGTGTGTGTGTGTGTGTGTGTGTGTGTGTGTGTGTGTGTGTGTGTGTGTGTGTGTGTGTGTGTGTGTGTGTGTGTGTGTGTGTGTGTGTGTGTGTGCGCGCGCGTGCATGCGTGTGTGCGTGGGTGTGTGTGTGTGTGTGTGTGTGTGTGTGTGTGCGGACATTTGCTCCAGGAGGGAACCCACAAGGGGCGGGAGAGGGAAAGTAATTACAGATGATATAGGACCAAAGGGAGGAAATTGATTAAAGAAAATGGGTGACCAGGAAGTAGGCAGGGGTCTTTGTTTTTCCCCTTCAATGAAATGGAAACGTCTCGGTGGTCTCTGCACCGGGAAGCCGTGTCAACATCATACGGACTGTTTCTGGGCCGAGGGGAGTGGGCTGAGATGGTGGGGCTGTTTCTGGGAAGGTGGTTTAGTGAGGTGATGGTGATGGATGGACGCACTCACAGCACTCTGTGTGGAGGCTGACAGCTGTGATAGCCTCCATACGCTACTGTATTCAGGGGATCTGTTGAAAGCACATTGGCCGTCTGACGCCTGCGGGCTTCCACACATTGGAGGAATTAATGAAAGCCAATAGCTTTTAAGTGCATGCGAATAGGATTTTGGCCCCCCAAAAAAGACGCATTAAAACTAAGTATGAAAAAAAGCATCATGGACGCAGATTTTTCTCTGCGTGTCAAAAATATATCTGAGTCTTGTTAAATGTTGACCTCACTCTTGCGTTGCTAATTGAGGCTGCGTTTAAACATTTTTGTGCGCAGCGATGCAGTGTGGTCTCTGCATCTATATATTTTTTCAAAGCAATGTCCACACAAAAAAACAAAGAAGTTATAAGCTATAAAGTTTAAATTTCCTCATGTGTGGATTTATATGCATGTGGGAAAAATATGTAAAAATCCACTCGCCAGCACACTGTATCCTTCAACAAAACACTGGAACAAGTCATGATGTCTTTCTCTCTCTCTCTCTCTCTCTTGCTCTCTCTCTATCTCTCTCGCTCTCTCGCTTACTGTTGCCTCTCTGTTACTTGCTTGGCAAATGTGAGTATACAGTATGAATAGTTTTACAAGGCCAAGGGAGAAAGAACAGAGAGGGAGGGGGGGAAGCGGTGGAGGGGGGAGGGGGGAGAGGGGAGGGGGGGGGGGGGGGGGGGGGAGGGGGGGGGGGGTGGTGGGTGGGTTGGTGAAGAAAGAGAAAACAGGTTGTCAGTGTGGTTGAACAGCAAAATAGCATTTTCTCCCTCGGGCTCAGCCTCCACAGATGTTTCATTCAGGCCCCATGGCAGGGCCACTCTAAAAAGTGCTCCAGCCCCGACACAATTCAGCCCCATTGTGCGCTGAAGGAGAGAAGCTCAGCCCACTGTTTACTGCTGGTCCACCCCCCATCCCCCCTGTCTAACCCCCTCCTCATGTTAGCAGGCGGAACAATTGGGGAGGGCCTTGCCCAGAGCTGGGGCGGTGTGGCAGGTCAACAGAATGGGCTGTGAATCCTGTGCCTCTGAATCCTCCGGGTGGGTGGTCCGGCTCTCTCTCTCCCTCACTCACACACACACACACACACACACACACACACACACACACACACACACAAACACACACACTCTCTCTCTCTCTCTCTCGCTCTCTCTCACTGTGTCTCCTCTCTCCTCTCCTCTCCTCTCCTCTCCTCTCTCCCTCCACATCTCGGAAAGGGAATGATTAGCTCATCCACTGGGCCAAGCCTGGCGCTGGTGCCTGGGCTCTGATGTGGTGATAGGTGGCCCTGGGGAAGCTGGACTCCCAGGCTTCGTCACTGTGAGCAGCGGCCCAGGCCGGTCTGCAGGAGGGCCGTTGGTGGCCCACGTGGGGGCCTGCCAGTGACTGGGTGGCAGTTAACACTAATCTCTCTGCTGATTACCATTGGCGTGGAGGTATAAACAGTCATAAATGAACCTACCAGGCTCAGCGCACACACCCTTACAGCAACGCCACCCACGCAAGCACGACAAGGCAGGCACACTTGCGCGACAACACAGGAGTGTGTGCGCACACACATGATCAGTGGTAACATCACAGATCGGTAATATTGCTTTCTCTGAATTGTCATGTGCTCTGATATCACACTGTAATGCAGCCAGCATCCCCATCAGAACAGACTCAAATTCAAAAATAGCATCCATTCTCTGCCTTCTTCCCATTCCCCCTTCAGCAATGTTCTTTTTTATTCCCATAAAAATTACAGATTGCAATATAACTTAAATATGTGAATGTTTTGAAGCTTTTACAGTCATATTTTTGTTAAATCTTTATATTGTTACAACAAAACAGACAGTTAAACTAGTCCTCCCTTACAGCTAGACGACACAACACTGCTTTGCCGTTCTTTATGCCTGTCTGGCGTCTTTCCCTTTAGTCACGGCGACATCTAGTGGGCAGAAAGTAGTACTGACAGGTATGAAAAAATTGCACTGACTTCAAGATCTATTTTTAAACTGTATCACCAGTTTCTTAGGGGGGCGGGTACATAGTTACAATTGTTATTAGAACCTTTTATCATTTATGAATTGCTAAGGGTAAATAGAGAAAAAAATGAATAAGTGAACCCCTTAGCCAATAAGGAAACATTTATTTACATTTTTCATACAGGGTAGGAGCAGACATCTGTGTCTTGCAGATAAGGTGATGCAATCGATTTATCAAGATGAAGAAGGTGGCAGAGAAATTCATTGTTGTTCATCAAATAAATCAGCATTTCGTTTAAAGTAGAACAGGTGCGTAGAACGGTTATTCAGTTAACCGCTATTCTGCCACTCTTTGACAGAATTCAGGAGCAAAACTGAAAAAAAGAGAGTCTGAAGCAACGGATGAACAGCTTCCTACGCAACACTGTTCTCTGGGGCATCCTGCTGTGGTCAGAGGCATAGATCCTCTTTTGTGGTTCTTTCACAGGCAACCCAGTAAGACACATTTTAGAGTGTCTTACTGTAGTCTTAGTGTAAACCATCAGCACTGGGGCACAGAGCTCTGATAACATATACAGCATACGCAGCAATTAACTTTTCCAACCTGCTGCTACCATCACACAGTGACTTAAAATGCGGTGGATTGGTCCTACTGTCTTTATCTTGGGTAAGGCTCTTTATGTTTGTTAATTAAATTGACCTGTTTAGACTTAAATGGTAAGGGTGGAGCTCTTAGTTTTGACTTTCTTTTCCTCTCCCCCCCAGGAGGTATTTTGCCTCCTGCCAGGTGGGTCGTTATTGTAAATAAGAATTTGTTCTTAACTAACTTGCCTGGTAAAATAAAAGTTGATGATGATGATGATGATGATGATGATGATGATGATGATGATGATGATGATGGAGCTGTGTTGTCAAAATGAATGTGGTCTGCTCTCTGGGGTCCCACCAGGGAGTCAACAGGGGAATAGCATTTAGATTCATAGAGTTCATAAGTTATAAATAGTAATAATATGAATACGAGGGATCGGTGTTGGTAAACAAACGGCTTACTGGGGACAACTGCCGTTTATTTCAAACAGCAGTTCATGGTGAAACCATGCCCTCTTTGAACTCTAACTACTCCTTCATACTTTAAGCTAGACACTCCATTTAAACTTGAAATGAATGACCACTTTTAGGACTCAGCTTTCAGCTTTAAATTATCTCTTCTACTGTTTGAGAAATCGCAGTTTATGTTTTTTTTTCCCAGCCTTTATAATGGGACCCTATGGAGCCAGCCGCTGCCTTGAGTGTCTCATTCTAGAATTTTTACTAAATTCACTTCATTTTAAAAACTGTGACAGTTCACACAACTTTTACACTACATATTATACATCAGACCCATTAGCTACTTTTGCTCTCACTCAGAATGTCAAAAGAAGCGATGTGATCAGTGCCGGCCGAAGCCTTTATGGGGCCCTAAGCAGAATTTGATTTGCGGCCCCCACCACCTCCGTGCTGCCATTAATTCACTATTGTCAATGCTTGATCAATCGTACCTGTAAATCTAACACACGTTAGTTGTTTTGCCATATCGCCCAGACACCATCTGTATTGGAAACATACCGTTATCTTTCTGTTTTTTCTCATCTTCTCTTTTCATTGTGTATGGATGTAACACCAGCTCTGACAGAGGCAGTTGGAATTGATTAAAACACTAGTATTAACTAGACCAGTCTGTACAACACAATATTGTGATATTGTATGATTAATATTGACATATAATATAATATAATTAAGCAATATAGCATGAGAGCCAGTGTGTTGTGGCAAATATATGATATATGCCACAACACACGCAGCTCGAGTGCTATATTGCTTTTATAAAACGGTTTCCAAGTATGATAATATAATAATAATAATAATACTATAAGTCCGAATGGGCATGGCATTCTGGTAGAGTCAGTTGAAACACTACTGTAAGGAGGTGTGTGTGGTACTGTAAAAGGTGTGTGGTGGGCTGCGCAGACAACAAATGTAAAAAATCGGCAATTTAAGTTTTCTTTGTACTCCCGAGCAAAACAAGGAAGCCATTGAGAATTGGCGATAAGAAAAATGTGTATCTAGCTGTCAAGGAAGTAAGTTGGAGTGTTCAACTTCCGTATATATGATCTTTGTGTGCAACACACGACCATGCACGCGACATAGGCGAACGCCAGTATTGGGGGGGGGGTTGTTTCCCCACATTTTGGGCGTGGTTTCTGAATGATGACGTGCTATGCAGTGTCTCTATAATATTTCTTCTCGATATTATCGAGATAAATCAAGTGCTCTTAGCAGTTGCTTAGTTTGCTTATGCCTATAGGCCATGGATGTGATGTATCGTTTTTGAGATGGTAATGTTTGTTTGGCAGAACTTATCAGCTTTATTTCTTAAGTTAACTGCTGCAGTGGCACCCGGAAGTACTTTTTTGATGTTGTGATGTCACACTGATTCGTCCTATAGTTAGAATCTCATATGAAAATAAATTGATAATAAAAAAAAAAGGAGCTGGGAGAGGTGAAATTCCATTACTAATGAATAATTCTATGCTACTATCCTGTTACTATTCCACTAAATTAGTTTTATTTTTCTTTAATCTAACCATAAAGGCAGGACCATCTGTGTATGTCTGTCTGTATCTTTGTTGATCACATATCTCGAGAACTGAGAAACGTGTTGACTTTACACTTTGCGAGTGTGCTGCTGGGAACTTGGTGCAATTTTGGACACGCGCATTATAGGCATGGCGCCTACTGGCAACACAGAAAGTGGTTTATCTCGACAACCATTCATACGACCTTGTGTAATTACTGTAGTCATAGTTCCACATACTGGCAGGAAGTGGTTTGTAACCCAATGGTACATGGTCAAATCTGCCCCAAACTTCACATGTTTGATGAGAATCCTGGCCTGAAGACATCTACATGCCAACATTCAGTTATAGTCATAGCTCCACCTACTGGCCAGAGACGGAGGACACCGCTCCGCTCCCCCAATTGGTCAAATTGCATGAAATTGGACACTGCACTTTCTCGGGTGCCCAGCAACTCAACCACCGATTTCGAAGTCAATCGGACAAACGTTTTTTGAGATACATGAAAGCCATGTTCTGATGGGTCGAATTGCATGAAATTCGCCAGCAGCGCACCTGCCAAGTCAATCGGATGAACGGTTCTCGAGATAAACCATTTTTGTGCTGCCAGTAGGTGGTGCTATGACTATGCGCATGTCCGAACTCGACGGAATTTGATACTGCACTCTGTCGGGTTCCCAGCAGCACACCCACCCCCCAAGTTTGAAGTTGACGAATGGTTCTTGAGATAAACCCAGCCACCACTTTTTGTGTTGCCAGTACTATGACTATGCATGTGCCGTGTGTCTGAATTGCATGAAATTCAGCACTGCACTCCGTCGGGTTCCAAGCAGCGCACTCTCTGACTTTAGTATAGTAAATAGCGGGAACTCATCTCAAAGTGCGTGAATGGACATTGACTGCAATGAATAAACTGATGATCAGCAGAAACGAGTGTTTATCATTTTTCTCATAAACTAATAACGGACTTTATCCGGTAAATGATATGGGTTTATGCTGTTTACATGACCACATTGATAATCGGGTAACTCTAGAAAGGCGATAATAATCCATTTATTAGTGTGCATGTAAACGCACTCACTGATGACAAGAAATCGGCTCGAGCCAGAGAAACTTACTCAGCTACTTATTGTTAGTATAGTAAAGCATTTAGTTTGATGCTATTTGTTACATCAGTTTGAATTTGTTTGATGATGACAGGTTTGGTTTCATATGGCAAGAAAGTCAATTTGCAATTTTGCAATTTGGCTTTAGCCACTTTGTCTTAAATTTGGACTCCCTTAACAGATACTTTTGAAATTGTCCTGGCCTTTCTCACAGGTCTTATTATGGCTTCTGCCATAGCACAAAACACGAGTGACATCACCACCATGATGAACTCCACAATGGCCAACATGACCACCACAGAGCCCAGGATCGACACCTCAACCAGCACCAACACCACGGAAATGACAAAGAATTCCAACGTTACCCTAAACGCCACCAGCCCAACCACACCCTCAACAGGAAAGGGTACAACGGCAGGTGAGAATAATTATCATATACAGTTAGGGGTGGGATGATATGAAAATTTCATGTCACAATTATCCTGTCCAAAATAATCACGATTAATGATATTGTTGCGATAATCATCACAATATGCTTAAAACTCTTAATATGGCACTAAAATATAATGGAATTACTTTACCTTACATTTTGTTAAGAAACAACTATTGGAGGTGTTCCTGAAGGTACCACAGTCACTCCTGAAGGTACCACAGTCACCCCAGGCACATCTCCTCCAACCATCTCTCCAGCCCCAACCCAACCTACCTCAAGCCCTCCCACAAAACAAACCGCAAAGACAATCACAAAAGGTGAGCCGTGGGTTGTTATTAATTTAGATAGATTTCTCTCATTTAGGAAAATGATACAATGTTCTGTGGACCGTCAATCATGTTTGTTGTTGGTCATGATTAACGGTCCGCATCAACAGGGCTGAATCATTGACAGTGGTGGTGTAGTCAGGAATGTCATACCGAACCGACCTGGATAGCTAGGCTTAGATAGTGAGGTAATATGCAGTTGTGCGGTGGTAGCATGGAGGGGGGTGTTTCCAGGACGCTGGATTACACCGTTAAGCCTTCTTGAGGTGTCGTGGGCCTAACTTAACGAAACGTCGGTGAAGGAAGGTGCCCACTTGAAAACCCCAATGACATGCTTCATACTGCTGTTGGCTAGGTAACTGGTGATTTGTGTCTTGTTTATTAGTTTGTTAGCCTGTTAGCTTGTTTTATTCTGGATTGGGCTTCTAAATGTGTTTTTCCTCGGATTTTGGCACAAGGGATAGTAACATCTTGTCCTGTGTATTAATTAATAATTCTCAACAACTGTGAATAAATATTAGATGATGTTGGATTCTTCACATTACTATTAACACATGCATGATGACAATATAGTTGGGATGTACAGTTTAGAATAGATTGTGTCCAACAACCGGTACATACCCTATCAATACCGTTTAACAGCTATGAATATCAACAGAATTTATATTTTATCTTGACACAAACTAGTCATACTGTAGATTTGTGTTGTAATGAGAGTACTGTAAGCCAATGACAGACTGATTCAGTAACAGAAACGAGTTGTTCCCACACAGCCTGCTATACATTTTTGCTATTTTGAAATGTTCACAATACTGTTGGATGTTAATGTGGAGTGATAGGGAAGCATCTCTCTGTCCCAAATACTAAGCAAATTTTTTCTGTAATAAAGAAAAATTAAAGTAGCTGAGTTTGAATTTTCCAGTGGTGGATGTTTCTGATGACAATTTTACGCATTTGAATCAGTAATCGGTAGCAGATTGGATTCTGAAAGCCCAAATGGCTTATGAATATGTTGTGAATGCCAGTTGATTATCATCAGCAGGCTTATACTGGATGTTCAGGCTCCCCTTTTTTTTTATTTGTCTATTTATTTTATCTTTACTTATTTCGCTCCCTGCCACCCATATTTCAAAGGCATGTGTTTTTGTTTGGTGTTTGCATGCCCGTTTGCTTCATTTAAAAGTTTCTAATTTAAAAAATATAATATAATGTTGTTTGTTTTCATCAGCTACAACCGTCATCCCTCAAGCGAAAACTGAGATGAGTGACAGCACCGGTGAGCTACTTTTAAATGCAACCTCAACCTCAAAGCTTATCCAACCACCGTGCATGTAGTTTCAAGCTAGAGATACTGGGCCATATAAAACATTGCATTGTCACACTGTCGTCGACAGATGTTTTCTTCATCTTTCTTCCTCATCGTCCTCACACATGAATTGTTTTACTACCCTAAGGCATCATCATCTTAATTGTGATAGTCCTTGCAGCCCTTGTGCTTGGAATAGCTTGCTACGTCAGTCGCAAGAGAGCAAGGGTGAGTGTTCTGCAAAACCCCCAAGCCACCGCTACCACACACACACACACACACACACACACACACACACACACACACACACACACACACACACACACACACACACACACACACACACACACACACACACACACACACACTCACACACACACACTATTGTGGAGGTACTGATGTGTGTGTGTGTGTGTGTGTGTGTGTGTGTGTGTGTGTGTGTGTGTGTGTGTGTGTGTGTGTGTGTGTGTGTGTGTGTGTGTCTGTGTGTGTGTGTGTGTGTGTGTGTGTGTGTGTGTGTGTGTGTGTGTGTGTGTGTGTGTGTGTGTGTGTGTGTGTGTGTGTGTGTGTGTGTGTGTGTGTGTGTGTGTGTGTGTTGTGAACCTTCTGCTCCTGCAGCGGTACTCTGTTGACTTGGGGTCCAAGCCGGACGATGTCCAGATCCCGCTCAACACCGCACAGCCTGACATGCATGTTGACAATGTGTCCCAGAATGGTGAGTCAGTCAGTCAGTCAGTCAGTCAGTCAGTCAGTCAGTCAGTCAGTCAGTCAGTCAGTCAAACACAGCATCAACAAACAAGACCAACTTTACAGAGAAGCCCCTCGCGCTACAAACAACCAATCTTTCTCAGCATCGTCACAGTTGATTATTGTACTGCTCTAATATCACAGAAATATGATCATTTCTGCTTTTTTGTTGCTATCTACTGAGTAACCTGGATTTGACACCACACTCACTTTTCAGGTATGCAGACCTTTGCCGCTGCGGAACCTGATACAAAGGAGCCACAAGAACCAGCGGAAAAACCCGAGGGACAGGAGGAGCAGAAAGGTGAGGACAAGAGCCTTGGGACAGGCAAGTAGGGGACAAGAGAGAAGACATCCTTTTTTGTTTTGTTTTAATGGACAAAATGTTTGTGTCACTTTGCTTCCTCTTTTTGCAACATCAGTTCCGGAAGTAGACTACGTGACCGACAGACCGACAGCTCGCGACAGTGTGAAGACACTCTGAGTGCAAAGATTCCTGCATGTTGAATATTTCCTTATTATTAACAGGAAAAGGAAATGCAAACGTGTGAAGAGCACGAGTCATACACTGCTCTACCACAAAATGACGCATGTGTGAAATTTGCAAATGAGATAGCGTAAGACCTTCCATGCAACGAAATTGCCTTTGAAATCTCTCTGACGGAAAGTGTACACACAACTAACAAACTTCTTTTTTCTTATTTTCCTTTTTCTTCTTCTTCTTTTTTTTAAGTTGGTACAGTATGCAATACTGAAGTCCACCACTTGAGGGAAATGGAAGCCAAGTGAAAAAATCACTAGCCTTGTCAGCTGGCCATAACTATAGCTTATACCTAATATGCTTTAGAGTGGTTGCCAGTCATTTTGCCTTACAACATGAAGTATGGCAGAGAGCATGGTATGCAGTTTTAAAACCCTGATTATCCTGTGAGCTAAAATACGGATTTTGGGTAACAGAACTAAAACACTTGTGAATGTTGGATGTTTGCCGATACGTTCTTAACAAGCCGTAAATTTAGTAATTTAGACAATTAGACAATTAAATACAGGATTGCTTATTCCGCTCTAACCCCTTTGTTATTCCGTTTTGTCTGAGAATGGATGAAATGTTGTTATTTTCTCTGGAGGTCTTCCCAGGGTGAGCTGCCGAAGAGTCGTGTCTGAACCCGCCTCTCTGCCCTGGGCCACACTTTGTCTAAATAGACAGTGTGTTGATGGCCACTTTTAAAAAGTAGCTACTTTTCAAATGGTTCTTTTCCTCTCATGGGAAATAAATAAGGCAACATTGTCTTCAGAAAGCTTCAGAGCAGATGGGCAGCCAGGTCACTGTGCACCTGGCCTCCTAGCCACTGTTTTGATTCACTTCAATGGCAAGGAGAGGCATAAAATGTAGCTGCTGGTGACTGCTTGTTAGCTACTCTCAAACTTACTCATTTTCTCTTCAATGTATCCATACTGAAGTGAAGACTAAAAATTAAACAACCCAGACACTTGGCACCTGATGGATTCTGGAATATGAATGAATGAATGACTGACAAATCAAAAAATACAATACACCAACAAGCATACAGTATAAAATAATTCATCAGGATATCACAATAAAGTCGTTAAACTTATTTCCATTGTGGTCCTGACTGAGGTCACGGCTGGGAGGCAAACAGAGAAGGGAACAATGCCACAATACACAACAATACAATACCATACTACACAAGAAAACATCAGTATAGAACAACCAAGAATAAAAAGATAGAATAAAAGAATAAAAGATAGAGATACAAATCTCAACAAATCAAGTTAAAAACCAGTCAAAGAAAGGTTCTGCGCTACAGTATATTACTGTAGTTTACGCAGACGTTTTTTAACATGCAGCCTGCTGCCACTAATAGAACATTCTGCAAGGAAAGAGAAGACCAAAAATGATCACAATCATGTTTCACACTGTACCATAGTCACAACCCAACCCTGTAGTTTCCCAACCTACAACCCACGGTCACACCCATACACAATCACGCATAATCACACACACACACACACACACACACACACACACACACACACACACACACACACACACACACACACACACACACACACACACACACACACACACACACACACACACACACAGCAGATTTGGGGAGGCACCTATGCATATTTTGAGATGTTCTTTTTGCATGAAGAGGAAACAGCTTGAATGTCACTGATGTCACACGTCAGTGAGAATGAGATCAGTGTGATGAGTCTTGGTGCTAGAATAGCTTTGCCAACTTCCCCATTTTTGTCAGACCTGCTTGGAATGGGATTGTTGTAACGCACTTGTTCCATACAGCTACAATGAATGACCCTTATATTAAATATTACATTTGGACCAAGAATACCTCATAAGTACTGAGAGTCATTCAGGAAGGGTGCTCTCTCTGAGGAGTGCCCCAGTCGTCCTCCAGAGAGGGGGTTTGTTCTGCAGGTAGCAGAGGAGCCATCTTTAGTGATGGCACAGTTTAAATGTCTAGAGAACAACGGTCACCTTCCTCTCCCTCTCATCTCCCCTTTCCCTCCTCATAACCCTGGGTCAGATAATGATGGGGCCACCATACTTTCCCACAGCCTCCAACAGCTGCATGGTTGTAGCTCATTAGGACCTGCTCACTAATCAGCCGCCTCATTACCCACATGGTGGCCCCTCTCAGATGGCTTAGCCCAGGAGAAATCCCCCTGACTGTCAGAGAGGGCACAACCACTTCAGGCCATGTGGGGGGAAATGCTGTTATTATGTGACAGCTAAATACAAGGCGTGCTGATGCAGACATGATACACTGTTGTTGAAGAAGTTTAGGGTCTGGGGAAATGTAACAGTAGCCTATTACACAAATGATTTATTGCAACAGTTTCCACTAAACTTGTGTCAAGTGAATGTGTTTGTCCTACAATTTCTAATACGCTTCAGCATGTGTGCTGTTTAAAGTGGTTTATTTATTGTTTTTTTTACTTACCTTACACAAGCTGTAACTGCATTCACCATGCATTACCAGCAGGTTCCAAAATTAACTTTTTGACTCATCTGCCATTGGCAGTTAACCTGAGAAAATTTACCGGACAAAAGTATTTTTTACCGGCCATAAAACTGCATCATGCTTTATTTGATGAAAAATAATTACCTAAAGTTTTTTAGTATTTAGTATTTTCACCAGAGCGCGACCCCACAGCACTTCCTTTTTCTCAGCATTCGGCAAACTGCAGAAATATTCACTCGACATCGTTACTTTTGTTTTCGCCGCTTAGCTGTATAGACGGTTTTCACGGAATGGTCAGTCCTGCACTTGAATGTTTTTTTTTCTTTTATGTCCATAGCAAACACTGCAACAGGAAGTGAGCGGGGACTCAATTTAGAATGTTTTTGTTGTCAAGTTAAAACCCTCTATAAAAATGGACATGCAACGCTGACCTCCATGAAGTTTCTCTTTCTCTTCGTCTTCATGTTTTGGTGGCTTAACACCGGGAATGTGTCGCCATATCTCTTAACAGGTAACAGTGTAGATCTTTCTGGACATTAGCCGTGTTCAGAATGGTTCACTTATTCACTCACTCACTATTCCCCATGTAGTGTTGATCATATACTGTAGTGAGCTATATGGGGAGTGATCAAACGAGTTTTGGACACTACCTCACTCTTCTTCTCCTTTGGTAAACATGACAGCATTGCATTGTGGTATATGGGAGAAAATGTAGGGTACATTATCTATTCACTAGAAATTGCAGTGCACTGTGGGTATTTTATTGTGGACTATATAGCAAATGGTAAATGGCCTGCATTTATATAGCGCTTTTATCCAAAGCGCTTTACAATCAGTAGGTACATTCACCCATTCATACACCGATGCCGGCAGGCTGCCATGCAGGGTGCTGGCACACCATCAGGAGCAATTTGGGGTTCAGTATCTTGCCCAAGGACACTTCGACATGCAGACTGGAGGAGCCGGGAATCGAACCACCGACCTCTTTTATCCAAAGCGGTTAGTGACGACCCGCTCTACCTCCTGAGCTACAGCCGCCATATAGCGAATCAAATTAACAGTTGAGAATAACCCAACATGTTCCCCCATTTGTCACTGGCGGGTGTTAATTTTGGACCCAGATTACCAGCATAATTGTTCCTGATAACCACTTACACAGCATTGTGATTTGTATCTGTTGTCATCCACAGCGGAGGCTGACAAAGCTGTTGTTGATCCCAGCCCTGGCCCTGCAGCCCTGGACGTGTCCCCAGACGGCTCTGCGGACAAAGCGAAGGAGGACACTGTTGCGTTGACCCCTGCTGCTCCTGTGGAGCAGAGCGTGGAGGAGAACCCCGCTGCTCCTCTGGAGCAGAGCCTGCTCAGCCTGGAGGAGAAGACCGATGATGAAGAGGCCGTCTCCAAGACCTCAGTGGAGTCGCCGAAGGAGGCAAACAAGAACAACAGCAACAATGCTGCCAGGACTGGGGAAGCAGCAAGAGGTTGGTGTAATTATTTAAAGTTTACTCTGGGGCCCAAAGCTTAGCATCTGGTCATCCGCTAAAAAAGCGGGAAATGCCAGTTGCAGATCATATCATCAGGGCGTCATAGTAAATAAATGTGATGCGATTTAGCTAGCTATGTAGCTAATACACAAAAATAAAATCAACTAACACCATATCAAATCATCTTTCTATGATTTATCTAGCTATGTAGCTAATACACACAAATAAAATCAACTAACACCATATAAAATCATCTTTCTATGATTTATCTAGCTATGTAGCTAATACACAAAAATAAAATCAACTAACACCATATCAAATCATCTTTCTATGATTTATCTAGCTATGTAGCTAATACACACAAATAAAATCAACTAACACCATATAAAATCATCTTTCTATGATTTATCTAACTATGTAGCTAATACACAAAAATAAAATCAACTAACACCATATAAAATCATCTTTCTATGATTTATCTAGCTATGTAGCTAATACACACAAATAAAATCAACTAACACAATATAAAACCATCTTTCTATGGGGAACGATACCACTGTAACACAAACATGCGGGAGATCCGCCGGATCTGGTGCTGAATCTGGGGCGGGCGCGAGCTGCGGGCATCTGAGCGAGGGACGCTAGGAAGGAGCGCGTGAAGCGTGCCAGATTTCTACTCATGATAATTTGAGAAGGCCACTGATTATGAAATTACTTTTTCTCTGCTAATCATGTTAACTGAACAATAGTGTCTTTCCCACCTCACACTCTTCCTAACAAGAGATATGACTTGTTGGAAGATGGTTATCATCATTTCTCTTCTCATCATTGATGTGAATGATTTGAGAGAAAAGCTACCCTGCATTAGCCTGGTAAACCATACTGATCACGTGAACTCACATTGTGTTTCTTTGAGAACCCGGCACATTGTGCAGAGTATACGCTCATCATCCACTGATTCAGTGTCTTCATCATGTCAGGGTGGAGTTCAATCAGGAGAGACTAGAGACCAAAGAATGAATAAAGTGATATTTATTCAAATAAAGTGAATGATGCATTACAGAAAGAATGATGAGAATAAAGTATTGTTATTAGTCTTTGGCGGTTAGACACCGCAGGGAGATCTTGAGAGAGCTGCATCAGCCCAGATCAGCATCCAGATATATCCCCCTGTGGAGTCTAGATACTGGTGGTGCTGGTGATCTTCTTCTGAGACTCATCATGATGAGACTCTTCCGACTGAAGAATCGGATAGGTCTGCGATGACCGGGAGTAGAGGAGGAGGGTGCGAGCCTGACAGCAGCGGTGTTTGAGAGGCTGAATGAGACAGAAAAAAGCATATTTAAGGAACCCGCCTCCAAGCAATTGGCTTACGACGGGGGTGAGAAGCAATGTGATAGGCTTACACTGGAGGTGTGTGGGGTTAGAGGTGATGAGAGCAGCGATGTGACACTATGCTATTGGTTAACAAAGACTGGGCGGCAACCAGCTGATTGTTCATTGAAACCCGGAAATTGACAGCTTATTATGAGCTTGTGAGTAGATTGAAGAGTGGAGATATAAAAAGTGAATTAAGGAAGTGTAAATGGATATTATAGTCTTCCTGGCTTGAACTTACGTTAAGAACTACATAAGTGACAGCAGTAGCCTGTGCTGCTACTGCACAGTGTTGCGTGTTGAACACACTGCAGCCCTGCATGGGGTTGACAGAATAGTCATGAGACAGTGACAGCTCCTTAGCTATGTCCTTATCCTGACCTAATTCCAACATACTGCCACATCACATTTCAACACATTTTCCTCTAATTAGGTGACAAGAAAGTGAACTAATAACTAGAAATGAATTTACTCTCAATTAATTTACTTTCAACTCAAACTCAAGTCTTTTACGGCAAAATATAATAGTCTGGATCTTATTGCCCATAGGAGCCACGCCCAAGAGGTATACATATATATACCTTTCACCACATATACTCAAAAAGTCCCATTTGGAGCATTTTCAGTCCCACAACTTCCATGGACATTGTAGTGGAAAGTAGACATTGGGTTCATTATTCACAACAAAAAGGCTTATTTTTTACGTAAACGTGTCAAACTAATGCATGTGCACGGAGCCGACTTGAATTGTCAGCGGATGCAAGTGGTTCTTGAGTTTACATCGTGATTCATATCTGCTCGTCACCCGTTGTCACCCATTGACTTGTCCGTCTTTCGATCAGATTGGCAGCAGATCCTCGTCTTCTCTGACGTTCCCCTCGACAACCCGGTGTGAGACCCCCTGCTGTGCCTCAGAACCATGGTAAGCCCACAGCGGATGCCCTGCTGCAGCTGCTGCACCGCTTAACCAGCTCAGGTGTTGTTAGAGAGAGAGCTCTCCCTCCTCCCACCCCCCCTCGCAGGTCAGCAGGCCGCAAACGACCACTGGGAGTGCCGTGTTACAGTTCCCCATCCTGAATTAACATAGTATAAATAGAGGAGTCATAACCAATAAATATAAACGTTATTCAAATGTGCGTGTCCCTGGTTCCCAAAATTGTAAATCACTTTGATAAGTCTGACATCCAATGCTTTATAAATACACACTATGGAAGCTGTAAACTTGTTCTGTGATGTTTCAGATGCCAGTGCATCCAAAATTGAGTGTTACTTCTGGCTGCATGGGACAGCATCATAGCATACTTACAGAGATATCATTCTATATTATTATTATTAATTAATTATATTATATTATATTATATTACTGTATATTAATGAGTAGTTCTTTAATTTAGTACATAGCATGGACCCCCCATTTCATGAGTTTTTGTCTCATGAGATGGGAGTCGAGCCAAAATCTGAGAATATTTTTCTATTGTTAAGAGTTGACTATGACCAGTGAATCTATGATCAAAACAGTCATTCTTCTACATTATTTAATTGTGTTAACTTATTGTAAATTAAATAATGGTGAAGTTTAACAATTCATCCATTTGTTGGGGACCCCCTGGAGCCCCTCAGGGACCCTTGTAAGCACTCTTCTTCTTCTTCTTCTTCTTCTTCTTCTTCTTCTTCTCCTCCTTCTTCTTCTTCTCCTTCTTCTTCTTCTACTTCTTCTTCTTCTTCTCCTCCTTCTTCTTCTTCTCGATTAATTTCGCCATCTTATCTGTGTTTTTCATCCTGTCGTTTTTCTATCAATAAGCGATAGATGCCAAGTAAAATAATAAAACAGCCTGAAAATCCATGATGATGCTTGCTAACGTTACCAACAACTTTTGCACAGCGCCGCTGCTTTTGAATGTCATCGACTCAGACAAGTGCGTCACCAGGTTAAAGACACACCTTCACGCGTTTGTAATGGAAATGCTTTATCCCAGCCGCGCCTGGCGGCCGTGCCGAGCCGTGCGGGCCCAGCTTTTTGTACGGAAAAAGGCTACTGGTGGTGCCCAGAACCCACGTTTGAGAACCACTGTTTTAAACTATCTATTATCCATTAGAATTAGCAATACTCTTTGTATCACCTCTTCTGCTTCCTTGCTTCCTGCTTCTGTAACGGTGCCATGTGTGCACAGTGGGCTCTTTCCTTCCATCCTTTGCTCCTTCCCACTCTATCTTCCATTGGCAGAGGAGATTCCTCTGACGTGAGTAGCAGCTTGGACCCTCTCAGTCTAATCATCGTGTGCTTCAGGATGCAGAGGGGCCACCTCTGCACCTGTGCTGTCTCTCTGCTCAGAAGCCGGGCCGCGCTGCACCCGGGCCCGGGGCCCAAGACCGGCGGAATTCACACTGCTCTTAACAGCTGATGATAAGCCAGGATCTGAGGCCTGGCCGCTCACATGCAGAGGGTTAGCCGTCACACTTCACCTCCCTTTTCACTCAGATGAACCATCTTCAGAAATCCCTGCCGTCTCCATCTCCATCATAGGCTGTCAGTTCTTCTCACTCTCTAAGGCTATCCCTTTTACTCACTTTTCACTCACTTATTTTTTTGTTTCATGAGGGCGTCTTTTAAGATTCTTTGGTAGAACTGTATAAAATGTATAGTGTATATAAAAGTATATTGTTGATAAATCAGCAGTTCTAATTCTATCAATTCATTTCAAAAACGGAGGGAAAACAGTTTTCACAACGCCGCCATCCGTGAGTCTCCACGAGTTACGGAGATACGTCCACCCTGCATGCAGGACTACATGAGAGAGATAGAGGACAGCGGGGGGGTTGGGGCTTCCAAGTTACTGACCAAACACTCTATTTCAGTGCTGTCAGAATATAGAGCCAAATAACAGCCCACATTCACCATGGATGCATTTTATGAGATGTATGCAACTGCTCGATGCTTGAAATGGAGAAACTAGATGGTGACAAAATAATTTTGAAAGTAATAACTTGTTTACCTTTGGCACAGTCATTTGCGGTCTCTCATACATGTAACATTATAGCCAGTCAACCTGGCTGGAGATGATGGTATATCATTTCTCAAACATGCTGCACAATAATACTACAGTGTTTTTGGTTGTGCAAGCCCTCGTGGTAAGCTGTCACTGTCGCTGATTATTGATATGGTTTTATGTTCCTTGCCTATAGTGTCTATTTGAATGACATTAATTATTATTGCATTATTTAGTCCAAAACACTGAAAACTGAGTATGGCACAGATGTGTTTTCTAAATCAGGGTGGCAAACTGTTTTATGCAAAGGACTACATTTTCAAAATATGTTTTCACATTTCGCCTCTATGTAAAGGAAATAGCTCTATTTAGGGTACCACATAGACAACAACACACGGGCGAGGATACACTCCAGGCGTAGTTGATGACGCAAGTGTACTCTGCAAGGGTTCCATTCCGTTCCCGAGCGAGGAAGAAAATGTGTAATGTGAAAGTAGACCAACAGGGGAGAGGGGAGGGGGGGGGGGGGGCAATCGTACTCGGGAACGGAACGGAACGAAAGCAATCGTTCCCAGTGAGAAAGCACCCTAAAAGACAGGTGAATCATCTCCTCAGCAGATGGTGAGGAACCAGTCTATGGCTTGCATTACTGCCGTCTTTCAAAAAACACAGTTAACACACATTGTAAACCGGTGAATAATGCCATTTTTAAAACGAGTTGAAAAGGTAAAAAGTGAAGCGTCGGCTCAATCCCAGCTGGTTTAGGCAGTGATGAGAAAGCTGGAAACTGAAGTTGAAAGGCCCACTCACCATTCTACGCCGACGGATAATGGATACGAGCCGACAGGTCGTAAAGCAGTATAATTAGACCTGGGACTCCACTGTGTTATTTTCCAGTCAGCGTGCGGCTTTCATGTTTGATGGCCGATGTTTGGAGGAAACCATCCCTACCGCCTGGGATGAAAATCTCAGTCAGCAGCCGAGGGAAAGAGAGTGAAAGACAGACAGACAGAGAATTTTAAATTGAGACATGAACAAGGCCAGTGCTGAGCCAGAAACCGCTTGTTTTAATTGCCACGGCAGTGTTGGTTCAGAGACAGGTCATGGAAAACGAGCATCTGAGGCTGGTGAGCAGGGTATTTTGTCTCCCATGAGCCTTTGTGTGTGATCTTAGGAGCGTATCCAGCCCTCATACTGTAACTCCATGCATACCTCCAGCCTTTCAAAACAAAATAATCACCAGCCAACAAATAAACAAACACTGAATATATGAATGAAGAAGGTGGAGAGTGTAACATAAATGATACACTCTTGTTACTCTTTAGCTATTTGGCACTTCTGCCTACTGTGTAGTAATAACAAAGGTCTTCTTTTCCTGGGACCCCGCAGCAGGTGTAGAGCATAGATTTACGGCAGGATGACAATGGTGGATGCATGGGGTGAATGCAGGATCCTTATCTCAGTAATAACAGTGAGCGGAAGCTTCCTGCTGGTGAGGTTTGATGTGGTCAGGTCGGCCATTACACCTGGGCAGCTTTACAGGAGGGAGGGACTGTCGGAAAAGGCAGACTGATGACACTGCCTCCAAACATATAGAGAGGAAACAGCTGGTGGAGGTCTGCCCCCCCCCCCCCCCCCCCCTCTCCTGCCTCCCTAGCTTTTCCTACCAAAAAACCAGAGCCGTACAATAGAAGAGTTCCGACATCTCCATTCACCTCAATGGACCAGTTTTTTACTCTCAAGAGTTCCAGGAAGTAAGGTCCTGGATTAAGCAGCACTGTCGAGTTGCAGCAAAATAGACAGTTTGTGTTGTACTCTGAAAGGGTTTTTTCCCCCTTGAATCAAATTGTACATTATCAGCTTTATTTTAGCATGCAAAAGTAGCACGAGACCCATTCCTGGTTGTTCATTGGCTAATGAGTCTCGCATTTTGGTCCTCCGCTGACGCCACTCTCTCTCTAGAGGACACTACCAAAAACCATCCAGTTTTGGTCAACAAACCGAAACCTGAAACTTGACATTTTTAAAGGCGTTTGGATACAGATGGCAAGACTCATTCCTTCGGAATGAGTCTTTTGGTGACAGTTGTCCCCAATGTCAGAGATTGTTGCACAGCTGTTGGGAAGTTCAGTGAGGACTCCGAGCAGCCGAAGATGGCGAGTTCTGCCTCCGGTTGTAGGGTTATTTTGTAGGCCTTAGAGTACCAGTCAAATATTTTGCAAAAAGGATCATTTGAGTGTTGGCAGCACGTGAACCTCTGGGGTGTTTGCGTAGCATGGTATCCTGGCTTGGCAAAGTAAGCCAGTGTTGCAGTGTCACTCAGAATTAACCCTGTAGAATCACTTTTAGCTATTCTAAAATAAATAAATAATAATAATCTGTAAATGTGTTTTTTTCCCCTCCAACCCACATTTATGTAGTCAATGGGTCCTGTCAATGGCACCCTCACAATGCTATTCACCCTATTCACTTCACACCCAATTCACCCATTTTGTGTCTAAAAAGCAGGAAGTAACACAAGACATTATTGACTGCGTTTACATGGACTTGAGTATCCCAGTTATGAGGCTTATCCTGGTTTTGATCATATTCGGGATATGGCGTTTACATGGAAGAGAGAGAAAGCAGGTTACTCATATCCCTGTATACATGATCTGTACTAGTATCCCGGGTACTGATCACTGCATGCTATTTGTGCAGGCGCCTGTGATCTTTACAATACAAACCGGGGTCATTATTATTATTTTTTTTTATATTGGGTGCGTGTGACGTGACATCATTCACCTTTTTTGGGCCAAGACGTGCGTTTCCCTTGGATTCCGTCTTCATGGTGGTCTGTCCCTGTTTGCGCGCAGCTTCTTGCTTTCATTTTAGTCACAACACCTTCGCCCTGTAGTCTGTATACTAGAGACTTGAATAGGGCAGCATTTCGATACTTCTCCTATCTAAGCTGCCAAGCATTTAATTATTTCATCACTGAAAGACAAAACTCAAAACTCCATTTCCTCATCGCTCCAGAAGTGAGACTTGACTGAAGCCGCGCCTGCGCAGGTGGCTCTATACAGTCAGAAAGCAGGATAAGGTGTATACATGCAGCAGTATCCCGGGTTCTTTCGGAGTAGCCTACTCCAGCTAGCATAACCAGGTTTCTCAAAACCGGGATAAGGGCTTATCCAGGTTTCTGAAATCGGGATATGATGTTTACATGCGCAAACACAAAAACGGGATACTCCAAAACCCCGACAGTAACCGGGATACTCAAGTCCATGTAAACGCAGTCATTGATGGGGGTTTCCAACTTCCAATCCATTTAGGTGATCCAGTGCCGGGGGCCCTCGTTAATGTCTCGTTAATGCAGCTGTGTTACCTGCCTTTTAGACACAAAATGGGTGAATTGGGTGGGAAGTGAAAAAGGGTAATTGGAAATTGGATAGTAGATGTGTTTATACTGTAGGTCCCGCAATCTGGCTATGAACTACAGAACCTCCAAATTAATTGGGTCATTATTAAGAGAAATGGATGGACATTATGCTGTTTTGATAAGCATGTTTCTGTCAAAATATAGACTAATGACCAACTTCAAAATCATCTAACATGGTTGGGAATCAATGCCAAATGAACCCTGTGTAAGATTTTATATAGATATAATTATTAGTCTCAAATATCTAGAAAAAACCCACCCACCCACCCACCCACACACACACACACACACACACACACACACACACACACACACACACACACACACACACACACACACACTTGATCGCTGGCTGTTTATTTCACCATAAAACTCCTCACAGACTCTATTTTTTGGCCCATTATCACTGCTAACCTACAAAGCAGTGTAACCTGATACGCTGGGTTGGATGACTGGTATGTGTGCAGAGTATATTCACCTCCGGTTGGGAGGCAGAAAAACTCTTATCTACAACCATCATGCAGCTGTCTTTGTCTGGCTTTTTATTAGGGGCTGTTCTTTAATGACCAAACACACTTTATTTGGAACGTCTAAATACAGTACTATGAATGGCCACAAGGGTGAATTTACACACAGGTCACTCAAGGGTGTAAGTTAATTAATTCACCCACTCTGGCGGAACATGCTCTATATTTAAGACTATAATACCAGGCCTGTATTTATTGTTATAGAGTCTATAACAATAAATACAGGCCTGGTCGTATAGCCTTAATTATGTTTTAGCTATTCCCTTTATATAAAAGCCATAGTGAAATTATTTCAAATGTATTTACCAACAACGAAAATATTTTCTGTTTTTAGCCAAAGTCCTACACATCTATCCCTCCCCCCAAATAAAAATTAAAATAAATAAGCAATAAATCATTGGTCAGGATTTCCTCTTGGGGAACACAGCTGTCAGTGTTATGGACTACAAGGTAACAGACTTGCAATGGAAACTGCGATACTTCCTGTGGCAGAGGTCAAAGCAAACAAATAGTCCAATTTCGCTTGTTAAAATGGCCATAAACAAGTTAAAAAGCATTTATGAGTTTAGCCGGTCATATAAGTGACAGTTGCACAAATTAAAAAGAGAGTGAATCTGCCTCTGGTGTTTTCTCCTCTGACTTCTCCGGGCTGCCATTTTTTTTTTAATGTCCTGTCATGTTAAAAATTGTGCGTCAAACAAAATGGGGCAAAGTCGACAACTCGATTGCTCTCCAAACAATTTAGGCGAGCTTGTTTTGAACATGAGCCCCTATTACAAGGTCACATGAGCCCCTATTACAAGGTCACGCTGTGCTTTAGTTTAATTACGCTGAGACAGTGACGAACGAGGGCAACTTGAAGACAACATGGAAGCTTCCACGTCTGTAGCCGATAGACGCATGTATTGATGAATTGTGCTGTGTGTGGAAAGTCTTTCACACTAAATCACTCACCTAACTCATACTGAAGCCATATACCCAGAAGGCCACAAGGACGGCAAAAGTGATAGATATGTATCTCCTTCACGCCAAAAGATCGATCACAATGTATTGGACAAAGACTAATGCACCAAGTGTTACACGTTGGGTATAGACTGATGCTCGTGACTCTACCATTAGAAAGTCTAACATACAAAAAGGGAAATTGAATATGTTTGAAAAGATTTGGGGACCGTTTACTACCTTTGTGAAAAGTATGGATCTGTCAGATGAAGAGGAGGAATGAGTACTCCATGATGAAACCTCGCAATATGGTTAATCTGACCTTAATTTTTGTAAAATAATGCAACACCTTAATTTTAATACCCTTTCAAGATATGTGTATGTAGTACAAAAGATGGCCTTATGTCTGAGAAGTTGTCCTTTGTGATTTTGATTTATGTTTGTCTGTTTGTTTACTGTATGCGTAATATGTATGTCTGTTTGTACCGCATGAGAAAAATGTTAATAAATATATTGTAAAAAAAAAAAAGGTACTGAAACCATCCTTTACGTCTGAATATGACATGCTCACCTCAAGTGTCTGCTTCCTGTGTCAGGCGTCCCGTCACAAAACCGCTGGGTGTGTCCTCGTCCCGCTTGGGCTCCATGACCTGTGGAGGCTCCCGGGTTGAAGCCCTTTCCAAAGGTCATAGGTCACACAATCCTAATTAAAGGGTACACACGCACTGCTAAGAGAAAGATGTGGCCCCAATGTCAGTCAACTCGCATACACATTCTTTACCTGTCACTGAGCAAGTCTCTGCAGAGGCGGAGGTGTCGCGGCGGCTGTGATGAGCGGTATACATTTCAGCGGGAAAGACCAAAAGCTCACAAAATGTAGATAGGATCTGAAGAAGACGTCAGCAACACATTCAATACATTCATAAACTCTCTCTCTCTCTCTCTCTCTCTCTCTCTCTCTTTCTCACTCTCATGTGCAATCATGGTAGTGAATTAGGGATGGTAAGGAGTACTCATGTACTCGAGTACTCGTTCATAATGCTACTATTCGAGTAACGTTTCTATCATTCGAGTACTCGCACTTTAACAACGCAGGGGGAAATTCCCCATGCAAATGAGACAGACACACACTTCTCCATAATGCAGGCCTATGTGTGAAAAGCCCCTACACAGCAGATCACCCCTGCTCTATCATTACCATAGTATATTCTTACGGGCCTATTTAGCCTACGATAGTTTAACGTAGCCAAACTTTGGCTCCGCTTGTTTCCCATCGGACACGGACATCGGTATTATTATGCAAAAAAGGACGCTATTAGTATTAATTATGTTAATAAACGTGTACTCGAGTACTCCTTCATTAGTTAATGAGAGTACTCGAATATTGAAATGACTTAAAATGCCCATCCCTATAGACCAAATCACCGTGACGTCACCATGTAAACAAATTTACTTCCGGGTACCACTTGGGGAAGGCGGCAGGTTTAAATGTGCGTGTTGTCAAATAAATGCTGTCAAACCCTCTCGTTGTTTTCGGCCGACTACTTTCAATTTAAATGGTTAAACGGTTGGTAAACATGCTTGTCCGACGTATCTAGCCTTTCTTCTGTGTTTGTTTTATGTAGTGTTAGCTAGCTAATAACGTTTGTTTGACTGTCAAACTCGCTGTTTTTTTACGTTACAGACAGAGTAACCTCGCGTCACCAGGCTCTTCTCGGCGAGAAAGAGCCTGGTACAGACAGAGCTACTGACGCCACGTCAATTTAATTTAGCTTCAAGTCTACTCTAGTCTGGTCCAACAGGTAAATTAGCTAGTCTGGTCTCCACTAACGTTAGTGAAAGTGTTGTTATGAATGATATTAAACAACAACACAACACGGACGAACCATTTTTGTCTTCTTTGTCTGTTTTTGTCTTCAACACGTCAGTTTGTGCCATCCACCGCCATTATAATGTGTGGACCTCAGGGGTACCCGGAAGTAAATGTAAACATCCCGCTGATTTGGTCTATAGTGAATCAATTTGCCCTTCCAATTGAATCCAAATTAGTTTTCTGCCCGAGGAACACACATCTGAATGATTCAACAGATACAAGTCAAGTGTTTAAAAGCAGGATAAAGGAAGTGGTCACTTAAAAGCACCTTCTTTGTTCTTTGAGAGATGTCTAAGCGCGCTACCCTCTGACCTGAACTATTTAGGCTGTAGACATTTCACGACAAAGAGTGTCAAATTGTTCTTCGTTCTTCCCTTGTATTTCCATGCTTTGGCAGGTGCCTACCAAGTACCCAAGAAGGCATTTGTAGGGCTACATTTAATTCAATTTGCACGCTTCTGCTTCATTACAGCATGTTTTTCGTCTTAACAAAAGAAAGCCAAATTAATCTGTCGGTAATATGCAAAAAGGAAGTTAGCGTCCAGTGAGCATATCACTGGCGTCAATCCTGCAAAGTCTCTTTCAACACTGTGGCTTTGTGCAGGCTTAGTTGTCACATCTTCTGCTCCAGTTTTAGCTGTGGTCGGTCACATCCCCTGACACTGTGATCTGCAGACTGACACCACAGTGTGTGGCCTGCCCTACACTATAGTTACTAACGCTTTGCGCTCTTTTCACACCTCACTCCCTCACTCACTGGAAATAACTAGGTACGCTTTGTTATGTCATTTGTCGGACAATCTACTGTTCATGTAGAACAAATGTCAACTTACTGTCGCTTAGAAAGTCGTTTTTTTTTTTAGAAAGTAGTTTGTCATGAATCAACTTGTGGACATGAGCTCTTAAGCTTTGTTTATGTAGCAGATTCCCTTCGGGACAGGATTAGCAAAAATAAATGCTTGGGATAGTCCTCAAAGGTTGGATTAGAGATCTAATAAAGCCTCCCATCACCTGTCGAGGGTTCTCCCCAAGATTGGTGTGTAGGTGTGATGCGCAGGGAACATTCATTCACAAATTCAAGTTTGTCCTTGAAAGTGGACAGTGATATTTGAGTCGCCAAACCACCTGCACCATTGTGAAATAGTCAAAAGTTCCTTCTGCCATCGCAACGATCTTTGAAAACATTTCATATTACAAAGAAGTAACTGTTTTCATGCCCACGTCCCAAGACGCCATGGGTCTCACGGCTGCAATAACCTGCTGCGACCCCAGCAGCTTACAAAGCCCATGAAGTGCACACTTGTGCTGGAGCTGGGCTGCGTTGCTCTCCTGTCTTATCCAGGCTGGCTGTTTCAGACATTCCTGTCCTGGCTTTGAACGGCTGGCAGGACTCGTGTGATCAGTCGGCCCGGTGACAGACGGACATTCACCTGCTGGTATGGCCTCCGGCATCAGCCCCGCATTCCTCAGCCTATAGAGTGTCAAGCTGAGAAGCTGACAAACTGCCACGCCATCGTCGTTTTATTACAGCTTTGTCTCTCACCATTCACACACAGTTTAAAGAGAACTGCTCCCCTGGTGGAACTACAGCTGAGGTTGCATGAAGTCACTAGAATGTTACAACTTTAGGGTTCCTTTGATGTGCGACGTTAAGATATTCAACGTTGAAATATACCTGTCGAAACAACCTAAGCATTTTCAACAAAGCTGCAGCTCAAGCCTGATCATCAGTTTATTCCACAGTTGTACCATTAGGCATATATCAGGGGTGAGTATAGGGAACACATTTTAGGTAACACTTTATTTGGATTGTCCAATACTAAACAATTATCTGATAAAAGTTCAACAAAGGGTCACTTTTCTCCATCTCTACCAACTATCTAACCTTCACCCTGACCTTACCTGAACCTATCCTAACCCTAACTTGACCCTATTTGTAACACAAATCCTACAAAGCATGAGTATCAACATTGTTTGACCCAAATATGTGACCCACATTTATGTATGACTTCTGGGAGAGTCTGGGAAAATGTGGGAATTTTCTTAGATGTTCTAAATTGAAATATATTGATTCTTCTGATTCATTCAGATACAGCTGAGCCATAACTCTGCATTCTAGTGAAGGCTACTTAACCTTGGAGTAGTCAATCCATCATGTTGTTTGCTGTTCCAGTTGTGTCTCCTTCTGTTTTTGTACACGCCCCATCTCGTGCCATGTCAATAGCCCCAATACAGACATTTATCACTCCCCCAAATACATACAGGTCCACTTGTCAGACATCATTTGTTGTTTCTTATTTTTTAATTCCAGTTTTCAATAATTAGCTGTTGCCTGCAGCAATGTTATATTATATCAATGGCAATACAAATAGAATTTCTAATGTCAGATTTGTCTTTTTGATCTGCTTAGAGGGCAAATGGCAGTGTGGTGACATTACATATTTGGCTTTAGACACAAAAAACATTAGAATAAAGAAAGGACACGTGGGAGTAAAACATAGGCTAAACCTTCAAACTGGTTTCCACTGCACAAACAATGCAGTTCAATCTCCCCAGTAGAGAAAGTCAACAAACCTCTATTTTTATTTATTTTCCCCACCCCAATGGCATTTGTAGCTTTTCTATTTGCAGGCCAGACTGAGAAGGATGAACATCCCTGCATCACATTCACTTCAGCTTTTTCTAAATCCCCCATGGAATGCCCAGTCTTTCAGCAGCCGGGGTTTCACTATAGTATAGCTAACTGGTCTCCGCAGATCCCTATCTATCCCTATGGCTCAACTCAGCACGGCCATAGACTAAGATGTATGTGAGGCCTTACCTGCAACTTGAGCCTATTCTCAGTAGTCACATTACCGGTCCCCAACCAAACTCCTTTATATTGGTTGCAGTTGAGATTAATGCAGGTCAAATCTACGATGGCAACAGATAGGCATGGGGGTTGTGAGAAGAAAACACTTCTTTGAAACATACGGTTGGCATTGAATGATTGATTGTCACAGTGCAATTCATCTATCAGTCATATATATATATATATATATATATATATATATATATATATATATATATGTGTGTGTGTGTACGGTACATACATTTGGCAATGTGGACTCTGTCTGTCTGTTTGTTTGTATGTTTGTTTATTTCAAGAATTTTGGCCAGCCACAGCTATGCCATTTTACGTGTAATCGGGCTGAATCTTTCAGTTTCAGGGGGTGTAAAGAGTACCCGTGCGGGTGACCTGGCGGAGCCGGATTTTTTAATTAGGTGATTGCCCTAATTACGTCATCAGTGAGATGTCATCAGTGATGTCATCCTTCCTGGCTGAGGCTACTGTATATAAGTTCAGTGATGATGTCATCAGTGATGATGTCATCAGTGATGTCATCCTTCGCATATGTGACGCACAGTGAGCGAGCTGCAGGGCGGGCGAGCCTAGGAATCGAGCCTGCGTAGCGTGCGAGATTGTTAGTATATATATATACATTATATACCGTATATATATATATATACTGTGTATACACCACTTTTTCAGGAGTTTGGCTCATTCGCCATATGCTCCCTACATAAACAAGATACACACTGCCTTTACCGCCACTCTGCACGCAGTATACAGTGAGCTAGAGTCGTCAAGTTAGTTAGTATCGCCATAGAATGGAGACTATGGTACAGCTGTTCAAAATTTACAAAAACACACATCTCACAGCGCCAAAATACATGTTGTGCTCCGGGTACTGACCACGCGATGAAATATTAATCCAACATGCGGAGAAATGTTATTTTTTAAGGTAAATAGATAGCCGGAATTACTTTGTAAACATGGCCACCAGGCATAGAGCGCATGCGCTGTTTCCAGTGGAAGCGCTGTTACAGGCAAACAAGGAAGTAACCCGATGTGGGGATTTACTCTGAAAATGACGTTTCACCTAACTATTTCATCTCGTGGTGAGTACCCAAAGCACAACATGTATTTTTGCGCTGTGAGATGTGTGTTTTTGTCAATTTTGAACAGCTGTACCATAGTCTCCATTCTATTCTCCATTCTCATTCATGGCGATCCTAACTAACTTGACGACTGTAGCTCACTGTATACTGTGCGGAGAGTGACAGTAAAGGCAGTGTGTATCTTGTTTATGTAGGGGGGTTATGGCAAATAAGCGAAACTCCAGAAAAAGTGGCGTATCCCTTTAATGTATTACATAATCATATTCGTCACCTAACCAATGACTCTGAGATGAACCCTCCCAACCCTGCTGTCACACCACCCTAAGGGGCATACACTGGTTTGGAGGAGCTTTTTTTTTTTAGCGTAAATCACATCAATAGATGTGGTGTAGGATTACGTCAGGTATCCTTTCCCTCAAACAGATGTTTCTGCATAGAGGTCAAGGGTCATGGCAAAGGCCACATGAACTTGGTCAAAGCAGACGTTACCATTTGAAAGTTAAAAGTGAGAAAGCAAAAGATTGTGGGGCACGTGACTGTTGGACAGGATGCATTGTTTGCATTGTTTCCAGCAAACCAGCAGTAAGGAATGCTTATGGATGAGAAGACAATACAATTAATCGAATGACCGCCAATTAGGGCTTTACAATAACTAAGGTCAGCACAGTGCTTTTGAGCAATTATAGTTCACAGGTCAGCAGAGTGAATTTCAATCAAATAATTTGGGTTTCAAATTAATCTGATTCTAATTTTCTATTCTGTTCATTATTCTCTCTTTCAGATTGAAGTAGGACTTCACAGCCTCATGGGAAGCAGTGGAAAAATACAGCTCTCTGTAATATTTCACAACGTTAGGTGGTTGTTACTTCCTTGTTTCAAAACAATTTGTTCCAGTGACCTTTTTTTAACCGTTAAAACAGCTTAGCTTTGTAGTTATCAGCTTTATATAAAATAATGTATTTGTTGAGTATTGAAAAATGTTGATTCACTCACAATTTACTAGATTTGTATTTTTTGTAAAATAAAAAAAGGGGGGGAACTAGACAAGATAGATTTGTTAGACTTGCTTTGCAGTTCTTGCATCAATTTAGCACGCCACTTTAACTTTCAGTGTTTTCACTTCTTTTTTTAGTTGGTCACATTCAGGACAAACAAATCATCTATCCAACATTAATGTAGGCTATTTAAATATGTGTTATGTTGAAAGATTACTGTGATGATGAATGAATTTAAATAAAAGATTCTGCCTGTGGCCTGGGTGTTCTTCTCTCTGTTTGAGTTGAGTATGTTACTTGTCCTCAGGAGGAGCCAAATGGTTAAGCTTAAATCACATCAATAGATGTGGTGTAGGATTATGTCAGCTATCCTTTCCCTCAAACAGATGTTTCTGTATAGAGGTCAAAAGGTCATGGCAAAGGCCACATAAACTTGGCCACAGCAGAAGTGACCATTTGAGAGTTAGAAGTACCAAACAAAGCACCATCATCTAACCAGAGACAATCCACCACACAGTCCTAAATGGCCTGCGGCAGCTGCCTATTTCGGTGACAGGTATACATGATACGCTGAATAAAAACAGGTCTGACATTTCTCCTCTAGATCTTTGGGCCACGCCGACATGAGTGAGAGTAAGGAAGACACTTTATGGGTAACGCTATAAGCCTGCATGACCCAGGGTTGGTGATAAAAGTGACAACAAGACCTATGACAGGAGGGAAACATGGCAGTGCTTCTTTTACGGGACATTTCATCTGTGGCCCTTCACACATTAACCACCTTGAGGCAACAGGTGATTTTCTTTTTTAATATACAGTATATATATTTTAAAAATGTAAATGAACAATGTTTATTACAGCCAGGGATACTACTGTGGCCTCACTTTCTCCTATGACCTGAGAAATGATTGGCGTAATTAGCATTTGTTAAGCCCCAACATATCGCTCCTGCTGACTTGGCCAATTGTTCTCTGGCCCGCCCCCCCCCCCCCCCCCCCCCACTCGCTTTACCATGAGTGCAAACATGCGCTCCAGGTGCAGCACATTTGGTTCAAAGTGACAGTGTTAAAAGACAGGAATCCCCGGACACAGTGCCAGTGGCACACACATTCCTGGCCAGCGTTCTCCTTTCGGCAGTGCCGTTGTCCAGTAATATAGCCTATAAGCTCATTTTTGGTGCTAATTAACATAGAGCTGGAATGCGTGTAAATGATGTTTTCTGTATGAAGCCATACACCACCACCACCCCTCTGTTCACCGTACAGTAACGATACAATAACGAGTTGTGAGCTTATCACTGAAGGAATATATATAGAGATCTGAAATCCATTTGAATTTCATGAGGCATATAATATTTTTATATTTGGTTGCCCAGTGTTTGGGCCTGATCCATCTGCTATATCCAGCTTGTTTCCATGGGCTTCCGCTCTCCTTCAGGACAAGTGATAGCACCAGCCCATATCCATCCACCAGCAGGATGCTTTGATCCAGCATTAAGCGTATGAAGATTGCTGTGCTGGGCTTTGCAGTGCGGCAGTGACGGCAAGAGCGCTTCTAAAATTTGTGCCCGCGCCCCTCGAACCTGACCACAGTCATGGGCACCCTGCGCCAAATCACCAAGTGCAGCAGAACACAAACCTCTTCCTCCTCACACCCTTCGGAACTGGATCCAAATGTCTTAGGTCTCAGTATCCTCTATTTATACGCTGTGTATATTTACAACAGGCCGGATGATTGGAATACTAGCGCTAAGTGTGAGAGCACAGAGAATGTATGAGGGAACTTTTTTCTGGGCTATTAAGGGGACAAGGAGTTGATCAGGGGTGAGTAGGGTAACAGGATGGCCTCTCTGGTGTCAAGGCCAGTCCGTTTTCAAAGAATCCGCTTCACAAACCCACTTTACTAAGCTGCTGTACACGAAACATCAGTCATTTCCGTGCAAATCACCTGAAGCAGATGTGTTATGGTGTTTACTTGATAATGTAGCAAGATAATGGACTTGAACTCATTCCCATGTAACTATGGAAGCACAGCCATTGTGGGCTGTAGTACATTGTACAATGTACATTGTAGTACATATACTGAAGTAGTGTATGTCAAGGCTATGAAATTATGATATGGTCGAAAGCCATGATGTTTGTACATTAATATTTGCAATAAAATAAAATAAATCTATATTTCTGGTCATGTGGTGAATATGTACCACTAACTTCTCACCACGAGTTCATCCAACATTGCGTTGACATTTGTCTGTCTCTTTGGTAGCAGGGTGTCTTCAATGCAGGACACATGTAGGTAGGACACATGGAGGTAACCTGCAATGCACACACACACACACACACACACACACACACACACACACACACACACACACACACACACACACACACACACACACACACACACACACACACACACACACACCTTTCTCTCCCCACTGACAGTGAGTGATGCGTACCCGCAAGTGTCCTGCACAGCTGGACTGTGCCATTCAACAGCAGCATATGAATAATGCAGTAGGGTTGAGACGGTCAAGAGTGATAAGCCTTATGGACATGCTCAGTATGCAAAGAATGACCGCCAGAACTGTGTCAAAACATTCATAAATGCTGCTGGCATTCTTGTGCAAGGGTCTGGTACGTTGTCATGATTTAAGACCATTAAATCATACTCCCTGACAAACAAAATTACATGGTTAAATTGTTTATTGACTCAAACAGACATAGATTAAAGTCTTTTACTGTACATTTCACCTCATATTTTCAAATTGAGGTTATATTTACTGTCTGTGCCATAGGGTGATAAATATTGATGATTGTTTCAGCCAAACATCTTTTGGCATTCTGTATTAAGGAAAACATGACACAAAGTAGCATAAAAAAGCTATTTTGAGGTTGAACTGGATCTGAATGTGGCTTCAGCTTGACAGAAAGAACAACTGCACCAGGAGGAAACTAAGCAAACCCTGGTGTCTCTGTGGCGGTTGGGGATGGAGAGATAGGATCCTCTGGGCTTTGTTCTCCATCCATCATGAGGTCGTTAAGGCCTGCTGTCATCGTGAGCTGCTCCCTGGTCTGGATGAGGAGCAGATCCTGGGCAGCAGCAGGACCTGGCCTCTACCCAATTTCTCTCTCTGTTCACCCTTCATGCACGCATGAAAAGCCAGTCTCAATAGAAAGGGAAGTTTTCACTGAGTTGGACAGAGACTCGGTGAATACGCTGCTGCGGCTTGAGAAAAGGAGCATTAGTACAGTAGGTGTTAAGAACAGCATTTTCTCGTTGACTCTTTGCTTAGGAGATCCAGGCACCAAAAGATTTGGGGTTCAGGTAAATTTCATTTTTTTTAGTCCACAGGTCATCATATTCTGCTTCTTTACAAGTGAATGTAATCCAGGAGTTACAGTTTATAAAAAGTGTGGTGTGTTTGTTTCTATAGTTACACCCTGCAGTGTATGCCCCCCCCCACCCCACCCCCCTTTCATTCCTAACTGGTCGAGTGAGGAGGGCAAGATTTATTTAGGGGACGAAATGAAAAGTGTGCTACAGAATGCTTGGACGCTTACAGGTATGGCATCCTGGCTATTTAGCCCACGCTAAGGGTTGTTTGTCACAGGAAGGTTGCTACAGTAAGTGCCGCACAGTGTTGTCCTAAAGGCACCATCATCTCCAATAAACACAGAAGCATCTATTGTCATTTGTGTTATTGAAGGTGTCAGATTGAATCACCTCATCTCACCTCTCCGCTGTTTAATGGCACCCTTATAAATATCTCCCGGTAGTACAAAAGATTTGACACATTGTGCATATTCTGCGTTAGAGGGATTTATAGATCATAGGCACATTTCATCAGCACTTGATTCAATGAAACAGGCGTATTCTTGGCGGGGGGGGGGGGGCGGAGGGGCATGCCATCCCACACAGTTTATAGAGCCTATACTGTGCTTTGTTTGTCCTATTGTATTGTATTTGTCCTGCCGTATTGTCCCATAACTAGCAATAAAACCTAAACATTTCATCAAACATTCAGAGCACTGCAATACTGAGCAGCGATGTGTGAAAATGTTTGAGCAATGCGTACGGATCGCTTCATCAAGTCTCATGCCCAACTCAAAACCATGTTCCATAAAAGGCTTCTAGGTATTTTTATCTTAACATGACCTTGTACACCATACTGAGCGCACATTCTCACATTCTCGCCGCATCCAAAATATGACTGCTCAATTTCTCCATGTTATGCTTTGTACCACGTGTGTTACTTGGCATCAGTGCCTACATCGTGTCTTGTCATCAGTTAAACTAGACTCTGTCACAATAAGGGAGGGGATTTCCACACTTGGTTACTGCCTTTTAAAACGGATACTTAGCGACTGCCTTACTGCCATCAACATACAGCACTTTCTATGAACACCTATAGGATAAATGATCAAATACTCATATAATCATCATATAATATATATATTCAGGAAATACTTTTTAGCACACCCTTGCATTGTCATTTTGTAATGTAATTGTACTGTTTGAGCAGTATTTGACCAACATCTTGACTTGTGGTTTTTGTCTGTGTGTGAGAGACAGGACAGTGTCTATACACCTGTCCTGCCAGTGCCAGCTGATGTCAGGTGCTGGTGGCTCTGTGTGGGACCAAAGGACAATGCGGTGCCGGGACGTCCCAGTGACACGACCTCACTGACCCTCTGCCTCGTGAACTGAGCAGAAACCTTTGAAGGACCCTGTCAGAGACGCTGTGTATGCGGGTATTTGCATTGTTTAATTTTTACTGTACTGGCTACAGTAAATGTTTTTTTTTTACAAGTTTCAACAAAGAATTGATATCCATGATGGTTCTCGCAAAAAAAAAAAAAATCCAGATTCAAATAAGTCATCCAATCTACTGCAATGAAATTTTTGCATTAGCTCATATAATTAGAGAGATGTAAGAGGTTGCGGTGTAAACCCACCCCAGAACGTCCCATTAGGGGTTATGGCAGAATGGAGTTTGGGGATGTCAGACTTGACCTTGACTGGGGAATTCTGATGGAACTATGATTAACATGGACCCCAGCTCTCCTTAAAGACTCCTCTGTTCATGTGAAGCACTGTGTGAAATGACCACACAGATCAGTGATGATGATGCATCAGAACACATAGCTGACTTCAAACTGACTTCTAAACCATTTACTTTGGAATGTATTTGTAATTTTGTATGGATTATGGAATAATATTCAAACTCATCTTCAGCAAAGTGATTGCTATCCATGAGAATTGCGGTCACTTTATTTATACAACTTGCACAATGCATGTGTTTTCATTTTATATGAAACTGATAATGTCATTCATGCTGCAAAAACTGTTTTTTGTTTGTTTTTGTTTTTTTTATGTTTTTGGCAGAAATATGGGTCAAAGCCAGCCAGTCACCCAATAGAGGGCACCGCTGTCAGTGGTTCATAAAACCCTGCCATGCACTCAAAAATATTCAATTGAAAAAGTCGTGTTGGCTTTGAATGAGAAACTCAAAGTTCAGTGCGCAATCAATTATTAAATGTGCAGTGAATTTAAAATAGTAATAGTCAAGGAACTGCTGGAATGATCAGTTCTCAAATGTAAGCAGGCTTACTCATACGGTAAAGTGTGTAGCCTCATCACATGGAATCCATTTGTGATGCGTAGACAATAAGCAACACTACTACAGTAAAGCAGTATGTAGTTACTAAATCTGTGATTTACAGCAACCATGAAGCACTTGATTATTATCGAATATTCAGAGATCAAAAGAAGAATATTCCAGTCAGTCAAAGATAATAACACTGTCTTTGTTTGACAGGAAAGATTAAATTAGATTACTGCATTGGATGTTTCCCCCACAATTCATGGATCTGGCCTTTTTTTAGAGAGAGAGAGACAGAGAGAGAGAGAGAAAGAGAGAGAGAGAGAGACAGAGAGAGAGAGAGAGAGAGAAAGAGAGAAAGAGAGAGAGAGAGAGAGAGAGAGAGAGAGAGAGAGAGAAGGGTGAGGACGGGTTGGGGGAGCACTTTCACAGGCTGTCCAATGGTCTTTCTTAAATTAGCCAAGGGGGCAGGACGCTCCCTCCCCACGCTGACAGAAGGAGGAGACTGCGGCTGTCACTGTCTACTGTTTCATTATTACCTGCACAGCCCCACAGCACTCACTACACTTGTGTCTGTGTGGCCACATAGCAACAGAGAGAGAACACAGAAGATAGAATCCAAGGCCCTAACTATCAATTTTGTTTTTGTTCAATTTCTCTCTGTGTTTTTTCTTTCTTTTCTTTTGGGGAGAGGAGTCTGCCTATTGCTGCTGACTTCTAACAGGAATTGCAAGGCAACTAGCAGTGGATATGGCTGGTTGTCTGCAACGTTCCAGACTTTGTCAAACACGGGCACTTTTGAGATGCCTCCTTGTCATGCTTGCTCTAGGCCTCTGCTCCTCAGTAGATGCAGAGCCGTTTGACCCATCCAACCTTTATCACCACAGATCTGGACTTAATGAAGACAGTATCATCATTGCTAACAATGAGATCAGAGTACCATTTGGGAGGTCTGTCTATTTGGACCCTATAAATGACCTGGTAACAGAAGTGCAGCCTGGGGACCGCTGTCACATCACAGTTCTGGACAATGACCCCCTAGCCCAGAAACCTGGAGTGCTGTCGCCCAAAAAGTTCCCGTGTGCATTTGGACCAGATGAGGTGAAATACACTCATTTGGGATCTCGGAGTCCCAGCAAGGATCGCGTGAAGCTCCAGCTTCGTTATGACTCCCAGACAGACACGGTGATCATCCCTTTCATGCTGGAGGTGGAGGTGGTTTTCCAACAGCTCGAGATCCTCACCAGGAATATGCCCCTTGCAGTAGAAAAGCTTAATGGCAACAGCAACCCTATTGACAAAAAGGGTCTGGAATTTTCCTATGAGGAAGGTGCGACACAGTGTAAGATCGCCACTCTGGTCGGTGCCGGAGGTCTCCCCAGGTATGGCACACTTTTGAATAACTCCACCAATGGCCAAATGGTTGACTGTGATGAATTTGTTAAACAAGGCATTCGCTACAAGCACACCGCTAAAACCAAATCACCAAACAGAGACTATATTCCAATGATGGTAGAACTGCAGGATAATGAAGGCAACACCATAATGCAAGAGCATTTCCAGATGATGGTGAGAATCAAAGAGGGCGCAGAGAATACGGCTCCGAAGCCCAGCTTTGTAGCTATGATGATGATGGAGATTGATCAGTTTGTGATGACAGCTATCACAAGTGATATGCTGGCTGCCGAAGATGTTGAATCTGATTCAGATGATTTAATTTTCAACATTACTTTGCCCCTGGACCCTCAGCAGGGATATATCATCAGCACAGATGATCAGAACCTGCCCATCACCTCCTTCTATCAGAGAGACATCAAAGACCTTAAAATAGCCTACAAGCCCCCCTCAGAGGACTCAGATGTAGAGAGGATTTTCCAGCTAGAGTTTGAAATTGTAGACACCGATGGTGCTGTCTCTGATACGTTTGCTTTTATGATTGTGGTGAAGCCTATGAATACCTTGGCTCCTGTAGCAACCAAAAATACAGGCCAGCTATTGTTTGAAGGGCAGTCCCGAGCCCTCTCCAGCTCACACAATTTAGAGATCAGTGACGAGGATAACCTGGAAGATGTGAGAATTTCTGTTGTGGATGGCTTAAAACATGGTGAACTGATGATGCTTGGGACTCGTAGGAAATTCTTTACACCTGCTGATCTAGATGCTGGCATTGTGGTGTACCAGCACGATGGCAGTGACACCTACAGTGACAACATTATTTTCAGAATGACGGATGGCACTAATGATGTCGAGTTTTTGTTCCCCATCACTATTGCCCCCACCGACGATGAGCCCCCTATTATCAATGCTAACACTGGTCTGGTGCTGTTCAAGAATGAAGTTATGCAGCTCTCTCCTTTCATTCTGAGTGCCACAGATATTGATTCAGAAGACTCCACCATTAGGTTTATCCTGGAAGCCCCTTACTCGACTGTAGGGGAGCTGCTTCTCAGGCAAGTGGAGCCTCCCTCTGACCCCTCTCTCTGGACGTTCAGTGAGACAGATGAGATGTTTGAGCAGGTGGTGACTGAATGGTTCCAGCAAGATATTTTTGATGGAAAGCTGTTCTATCGTCATATTGGACCACATAGCACCACCACTGTAATTGACCAGTTTGTGTTCCGTGTCCAAGATGATAATGATCCCCCTAATCAATCAGGCGAACATATATTCACCATCAAAATCCATCCTATTGATGATCTTGCCCCAGAGCTTCATCCAGGCACCACCCTTCACATGACAGTCCAAGAGTATGAGCTGACACATTTCAAGAAGAAGTTTTTGTGTTACACTGATCTAGATTCAGATGACAGGGACCTGAAGTACACTATCATTAAGTCCCCAACTGACACGGATGAGAACAACCCAGCCCCCCTGGGTGACATCGTTTTGACTGACAGCCCTGACACTGCCATTACTGAGTTTACACAGGCCCAGGTCAATCATCACAAAGTGTCTTACCAGCCTCCTGACCAGGAACTGGGCATCACTCCAAAAGTTGTGCAGTTCACATTTGTTGTGGAAGACACAGCTGGTAACTCAGCAGATGGGCTATTCACCATTTTCTTGCAGCCTGTTGACAACAAACCCCCACTCATCACCAACACAGGCTTCACTCTTATGGAAAGAAGTATGTATATCATCACTAAGAAAGAATTGCACGCCACAGACACAGATACAGATGATGAAAATATCATATTCACTGTGACCCAGATTCCTCGCTATGGGCAGCTGCAGTATTTGGGGATTGACATGTCAAACGGCGAGACATTTGCGCTGGAAGACATAGCAAATACTCGCATAACATATATCCATAGTGGTGAGGAATCCCTCAGCGATGTCATCAAGCTTGATGTGAGTGATGGTTTCCATGAGGTACCCATCATCATTAAGATCAACATTGAGCCCGTTGATGACGAGGCCCCCACTATTATGCTGCCAGCTGGTCTGCTTGGAGCCTCCATCGATGTACTGGAGAACGGAGCGACAGAGATTACAGCCAGTGTCATTCAGGGCCGTGATGAAGACACAGATGACCTCAGGCTCACATTCATTGTGGAAGAGCCCCCAAGGTTAGGTGAGATCCTGGTCAATGGTGCCCCCGCTGAGAGATTTACGCAGCAGGACATCATCAATGGGGCTGTGGTGTATGCTCACACATCTGGTGAAATTGGACCAGTCAAAGAGCATGACTCCTTCAACCTTACCCTGTCCGATATGTCAGAAGAATGGGTCATCGGTGGCAACAAGGTCCAAGGTGTGCGAGTTCATGTCACCATTCTCCCTGTTGACAGTATTCCACCTATTGTGAGTGTTGGAGAGCAGTTTGTAGTAGTGGAAGGGGAGAAGAATGTCATTACTCTGGAGCACATCCAAGCTGAGGATATTGACACAGACAATGATGATATTCTGTGCACCATCATCGTCCAACCAACATCTGGCTATGTGGAGAATATCTCCCCAGCCGCAGGCTCTGAGAAATCTAGGGCAGGGACAGCTATCACTGCCTTTAGCATCAAAGATGTTGTCATTGGTCATATCCACTATGTCCAAAGCATCCACAAAGGGGTGGAACCCGTGGAAGACCGCTTCACCTTCCGCTGTTCAGATGGTATTAACTTCTCTGAACGACACTTCTTCCCCATAGTCATCATTCCAGCCAATGATGAGAAGCCTGAAATTTTTATCCGTGAGTTTGTGGTAATGGAGGGCATGAGTCTGGTCATTGATACACCGATCCTGAATGCAGCAGATGCTGATATCCCAGAGGACGAACTGTACTTTGAGATCATCAAAAACCCCAAGCACGGTAGAATCGTTCAGCAGCTGAGCACTGGCATCATCATTGTGGACATGTTCAACTTGGAACAGATCAAAGAGGCATCTAACATTGTCTATGAACATGATGACTCAGAGACCAAAGAGGACGGCTTTGAAATCAGGATCTCAGATGGAAAACACACACTGGAAAAAAAAGTTCTTATCATGGTTATTCCTGTTGACGACGAGACACCAAGAATGGCTATAAATGATGGTCTTGAAGTTGAGATCGGAGAGACCAAAGTCATCAGTAACAAGGTTTTGAAGGCTACCGACCTTGACTCTGAGGACAAAGAGCTAACATATGTCGTGCGTTATGGCCCAAGCCAAGGCTATCTTCAGCGTATTACAAAGTTTGGTGATGTCATCGGCAATATCACCCTTGGCATGAACTTCACACAGAATGAAATTGACAAACAGCTCATCCAGTATGTGCACACAGGCCAAGAGGGCATTCGTGACCTGCTGAAGTTTGACGTCACAGATGGCATCAATCCCCTTATTGACCGTTACTTTTACATCAACATTGGAAGTATTGACATGGTCTTTCCGGATGTCATTAACAAAGGTGTAACTCTCAAAGAAGGAGGAAGAGTAACTCTTACCACTGACCTCCTCAGCACAACTGATATCAACAGTGCTGATGAATACCTCAGCTTTAGTATCACACGAGCCCCCAGCAGAGGCCATCTAGAGAGCACAGACCACCCAGGTGTTCCCATCTCCACCTTCACCCAGCTGCAGCTTGCTGGCAACAAGATCTACTATATCCACACCTCCGATGATGAGATGAAGATGGACAGCTTTGAGTTTGAGGTGACAGATGGTTACAACCCTGTCTTCCGTACCTTCAGAGTGTCCATCACTGATGTAGATAATAAGAAGCCCGTCTTGACCATACACAAGCTGGTCTTAGGAGAGGGAGAAACCAAACTCATCACACCATTTGAGTTGACAGTTGAGGATCGGGACACTCCAGACAATCTGCTGCGCTTCATAATCACCCAGGTGCCAGTGCACGGACAGCTGCTTTTCAACAACACCCAACCAATCACTACCTTTACCAAGCAAGACCTGAATGAGAACCTGATCACCTATAAGCACGACAGCACCGAGACCAATGAAGACAGCTTCTCCTTCACTGTCACCGACGGCACCCATAATGATTTTTACGTCTTTCCCGACACTGTGTATGAGACACGCAAGCCCCAGATGATGACCATTCACATCAACACAGTGGACAATGGTGTCCCCCAGATTGTGGTGAATAAGGCCGGAGCCTCACTCAGGGTCCTCCAGACGGGCCACGTGGGTTTCCTGATCACCAGTAAGGCCCTTAAATCTGAGGACCGCGACAGCGCCCGGAAGGTCCTGAAATACACAGTGTCTGAGCCTCCTCTGCATGGTTTCATTATGAACACCGCCTTGGGCAATGACAGCATCAAGATCTTCACTCAAGGTAAGCCAACATTAAATCTGTTAGGTTAAAAAGTTTACCCTCCTCTAATATCTTATGTAAGATTTAATGATAATAATAAAGGAATGTTGTCATAACTGTGGTACATATCATTATAGATATTACATGTATATGTGGGAATAATGATTACTACTATTAATAATTATAGTTTGACCTGTGGGGTGATTTTCAGATATGTCTGTGTTCTGATGGATGAAAACACATTTCTTGTGTCATTCATACATCATTTAAATGAAAGCCTGAGGGCTGTAACTAAAGTTCTGTAAAAAAGTGGGCTAATCCTCTCAATGACCTTGACAAGTGCAGATTATTTCACCTTACTCTCTGTCTTCCTATGTTTCTCACACCATCAGCTGACATTGATGACATGAAGATCTGCTATGCGTTGTTGGATGGAAGCAACGCCACAAGTGATATCTTCTACTTCACTGTTGAAGACAAAGGTAGGAATCATTTAATATTTCATATTTCATACACATTGTCACAATAGAGGGCCTATTACTGCTATTAGCCATCATCTGTCGTATAATTGTTCCTTCAAATTAAAACTCGCTGCTCTCTGTCAGTCTTCCAAGCTGTTTGCATCACAAAGACTTAAGGCAGTTGGCCATGACTGACAGCCGGTATAGAGCCCCTGTTTCTTTTCGCCCCACTGGAAAGGGTGGCAGGTTTAAAGGACAGGGGTCAAAGGGGACTTGGGCCGAACCCTGACTATAGCTGTGTAAAAAGTGAAAGAGGCGGGACTACCAGACGATGAATAAAGCTCTAAACTTTATTGTTAATGAACAATAGGGTCCCCTCAGGGTACTTTTGCTTCCAAAGGTCCTTTTTCCGTGTGTTTGAAGTGACACCATGAAAGCAAACGTGTAAAGGTATTCCCCCCCAAATCCCTAGCAGTGATAGCATGAGGTTTTGGTCTGGAATATCCAGGAAATGTTACATTTAATTTTTTTTGTCTACAAGTGTGTAAATTGCGTACCAGAATTTAAAGTATTCTATTATTGGTTCCTGAAAGGGACATGTATTTTGTGAGTGTTATGATTGTAGGAATAGCATCACACTAGGAGCGCTCTACCCACAGGCTTTGGATTTCAGTAGCTGTGTGTATTTATATTCCTTGGAAATTTACTTTTGGACAGATGTCATACGAGCCTCACTTTTTAAATGTCATAAATATCCACAGGTTACATGTCTAACATGACAATCTTGCAGTCTTCTCATCTTAATCTGTGTGTGTGTGTGTGTGTGTGTGTGTGTGTGTGTGTGTGTGTGTGTGTGTGTGTGTGTGTGTGTGTGTGTGTGTGTGTGTGTGTGTGTGCACGTGCGTGCGTGCGCACGCGCGTGCGTGCGTGCATGCGTGTGTGTGTGTGTGTACTTGTCCTGTAGTTTTGTTAGTGAAGCATGAAGCATGAATCAGATGTGTGGTAGAGGCATGACAGTGACTTACTGTACACAGTAGCCTATTCAAATGCTGCAATTTAGATTTGTTTTGTGGCTTGTCATCTCTAACTCCACTTTAGATAGACTTGGGCTGCATTCCAAATTGAGCAAATGCAAAGCAATAAAATGAAACAGGTGGGGTGCACTTTGCTATTTTAACATCAGCTCTAAATTGCAAAACAAACTTATGTTTGGAAATGCAATTGATGCTGCAGGGAAAGTTTAGTCTATAATTATGCACGATTGAAGACCCTGTTAGTGGCACTACCATCGTCAAGTCCATTGGGAAGGGAGGATTAGGTGGATGTGCTTTTTTGGGGGCAAATTGCTGTCTGTTTTTTCCACCAAAGTGAAGCCCTCATATTATTAGCCTTGACTTGAGAAGGGACCTTGTAATTAACTCTCTCCCCAGACTGCAAGTGATGCAGGTGATAATTAGCTTTGAATGAGGATTGGTCGTTCTGTCAGTGACTGAAAAAGAGAACACAATATATTCAAATATATTTGAGACGTACGCCACCTATTCATTTGGCTGAAGCAAATACATCTTTGTGGCCTTTCTGCCTGTAAATGTAGGTCTAACGACAGGAAGGGGAATGGCAGGGCTTCAATTGGTTCACATGCAGAGGGCACAGAGTGAGCTCACACCACCACACATACAGTATAATCATATCAAAACATGAGCGAGCATAATGCACACTCGCACAGCCCCACACACACACACACACACACACACACGCACACACACAGGCACGCACACACACACATGCACGCACGCACGCACGTGTGGGCGCACACACACACACACACACACACACACACACACACACACACACAGACACACATCTGGACAAAGATCAACAGATACAAGTAAGGTGAGCTGACCGGTGAATCACCTAATGTGAAGTGTTGAGGCATTGACAAAGAGGAAGTGGAGGTATCATCCTGGACATGTAGGGGCAGGTGGAGGTATCATCCTGGACATGTAGGGGCAGGCGGAGAGCGCGCTGATGGTCAGCCAGTCGGAAGGATTTGCTCGCAAGATTATCATCCACTGAAATTGCTCAACATTGTTTACAGTTTATGTTTTCATAATCCTAAACTGTAAGTTAATTGAATTTAATTCATTCATTTTTGTCAATTCACACTGAAATCAACAAAACTCATTTGCAATGTAAATATATTCATAGTTTTGAAATGTGGGAATGAATCAACTGCAGGCTGGTCCCTGGCTATTTCCCTGTTGCTTAGCATCTTGTGTGGAACAATTCATGTTTTTTCTCACACAATTAGGGGAATGGACTCAGCAAGTTAGCTGATAGAGAGAGAGAGACAGAGAGAGACAGAGACTGCGAAAATGGACAGAACTGGGTCCAGACAAGAGTATCCCCCCTTGTTAAAACATACAGTATGTGATCACAATGGTCTCTCTCCTCAGTCTGTACTGTATTTGAACACAGCATTGTTCATCATACTGTAGTGTGGGATTCCCCTCACACAGTAATGATTTTAGTCCCTTAAATCCAACTGAATCACTGTGTTGCCCGGACATATACATGTATACCATTCCAAAAACAATCCAGTCACTGAGTTCTTCTTAATGCTTTAGTGTGACCTGGAGGTAGGAAATAGCCCTCAGATCGCCTACACTGATATGGGCAGCTGCTTAAGGGTCTTAGCAGTCTTTAAAAGGTACCTGCCGCTACATGCAATGCACTGATCTTTCTTCACAAGTGGGTCAAGCACACACACACACACACACACACGCACGCACGCACGCACGCACGCACGCACGCACACACACACACACACACACACACACACACACACACACACACACACACACACATACACACACACACACAGTCACACGCACAAACTTGATCATAAACATACGGTATGCTTGAAATATCTGATATCAATATGTATGATAGACCCTTCTCAACATGTGTCAGGAGGATCTGTGCAGACATGCAGCCGTTTGACAACTCTAGGCTCACACCAAAACTCTGTATGACTGCTGATCCAGTAAGAAGCAGGGGTCAACAATGAAAGTGGTGTGTGTGTGTGTGTGTGTGTGTGTGTGTGTGTGTGTGTGTGTGTGTGTGTGTGTGTGTGTGTGTGTGTGTGTGTGTGTGTGTGTGTGTGTGCGTGCGTGTGTGTGTGTGCGTGCGTGACAGCATGTGTGTGGCAGGTTTGGCACAGCTGAAGTGTGGTCATCGTAATTGTGTAACAAGTGTGTCCGAGTGACAGGTCAGGAGTGGACACTCAGAGTGGAGCTGGTGGTCAGCAGCAGCCCACCGAGCCAGTATGGCTGTATGGCTGTTTAACTTCTCACCCCTTCACAGACGCGTCATGGCAGGAATGTGTCTCAGGTGCATAAATCCGTCACAGCTGAGCCATGGGCCTGGAAATACCACAAATAGTAACAACATCAGAAGAATGAATGAATAAACAAATAAATAAATAAATAACCCACAGATAAATCAATAGATACAATAGTGTGGTGTAGCCATTTCACTCTGATTTTCCCCAGAATTACTTGGGAACATATTGAGATGCAGAAAAGGAGACAATTTTGAGAACGAAGAATATTGTGACTTGGTCCAACAGTAATAAGTAGCAGCTCAACTATTCATATTATATTCACAATGCTTGAAATCCTTATAATCAGGACACTTTCCATGATTTTAGGGTGGAGGTGTGTGTGTGTGTGGGGGGTGGGGGGGTCTGCTTCATTTGAGGGAATTGCTCAAATCAACAGCTCACATTTTCAATATCAGTAAATATATCCTTACTTATCATCCCAATATATTATCAACATAGAAATCTTTCCATAAAGTCGATCTGAGCACCTATACCGCTGGTTTCGTAAATGAAACACCCAGTTAACTAAGACATCTTAATCTTGAAAGAAGATTCATGCGTATGGCCCCTGATGATCTGATGACCCACAAAGACCCGTGACAGCTTCAGCGTGAGAGCTTCAACGTGAGATGATATGAGGAGCAGTGATGAATGAGCTGAACTGGGGAATTCTTTTGCTTCATCTTCAAATCTGTACTTTGACCTCCAGATACCGTACCAGGAGAGATGGCTCTCTTCTTGCACATCTTGTACACCTTGGCCTGAATGTTGTGTGAATGATGTCGGCCTTTGACAACTTTGACAAAAATACCCCAAAAGGTCTCCAAAAATATTGAATGAGACACTTCCCCCTTGTTTCATAAGGTTTAGTAGTCTGCTTTAGTCATTGTGAGCGATGAATTCTCAGTCAATATTGTCGCTGTAGTTAGAAGAACAAACGTCACTGTCTAGACACAATATGCCAGTGACCTCAATGCAAACGCTTCAGCTTGGGTCTCTCTGGCTGCCGGGAATTTCTATTGGAAAAGCAATAACCATGCAAGTGACCAGGTCAGAAACTCCCTCCAGCCATTCAAAGTGTGGGATACGGAGCCAATAAATACTTGTTTTTACAAGTGGATGCCCAGCTCACATATCCTTCTCGTCCATCAGGCATAGAAGAGGCCTGGTGCGCCATGGGCTACGAGAAGAAACCCTTTACTTAAGTGTCAAACTTGTTCAGTCATCGAGCATTCTGTTCTTTTTTGACGCACTTGCTTGAAATGCAGAGAGATAAGGGAGGAGGGTGATACGGGATGTGTCCATCAGATCCTCAGAGCTCGGAGCGTAGCGGGCTTCATGAAACGCCGCCTATCCTTGCCAATCTTAGGGCGCAAGACAGTCTAAGATTTCACCAGAGGCTTAATCAAACTGCACTGATTAGCCGATTGAGAAGCGAGAAAGAACAGTGGCTCTATATTCAGATAAGTTCAATCGCTCTCTGTACTTCTCCAACAGCAACCATATACTTTTCCAGCTCTGGAGGGGGGGAGGAGGGGGGGATCATAGACCACGGTGGGTTGAGTGTTATGCGATCATTCCCAGCCGGGAGAGGAATGCACTTCCTCGGAGACTCCAGACTCCAGGGCCGCAGACAGAGCAGGCCCTGGAAGTGGGGTGGTATCCTGAGCAGACAGGTGTGTATGTGAGAGGGAAGGCTGCTTTGGGGGGGGGGGGGGGGGGGGGGGGGGGGGCTTATCCCCTTTCAAAGCCCTCCGTCACCCCCACTCCCAGCACCGCAGAAATCCAACCCAACTTCAGATAGAAAAATGAAAGAAAAACAACTAGGGGACTGCACTTGTGTGTATGTATGTGTGTCTGCGCTATTGGTGTATATGTATACGTTTACTGATTTGAACGCGTTTTGGTTGCACTGTAGGGCGACGTCACGTGACGTGGTCGAGTCCATTTTCCCCAGCGACCCTCCCCCCCCCTGTAGGTCATGCGTGCTGACTCGAGGCACTCGAGTCGTTCACGGCCATGTTACACCCCTGCTTCCTAACTGTGTTTTGGGATCGCACCCGTCACCCGTGTCAACAGTCACCAGGAGATTTACTGGCTTTTATGGTGCCACTGCTGTAGGCCCCCTGTGACGAGAAGCTGAGGCCTCTTCTATGACCCCCCCCCCCACACACACACACACACACACACACACACACACACACACACACGCACACACACACACACACACACACACACACACACACACACACACACACACACACACACACACACACACACACACACACGTCTCCCTCTCCCTCCCCTAAGCCCCCGTCAGGCTTACACCATTCTTCTTCTTTGGCATGTTCCTATATTTTTTGTACCTCTTCTCCATGTCTTTCCTTTTCTTTTCCTGTCACGTTTCCCCCCCGTCTCTTTTCACTAATCCACTCTGTCACCTCATTCTGCTCTGTCTTTCTCTTCTTGTCCTACTGCCCCTTCTTCAGTCTTGATTGATGGTGGTTGGGGGGTGCGTGCTGGGTGTGGGGAGTTATGATGTATGGCTGCAGCGGTTATTCTTATCTGCTCTCATATGGCAAAGCTGTTGCCGCCCCCCGGCCAAGCTGTCATTGAGTTACTGTCTCACTGTTCCATCGCCTTGTCCGTTTCTTTTTTCTCTTGTTTTCTACATAACTTCATCTTTCTATCAGGATGACAGGACATCAGTGTGCGCTGCTTTCTGTCAGGCTACAGGATGACAGGACATCAGTGTGCGCTGCTTTCTGTCAGGCTACATGACAGGCCATCAGTGTGCCCTGCTTTGGCTTATGGTCAGACAATGAATGGGCTTTTGCAAATCTCTATCTGTCCCTTCTCTCTCTTTCTTGCACCCCCTCCCCCAATCGTGGTTTGGTGACTGCCAAAGATTCCAAGTTCCACATTTGCTGTCATTAGTGATGCAAGCGTCTGCCTCACCGTGTCTGCCTCACCGTCTGCCTCACCGTGTCTGCCTTACTGCCTCACCGTGTCTGCTTCACTGCCTCACCGTGTCTGCTTCACTGCCTCACCGTGTCTGCCTCACCGTGTCTGCTTCACTGCCTCACCGTGACTGCCTTACTGCCTCACCGTGTCTGCCTCACCGTGACTGCCTTACTGCCTCACCGTGTCTGCCTCACCGTGTCTGCCTTACTGCCTCACCGTGTCTGCCTCACCGTGTCTGCCTCACTGCCTCACTGTGTCTGCCTCACCGTGTCTGCCTCACTGCCTCACTGTGTCTGCCTCACCGTGTCTGCCTCACTGCCTCACTGTGTCTGCCTCACCGTGTCTGCCTCACTGCCTCACTGTGTCTGCCTCACCGTGTCTGCCTCACCGTGTCTGCCTCACTGCTTCACTGTGTCTGCCTCACCGTGTCTGCCTCACTGCTTCACTGTGTCTGCCTCACCGTGTCTGCCTCACTGCTTCACTGTGTCTGCCTCACCGTGACTGCCTCACCGTGTCTGCCTCACTGCTTCACTGTGTCTGCCTCACTGCCTCACCATGTCTGCCTCACTGCCTCACCATGTCTGCCTCACTGCCTCACCGTGTCTGCCTCACTGCCTCACCATGTCTGCCTCACTGCCTCACCGTGTCTGCCTCACTGCCTCACCATGTCTGCCTCACTGCCTCACCGTGTCTGCCTCACCGTGTCTGGTTCACTGCCTCACGTGTCTGCCTCACTGCCTCACCGTGTCTGCCTCACCGTGTCTGGCTCACTGCCTCACCGTGTCTGCCTCACCGTGTCTGCTTCACTGCCTCAACATGTCTGCCTCACCGTGTCTGTCTCACTGCCTCACCGTGTCTGCTTCACTGCCTCAACATGTCTGCCTCACCGTGTCTGGCTCACTGCCTCACCGTGTCTGCCTCACTGCATCACCATGTCTGGCTCACTGCCTCACCGTGTCTGGCTCACTGCCTCACCGTGTCTGCCTCACTGCATCACCGTGTCTGGCTCACTGCCTCACCATGTCTGCCTCACCATGTCTGCCTCACCATGTCTGGCTCACTGCATCACCGTGTCTGGCTCACTGCCTCACCATGTCTGGCTCACTGCCTCACCATGTCTGGCTCACTGCCTCACCGTGCCAAGTGGCAAGCAAGGGTCAAAGGGCATGTGGCTCTCAGACCCTGTCACATTATGATTTACAACATCCTGCAAGATCCCTTCACTGTCCTGAAACTGTGATCTGGGCACTGTGATGTGTCAATTTACAGCACATGCTGCTGCAGTCCGGAAGACAGGATTAGAGTTATTAATACCATCCAAGCATTCTTTACATGAAATCTGTGGAATGTGCAGAGGAAGCTAACTTAAGCCGTTGAAAAATCCCATTCTATACACATCTAAATGTAAATGCGAGTAGGCTACTTCCAGAAAAGCTAGGAATCGTAATTATAGCTCTACATCACCTTTTGGCATGTCAGTTATCTGATGGGCAATATGTGAATGCTTCCAACTCATACTCTGATATTCAAATAACCGGCATAGCTGAATGGAACATGGCCAGTATTTATATCAGGAATGATTAATGGGGAAATGTAATAATGGCGGTCCTCGTGCTTGTCACTCAATGAGGATATTCTTAGTAGGTTGCTCTTCCTTGCATCATGCCGTTAGACGTCAGAGCTTCATATTGACCTGCCTTTCCAATGCTATCTCTTCTGTGACCCACTAGCCCAATGCATCTATGTATGGTGCTGCGCTGCTATGTCAATACAGGCTGAAAGGCTGCTGGCACAGGGGCAGCTTTTGAGACTGCTACTGCACTCTATATATGTTTTGAAGTTGGTTTGCTGACGTAGGGATACACTAGAAGACTTTGAAAATCTTAACAGATTATGAAAAGACTGGGGAGTTTACACTACCAGACTGGTTCTGATTTGTTTTATCACGACTGAAAAAACGGACTGAAATACACTACACAACTGACTCAGACGAGGCAGTATACACTACAAGACTTTTCACTTTGAAATTCAAACAGGTTTGATATCATCTTTGTGGCTCTGACTGACGTCGGGAGGCAGTTTACACTTGAAGACTAGAAATCTGGAGGCAGTTTACACTAACAGATTAGAAATCTGTTCCCAGTATACACTAACAGATTTTGCTGCCGACACAACAACTAGTGTAAACTAGGCAGTTGGATATGTTTGAATTCTATAAGCAGCACTCAGTCTATTTGCCGAGTCATTTTGCTCACACACTGTATCTACATTCAAAACATTTTTCCTGTGCTCAGCACAGTGTGCTGTATTGTAACATTCTGTTTCTTGACATTGAGCAATTGTACCCAGGTTAACCGGCTGCACCACATGACCTCACACCCAATAATCAGGGTGTTTATCTGATTAACAATTTGAAATGCTAACTCACTATTCCCCATGTAGTGTTTGTCATTATAGTGAACTATACGGGGAACGATCAAACGAGTTTCGGACACTACCTCACGCTTCTCCTTCGGGAAACATGATCGCATTGCATTGTGGTATATGGTATAAAATTGAGGGTACATTCCCTGTTCGCAAGACATTGCAGTGCATTTTGGGTATTTTATAGTGGACTACTAGGCAGTTTAGAGTGAATCATGAGGTCAGGTCAACCTGTCAACCTGAAGCTGCTGCAGTAGGCTTATTTGTTTATTATTTGTTTATTAAAAGGATCCCATTAGCTGCCGCCAAGATGACCGCTAGTCTTCCTGGGGTCCAAACACATTACATTACAAGCAATAGTAAAATGCAATAGTAAAAATGACAATAGTAAAATTAAAAGTAGATATAGACTGGAGTCCAAATGGGCAACTAGCTAGCTAAGCTAGCTAAGGTGTGAGTTACTCAGGGAAGTCAGGCAGCAGCTTGTGAAAGCTCTGGAAAGCATCCAGTTGCTCTCAGGTCCAAAAACATGAAAACATCAGTCATGCTTCTGTGATATACGGTACATCCCTTGCCCATGCCAGCGAATTAGCATCAATCACGCTATGGCTAATTTATTAAGGGTCTGAAAACAGGGACATTTAGATACATGTGTCGCATATAAATCATTTCAGCAGAAATGATGATTGTCAGTTTGATTAGCTAATGGAAATGTGAGCTACAGTATGCACTGGATCTGATAGCCAGGCTAAATTGTTGTTAAAATTGCAATAAATTAGATGATAAATCAGGTCTAATGCCAGAGGCTTCAGAACAGCCAGCATTTGACTTCTATTTTTGCAACTTTTTATATAGGCCTCACAGGTCTTTAATTTGACATCGCTGGTTTCAAGTGGACATTTCTCACAGAGTAAAAAGATCTCCCTCGCTATCTGAAGCATAGTGTAAATTCAAGCAATGCACTATAGAGGAACCACTTTTTTGGGAAGTCTTGGCATCTTGATTGTTTCTTGATTGGCTGAGAATCATGCCAGCTCCAGGCACAATATTTGACAGCAGATACAATAGAAGGCCAGAGAATGGCCAATTCCCTTCTGCACTGGTGTGAACAATGTGGAGGCAGGCAGGGAGGCATGCCATGGTGGTAGAGCTGGCCCACCCAGACTGTGGCCTGCTGTCCCCTCTCAGTTGTTCAACCCCCTGAGCGAACAAAGCCGACACAGGGGAGAAGGGGAACTGCGGGGGTGGAGGTGGGTGGGAGTACAGCTGTCACTCTTCTCCCCATAATCTGGAAGTCTGTTGGGAAGGAAGGCTTCCTGGTAGAGAGAGATATTAGGAGAGACCTGTGCTTTATGATGCTCCAGACACAAAACTGTTATGCTTGCGTAGTGTAGAGTTAAAGGAACAATCTGCCCATTTTCAACCAGCTTTGTATCATTAGAACATCAGTAGTATATCAGAAAACTGTAAACTGTTTTGAAGTCTGTCATTTAATTTGACAGTTATTGAGTGTTAAAGTGTGGACCAGTGACATCACTGGTCCACACTAACTCAAATGAATAACTCATTAACTCAAATCAACTCTCAATAAGTGTCAAACTAGATGAATGATGAATAGTTTAACAGTTATTGAGAGTTGATTTGAGTTAATGAGTTGTTAATTTGAGTTAGTGTGGACCAGTGATGTCACTGGTCCACACTTTAACACTCAATAACTGTCAAATTAAATGACAGACTTCAAAACCGTTTACAGTTTTCTGATATACTACTGATGTTCTAATGATACAAAGCTGGTTGACAATGGGCGGAGTGTTCCTTTAAAAGAACTCGCCTACCACTGCGGAGACCCGGGTTCAATTCCCGGCAGCGGTGGTACTTGACGTTCCTAAAGACACAATTGGCCGTGTTCATGGGTGCCTCCTCTGGTCAGTCGGTCAGAATGGTGAAGCAACTTCTATGACGGACTTTGCATCTCTGTCCGTCGGTCCGTCCTTCCACTCGATGATTGTAGGCCATGATGACATCATCAGTCGTGGGCGTTTGTATGCCCAGTTGATGGATTGTGTTTGTTTATTATTTATTATGGCATCATCAGACAGTCATAATGTGCCATAATGGAGAGATTCCCTGCCATAACGGACATTCCGTGCCATAACGGACATTCATTCCCTGCAATAATGGACATTCTTTCCGTGCCATAACGGGGGGACGGAAGGATGCACAATGTTACCGCTTAAAAATAAAACAGAGGGACTTTTTTTTGCATTCAAATGTTAAGAAAGTGAGTATGTGTGGGTAAAATGAGGATGACATGCATGGGAATAAATTGGAAAGGTTGAGGATGGGTTGTGAAAAATGAAAAATATTCTAAAAAGACTGACTGTAAACTAGAACCCGGGAACAGCGAAAGAGCAGCAGCACCTGTTGACCACACACCGTTCTAAAACCATTGAGTGGCAGGCCTTGGAAAATGTCAGGTGCCACGTAGCTAAATGCATTTTCATCACAAAGGAGACCTGAAGCAATGCTGACTTCCTCAGTCCTAGTGGCTGGCTTCATGCAATTATGTTTTGTATTCACCTACTAACAAAATGTTTAATTGCAGCACTGAGCGATATGCAAATTCTGATTTGTTTATGGATAAATGACTAACAAACAAGATTGCCTGGTGTAGCTAACCAGGCCTTATTTGAGCCATTGGATGACCATCTAGTCATGTGCTATATCCCCTTATGTAATATTACAGCTGTGCCGCCATTTCACATCCATACATATCGGGTAGCACTGTGGCAGACGTGGAAAAGGAATAGTTTTCATCAGCTCTTTTCCCAATCGGTCACAGCAATCGTGTTCTGTTTCGAACACGTTTCAAGTCAGGCAGTGAGCACTTTACTGTAGCAGAGGAGGCTGTCAGTCAATAGTATTGATTGACAGTATTAAAGGGATAGTTCATTTTTAAGCGGTGCAGCCGCTTCTATAAGTGACTTTGTGTGTACTTTCATCCATTATGGCACGTGATGTCCGTTATGGCACGTGATGTCCTCTATTGCACGGGATGTCCCTCTATAACCGATAGAAGCAGCCACTTCTTCAAGTGGTGGCCAGTGGTGGCTGATGATGTCATATTAGTAAACAAACACAATCCATCAACTGAGCATGCAAAGCCCCCGACTGATGATGTCATACCCACTGATGATGTCATGCCTTCTTCTTCTTCTAATGCCTTTCCGGCAGACTGGATGAATGCGGCACAATTCTGCGTCTCACAGTTGGATGGTATCACTCTAGACCTGGTTCTTCTTCTTTCAAGTTTCTGGTGTTTCTCACACCTCCTCAATCTTGGCTGTTGCACCTCGTCTCATGTTCCTCCGCTCCTCATCCCTCCTGTGCGACGTGCCTTCACCTTCGTGAAGGGGTCCTCCGTTAATAGAGATTTCAGCCCAGTGGCGGAAGCCGCTTGGTTCCAAAATGTCATGCCCCACAATCATCGAGTGATGTGACTGATGATGTCATACCCACTGATGATGTCCTACTGATGATGTCCTATACATTTTGACGTTATCATTGATGTCATAGACATTGTGACATCATCAGTGATGTCATATACTATGTCATCAGTGATGTCACTTAAGCAGTTGTGATGTCATCAGTGATTTCTAAGACAGACACGGATAGGCTACTCAGCTGGCTGTGATTTCTTAAAATCTAGCCCCATTTTCTACTTACCCATGATGGTGATTGGATCCAACCTGTTCCTCATAGCAGCTCTGGAAAGATGGGCAAAAATGTATGCAAGGTCAATGGGGTCACACTTCTGTGTGTGTGTGTGTGTGTGTGTGTGTGTGTGTGTGTGTGTGTGTGTGTGTGTGTGCGTGTGCGTGTGCGTGTCCGTGTGTGCACTGTCGATGACAAATGAACTACAAACTATATACCTAAAAAGATTATTTCACCCTTTAAAATGTAGATAGGGCGTTTGTATGCCCAGTTGATGGATTGTGTTTGTTTATTATTTATTATGGCATCATCAGACAGTCATAATGTGCCATAATGGAGAGATTCCCTGCCATAACGGACATTCCGTGCCATAACGGACATTCATTCCCTGCAATAATGGACATTCTTTCCGTGCCATAACGGGGGGACGGAAGGATGCACAATGTTACCGCTTAAAAATAAAACAGAGGGACTTTTTTTTGCATTCAAATGTTAAGAAAGTGAGTATGTGTGGGTAAAATGAGGATGACATGCATGGGAATAAATTGGAAAGGTTGAGGATGGGTTGTGAAAAATGAAAAATATTCTAAAAAGACTGACTGTAAACTAGAACCCGGGAACAGCGAAAGAGCAGCAGCACCTGTTGACCACACACCGTTCTAAAACCATTGAGTGGCAGGCCTTGGAAAATGTCAGGTGCCACGTAGCTAAATGCATTTTCATCACAAAGGAGACCTGAAGCAATGCTGACTTCCTCAGTCCTAGTGGCTGGCTTCATGCAATTATGTTTTGTATTCACCTACTAACAAAATGTTTAATTGCAGCACTGAGCGATATGCAAATTCTGATTTGTTTATGGATAAATGACTAACAAACAAGATTGCCTGGTGTAGCTAACCAGGCCTTATTTGAGCCATTGGATGACCATCTAGTCATGTGCTATATCCCCTTATGTAATATTACAGCTGTGCCGCCATTTCACATCCATACATATCGGGTAGCACTGTGGCAGACGTGGAAAAGGAATAGTTTTCATCAGCTCTTTTCCCAATCGGTCACAGCAATCGTGTTCTGTTTCGAACACGTTTCAAGTCAGGCAGTGAGCACTTTACTGTAGCAGAGGAGGCTGTCAGTCAATAGTATTGATTGACAGTATTAAAGGGATAGTTCATTTTTAAGCGGTGCAGCCGCTTCTATAAGTGACTTTGTGTGTACTTTCATCCATTATGGCACGTGATGTCCGTTATGGCACGTGATGTCCTCTATTGCACGGGATGTCCCTCTATAACCGATAGAAGCAGCCACTTCTTCAAGTGGTGGCCAGTGGTGGCTGATGATGTCATATTAGTAAACAAACACAATCCATCAACTGAGCATGCAAAGCCCCCGACTGATGATGTCATACCCACTGATGATGTCATGCCTTCTTCTTCTTCTAATGCCTTTCCGGCAGACTGGATGAATGCGGCACAATTCTGCGTCTCACAGTTGGATGGTATCACTCTAGACCTGGTTCTTCTTCTTTCAAGTTTCTGGTGTTTCTCACACCTCCTCAATCTTGGCTGTTGCACCTCGTCTCATGTTCCTCCGCTCCTCATCCCTCCTGTGCGACGTGCCTTCACCTTCGTGAAGGGGTCCTCCGTTAATAGAGATTTCAGCCCAGTGGCGGAAGCCGCTTGGTTCCAAAATGTCATGCCCCACAATCATCGAGTGATGTGACTGATGATGTCATACCCACTGATGATGTCCTACTGATGATGTCCTATACATTTTGACGTTATCATTGATGTCATAGACATTGTGACATCATCAGTGATGTCATATACTATGTCATCAGTGATGTCACTTAAGCAGTTGTGATGTCATCAGTGATTTCTAAGACAGACACGGATAGGCTACTCAGCTGGCTGTGATTTCTTAAAATCTAGCCCCATTTTCTACTTACCCATGATGGTGATTGGATCCAACCTGTTCCTCATAGCAGCTCTGGAAAGATGGGCAAAAATGTATGCAAGGTCAATGGGGTCACACTTCTGTGTGTGTGTGTGTGTGTGTGTGTGTGTGTGTGTGTGTGTGTGTGTGTGTGTGTGTGCGTGTGCGTGTGCGTGTCCGTGTGTGCACTGTCGATGACAAATGAACTACAAACTATATACCTAAAAAGATTATTTCACCCTTTAAAATGTAGATAGAGGGTTGCAGTTTCCCCCTCATCCCTGCTTCTGAATTGATTAAAAATCCATATTTTTGTGCAAGCTACATGTCTGTTAATCAGGACAATACACTCCACCACCAACCTTTTAGCTATGATAGCAAAGTTCTGCCCTCGTTCAGAGAAGCAGTGTATTCCATGTCTTACCGCTTGCAGCAGTGCAGAAATCCATAGCTGCCAGACGCCGAAACAGAGGGAGCCTTTTTGTCTGTGCCGTGTTCATTTGATAATCCTTGATGACGGCCACTCACTAAGCCTCTGCTCATATCAGCTTGACGGAGGGCTGACTGCCAGGGAACACTTTGCCTCACACAAAAACAATTTGACATTTGTTGTCTGTCGGGGACTTTGTTTTACTCTCCGGCAGGGTTAAGGGCATTCTGAGTGGAGATTAAGATTCGATTCTCACTAGCTAGGTTCCACATGGAGCCCATTCATGTAGTCTGGGCACCTTCCACCCCGCTTTTTGTCATGGGGCGTAAACCACGGAACCAGAATGAACACCGGAAGGCAGTGCGCCAAAAAACATCTGTGTTGCTGTTAGCTTGATGTCTCTTCCCTCGATTAATTGTCTGATGCAAAGCTTCTGTATTGGCTTAAAAGATGTGAGATTGTGAATCCGCAATGTTTCTAAAAGAACTTCGGTACGTCCATCTTTTGTTTTGTTGTTTGCCGTTCTGATACTTGGGTCAAATTGTCAAGTTAACGTGAAAGTTGACGAGCTAGAAACGCTGCCATCCGGTCTAGGGCGGGCTCTAGGCCGGAACCAGTAGGGTGACAAAATCAATTGTGGGCGGGAGCCAGGCTCTTTCTCGCCGAGAAGAGCCTGGTGACGCGAGGTTACATTCATGAAGTGTGAAGCAGAATACAGTTGCGGATATCATGATAATGCAGAAGAAGGGCGCAAAGGCACCCATCTTATGATCGTTTATCACCCCTAGAAGAATTTGGCACAGGCAGAAACAGACATGATACATGTTTACTGTCTTTTTAGCCGGGACTGTCAGAAACATGAGCATGGTCAAAGTTAGCGGTGCCCACTGGGATCCGCAAAAACTGCAGCTCCAATTCTCCTGTCCGAACCGAGGGGTAGACTAAACTAGGTGAATATGTGTGTGATGTCATGATGTCATCAGTGATGATGTCATCAGTGATGAACGATGTAGCAATTGTGAGTCATCTGTGATGACGTCATCACTGAAAATGTCATCAGTCATGTCACTCGAGCAATTGCGATGTCATCGGCCCCCATCCGCCCCACTTCCCCAACACATCCAGTCACTCTCCGTTTCTGTTTTTCTCTTTCTCTCCAAGACGATATAGCTTAATTGTAAGTCCGGGAATTAGATGGTAAAATGTCAGTGAGAGGTGGGCCTTTATGCTCCATTAGTGACCTCAAAGGGTGATCACAGGGTGTGTCTGAGGCCATTTACACCTGGCGTTAACATGTGGTTTCTGCCATCAGATTGCAATCAGATTGTGTTTTATCACTTCAGCCTGATTCCATTTACACCTGGCGTTAACATGCATTTTCTGCAATCTGATTGCAATCTGATTGCAGAAAACGCATGTTAGCGCCAGGTGTAAACACACACACACACACACACACACACACACACACATCATTTAGACTGACTGGTTTGCATGGTGTGTAGGTAATTAAGTTGCACAGACCTCAGTATCACCTGAGAGAAAAGCTGTGCTCATAAAGCACACATTTGAACCGAGCGCTTGACATGAAGCAGCTAAAGCTCCCAGTCACCTGCCACTGATCCGTGGCTACACGCACAATCCTGCCCCTTAATCCAGACTACCCCATGACTTGTGTAATCCTTCACACAAAACCTGTTAACTCACTCTTCTTGGTCATTGCATTAACATTGGCTGCTTCAGAGATGCTTATAGGAGTTCTGTCCCCAAGAAAGAAAGAAAGTGTCCAGGTCGCCAAAAGAAAGTGGCCAGGTCGCCGATGATGTCATACAGTGACGGTGACTGATGAAGTCATAGTAGACTTGTGACATTGTCATTGATGTCATCATTAGTGATGTCATAGACTGAATTGTGATGTAATCAGTGATGTCATAAATCACTGATGATGATAACACTGATAATACCGACTAATGATGTCATAGACATTGTGACATCAACAGTGATGTCACCATGGTCAATTACTATAATGGAGGCGTGTGTCTCCGGAGTAGCAAGGCGCAGTGTAGTACTTGTAAAGATACTACAAGGATACTGAATGGTATCTTCTTCACCATTGTGACATTACCAGTGATGTCATAAACCCCCCCTCTACTTACAAATAGTGACATCTCAGCGATGTCACTAATTACCTATTGTGACAGTGATGTCTCCAGTGATGTCATCAGTGATGTCATCAGTGATGTCATAATTCCTGTCTCCAGTGATGTCATCAGTGATGTCATCAGTGATGTCATCAGTGATGTCATAATTCCTTCCCTGATGGCCATATAGAACAACACAGAAGAATGGGCCATTAGAAGAAGACCAACCAACCAGATGTTGAAGTTGATCATTTTTGTGTGCATTCTGCTGAGAGTCAGAGGTTCCTGGCCAGTGACTCTCAGCGGACAGGGAGAGTTGGACGACATGCTGGGCCCAAAGCAGTTCAGCAACGTGGCCAACATCAGCACCTTCCTATTCGACCATTCATCAGGCATGCTCTTCCTGGGTGCCAGGGACACCGTATTGGTCGTGGACACCAACAACCTGAACCTGAACCTGAACCACACAATTATTTGGGATGTACCAAAACAGGGCAGGATTGATTGTGTGAACAAGGGGAAAACAGAGGTGGTCTGCCGCAACTACGTCCGCCTGCTGGAGTTTCTGGGGGACGGGCGTGTCTACGTGTGCGGCACCTACGCGTTCAATCCCAAGTGTGCTTTTCTGAATATCTCCTCCTTCACCCTGGAGAAAAACAATGACGGGGTGGTGACGATGAAGGAGGCGAAGGGCAAGTGCCCCTTTGAGCCCAGTCAGCACTACACAGCTGTGATGGCAGGTGGTATCCTGTACACTGCATCCATGAGTAACTTCAGGAGTACAGAGTTCCAGATCTCAGGAGAGGACATTGTTGGAAAATCAAACAGAAAAAGTATCAAGACCGAGGAATCTATGCTGAGCGAACCAGAGTTTGTGAGCTCGGCCTTCATAGACGATGACAAGATCTACTTCTTCTTCAATGAGGTGGTCACGGAGTACAAAGTCAAAGTCAAAGTCCCCAGGGTCGCCCGGGTCTGCAAGTCTGACGTGGGAGGTGAGCGCACCCTGCAGAACAGGTTTACCACCTTTCTCAAGGCTCAGCTGATGTGTGAGGAGGACAAACCCAGTGGTCGCTACAACATCCTGACCGACGTTTTCACCGTGCAACATGTGCCGGGCAATCCCAACAGCACACACTTCTACGTACTGTTCACCTCCCAGTGGGAGAGTGAGCAGTTGTCGACGGTGTGCGTTTTCAGTTTGTCTGACATCAGTAAAGTGATTGACGAAGGCCCCTTTAAACAGACTGACAAAGAAGAACACTGCGGAGAGGCCAAAATTTCCCTCACACAAAGGCCTGGCCAGTGCATGAACAAGGAGCACAGCTCATCACTGCAAGTTCCCGACAATGTGCTGACGTACATGAAGCACCACCCTCTGATGGAGAACAGTGTCACCGGAGTGTCCCTGTTCCGGAGGAGAATCATGTACACCAAGCTGGCCGTGACGCTCACAGGGAGCCAAGAGCAGCACAGAAGAGCAGTGCTGCACCTCGGAACGGCACATGGGGAGCTCCACCGGGTGGCAATAGTGGGCCAGAACACCACCTTACTGCAGAAGATCCCGCTGTTCACCGCCCAGGAACCTGTTAACAATATACTCCTGTACAAGGGCCAGGCCCTGGTGGGCACGCCCCTCTCTCTGGCGCGGGTCCAGGCTGAAGGCTGCGATCTCTATCCCAGCTGTGAGGTGTGTGCCAAAGCCAGAGGACTGGGCTGTGAGTGGAAGGAACAAACCTGCAGGCCCTCCTTGGCTGAGCCAGACACAAGTTACATAGAGGAGATGTGTGGCAACGACGTGTTGCATATAGGAGCGGTGGCAACGAATGGAGGTCACCGAGAGCTAGTCAACTACTACGTGCTCGGCTTCACCTTGGTCGTTCTGATTATTGTTATGGGATAAAAGGACTCGAGAAGGAGCTAGACACCTTGTCTCCATGTCTATTCATGTAATTGACGCCACTGGCGAAGTGTGAGGAGTTTGATATGAACCAATACGTCTGTCACGGTGCAAGTGTGGCAATTGCAAGAGTGTAATGTGCAGATACAGGAAACAAGATGAGCTCCACAGAGGTAACAGACACGTGTAACAGAAACAACTGAATGGCACTTGGTGGAGTGCATCCCTCTGCGACGGCATCTTACCCCCATTGCCGGGCTTCAGCCCAAGACATTCTAGAGGCGCTGGTCAACACCCAGTTGGTCAGCGGGTTAGTGCGGGAAGGGACCTTCTCCATCACACACTAGCCAGCGTGCCTGTATCAACACAAGCTTCAAGACCTGAGGCAGGCTAAGACCCAAACATAGAGCAGACGGGTCTGCAGACCTTTGAGAGGGAAAACTTCACCACGGGCGGAGCCAGACTGTGCATGCTGTGCATGGGCTCGGCCCGGATCGAACCTCTCCAGCAAGTGAGAGAGCCGAAGGTGGGAACCGATTCCCCTGGGATGCCTTTCAAACAGCCGTGTCCCACCAATGCTCTACAATATGGCCCATGACCAGTGTAGAAAAGGCTCCGTAATGCCCCACCGTCAAGCCTGTTCGTGGGCCAATTGACGCCCACGATCCGAAGGGGCCCACGACCCAATGATGATGTCACCGCCGTGACACGTGACTTTGTGAGGTCATCGATGATGTCATACCTCCCGGGACGTTGTGACATCACCAATGATGTATATCTGTAAACTATCTATCTATGTTCTCTGCACATGATACACGAGTTATTTTCTCTGTCTCTGCAATCTGTAAGCTATCTCTATCTGCTAGCTACTCTGTATGTTGCTTCTGCCTGACATTTCTGCCTGATATCTCAAATAAACTGCCTGAAAGACATCTCTGTGGTTCTAACCGATCACCCCTCGCAAGCTCTTACCTAAGATTGAGCAAAATTCACACAAACTTCCTAACAACCAGCCTTTCTACAGTTTTGTGGTGTTACGTCAATCTGCGTGGAAGTTGGGCGCCTTTTTGTGATTGAACACGCTGAAAGTTAATCATTGTTGGCCCATGACCAACCTTCCTGCCAAGTTTCGTGCAAATCCATTAGGTGCTTGCACACGGACATTGCCACATCCCCCTTTGGCCACTGGGTGTGGAAAGAATCAGTAATACGTAAGTTGGCCCATGACCTACTTATCTACAAGGTTTTGTGGTGTTAGTTGAATCCGTGTGGAAGTTACTGTAAGCGCCTCCTTGTGATTGGCACAGTCATTGCCACGCCTCCTTTTGGCTAGTGGGCGTGGAAAGTTAATCACTTCGTCATTGGCCCTTGACCAACCTTTCTGCAAAGTGTCATGGTCTTACGTGAATCTGTGTGGAATTTAAGCAGCTTTTTGTGATTGGCCACGGCCATTGCCATGCCCTCAGGCTTCTTCCAAGGGGGAGGGGCTTAAAGAGTTTATAACCTGTGTGCGTCCTGGTGGCTCACCTGGTAGCACGGAGGCTCCTCCGTGCGGCCGGCGTGGGTTCGAATCCGACCCGAGGTCCTTTGCCGCCTTTTGTCATCCCCTCTCCCCAACTTTCCTGTCTGCCTACTGTCTAATAAAGGCAAAAAAGCCCCCAAAAATTATTAAAAATAAAAAAAATAGTTTATGATTTTCTGAGTCCGCTTGAGTGTCCTGGCAGTGAGTAGGTCTTGAAGGGATGGCACGCTGCATCCGACCACCTTTTCGAAGTCTGCAGCAGCAGCGGTGATGGAGGAGGTGAGGATGGACACGGTGTAGAAAAGTGCCAATTCTACCTTTGCCACCTTGAACTTCCTCACCTGCTGAAGAAAATACATCCTCTGTTGTGGCTTCTTGGTGAGAGCTCTGATGTTCAGCTCTCATTTCAGGTCCCGTCTTCCTGTAGTCCACAACCCTCTCCACTGTGATGTGTGTGTCGTGTGTGTGTGTGTGTGTGTGTGTGTGTGTGTGTGTGTGTGTGTGTGTGTGTGTGTGTGTGTATTTGTGTCTGTGTGCTTGTGTGTGTGGGGGGGGGGGGGGTGAAGTGTCTGTTGAACTTTTATTCTGAAGGGCTGTGTGGAGTGTGTTGGACTTTTATGTGTCATCGGCCCGAGGATACGATCATCAGTGATGAACTGATGTCATTCAAGCAATTGTGATGTCATCAGTGATTGTGATGGTGATGACATTGTGACATTGGCACACAATTGCTCAACTGAGCGTGCTCAGCCCAAGTGATTTCATCAGTGAGTGAGTCCATGTACTTACTGATGAAGAAGTAAGTGATGTGCCTGCTGTACTTCACTACTTGAGCAGTGAGCAATGAACTGAACTCTAGACTCTGCACCCCCCTAGACTCTGCAGCCTCATCTGAACATAGTGAATCAGAATGAATAGTGTCCAGAACCGATACCCTGAGATGATTGTTGCTACACCTAAGAATTCAAACACAGGGGTGTCCTGTGTTCGAATCCGACTCGTCCTTTTACACATGTCATCCCCCCTCTCCCCACATTTCCTGTCTGCCTACTTACTGTCCTATAAAATAAAGGCAAAAAAAACTAACTCAATAATCTAAAAAAAAAAAAAGAAAAAAAAAAAAATCCAAACACATTCATTCAAACCCAGTATTAAGATATCGTGTTACCCTTCCAAATTTAAAATGCCCCCTCTGATTCATTTGATCCTTGAGCTCAAAACAGATAGCAACCGAGATGCTTCAGTGGCTCCTAAGTCCTAACACGTTTTGTGCAAAATGATTGTTTCCCTATTGTCCTGTGCAGTGGATGGGTCTCTTGCAGGAAGTGCTGGTGTATTAAGCTTTCTCTCTTTCAGGTGGAAACAAACTCAAGCCCCAACCATTCCGGCTGAACTGGGCCTGGATCTCTCTGGAGAAGGAGTACTACTTAGTGGATGAGGACGCCAAGTTCCTGGAGGTGACGCTCAAACGCAGAGGCTACCTGGGGGAAACCTCCTTCATCAGTAAGTGTTGACAGTCCTTTGTTTAACATCAGTCAGGAGATATCAACTGTGGAATGGACTTGCTCCTCCTCATTGGATTTTGAATTCAATGCAGTAACTTTAGGTAGCACTTTACAATGGCTTAATTCCAGTGTATACCTGCGTATTAATGGAATCCTACTACTATAATCGGAGAGCTGCGTCTCTCTGCTTGACCGGAGTTGCAGGGCGGGCCTCCAAAGTTTACCAAAACACTTTTCAGGGGTCTGGCATGTATCTGGTGTGGGAGGAAGACGAAAAGAAAAAAGCATCCACGGGTGGAAGGGCGGGAGGGTTGGGGCTGGGCGCTACAGCGGTATTTGACTTATTTAGGCCTTCACACTCGCATTTTGACATGACTGATGTCACAATGTGAGTGACATCGCTGAAGAAATGGGCTCAAGCCAGAGATAGACAGTGATAACATAATGTGATTTTATTAGCTGTGACCAGGCATGGTCCAGCTCTATAAGTCACTCGGTTGGTTGGTTGGTTTGTTGTTCGGTCGGTCCACAAAAAGATGTCACACTCTGACTGACATCACAATGGACAAGATGATGTCACAATGGAGTGGATGATGTCACCACAAAAAGGGAATTTCTGAAATGTGCATATCTGGTCACCGCTATTGCAAATTCGTGCTTGTTTCAGTATAAAGAACAGGTATCTCACAAATTCTGTTGTGTTATTCTGTGGGTTCGGCTATAGTATCAGCTCACTTCAGCTTTATGTAAGTCTCTATGATATGCATTGTCTACTGGGATAATTACTCCATGCTTTGAAATATTAACATATGTGTACAATGTGCTAAGCTACAATGTTTTCAGAACTTTCATTCACACTAATAAACAATCTCTCATTTAAATTACCGGTATCTCAAAACTTGTGTGTCTTGCCATCCCTTCTCCTCAGGTATAGCCACTAAGGATGGCACAGCTGAGAAAGACAAAGACTTCCGTGGAAAGGCCCAGAAGCAGGTCCAGTTCAACCCTGGCCAGACCACAGCCACCTGGAAGGTGAAGATCTTCACAGACCAGGAGTTTGAGACCTCTGAGACCTTTGAGATACAGCTGTCGGACCCAGTCATGGCTGTGCTGGAGTTTCCCGACACCGCAACAGTGGAGATTGTGGACCCTGGAGATGGTAGGATGATGTTGGAGTTATTTGAACATATAAACGCTGACCTCTTGTAGACCTCATAGATGAATGAATGTTTGATAAATGCAGTTATTAATATATAACACAACTAATCTTCTTGGTTTCTTCCAGAGTCGACTGTGTTCATCCCCCAGGCAGAGTACAAGATCGAGGAGGATGTTGGAGAGCTGCTGGTGCCAGTCCGCCGCTCGGGAGATGCCAGCCAGGAGCTCATGGTTGTCTGCTACACTCAGCAAGGTAAGCCAAGCCTGTCTGTCAATACCATTTTCTACCAAAGAATGGCTAGCACTTTGGGTATAACAGTGAAAAAAGATACGCACATCCCAACCAGTTTGAAAGGCAGGTGCTGGACCCAATAAAAACTGCAGTGAAATAACCAAAGAAAGGCCGCACACTGTAGCTCCCGTTTGCTTTTGTTTTATTCCAGGTGTAACGTTTCGAGCTTACGCTCTTCTTCAGACACCTTGGGTAGCCATTTACTCAAAAACATGCACATGTCACGTACAGTGAGGGCAAAAATAAGTATCACATATCAAAAATTCCCAAAAGTTAAATATGAAGCTCTCATTTGACATTAGAAGATATCAGATGTGTCCTTATTTTCCATGTTTCTTGAAATGACAACCCTTCTTGGCTACACATTTATTATTACATTTTCATAATGGATCATATTGTATACTGTACATACTGACCTTTTAGTAATCCATATTTAAGTAAAAACTTGAGACTGCTAATAACATCTGTGAGATACAACTAACTAAATCCAAATCCTAGTAACCCATTTATATTCCCATACTTCTGACTTTTACAGCATACAGTATGTTTACATAACCCCACAAATGTATGTATTCCACTTTGTTGCATTTTCGTCTGTTGTTTCTTATTCTAGTTGTGTGCTTCTCATACATTTTTCCTGCTGCAATGACCAAATTCCACCCACCTGAGGTCAATGGAGTTTCATCTTCCACTTTCTCCTCTGTCTGACCCCAACATTCCTCAGCCACGGCCAGCGGCACCATACCCAGCACGGTGCTGTCTTACTCTGATTACATCACGCGACCTGAGGACCACACCAGCGTGCTGCGCTTTGACAAGGACGAGCGCGAGAAACTCTGCCGCGTCATCATCATCGACGACTCGCTGTACGAGGAGGAGGAGAGCTTCAACGTCACCCTCAGCATGCCCATGGGGGGCCAGGTGGGCGCCAGCTTCGGCAGTGCCAAGGTCACCATCTTGGCAGACAGCGATGACGGTGAGTGGAGAGTGGCTGCTTATGGCTGTGTGCTGAAGCAGAGAGGGGCGCTTCACAGTTAACAGTCTGACCGCTGGAGCTCAATAATCACCAGGCATCAACAAATCATCTGAACACATGAATTGAGCCTCTTATTCACCTTATGTTCCAACACAGGGTTCAGAAGCCAGTTACTTCCTATTGTGTTTACACTTCCTGTGACAGTACAGTACTAGTGAGCAGGTAAAACAGACGGTGTTTTGAACAGGAAGTCATAACACAACTCTGTCAAGTGGGCGGGGCTACATAAGGTGAATATCATAGCAACAGTCAAGACTGTGCTGACTGCCGTACTCACACATTACTCACCCCAAAAGACTTTTGAGTTATGCCTTTTCATCCAATGGAAAAACAGGGATATTAGTAGGATATAGTATTTCCATGATGTCACATACTGTGGCTGCCGTTATGATCACTTGTTAATTTATTACAATCAGCTGTTATTTTCCTACCAAGATGGCCGTATGGAGGATGGAAGAGAATACTATGAATAGGCACAATCGTTTTTTGTTTCATTCGTTCGATCATTTTGTTATTTAATCCAGTGCAAAATAAGTCCAGAATGTCAACGTTTCTGTCTAGGCAACCGTCATCAGTGCATGCAGCATGACGAAGGCCTAACAATGGAATTATTTACACATGTTTATACTTGCATTGCACTATAGATATTTTTTATCCAAATTGGTTGAACATCTGATGAATGAAGATTTTCTAAGATTTCTGTGGCTGTAAAGGTTAGTGTGGCCACGCAAGTCTAATTTTGACTCATGAGTGACTTCATACAAAGTCAAGGGAAGGTGGCATGGTTTACTGTGCGGTGGCAGGTGTGGGTGATGCACCTTTGATGCACTACCTATGTATTCTGTATTGTAGTGTTTCCCATGTCTATACCCTTTCCCTCGCCTGAGTCCACCTGCTGCACGTCTGTTAACACACTTCATCAGCCAATATGCTCTGTTTGCAGTCCTGCGTGTCTGTCTGTCTGTCGTTTTGTCTGTTTGGGTGTCTGTCTGCCACCCCATTAAAACCACTGACCGCTGGAAACAAGATAACAATAGACAGGTGTTGGCTGTCGAGAGAGAGAATGGCAAATGCAGTCGATGTTATGCTAGCTAGACTATACCCTGTCTGACAGATGAAAGGACTTGAAACACGTTGTGCTCCAGAGCTGCCCCCTCCTCATTGGCATTCAGTGGAGCATAGGGGGGAAGCGGGGACCAAAAGGCAGGTGGTGGAGAGACAGAGAGGGACTATTGTGCAGGCATTTCACCTGACAGACATGTTTACACTCTGTCCCTCCGGTTGATGCTATTCACTGTTGAGCTTATTTGTGTTGCAGATATCTAAGATTCAAGATCCATTGTCAACTGGAGGAGGAACGTGTTCTTTTTAAACTATAAATCAAACTTTGTTCAGGGGAAATTGGTCAGCGCCTGCTTTGATTTTGGGATAGAAATCCCTCAAAGAATCATAAGATGTCTCAACAAACTTGACAAATGGCGGCATACTGTAAAATCTGTCAATTCTGTGAGGCCTTTCTGGGCTTCTCTTTTGCAGCCAGTCTGCCTGGCTCACCCTGCTGCTGTCCCTCTCCTCCGTCTCTCCCACCACTCACCACGGCTCATTTCCTGGACCTGCTCGTCGTAGTGACAGACAGACACGCTCACACAGCAAGCCTCCCTCCTAAGCAATTTGGAACCGGAGTACAATTGAACTTTATGTATAAATAATCAGTGTACATTCCCAGACATGTGAAGAGACAAGAGGAGACTTCTCAATGTAAACCTCCATTGTGGCTCCACTTCTTGGTGGGTCCTCCCGAAGTAACACCCCCTCCATAAAGCTGGATGAATGTGTGTGTGTGTGTGTGTGTGTGTGTGTGTGTGTGTGTGTGTGTGTGTGTGTGTGTGTGTGTGTGTGTGTGTGTGTGTGTGTGTGTGTGTGTGTGTGTGTGTGTGTGTGTGTGTGTGTGTGTGTGTGTAAAGCCATCTGCCTGGCTGAGTAAACCTGTGGTTTGGGCTCGGGCCAGCATCAAGCCTCTATTGTTATTTGTCTGGCTCTTCCTCCCAATGATCTTTAAGGTTGCCATGTTGGCACTTGTTTCCCCCATACATCTCCCGCTCATCCCCTTGGTGCTAAGCAGTTAGCTTGGTGGCTGTGAGGAATTGAAAGTGTGCCAGCTATCCTTCCCTTGGAAGTGGTTGTCCGGTGTGGCATCAGTCAACTTCTAAACCACCCTTAGACCACATCTGACATTTCTGTTCAACAATCAGTACTCGTGGTGGGAATCACCAGAGGTGATACGATATTATTGTGATTTCTATCATTTTGCGATATGCGCGTATTGAGTATTGTGAAAACATTATTGTGATATATTACCTTTTTTCAATTGTAAATTATGTCCTCAAAGGAATTCGCTCATAGGTAGGACGTAGGCATGGGAATCACCAGAGGCCCCACGATACGATAGTATCACGATACTTAAGTCATGATGATACAATATTATTGCGATTTTAAAAGATCGATACTTGGTGTCCGTGTCTCGATACAATTACTCTATCTCCTACGTTTCTGCCCTCAGTGCACTCTCAGTGCAGCAGTGAATATAGGAGATTATCATAAAAAAGGGTAAAGATCTAAATCTGCAGCTCTATCGGTTGATCTGTAAGAGAGAGATGAAGACAGGCTTTATAGCAGAGTGAGGAGAGATTAATTGACCGTGTGTCTGAATTCCTGCCCTCTGCCTTTGCAGAGCGGAAGGTTGCCTCTCTGTCTATGAGCCCCCCCCCCCCCCCCCATAGCGCTTATCGCCTCCTCTATCATCAGAAACTGGGAACATCCCTCCCCTGTATGCAAAGTCACACACACACACACACACACACACACACACACACACACACACACACACACACACACACACACACACACACACACACACACACACACACACACACCTTATTCTTCAGGTGTGTCTCCTCGACCCTTTGGCAGTGAGTTCAGACAGCGCTGTCTGGCTTTAGATAAATAGGGGAGGGTGACTGAGGACAGGATGAGAAGGATAACAGCTCTCTTCCTGTGCAGAGTCAGAAATGAGGGCGCTGACTCAGCCATCCATTGCCTCTGTCTGTCCTTCAACCTGAGTTCAAAGCAGCAAAATATGTAGCCTAAATATACAACAATTAGCCAGACATTTGAATGCCCAGAGTCTTACTGTAAATGCGACATCCTTCTAAAAAAGACTGTTGTTCAGACAAGCAACCAAACTGAACACTGGAAAAAAAAATGCAATACAGATTATCTCTGAATTGACATGGTGCTGTAGTTATTTCATATTGTCATATTGTTTTTGTTAAACTCCTGCATTTTATCCATTATACTTATCTGTTCTTCTCAAACTCCACAGAGCCTGCCCTGTACTTTGGGGAGCCTGAGTACTTGGGGGATGAGAGTTCAGGCTATGTTGAGGTGAAGGTCTGGAGGACAGGCACTGACCTGTCCAAGACTGCCACTGTCACTGTCCGCTCCAGGAAGAGCGATCCTGTCTCTGCAGAAGGTAAGACCAAGATTTCTAACAGCACCACGATGTTCAGACGTGATTACATTGTGTGTTGTTTACATGCACACAATAATCTGATAACTGGGAATCAGGTAACTGGCAATAATCTGATTTACGCGTTTACATGCACTTTAAAGCGATAGTTCTGATTTTTGGAACCCTAGCCCTATTTGCTACTTACCAATGATGATTGGTTGATTGGTAGATTCCGCATGCTGTTCCTCATACTAGCTCCAGATAGTTAGCCACAAATCAATACACACACACACACACACACACACACACACACACACACACACACACACACACACACACACACACACACACACACACAGTGCACACAAAGTACATTTCAATGAGTTTCAGTCAGTTTGCACAGACAGGAACGTGACCCCCATTTACCTTGTATTGCTTTGTGGCTAACTAACTAGCTGGAGCTAGTATGAGGAACAGCATGGATTGTGCTGAGAAAGGAATCTACCAATCAACATCATCATTGGTGAGTAGCAAATAGGGGCTATAGGGCTCAAAAAATCAGAACTGTCCCTTTAAGTAAGTAGCGGGAACCCCCCTTCAAAGTCCGTGAATGGACATTGAGATCGGGCCATGCGCTGAATAAAACTGGTGATTCGGCGTGTGTTTATCAGATCTCTCATAATCCGATAACGGCCTTTATCTGATAGAACATATGGGTTTATGCTGTTTACATGACCACTTGAATAATCAGGTAACTCCAGAAATCAGATACTGTATGATCAGTTTATTAGTGCGCACGTAAACCCACACAATGTCACTTGCTGACTGGGCTACCTCTCTCTCTGGCAGCTGGACTGGACTATGTTGGCATCAGTCGTAACCTGGACTTTGCCCCTGGCGTGACCATGCAGACATTCAGGGTGACCATCCTGGATGACCTGGGTCAGCCGGAGCTGGAGGGGCCTGAGATCTTTGACCTCGTGTTACGGATGCCAATGAATGCTGTGCTGGGAGAGCCCAGCAAGACCGTGATCACCATCAACGATACAGTCAGCGACTGTGAGTCTCAAAGACACACACACACACACACACACACACATACACACACACACACACACACACACACACACACGCACGCACACGCACACACACACGCACACACTCGGTAGCTTCGCACAAAAGCAGAGAGGTTCTATTGTAACAGCCTGACTGTCTTTGCAGTGCCTAAGGTGCAGTTTAAGGAAGGCAGCTATAAGGTGGACGAGGCTGATGGGGAGATAAAGGCTGTGGTGTACCGCAGTGGGGACATTAGCCTCAGGTCCACGGTGCGCTGTTACACTCGCCAGGCCTCTGCTCAGGTTATGATGGACTACAACGAGAGGCCCAACACTGACGCGTCAATCATCACTTTCCTACCAGGTGAGAGACCCCCCGCCTCCCCCCCCCCCCCCTCCCCGCCTCTCTCTCTCTCTTTCTCTCTCTCTCTCTCTTGTTATATGACTGGCTGCAGTGTTGTAGTCAAGTCACTATATCTCGAGTCTCCAGTGTTCGAGTCCAAGTCCGAGTCACCAAAGAAGAGTCCAAGTCGAGTCACCATTACCTGAGTCTGGAGTTACTGAACATGCACGTGAACCCACATGTAGGTGGAACACACGTGCCTCAATCCCCTTGCACAAAATTGAAAAATGTCACAGTATTAATATATCTATGATTATCTTATGCCAAATTATTAGGGCCTATTATAACAAAAAAGAAATAAAACAAAATAAAAAATAAATAAATAAATAATCATCTCCAACTTCGCTCAAGTCTAAGTCGAATCACGAGTCCCCAAAATGTGTCCAGGACTCGGACTTGAGTCGAGTCAGACTTGACTACAACACTGACTGACTATATTCCCGTTTGCTACATGTAACCTGCAGGAGCTTATCTGTGTGTGTTAACCATTCTTCCCTAGGCGAGAGTGAGAAGCCATGTATAGTAAGCCTGGTGGATAACACCGTCTATGAGGAGGACGAGGAGTTGCGCCTGGTCCTGGGAAGTCCCAAGAGCACGTCACCTTTCGGAGCTTCCATTGGGGAGCAGAAGGAAGCGCTGGTCACAATCACAGATGAGAAAGACAGTACGTGCTCTGCTGGCATCAAAGTATCCATAACAACAAGCTAATTCAATCACCTTTAATAAAATATCACCTTCACTTTGTCATATTTTCTGTTCCAAGCCCATTCTGTTTGGAGGTTCAAATACAGTCAAAACATGCTGATTCACATGGTATTTTGGCCTCGTGTCTAAACCCACTTTGTTTCCTCTTCTTAGAGTCCATCATCCGTTTCTCTGAGATCAAGTACAGCGTGCGGGAACCCCAGGTCAAAGGGAATGTGGCAATTGTGAAGATTCCTATCCTGCGTGTTGGAGACACCTCTAAGGTCTCACTGGTCAGAGTGCACACCAAGGATGGCTCTGCAACCTCAGGAGAAGACTACAACCCAATGTCAGAGGGTGAGGGACCGGCTTGAGGGCCATTCCTTTTAGAAATACACCCAGCAAACGGCACGGCACTCCTTGATATGAAGAATGGGTTTATGTTGGAGATGTTGTGTATGCTTGTGCTCATAGCTCACTTCACCGTGTGTGTTTCTAAGATGTGGAGTTCAAGGAGGGTGAGAAGGAACACTTTGTGGAGATTGAGATCCTGTATGACGGTCAGAGGGAGATGAGAGAGGCCTTCATTGTGCATATGAAGCCTGACGAGTACATGGTCGCTGAAATACAGGTGAGGTGGAGGCCACATGGCGCGCACACAAACACAAATATACACCATCAAAATATTCTCAACGGGGCAATGGGCAACACGCATATACAGTGCTGTATAGCTACACACGTGAGCATGCGCCCTGTCATGTTGGCCCATGTTAAAATAGCCAGGCAGCAGCTGGCGTGGCTGTCAGCACGGCCCAATCGCAAGGTCTTATAAAAAGCTTTCCCCTCTGGAATGGGATGCTGGGGGGAATGTCCCACCAGAGCCAAACAGTAGACGGACCTATAAACAGAACTGTGGCAACCATACTGTATACCCTACATCGGGCATGCACCATTCATGTTCTCTAAGTCAAAGTCATTGTTTTGCATTTTTACTGTAGATTGTAGGCCTAATCAATCAATCAATCAATCAATCAATCAATCAATCAATCAATCAATCAATCAATGGATGCATTTACATGAAGAGTTAAACCCAGTTGAAAAGTTGAAAGTCAGTGTTGGAAGTGCTACTAGCTAACTTCTACTCTTGTCCTCTCCTCACTAGATGAACAAGGCCATTGTGTACATTGAGGAGATGGACAGTGTGGCAGACGTCACCTTCCCTGCCGTCCCCCTGGTGGTGTCCCTGTTCATGTACGATGACACGGTGCGCGCCAAAGACAAGCCGACGCCCCTCACTGGCTACCCTGTTGTGTGTGTGACGGTGAGTGGACCGCTGCTACCCTGTTGTGTGTGTGACGGTGAGTGGACCGCTGCTACCCTGTTGTGTGTGTGACGGTGAGTGGACCGCTGCTACCCTGTTGTGTGTGTGACAGTGAGTGGACCGCTGCTACCCTGTTGTGTGTGTGACAGTGAGTGGACCGCTGCTACCCTGTTGTGTGTGTGACAGTGAGTGGACCGCTGCTACCCTGTTGTGTGTGTGCCAGTGAGTGGACCGCTGCTTTTCACATGCACAGACAGGTTCACACCCCTCCACACTGTGCTGATTGATACTAGTAATGAGTGAGCATTTTGTTCAGAAAGTGAAGGTCTGCAACCAAAAGTATCATTTCTCTGGTTCATTGCTGCGTGTTATTTAGCAATCCATGGATTTTCACATCTTAATCAGCTCTTACTGTGAATATTAGAAAAGGATATTCTTCAGCGGTATTTCCGGCTTGGTCAGACGTTCCTACAGACACGAGTGGCCATGTCTGTGGGTGGGAAGCCCGTGGGGTATGTTGCTGCACTAGTGCGCCTCCTCTGGTCAGTCGGGGGGCCTGTTCGGGGGAGGGGAACTGTGGGGAATAGCATGATCCTCCCACGCGCTACGTCGTGCCGGTGAACCTCCTCACTGTCAGGTGAAAAGAAGCAGCTGGCGACTGCACATGTATTGGAGGAAGCATGTGCTAGTCTACAGCTCTCCCCAGATCGGCAGAGAGGGTAGAGTAATGACCAGGACAGTAGGGGGAATTGGACCACTACAATTAGGGAGAAAATGGGATAAAAATCTGGAAAAAAACGATAATAAACGAGAGAGAAAAGGATATATATTAAAATCTGTTCTAACAACAGTTTGTTTTCCTTCCATGTCATGCAGGCCTGCAACCCTAAGTACCATGACTTTGACAAAACGGGCTCCATCTGCTCTGCGGAACACATCAACGACACTCTGACCCAGTACCGCTGGCTGGTCAGCGCCCCCACCGGGTCAGATGGAGTGACCAGCCCCATGAGGGAGGTGGACACTAACACTTTCTTCACCAACACCAAGTCCATCACCTTGGATTCCATCTACTTCCAGGCAGGTTCCAGGATTCAGTGTGCAGCGAGGGCCTTCAATGCCAACGGAGACGCTGGCTTGGAGCTGTCCAGCCCCATTGTTGCGATCAGCAAAGAGGAAGGTGAGTGGAGGGCGGATGGGACTCAGGAGACCATGGTGCAAACTGATAAAGATCTTCTGTCTTTCCTTTAGACTGTTTACACTAAAGGAGTTTCTTCTTTTGCAGGTATGTGTCAGCCTCGTGTTGCTGGTACTGTGGGAGCTGAACCTTTCTCTGCTAAGATCCGCTACACCGGCCCAGACGATCCGGACTTCCCCAACCTCATCAAACTGACGATCAACATGCCTCACATGGATGGTGAGTAATCAACATTGTTGTAACCTTTGGGATCTTTTCTTCGTTAGACTTAGTTCACACTCGGGACCCGGGACCGGGACCCAAATTGACCGCAGGTGCGGTTCGTTTCATGAGCGTGAACGTTGCATTCCGTGCCCGGGTGGGTGCGGAACGGGGAACCGTGACAGGGTCCAATTGAAAAGGTGGTCTGGGTAATGCTTTGGCGTGCCCGGGGATGGAACACTTGCGAATGCGAACGGCAACAGTACCGAACCACATAGACAACACACGGGCGAGGATACACTCCAGGCATAGTTGATGACGCAAGTGTGCTCTGCAAGTGTTCCGTTCCGTCCCAGAGTGCTGAAGAAATATTGTATTGTGAAAGCTGACCAGCGGGGGAGAGGGGAGGGGGGGCAATCGTACTCGGGCACGGAACAGAACGGAACGAAAACAATCGTTCCCAGTGAGAAAGCGCCCTAAGAGTCATTGGTTGTGCGGGCTCACAGCGGGACAGAGAGAGAAAAATAACCTGGTCTTTTTTGACGAGTAAAAGGTCTTCCCTCTCTCACCAGGCATGTTACCGGTCATCTCCACGAGACCTCTGTCCAACTTTGAGCTCACCCTGAGCCCTGACGGCACACGTGTGGGCAACCACCGCTGTTCCAACCTTTTGGACTTCAACGAGATCCAAACCGGCCACGGCTTCATCACCGATGCCACCAAGAACCCCGAGATCATCGGCGAGACGTCGCCCTACCAATACAGTGTCGCCATGCGCTCTGCCAACTCTCTGCGCTTCTACAGGAACCTAAACCTGGAGGCCTGCCTCTGGGAGTTCACCAGCTACTACGACATGTCCGAGCTGTTGAATGACTGCGGAGGCTCCGTAGGAACCGACGGACAGGTAGGAGATAGAAGACACACACTTGCATGCCATACACACACAGAGAGAGATACTCTCCCCATCAACCTTGACCTTGTCTGACCTTGTATTCCTGCCTATTTAGGTGCTGAACTTGGTCCAGTCCTACGTCACCTTGCGCGTGCCTCTGTTTGTGTCCTACGTCTTCCACTCTCCTGTGGCCGTGGGAGGCTGGCAGCACTTTGACCTGCAGTCAGAGCTCAAACTCACCTTTGTGTATGACACAGCTATTCTGTGGCAGGACGGCATTGGCAGCCCACCTGAGTCTGAGCTTCAAGGTACACTCTCAAACCAATGCTGCCCCCTGCTGGAGCTTATACAGCATCAAAATGACATTAGTGTGTATAATAATGAATTTTGTCTGAGAACGGTGAGTCTGTGTTGTTAAAGTGTTACTTTGTTCTCCCAGGAGCCATGTACCCCACCAGCATGCGGATCAATGAAGAGGGCCGTCTGGTGGTCAACTTCAAGACGGAGGCTCGCTTCAGGGGACAGTTTGTTATGTCTCATCCAGGTATGAGAGTGGCACACACATGCACGCACGCACATACACACATCCTAAACCCCTCCCGTGGGGTCATTCTATATAGCCATCTCCTATTGGATTACCCTGTGGCCCACATCCTCTCTTCCATCTATTTCTGGAGTTCCACACTGGGGGTCCTTCCTGTGTGAAAGCACCAGAGGTCATTTCAGCAAATGTCAAAATGACCCCACTGCTTTTACAGTCGGGAAACAAACGGCAGCAACAATCTAGAAGGTCACTCTATAAATACACAAACACAGTCACCAGGGCCAGGGCTTTTTTGCCATAATGCACCTTGAAAGATGTATGACTGTGTGTGTTTGTTTTCAGGGACCAGCCTGGCATCTATGGTGATGTGCGCGGACCATCCTGGGCTGACATTCACTCTCTCCCTGGTCAGGACTGAGCCGACCTACAACCAGCCCATGCAGCAGTGGAGCTATGTGTCAGACTTTGCTGTGAGTTACTGCACCGTCGTCGAGACTTGTCTGTTATGGCGAGACGATCACAAACCCCCTGAGTGAAACTGTCCCTATGTGTGTCGGTGTGACCTCTAGGTGCGTGACTACTCGGGGACCTACACAGTGAAGCTCATCCCCTGCAGTGCCTCTCCCAACGGGGAGTTCAGCATCCCTCCTGTCTGCCACCCAAGGGAGCCCCTCACTTTTGACATGGACATACGCTTCCAACAGGTTAGCCTCTCCTGACAAATATTGCCTGCCATGATTTAGAAAATCCACAAACCAGATTGGATTGCTTCACCTGTTTTGAACATGTAAATATCTTGAAACAAGGTGGAATAACTATTAGTATCAAGATATTGCTACCTGATGTTTTTCCTTTAAGACTCCCGACTTTGTCCATTTCATGACCAGCCAACATCATGATCTGATGATTGCTCTGTGCTCCAGGTGAGCGACCCAGTGGCAGCTGAGTTCAGCCTCAACACTCAAATGTTCCTGCTGTCCAAGAGAGAGTTGTGGTTGTCTGACGGCTCCATGGGCTTTGGCGAGGGGACCGACGCTGCCTTTTCAGATGGTACTACACCAGCGCCCCCCAGGGGATTTGAATAATCATTACAGCTAAAAACCTCAATCAATCACCCGCAGTGGCGTCCTCTTTGCACTTCTTCCACTATAATACATCTCTCCCTCGATTCAGGCTCCTCCATCTATGGCCGTGTGATGGTGGACCCAGTCCAGAACCTGGGTGATTCCTTCTCTTGCAGCATTGAGAAAGTGTTCCTCTGCACCGGAGCGGACGGATACGTCCCAAAGTATAACCCCACTAACAAAGAGTATGGCTGCCTGGCTGATGCTCCCTCTCTGCTCTACAGATTCAAGATCCTGGTAAGATACAAAAAGATTTGATTGGAAACAAAATTAAGGAGTTATGGCAGATCATGTTATAGAATTGTGTGTGTGTGTGTGTGTGTGTGTGTGTGTGTGTGTGTGTGTGTGTGTGTGTGTGTGTGTGTGTGTGTGTGTGTGTGTGTGTGTGTGTGTGTGTGTGTGTGTGTGTGTGTTTTGCAGGACAAGGCCCAGCCAGAGACCCAGGCCACAGCATTTGGGGATGTTGCCTTTGACGCCACTTTGGCTCAGGACACAACTGGAGCTCTGCCTTTGGTCAAACAGCCAGGATCAGATGGCTTCTCACTCTCCTCATCACCACTCTTCCAGGTCTTGACAAATGCTCACAAACATACGCATGCCTATAACACATACACACACACGACACGCACAGCACACACACACACGACACGCACAGCACACACACACACACACACACACACACACACACACACACACACACACACACACACACACACACACACACACACACACACACACACAGAGGACTACTGTAGGTTTAAACATCCTGTTTCTTCTCCAGGTGGCTGCCGGTCGAGAATGGTTCATCCACACCATCTACACTGTCCGCTCCAGCCGCAATATTGGCAAGCGCAGCGTGGAGTACCTGCATCACAGCCTGTCCTCCGTTGAGCAGCCCGACACTTCCATCGCGGCCCCCCGCCGCCGCCGTGCCGCCCCTGCTTTCTCAGCACCAGAGCTGGCCCAGGACATCGGTGTCGACAACAACCGTGGCACCAACATCCAGCACATCTCTCTGGACCGGGCGGACCGCATGGTGGTCAGCCAGCGCCAGCCCTGGGCTCCCGGCCGCGAGCGCGAGCCCTCCCTGGAGCGCCCCCTGTTGGAAAGCTCCGGCAGAGAGCCGGCCGACACCTCCACCCTGCCCATGTTGGTGGGCCTGGCCGGTCTGATCCTCCTCGTCTGCCTCATCGCCACCATCGTCATACTGCTGCTGCGGCGCAAGAGGAGGGAAAAGGAGACCCAGTTCCCTCCTTACGCCACCTCTACTTCCTCCGCCTACAATGGCTCCAGCCAAGGGCCAATGAGCATGTGGAGCTCGGACAGCTCTGAGGTCTAAAGGTGACTCAACTCCCCCGACCCCCAAAACCCTGTGCCCTCCCTGGAAAAAGACTATGACAGTCTCCTCCACCACAGTGCCTTCCAAGCCCAACTCTACTAGCACTGAATAAGCCCACAGACCTGCGGACGTACCTGTATGTCAGTGCTTCAGGCCTTTAGGCAGATTATGCATTATCCAGAGTGTTTTGAGGCTTACTGATGTTCAATGAAGCATCATGGTTAGCGCTTGCTAATGTACCATGTACTGTAGGTTTCTGCCCCTTTTTCAGGGGCTGAAAGTAGGAGCTCCCTAAAATGGTATTTACCTGCTTGATTGGTTGCCAAGTTGTAAAATATCCCTCTTCCAATGCATGAAAATCCCAATTTAACAAATGCAATTTATTCACACTAGTAAAAGGCAACCTTATTTAAATTTTATGAAAATATTTGAATTTTTTATGTTCCTCCTTTAAAGATAACGAGTTTACCAAGTTTTTTTTTGTAATTCATTGTGTTCATTATTTTTGTTTTGTGGAGTAGAGCAAAATGGATTGAATGTTAGTTGAACCTGTTACCTGACCTTAATGAATGATGTGATAAATTCATGATTTTTTTTCTTTATAGTATTGACTACTGACTGTTGTGGTTTAAAAGGCCCGCAGTACACTTGCCCACTGCTGAATACCAATATGGTGCTATTTCAAAGGGATTGTAATTATTGTCATTTTCGTCTTTTGCGAATGCAGAACTATCATTCAGAATGTGTTTTTATATTTTTTTCCAGGTCATTAACGATGTGGCTGATATGCTATGCAAAACAGTCTGTGTACATCTCAATACTAGGCTGATATCAGACTGAATTGTCAACTTGTTACACTCCCATTTCCTTCAACTCAACTCGGTGGAGTGGGCGGATTCGAAGGTCTGGATCCAGGCAATATCAATACAGGACTATGAAAACAGAAAATACACCCTGGTGAAACTTGAAAAATTATAACTATACATCTTTGTGTTTTGTCTATCAAGTCCTAACAGAACAATTTGCTAACAACTATGCTGACAGTATACATGAAAGTGCCAATTAGTAGTAGACATTTATCTGACTAATTCAGTTCAAATTGGTGCCTTATTAATGTTGTGACGATGTATACAAACTACAACTGCCAAATACAAATGTCCTTTTTTGAATCAGTGTCTTATTTAACAGAACACACACATATAAAAAAAAAAAAACTATTTTTTTATTACAAAAGGGGAGGTTTATTTGTGACGTTCAAAAAGACATTTTCTACTTCACATCGGAAGGTAAGAGAACAAAAGGTTTCTTAAAAAGAAAAAAGGGTACATATTGTTACAAGCAATGGAATGTGGTACAACCAACAGACATAAATACATTTTCTCTTAATCAACTCAAGTACTAGTACAAAGGGGCTAGCAAACAAAAAGCTAAACCAGCACAGCTGCAGCATTTGGGTAAGTCACTATGAGGCAGGCCTGCAAAAACGACCCACTTCCTAAAACCTTCTACAACCAGACGCTAATTAAGGTAGCGAAGTTCAGTCCACTGGGAGGTTTAACAGTACATCATCGCAACCCGCAAAACAAACACAGACACTAGGACTAACTATACTGGAGCTGGCTGCTGCTCTCCTCTTCAGCCACTATATGCTGTACATGGGACAACTTTACAACTTCAGCTTTTTCCTGCGTCCACCGCCGCCGCGTCCGTCTGGGGTCCCCTCAGACTTACGTTTCTGGGCCTAGAAAAGAGAAGAGAATTTAGGAAAGGGAGGAAAAGAAGCAGTGAAATCAAAATCAACGCTCACCAGACAATTCTGTTAGCATGAATAACACATTGATTCCTGCAAGCAAAGATGGATTTTTAACTTACCGATGCAGACTTTGGGCCTCTCTTCTTTTTCTCAGCCTTCTCCCTCTCCTCCAGCTCCATGTTCTCTCTCTCTATCAGCGTGATCAGCGTGTTACATCGCCTCTGGAGCTCCTACACACAAATAAGCCAGCATAACAAACATTAAAATCCACATACACATACAAAAAAAAAAAAAAATTGACATGCAGGAAACATTTGACACATCAGAACAAAACCTAAGAATAGCATAGGCCTCTGCAAAGAGACAGTTTAACAGTGAGCATCTTGGGCTACTCACCATGGCGGTCCTGGATTTGAGAAACCAGTCAAAGCGGAACTGGGGTGAGTTCCGGATGCACTGACGCAGCTCGTCGTACACACTCTCCTTGTCGAAGCCCAGCTTGTGAAGCATACAGATCAGGAAGCGGTCCTCCTCCTCCGTGTAGTTCTTGCCTTTGTTGGTGCCGTAGGAGATACGTAGCTGGTGGAACGGAGCCTTGTAGCGACCAATCTGGGCAAGGAGAAGGCAAACATATCGAGGGGATCATTAATCAATCAAGACGAGGAAAGAATGTGGCGGCAATTAAGTGATGAGTACAAGATTGAGAGTTTAATAAGCGTTAAGTACAAGGCATATATCAGATAAAGTTAATTACAGGTTCCCACACATTTTCATGGACACAATTTCAAAACTTTTCCATGACTTTCAAGGACTGTAATGTGAGGCAGTCCGTCTGAATCATCTATACCAGACATTATTACTACACAGGACAAATTAACATACCACCTTATATTGGATTCTAGTGCTTTAGTCACTGCATCACATTACATGGAAATAAAACAATTTTCCATAAAACATATTAGTGTAATCTAAAATACATGAAGCACTCAAATTCAACATAAAGGTGTGTCCCATTTGTCTAGTGCAGTAATCATTTATGGTATTGATTTGGAGTCAGTGGGTCACATTACTATTGGGGGGTAGGGGTCCATAAAAATATGTATAAAAAACTTGAAAAAGCACCCAAATCCAAAGTAATGTTTGTCATAATGCCACGTGAACATGACATGAAGAAACGTACGCGACTATAAACAAAACGTCACGCATCAATACATATTAGAGCTAGGCAATACTTATTAGAGCTAGGTTACAGCTACAGAAAATCAATTTGTTGTTACGTCACGTTACATGACATGCAAGGTTATCCACAAAGATTACTGTAACAATTAATTTCATTACGCAGTACACACTGCAAAATTCTATGACTTTTCCAAAACGTTCGAGGATTTCTCTAATTCCACGACTTTTCTAGGCCTGGAATACGAGATTTTGAAATTCCATGACTGCCAGGTCTTCCCTGACGGTGGGAACCCTGTAATTAGATTGTATAAATGAGAAAATAACCTCCAAATGGCTGGCAGTCATGTACCTTAGAGTCCAGTGCTTTCTTAATGCTAATTCTTCTCTGGATCCTAGCCTCTCCTCTTTCAATCTGGGCCATGATCTTCTCAATGTCCTGCAGCTCATTGCAGCGCTCCCAGAATACAGCTGTAGGAAGAGGGCCACACGGACGGACGGACACACACACACACACACACACACACACACACACATCGTCACAAAATATGCCAAACAGTATAAAGTTGTAGGAGTAGTATAAAGTTGGGCTTTACTTTGTGACAGATTTGTGACATTACTGTACCAGAATATTCCATGACTTCTTCAGGAGTTTTGCCCTCAACCTCTCTGGCAATGTTCTCAATATCATCTCTTCCCCACTTCTCGTTGGCTTTGATGAACTGGTTGAAGTCACGCTTGTTCCAAATAGTGAAGCCCTGCCGAGAAGGTACAATTGAAAATATGCACAATCAATAACCAGACACAAAAGACTGTATTTTGTTGTAGCATAGAAGAAAAGAAAATAGATTTGAATGTGGAAGCCGAGTCAGTACCTGTGACAGGAGGTTCTCTTTCTCCTCCAGCTCCTCCTCTGACAGAGCCTCCGCTTCATCAATCTTAGCCTGCTCCTCTTTCTGGTGCTGGGCCGAGTTGGGCATTTCTGGATTACGAGGAACCTAAAGAGACATGGCACAGATTCGCTTAAAAACGTTTTGCCTCCAACCATATTAATTTGTACATTTAGTAAAGTCACTCAGTCTCAACTGAAAAAAAAAAAAGTACTTGTCTGTACCTTATAGCCAATGGTCTTCCTGTAGAACAGAATTTCCTTCTCCAGAAGCTCAAACAGACGAGGAGGGAAGAACTGGAAGTCTTGGACATTGGGCTGCTTGGGAGGACGAGGAGCCTGTGAAAGCAACAAAGGAACAGATGTTAGATCCTGGACATGGTTATATACACCATCCATGGTAAGAACAGCGCAGGTCCAGATCCTGTTACGTGAAGGCCTGGTATCCTGATGCAGGCTGTAGAGCCATGTAGCCCCTACCTTGGGGGCTTTGGGCTCGCTGACTCGCAGTGCTTCTCGGAAGTAGGCATCCACGGCGTAATTGGCCTTCCTCTCTCTCTTGGGCGGCTCGATCCAGTTACTGATGACCTGAATGAACAGAGAACAAAGTCGAGGCTGAAAAGTTCACGTCCTGGGATGTGGGAAACTAAAGACTGCACACTGATGTTGGCTGTTGTCTTTACCTTTTTCTTCTCTCTGTAGTCTTCTCCTTCAAATGTGTACACGCTGCTGTTCTCTGTGTCCATGGTGAAGTTCCTCAGAGAGGTCTCGCTCTGGTTGCACATCTTCTCCTTCATCTCCATAGTCTAGTAGATGACATGATCACAATATTACCATCTCTTATGGCACAATTTTTAAATATCGATACATTGATGTGGACAATCGAAACTGGTCAATTTGAGCTTTAGAAAGCGCTCACTCCATCTCGCCCCCCGTGGCGCACTGGAGAGTGTGTTAGTTTGGGCAAAAGCCAAGAAAATGTGGTGTGTGACTTCCACAAACTGTCTGTGAAAGACAGCAAACATGTATTTCATTTAACTTCTTCTTTAATTTACATGTTAATTCGTACCCCAACAATCAGAACAGATTAACCGGTTTTGTACATGTATTAACTTCGTACAACAGTTGTGGATATAGATTACCGTATATAAGTTTTGGAAATCGGATATCGGTATGAGCCTAAAAAATTCCTATCAGTGCATCCCTAACTTAAAATGTTAACATATACAGAAATGTGTTAAAAAATGGCTGAAAACAAACCAGTCATGCGTCCACAGGTAGTATGTTTTTCTTTGAGTGTTTTGTTGCTACTCATGTTTTACGTAGTTTTAGAGTGTACTGCTGCTACCTATGTTTATGTATGTTTTTATTATGTTCTACGTTTTACGCTCTATGTTTTTTGTGTTTTATGTTTTATGGGACAACGGATGGAAATTAGCTTCGTGCTAAATCCGGCAATTTTTACACTTTTACTATGTTCCAGGTTTTACTATCTGTTCTGTGGTTTCTGTGTTCATTAATTTTGCACTGTCCCATCCAAATAAACGAATAAAATAAATAAATAAATAAATAAATAAATAAATAATGTGTTAATCGGGAATAGAGTTTATCTGTGTGTAAACTCTCACCTTCCTCTCTCCCTTCTCCAAGATTGAATCGATGTCGTCATCTGTAATCGCGCTCTCTTTGGAGGCAAACACATGAGTGGCGCCATGGCGGATGATGGACAGCATCTCATCCTTTCCCAACTTGTTTGCAGCCGGGTCCACTAGTCTTCCTAAAATTGAGAGGAAGAGAGAAAAAAGAAGACTAATTAGTGACTCACTCAAAACTCCAATCATCCCCATTTCCCTTTCTGAAAGATACTAATTTAAAACTTCACTGAGATCCAATATGAACAATTGTCTGAATTATGGTTGCTAATGTGATTATCATATGGATTGTTTTATTGTCCAGTAGGTACAAACCACTCCTCCCCTCCACAACAAAGACAGCTACAGGACAGACAAACCCTGTCTTTATTTGTCACAATGCACCAATGCATCCACATATGCATTACACACACACACACACACAGAAATGTGTCCTCCGCATTTTCCCCATCCTGGCTCGTCCTCCCTGACCTGGCCATGAGCAGTAGGCAGCTGCAGTGAAGCACCCGGGGATCAACTGCTTCCGAACGCCACTGGTCAGACGACAATCTTGCATGTTTTTAGTCGAGGTCCATATTGATGTTATGGAGGAAACCCCAGGGGAGCACGGGGAGAACATGCAAACTCCACACAGAAAAGCCCTTTTCACGAGGTCGCTCACCTGGGCAATAAGCACCGAAGGCATGGGGAGACATACCCCCAGTGCCAACAGCATCCCGGGCGAGAATCGAACTCAGGACCTTCTTGCTGTGAGGCAAGAATGCTAGCACTGCGCCACCGTGCTCCCAATAAGACAATCATGATGGTGCCCTTGAGCAAGGCACTTAACCGCCAACAAGTACATTGTAGCTGAAGAAGACTGTGGCTGTATTAGGTAACTGTGGGCACGTCTGGTGGGTGTGGATGTGTCCAACTATGACGATGTGCAGATTGCAGAAGGCCATTGATGAAAAAGCAAATGCAAGCCCAGCAAAGCTTTAAATAGACTAAGTGGACAAGAAGAAATACCTTGCTGGATGACAATGGAGTCCAGGCGCAGTTTCATCTCGGCCCTCTCCACAATCCTCTCCTCCACCGTGTTTTCAGTGATGAAACGAAACACGCGGACCTGCTTCATCTGACCAATCCTGTGAGCTCGGTCCTGAAATGAACAGGTGAAAAGAGGTTAGATTCTCACAAATTGAATGGTCAAGTTTGGAGTCACTGCCTCATATTATATGGAAGATATTGGGGGAAATGCCATTATTAGAGCTATATGTTATGACAACAACTCTAGAAAATAAAGTGGCTGTTACGTTACATTAGATTACACGGAAGGTTTTTCACGAATGATTACCCTAACAATTAATTTCATGGCAGGACAAAATTCCGTGACTTTTCCCAAACTGTCAAGGATTTTATTCATTCCGTGACTTTTCCAGGCCTGGAAAATGAGATTTTGAAATTCCATGACTTTTCCAGGTCTTTCATGACCGTTTGAACCCTGTGAATAAGGAGTGGGGAGATCACCAGTTCAGAGTACTGACCATGGCCTGAAGGTCAACTTGAGGGTTCCAGTCCGAGTCGTAGATGATGACTACATCGGCCGTGGCCAGGTTGATACCCAGCCCTCCGGCTCTGGTGCTCAGCATGAATATGAACTTGCTGCTGTTGGGCTCATTGTATGCATTGATAGAGACCTGAAACACACAAACATGATACAGAAATTAAGATTCTTTTACGATATATTTGCTCCATAGTTTCTTGAGGTAATGTGTTGATTGTTTAAATTCAGACTATTATCTGGTAACTCGTAACTGCTCATAAGTGGATATATGTGAACATCTTACTTGTCTCTCCTCATGGGGCGTCTTCCCATCAAGGCGACAATACGCATAGTTCCTCCACATGCAGTAGTCCTCCAAGATGTCCAGCACCCTGGTCATCTGACTGAAGATGAGCACACGAGAACCTGGACAGCAGGGAAGAAGTTAAGGGCTGTCATAATAATAATAATAATAACAGGGTATATGCAGCAATCCTGAAGTTAAATTCAAGACTTTTTCAAGACCCTTCCAATAAATTTCAAGACCCCATCGCCACTTCGAGCTGTAACCGATTACATCAATGACACACCTTCAACTAACACAATTACTATACATTTTGAGTTTGAGATTGCAAAACTAAACGGTCTTAGTTTGCCATAACTTATATGCACTGTATCAATACAACAGAATTCAGATAGGCTGGGAAGGAATAAAGCTCAAGAGAATAAATAGTGTGACTACAAAGGCAACGTTTATTTAAACTTAAAAAAAAAGTATATTTATAACAATAACATGCTGGCTCACTCACTCACGCATGCACACAACAGTGTTTCCCTGAGGATTTGGAGAGATCATGGTGGCGTCATAGTTTCAATGTTGATGCACACACAGAGCCTCTGTCCGTGTGCTGGTGAGCGCGGGGGGAGGGGCAAGATTGCTTAAACGCACTGCGACCCGGGCACTTTCTCTCAAGCTGATACTGTGGGGAGCGGTGGGGAGGCGGAGAATGACTTGATAAACAAAACATGTGCGCTGTTGTGAGGACCAAAATAAATGAATTCACGTAAACTTTTATCAAAATCTTTGGACATATTCACATCGAAACATAACCCATTTAAACACATTTAAAAGGGTCTTGAATTTGAAATTTACTTGAGACTTTTCTGAAAAAAGTATTGAAATTCAATACTTTTCAAGGGTCTTGATGTTCCCTAAATTGAATTCCCAACTTTCAATACTTTTCAAGACCCCGCGGATACCCTGAATAAAAATAATAATAATAATAATAAAATACAGAAAACCTACGGATATTCCCTGTATACTTAATCGGATGCCAAGAAGATACTAGGTTGTAAAACCTCTTTATCTGACAATGTATTCTATCTCCTTTATACAATACTTTCTTCATTATTTCTGTGTGATCTGCTCTATTATATGTATCCATATGGAGATGTTTCCCCTCTAGTTTGTGTTTTGAAGCTCTAAACTGGGTAAGGGGTTGGGCAGTCATATACGTGCTCATATTGAGTGGTAGTAAGCGATGTGTGTTTGGGGGGAGTGATGGGCGGGGAAGGATATTCTTACACAGTATCTTTGAATATTCTGTATTGTAAACATCTTATGAGCCCATCAACACACCTTGTTCCTTCATCTTGGGTAGCAGCTTGTCCAGCACCATCATCTTGCCGCTGTTAACCGCCAGGTGGAGGTCAGTGGTGTAGGGGGGGCCGGGCTCGGCTCCGTCAAACAGGTACGGGTGGTTGCAGCACTTCCGCAGCTGCATCAGCACGTTCAGCAGACGCATCTTGTCCATCTTGCCCGCCGAGTTCAGGATGTCGATGTCCTTCATCAGAATCTTTGTGTACCTGATGGGTGGACACACACCGGTACCTTATATTAACACACTACTGCTGCACAACAAATCTAATGTCCACGTAGCGACGTGCTTTCTAAACGCTGCTAATGAGAAGCTAGCAAAGCCTTAGCTGGGGGGGCGCTTACCACTCTCGCTGCATCTTGCTCAGCCCCACGTACATCTTGATCTCTTTCTTTGGGAGCAGAGATTTCTCTACGTCGGCTTTTATGCGACGTAGCAGGAAAGGACGCAGCACCTACACAACAAAACGTGGCGGGTCAAACGGGGGCTTAAACCCAAGTAAGAGTAATATCACCTTGAAATGAACAGGTAATGTAATGTCACTAGGAACATTCAATACATACAGTGTGAAGACGTTCCACCAACTTCTCATCACCCAAGCAGTTGTTTGTGTCAAACCAGGAATCAAAGTCCTGTGAAAACAAAACGTCAAATTAGTACCAGAATACACAACACTTTGTCTAAATAAGACTAGAACCATATTAGCTAAAGACATTTTTCCTTTCACACCCAAGAGTGGTTCCACCCTATATTGAAATACCCCGTTAAGCTTGTGCAGTTATGCGTTTCTCACCTCGGATGAGTTGAAGACGTCTGGCAGCAGGAAGTTGAGGAGAGCCCACAGCTCATGGAGGTTGTTTTGTAGGGGAGTTCCAGTCAGCAGCAGACGATTGGTGGTCTTAAACTCCCGCACAATTTCTGATAACTATGGAGAATCAAAGAGATTTGTGTTTTCAGATAAATATTCTAAGTGGTACTAGAAAGTATTCTGTGACATCAGTTTAACCGATCATATTTGGGTAGCCGCCCCAACCTTTGACTTCTCATTCTTGATCCTGTGGGCCTCGTCAATGACCAGGTACCTCCAGTTAAACTTCTTGAACACGGCCTTTTCAATGATGAGCATCTCATAGGATGTGACACACACATCCCACTCTCCTGGCAGCAGCACATCTCTGATCAATGCAGTCTGAAAATTGAAGCAAAATAAAAAAATATTTTTCTTGATCTGCATTACCTAGATTTCAGATTTAAGAGGAACACAGAGCCACTTATAAACATGGGTTTATTTTCTATTAGAAAAGCTAAAATCAGCTGTAACCGTCTACCTCAGCATGCTGCTTTTCCCTACTCCTCTCTCCTGCCTATAACAGGGCTCGACATTAACGGCTGCCCGGTTGCCCCGGGCAACCAAAAAAAACATGGGGCAACCATTTCTCGGTCTTTGGTTGCCCCAGGGGCAACCACGATTTAACATGCAACAAAATATGTACAGCAGCAAACAGCAAAATATACACCAAATAAATGTTTTAATACTTGTTGTGAGTGACATATATGTGACATTTTATTGCTGTTACAATCGAAACGATGTTACTAATTACCAGTCGGAACCTACGTGATGCATGCTGCACGTGCGGTATGTTTAACGAGTACTGACTGGGACAGGTGGGGCTGCTCGCACACAATCACAGCGGCTGCAAGACGCAAGAAGAACCTCGTCCGCCCGCAGCCCCGCACAGAAACAAAGGACGAGGAAATTGTCATTGAGGTGAAATACCCGTGCGTCTTTGAACGGGACGGAAAACGAATGCTATACTGCAAAGCATGTAGCCTACAACAAGCGCTTAGGTCTCATATGCTTCCCGCATCGGCGAGTGTCCACACGGAAAAGTTAGTTAAATCAGCAGACGCGCCCCTCCACAAGGCTGCTGTGCAGACGGTTTTCGCCTGGCTGTGCACACCCCGAATTGTGTAACTACGTGGACGCGGCTGGGCGGACAAAGTGGAGTTTTCAAGACTCCAGCTCACTTCCGCGAGCAGAAACCCACACACAGTGTATAAACGCTCCACACGTTTCCTCGTCAAGATTCAGTGTCTCTCATTTCCGTGCGACAGCCCAAACTTCAAGCATAATTCCAGCATAATGCTATACTGCAAAGCATGTAGCCTACAACAAGCCTACAACATACACCTCGACCAGGACATCCTTCAAAAACGTTTTACCACCGCGTATATGTGCTGAGAAATGATTTGCATCCCTGGCCTGTCAGCCTCTCATACGGGGTGAGAGAGAGAGGGATTGCAGGGCCGCTTCTGGGCCTTTTGGGGCCCTATGCAACATCAGAGTGGGGGCCCCAAACCACTGTCATCAAAGTATCCCTGAATGAACATGAGGAGGGCAGGCCCGGCGTTAGGGGCGGGCCTGACCGGGCCTGACCGGGCCGGGCCTGACCGGGCCGGGCCTGACCGGGCCGGGCCCCCCCATTTAACAAACTGGCCCCCCCATTCAATTTTTTTTTTTTTTTTTTTTTTTTTGTTGCTAAAAACGTTTTTCTGTTTTAAAGTTTAACATGGAATCTGGCTGTCATTAGGCATTGATTAACTCAATGCTATTGCTAACTGTTACTTTGAACATCCATTTGCAATGATTCTGGCTGGATATTAACTATTGTAAATTTGTCACAATGAATGCAATTTGTGCACAATGTGTAAATACACTTAATATTAATTGTTTAGGCCTAATTATTTGTAAAGTCACAACACATTAGAGATGTGTGTAGTTCTTCACAGATTTAGCCTCTTCATTTTGCTCTCAAATGCACCAGGTTGACGAATTTTACTTTAAAATGTACAAAATCTTCTTCCGGGGGAGAATCCCCCCGGACCCCCCTTGGGTAGCTTGGCCCCCCCAAGCTAGGGGCAGGCCCCCTCTGTAACTTGGGTCTGGAGCCGGGCCTGGAGGAGGGTAGGCTACTTAATTATCAATAACGCTTTTAATTAATAAATTAAGCACAATATGAACAATAACTGTTGAAAAATATATGAAAATGAAAGTTCACAAATATTAGTTAAATCCTTTCAGTGCAAATGCATTATAAAAACAAAAAATAAGATTTGTTTAGAAAACGAAATGACACAAATTTATTATTATTATTATTATCATTATTACTACTACTACACCCGGTGCGCACACTGAATAGGCCTATTATACTATACTATAGATTATTATACTTACTTTTCTGTCACATCGTCATTATTAAGCCGGCTTATGACTGCATAGTATCTTAATTACTCAAAATATAAAGCGACTAAAATTGGGCAACCATATTTTTATTCGGGCAACCAAAAGCTCTTGCCAGGTTGCCCCTCCGGCAACCACTTTTAAAAGTTAACGTCGAGCCCTGCTATAAACATTTGTAATCACTAAACTACCTTAGCTAAGTATGTGTGTTTACTCACATCCAGAATCCAGAAGTTAATATAACCCACGAGAGGGACCAAAAATGTACAACGTATGCATTGTGGCATTGTGCATGCATTGTGACATCACTGATGCAATAACATTTAGTGAACAACACACATGTGCCAATAGGGCAGGCGAGGTGGAGCCTAGGCATCGAGCGCGTTCGATGCCTAGTGCTTTACAGCCACAGTTTCACTCCATATGTAATCTTAATAAAACATCACGACTCGAGTATTTTGATACGTTTGCTGCTTCATTTGTTGAAACACCTTTTTCTCCTCCAACGTGCATCAGTAAGGCTATTTACTTGTTTAAATGACATTATTTCTAAAGTTTTAACCGGAAGTTTCCATTTTGTTTTGGCTGGCCTGACGCTGGGCCTGGGCAGCCAGCGGTGGCGAAACTGAATGGGTTGAGAGTGCGATCTAAAAGGCGATGATGCTGCTGCTGCTACCCCATGCTGCTTAGCTGGGTTAAAAAAAGCTATGGGCACAGGTCAACACAGTGTACTGCTGCAATCATCAGCACTGCACTGCTGTAATTGAAAATGCTGATTCTACACCAATAACTCAGAAAGAACATGGATGGAATTGTTGGGTATTTTCATATTAGGAACACTGCAGAATGGCATACCATGTAGCACGGTGAAAAGTTCCAATTAGATTAAACTTCCCTGAGAATTATGAAAGTGTGACACTGCCTACCCTCTGATCTCTGTCTCCAATAAGGCAGACAGCACGCAGCGAAGGCACCCAGCGCTTGAACTCATTCATCCAGTTGTAGAGGGTGGACTTCGGCACCAGCACCATGTGGGGACCGGGGATGTTTCTGTAGTGCTTCATGTAGCCCAGCAGGGAGATGGTCTGCAGGGTCTTCCCCAAACCCTGAGGAGAAACAAAGAATATACACAGGGTGTATCAGAAGGAGAGTGGTAGATAGAAAATACAGTGACAATAAAAAAAATATATCTTAGAATGAGAAAGCACAAACCATTTCATCAGCCAGGATGCCATTGATGCCGTTCTCATACAGAGAGATGAGCCAGTTCAGACCACGGACCTGATAATCCCTCATTTTACCCTGTTTGACATCTATTTGGAAGATGCAGAAGAACATAATCAAAACTTCAGTTTGCCACTCTTGCCATGTAACTGTACCTTCCTCTCAAGCCTAAATAAAGCAGTGTAGAGCTGCTTACAGGAGGGGGAGTCATCAAAGCGAGTGCAGACATTAGTAGCCCTGTTGCTCTCGCTCAGTAGTTCTTCATCCTCCTCTTGTTCTGTGCGGCGATGCCGGTTGCTGTTGGAATCAGAAACAGACATGATTCCTCAATGTTGACATGGAGTTGATCTTACTGTATGAAATACAGTAGTAGTGTTGTTGCCCATGATGTTGTTCACCATGTTTACATTATGTCTTATGTCTTCCAAGACAAGTTTCTCCTAAGGGAGACCAAATCAAATAATCTAATGTAATCTAAATCTAATCTTCATCACAACCAAAAAAAAAAGTCCAAAACATTGCTAGAAAGCATTTCCAACAAGACACATTCTGTTACACCACTTCTCATCTGTAAAGCTTTTGAACATTTTTGTTTGTTTTTGTTTTGTTTACTGGTTATGGACTCACTCTCCAGCAGTGATCAGGTTCTGCTTCTCATCCTTCTTGGTGCGGGGACGTCCTGGCTTCATCTTCAGTGGAGAGGTGGGTGTCTTCTGTGCTGCTGGTTGGATGAAATGAGCAAACACCTCTGTTTGCTTCAACAGGTACTCAAATCTGTTTGTCCGGTCCGTTTGCTACAAACATGAACAAAAAAACAAGTTTACCCATTTTTCTAAGAACAGATTGAAAGCTATGGCATTAAAGTAGGTAGGCTAAATAATGTTAATAGTTTCCTTACCACTTTCTCTTCATAACCTGGTGTAGCATCCTTGGTCTGGGATGAGGATGCATCTGCATCCTGCCCAGCTTCTGAAGAGGACTCTTTTCCAGCATCTGAAGAGTCAGATTTCTCCTGAGCAGAAACAAGCAGTACAGAAAGCAATCTTGTTTATTACGTTAACCAGCTTCTGACATTTCGACAGCTTTGAGTCCTCGCATTCTCCGATTTTAACTGAAACTGAACACAAAGTGCCGTGGAAGACAAGCGGCTAGTAGTGGCAGTGTTGAAGGATCCCTCTAACAGCCACTACCGCACTCTGTGCCATGAAAACAAAGCGGATGGGACAGCGAATTTGCTTTCATTTTCGGGGGCAGTGTTGGGTCACAGTAACCGGCTATCCACCCTGCGAGTTTGATTTGGGAGTAAACCAAACCACATTGAGACGTGTGTTATTGTTATAATCAATTGAGCGCTAGCGGGGCTAAGCTAACGTGAGGAGCGCTTATGAAACGCGCTGGCCTCGTTGTGGTGTGTTTGCGTGATAGCTAGTCCCTGGTAGACTGGAAGGAGCTGTTGACATCATCAGTGTCCATGGCTAGCTAGCTCAAACACCTCGCACTAGCGAAGGGAAAGTTTCACGTCCAATGAATTGGAGAACAGTGTAGGTGATGGGGAAGATTTTCAACCACACATCGACTTCTCTCACAGATGTTTTAACCCGTCTCACCTCCACTCCCCCGGTTTCTTCAACTTCAGGCTGTTCTTCCCGCTGTTCCACGCCGTTTGCACTTTCGGACATTGTTACCGAATTTCCTCTACGATTCAGATGTATAGTCCGTTATATGATGATTGAGTATTTCCGTATGAAAGCCGTTGAAGATTGTCCGAACTTCCACACGGCAGATGGCAACTATCCCTTTGTTTATAATGAAAGACACACCGGATGGTCACAAGCAACACATTCGCGCTAGCAAGGCTCTTTCTCCCGCTAACGTTACCCCGGTGTGTGCGCTCTGTCGCGAGACTTCAGTGGCGGTCGTTTCCGATGATACCTTCATGGACTTTCGGGAATATTGTTACGAATACGATAACTGGTAACGTACAGTAGGCTACGACGGCTACGACTGGGAAAGTTGGACATCACAGATGCTTTTTAAAATTTGCAATGAAATTTTACTTAACTGAATTACAACTTCAAGATTTACTGTTTAACTGCTGGAATCTGAAACCAGACCACGACCACAATTACCACAAATTAAATACTGAGCCTTTAAGTGGTGCAGCCGCTTCACAATCCATCAACTGAGCATGCAAACGCCCCCAACTGATGATGTCATACCCAATGATGACGTTATGCCCCACATTAATCATCGAGTGGAAGGACGGGTGGACACCATCGACCTATATAAGACACGGAGAGACACTGAAAGTCAGTTATAAGAACAGCTTCACCATTCTGATGATGTCAGTAAACAAACAAAATTCATCAAATGAGTATGCAAATGCCCTGACTGATGATGTCATAACCACTGATGATGTCATTATCAAGTGGAAGAACAGACGGACAGACACTCAAAGTCAAGTTATAGAAGCGGCTTCACCATTCTGACAATCTGGGAACCCAGAGTCTATTTCGGCACATAGACTCTGGCACAGCCGTACCTTTTTTGAAGCTTCCTGTACAGCGCAAATCTCCCGCCCGGGACTTCTGCCTCCTCGCAGTGCCACTCTATTGTAGTGAATATATAAGAATGTTGACGTTTAGCATAAAAAATTAAAATTACGCAATGTATGTTTTTAAAAGGTGCAGAAGTGGAAGTCCTGGGCGGAAGATGTTGATTCTGTTTGTGTGGGTCGCCATCCCGCCGCCCTATTAGTAAGACCTCAGCAGGGAAGAATTTATGACATCACTGATGATGTCACAATGTATATGACTGTAAACATTCATATTCATAGACTGGCTGCAGTTCAGAAGCTGTAAACATGCTTAATCCTGTTACAAAGTGTGGCATTTTAACATGGGGGTGAACAGGAACGACTCCCTTTTGGGTCCAGCCTCAAGTGGCCATTCGAAGAACTACAGCTTTCAGTATCACTTCTGCGGCTTCTCAAAACCCCGAGCTAGTCTGGTGAAGGCAGCAATTTTTTTGTTGCAAAAATCATCCAACATGCACATATCAATCAAGACATCCCAATGTAGGAATCAAACATGTGCATATATCAACAGAGCATTATCATTCAAGTATGATCGAATAGATAAAACAAAAACAAACAAAAGAAGAAGAAATGAAATGTAATAAGGCAGCACATTGAAATCATGATTGAAATGTTACTGGAACTGCACAAAATGTGCGCCTCCTTTCGTTCACAATTTGACGATGGTGATCTATTAATGCAAGATACTCAACCTTTTCGGTCACGGATCTTAATTTTTTGCGTTCAAAGTATGGTAAGATATAACAAACAGGCAATGACAAGGCGAAAATTGCTTCCCACAGGGGTCCTAACAATATCCCTGTCCATTGGAATGACGTCGGAGGAAGGTTAATCAGCTGATTCCAGTCATCATAAAAAGTAACAAAAATAACCCTGTTTTTACCTGTCAAAAGGCGTTTAACGTCTATTGACAATTAAGGATTTTCTGGTTGGATAGTGTTGTCATGCTTTATTTGGGTAAGCACAACAGTATAACGTTTTTATATCGTGTTTATAGACGGCAGCATTTTATTTATGCTAAGTCAGTGGCACCTCTGCTAGGCCTGTTTTGCTGCTTTGTTCATTTTTTTAGCTAGAAGCAATGTGAATTTGAGCTGTCGCTATGTAGCAGAACTGGCTCCATCATCTATTGGAACTGGAAGTTGGATTTAGCTTTCGAGCCATATTTCAACTAAGATTATTTTAAATGTTAGCTACATCTAGCTTTTAACATGCTACATGCTAACGTTAGCTCGTCATTACGAATACACACGAATACACTGAGGCAGCGCTAGCTCGCTGTCACGCTGTCATAACACGCTGTCATAACCGTGTTATGTTTGATGCAATCTGGGAACCCAGAGTCTATTTCTATTTCCATTTTTCTATTTAGCTACGTGCCGAAATAGACTCTGGCTTCCCAGATTGTGTTTGATGTGGTGTAGGAACAAAGCAGGTGTCAATCCGCATTAAAATGTGTACGTTAAATGCAGTGTTTACGTTTGTGTAGCTGTTGTGTTGAGCCAGATATCAAACTGTCACATGGAAAAATCTGGCCCGCACTCCATGTAGTGTAAAACAAAACATGATTGTAGTTAATTGATCAATTTCAAATAGTCATCGTTGTTTCCCCTCTACAATCTCTAGACTGTCATCATGGACAAGATTTTGGAGGGCCTCATCAGCTCCAATCACTCTGTTCCAGTGAAGAAGGCGATCGTGAAGAAGGTAGTGGAAGCGGCAGAGAAAGAGGTGACAGAGCAGCAGTGTCAGGCGCTGTACACGCTCACAGCCCGCCTCTTCTTACTGGGCGAAGATGCCTTTCAGAAGCAGGTGGGCTTCCAAGTCCTGGAAGCCTATGCTCGCTACCACCGGCCTGAGTTTGAGCATTTCTTCAATAAAGACTTTGTCCTCGGTCTGCTGCAGCAGGGCTATGGCCAGCTGGACCACAAAGACCCGGCCATAGTGGACTACATTCACTGTTGCCTGCGGCTGCTCATCAGCTGCCCCTCCGTGCTGGAGATCTTCAGCGTCATCCAGGTGGAGGTTTTAAGGATGGTGTGTGAGCGCCCCGAGCCCGCCCTGTGTGCCCGCCTGAGCACCATGCTGTCGGACTTTGTGCAGTGCATCCCGAGGGACAAGTCTGCCGTTTTGTTCTGCCAGCAGCTGGTGAGGACCATCAGTTACTTCCACTGCTTTGCCAGCCAAGAGCGGGAGCTGAGGGAGTATGTGGGTCAGGTGAATAAGGCTAGTGCGCTGCTGCAAAACATCTGGAAGGCTGATCCAGCCACACTGCTGCCCTCACTGCAGGAGGTCTTCGCCATCATCTCCTCCACAGGTGAGACTCCTTTTCACTGAGAGAATACAGAGAAAACGGACTGAATTTTTCTGCAGGGTAAGTTGGGGTACCTAGAGCAGATCTATTTAGAAGCTTAATAATGGCAAGAAGAATCATAGATTCAAATCCTTAAACTATCATACACCATACATCATTTTTTTATTCATTGTATGTACACAATTGGATTCAGCAAGTTATTTTTTATTGTAGATAATTAGATTTATTTATGACTTTAGTGTGCATGCCAGTAATGAAAAGGATTTGCATAAGGCATTATGAACGCCATGACCCATCCCCCCCGGCAATCATGCCGGGTTTCTTGCCACACGGATAGCTGATTTGATCCCATAGATTAGTTCTCTGTTTTATAGATTGTATGTTTGACAGGAATAAGAGACAAGGTTTTCATTGTTTGCTAAAATGTCTAATCTTCCATATTATTGGCACATTGTTTCGTTTTTAAGGTGGTGGCCTCAGCATTGACTTTACTTTCAAATCCTTCATTGAGGGAGTTGATTTTCTTCAAGAACAACACAACTTACCACAAGAATGTAGTTAAATTCAGCCTATTAAGACTGAACAAAAGAATTGCATTTTCCATTTAGATTTTCAACTGATTGAATTGACCACAGCCCTTACACCTACATAAGTTGATGTCACACTCTAGGTCTAATCTAAAATCAGGGCTCAACCTTTAGTTTCCCCCCACATGCACACATACATTTACTGCCCCTATACAAATTATAGTACCGGTAATAGTTTGGAGCAGGAAAAAGCCGATAGCCAATGATTAATCGGCCAATATCATCCTCCCATTTTTATTATAAAAAAAGTGTAACTGTTTTTCCCAATTGCCAGATCGGGCAAGTGATTTGCTAGATTTACTTGCCCGACATGGTATTTTACTTCCCCCGGACAAGCGGGCAAGCCTTATTGTTGAGCCCTGTGAAATGGATCATTTTACATTACTTAATTGCTCATTCCAACAAAAAGGACAATATGATTGTGTAATTCTATATTCATTTTTATTGTGTGTTCTTTGCAGACCCTTCCTTTGACCCCTCCATTGCCCTGGCCTGCCTGGTCCAGCACATCCCCCTCCAGATGATCACAGTGCTCATCAAGAGCCTCACCACAGACCAGAATGTCAAAGATGCTAGCATGACTAAGGCACTCTGCAGGTTTGTTCACAATGCTAGTACTGTCAGTGCAGTACCTCTGCACACTCTGTACATGTCGCCTACATCTGTAAATATGTATGTATATAAATACAGTATATTGGATATATGTGTATTTTTATTTATATATTTTTTTACCACACATGCCTTAACATTTTCTGTGTAAATGTACTGTATAGCCCTCCTGTTTATGTGAATGAGCTACATTTTGACACACCATGTATAGATTTGTCATGTTTTTTTATTCATATTCTAATATTCCATTTATTGGTCATTATTGTTTTTCTAGATTTTTAAAAATGTTCACTCATTTCATACAGAAGATATTTCACGTTCTTTAAAAAATCATCCATATTATTGTAAATTATTTACACTCATGCTCTTCTTCTGTCCATCTAGGATGATAGACTGGCTCTCCTGGCCTCTGGCCCAACACGTTGACATCTGGGTCATTGCTCTGCTGAAAGGACTGGCTGCAGTTCAGAAGTTCACCATCCTCATAGATGTCACTCTGCTCAAGATTGAGCTGGTGTGTAGTGAGAGTTCCTCTTTTTGATTCATCGTTGACCTCAGGACGGAATTACCGTAGACAGAAATTGTATACATCGTTTTATCGCTTCATGATTATTGGAGAGTAATAACCAAAGCAGATCATCACTCAGAAATGTTTAGCTGCAATGATTTATTTAGATGATTTATTTAGACCACCTGGTAATGGGACTTATTTATTAGAAGCTACTCCTCAGTTCTTATAATGTACAATTTTTTGTATCTATACTCATAGGTGTTCAGTCGTCTGTGGTACCCCATTGTGCGGCAGGGGGCACTGGCTGTGCTGTCGCATATGCTCCTAAGTTTCCAGCACTCTCCTGAGGCCTTCCATTTGGTAAGAGATCTCCTCTGTCCTCACAGCCCATTTCCTTCTCATATGGCCCTTTTATTCTTTTGTCATTTTCTTCTCCTCCGGCTTAAATTACTTCAAGGCCCCATAGGTTGAGGCCACGTCTCGTCATAGACGCTGGGTTAGCTGGCTCAGCCTGGCTGGGGGCGGGGTCAGGGTGGGGTAAATTCCCCCGTTCTATCCATTCAGCAAAGTTAGAATTTAGCTGATAGCCCAGCCCAGGCAGACACGATCGGGGATTTAACCACCGCAGTAAACATACATCTGAGCAGACGTCTTGTGTTCTGCTCTAGTACCCCCAAACCTGTAGTTTAGAGCCGCAGCACCGTCTTTTGGTTTTTCAGCCCATGAGATATATCAGCGGTTTTACCCCACTCGCGCGCCAGCCGTTTAACATTTTGTGGGCGTTCCCAGACATGCGGACTGTCTCTATAGACTTCATTTCCCACAACCCCAGGCCTGGTACAGCTCTCCCACTAATGATGTGTGGAGCACTTCAACGCTGAGCATTGAGCAATGGTCCTTCAGTTGGCCCATTTCATTAGCATCTAAAAACATCCTACTCTAGGAAATACTATAATGAGACTGAAGCCTCCATAGGACTCCTCATGTAGTATAGCTACTGTATGACTAACCGCCTACTAGCAGATGTTTAGGATGATATTAACAGTACCAACCAACCAATACATAATCTGAATTGTCCTCCTCCCTCACTGTCCCAGGTTGTGCCCCATGTGGTGCATCTAGTCCAATCCTTGAGGACAGATGGCCTCCCCACCAGTAACGCTTTCTTACTGCAGTTCACTGAGCTCATACACTGTATGATGTACCAGTACAACGGCTTCCCCGACCTCTACGACCACATACTAGAGGCCATCAAGGTAAAGGAACAGAGGGCATCTCATACTATAAATATTCTCCTGTATGAAAGTATTGAAGAAAATGTTGAATCCACCAGGTACAAAAGGAAGTCATTTTTAACATTGCGTAAATCATGAAAACATTTGACTTGCTGGCGGAGGTTTGCATTTCTCCTTGTTTTTTCCTTACCTAAGGAAACCTTTTAAGGCATTCTGTGCAACACCCATAAGTAAGTCCCTCGGCTAAGGATGAATTAAGCTTTAAGTCTCATATTTAAGGCATTTTGCTGCATTGAAAGATATTTTACAGTGGTAAAATTCTACAGTTTCCATAGAAACCGTTTACTTGCACTTGTGCTTGTGATACCTGTTCTCACAAAGTTGACCTAGTATCCACCTTATTTTTAAATGCCCCACTGTAAAATAATGATGGGTGCAAAAGCTCTGGTTCAGAACATGACTGATTGTTGCAGCTTGATCATTTCCTCTGTACAGTTCTCAAGCAAGTGATACTGACTTTAGAGCTTTAATGTCTGTTCATTTTTCTTAATTTAATACCATAAACTCAGCCATGTTGCACTTAAGATAGAGTCAGAGGTTCCTTATTTTTCCCCTAATGTCTTTTGTGCAACAGTGTAACTAACTTTATGGGACTTTCTGTATATAAGACCAAGATAACAAGAAAACCTTAAAGGAACACTCTGCCCATTTTCAACCAGCTTTGTATCATTAGAACATCAGTAGTATATCAGAAAACTGTAAACGGTTTTGAAGTCTGTCATTTAATTTGACAGTTATTGAGTGTTAAAGTGTGGACCAGTGACATCACTGGTCCACACTAACTCAAATGAATAACTCATTAGCTCAAATCAACTCTCAATAACTGTCAAACTAGATGAATGATGAATAGTTTGACAGTTATTGAGAGTTGATTTGAGTTAATGAGTTATTAATTTGAGTTAGTGAGTTATTTGAGTTTAACACTCAATAACTGTCAAATTAAATGACAGACTTCAAAACAGTTTACAGTTTTCTGATATACTACTGATGTTCTAATGATACAAAGCTGGTTGAAAATGGGCGGAGTGTTCCTTTAAATACTTACAGTAAGTAAACATTTTAAGGAAACCTTAAGGAGAAGACTTAAGGGTGTTTTGAGCAACCAATTTTATTTTAATGAAACCTTAAACTCTGACCTTAAGGAAAATCTCTTTTTTATGGTCGTTTGTTATGGTCGTTTACCTGCGACCTTTTTTGCCAAAGTGTGTTGTGCATCTAATTCATTATTTTGTCTCGTTTTGTTAGGATCTCCCAAAGCCCGGAGAGGAGCAGATCAAGCTGGTTTTGAATCAAAGTGCCTGGTCGTCCCAGTCCAACTCATTTGTCTCTGGCCTGCTGAGGCAAGCTGGGAAATCTGAGACGGGTAAGACGGGCCTGGTCAACCTGGGAAACACCTGCTACATGAACAGCATCATCCAGACGCTCTTCATGGCCACTGAGTGAGTCCTGTACACATTGCATAAGAGCACATCAATCATTGTGTATGAGGTTGTTAGTCTATTTGCTGTGTGATACATAGGGATTTGAGTGGGACGGTCTATGAGTGTAGTTAACCTCCTTTTTATCCCAGTTTCAGGAGGCATGTTTTATCATTACATCTAAATGGTACCAACACTTTGATGAAAATGCTTCAGCTGCTCTTTGCTTTCCTTGCACACACTCAGGTTAGTAAATCAGTGTACTGGACAATACTGAATATTAGTGTTGGTGGAAAAACATGAGATGACACTGTGTGTGTGTGTCTGTCTCTGTCTCTGTCTCTCTGTCTCTGTCTCTGTCCTACAGAGGGCAGCATATGCTCCCAGGAACTTCTTTGAGGCATCTCGTCCTCCCTGGTTCAACGCAGGCTCTCAACAGGACTGTTCTGAGTACCTCCGCTTTCTTCTAGACAGGTAGCATAACAAGCACATTCAGTGAATCAGCAGTGATAGGATTGTGTCAATAAATCAGTTGTCCGTTAAAAAGACTAATCATTAAAATGACTGCCATAGATCTAATGTTACACCTTTGTAAGTACTGTTATAATGGCAGAGATTTTCACGTATGTTTCCATAAAATTGGCCCTACCACACATACAAAACAACGTGAATCATTAATTGAATACAAATGCCTTTGCTTATAGACTGTTTCAACTCGACAACGTAAACATTCTAAATTGCCCCCAGCTTACTTACTGTTGCAGTGTTTGCTAGTACAATAACTGACAGGATATAAGCTCGGTTCCAAACTGTTCCCTAGCAACACAATTCCATGAAAACCGCCTATAAGACCATAATGAACTAAATGGGTAACGCTATACTTTTTAAGTAAACCACGTGTGACTACGGGCTTGTTGTGAAGATAGAATGGATGTAGTAGCATAGCATTGTCATGGCATTAATGTGCATCAGTTGTATATGAGTAACTTATCTCCCCGTGTCAAGGTTGCATGAAGAGGAGAAAACCCTTCAGGTCCTGGAATCAGCCAACCCAAAGGCCACCTCCCCTGGTGTCACAGCCAGCAAAGACCCAGGAGCTCAGACTTGTACCGAGCGAGGTGAAGAGTCACCTTTGACGCCAGTAGAAAGCAAGCTCGGGAACGATACGAGGACTCTGATAGAAAGGATGTTTGGCGGGAGACTAAGCACGGGTATTCGCTGTATGCAGTGCAACAGCATCTCTAAGAAAGAGGAGCCCTTTACAGACCTCTCTCTGGCCTTCTGTCCCTCTGCCACCTCCCAGGGCAGCCCTCAGATCGAGGGGCCCTCAGAGGAGCCCAAGGCTCTTTGCCAAGGATCCGTCAACGGCGGCAGTGAAGTCCCTGAACAAGGCCTGGTCAAACCCGCGGCTAGCAGTGTCCATTTTGTGCCAGCGACAAATGAACCACCTCTCTCCGTGCCTGACCTGGTGAACTATTTCCTGGCTCCGGAGATCCTGGATGAGGAGAACGCCTATTTCTGCGAGAAGTGTGGCTCGCTGCAGCGGGCAGAGAGGACCATGAAAGTGGTGGCAGCGCCAGAGTACCTGATCCTCACCCTGCTGCGATTCTCCTACGACGCCAAATGCCACGTCCGCAGGAAGATCCTGGACAACGTCACCATCCCGCCACTCATGAGACTTCCTGTGCACGCCCCTTCATCGCCTAGAAAATCCTCCTCTTCCGCCTCCTCCCCGCTGCAGGTGGATTCTCCCGAGAGCAGCGAGAACCTAGCGAAGAAGCTCAAACCATCGCAACAAGACGAGGAGGAAGAGGAGAAGGAGAGAATAGACGGAGCAGAGGAGATCAATAGAGGAGGAGGAATGCACGTCCAGTCGGTGCCCTATGTCCTTAGCTCAGTGGTGATGCACTCTGGGATGTCGTCAGAGAGTGGCCACTACTACTCCTACGGGCGTAACATCAACGGCGCAGATGGAACACAACACCCAGGCAATCACTTTGCCCTGGAGGAGGACTTGGGGAACGGCCAGGCAGAGCCTAGCCTCTCCACTTGCTCTGCTCTCTCAACCCCGCCCGAACAAAGGGGGGCGCTGCTTAACGGTGGCCAGGAGGCGAGGGATTGGCTGCTTTTTAACGACAGCAGAGTGACATTCACGTCCCTCCAATCGGTGCAAAACATTACCAACCGTTTCCCCAAGGACACGGCTTATGTGCTCATCTACCGGAAACAGGAGCTAACAGGGCAGAACGTGAATGCAGGACTGACGGCAAACGGGATGAGACTGAGTGCTGAGCCTCCCCTGCAGAAAGAGCTCCTGGATGCTATTACCAAGGATAACAAGCTGTACTTACAGGTGAGGTGAGGGGGGGACTCCCCCCCACATAAAAGCCCACTCTTTACCACTTAAACTAGTTAGTTTCAGGACAAAAGCGCGTGCGCCGCGTACTATGTGAGGAACGTTTCTTTCACGACTCTGAACCTCCTGTTATGGCAGGTGTAATTTCACTGGTCATTGACACGTGATTTCGAATGGCACATAGGTTACGCAAAAACCACGCCCTGTGCCCGCCTACGCAGCAGTCAAGCGCCGGGATTGGCCAGGAGCAAGTCTTTTGTCTTCTTTTGACAGCTGGAATCTCCCACACCACAAATCGCTGGTCACGCAGCCCAGCGATTTCATGAACCAACTGAATTGCTCTTGATAGGGGACATTGAAATTAATTATTAGTGTATTAACGCCAATGAAAACGTAACACAAGCTTTTAACACACAATCGATTTTTAAACATTTATTTCAAAACATCATTGTAAAATTCTGGCCTTTAGCCAAAGCTTCAATAACAGAGCTCAGCTGACAGTTTAACCTGCAACTGAAAACTATAAAAAATATAAAATTAAAAATACAATAGGCTACAGCACATAGGCCTACGCCCCCACCCCCCCCCCCCCCCCACACCCTGCCCGCGTAACCTATGTGCGATTCGAAATCAAGCGTCATTGACCTGTGCTGCACTGTCATTCCTCCACATCACCCCTAGAGGGTGCTGTAACAGCATCAAGTGAGGCGGCACTGACTCATGGAGTTAAATGTTTGGCATAGCTTAGGTATGTGTTTGACTTCTGTCGACAGGTTAAAAATAATCTCACCTGGAAACATTTGAAGAACTGTGTCTTTCCTCTCTGCCTTCTGTCGACAGGAACAGGAGCTTACCGCTCGGACCCAGGCCCTGCAGGCCCCCTCGTCGTCCTGCTCATTCAGGCCCAACGGGTCAGATGACAATGACCCACCAGGGAGCTGTGGCCCCTCTGGTGGCGGAGGAGGAGGAGGAGGGGGCTTCAATACCATCAGCAGGCTGGTCTTCTGAAAGAGAAAGGCTAGAGGAGACCCAGAACAGACCCAATACCATCAGCAGACTGGTCTTCTGAAAGAGAAAGGCTAGAGGAGACCCAGAACAGACCCAATACCATCAGCAGACTGGTCTTATGAAAGAGAAAGCCCAGGGGAGACCCTTGCACTAAGAGAGTCCTGGTCTGCTGTTGGTCCCTCATACCATATGTGCACATAACCTCATAAAATAGCACTGAAGATGTCTGAGAAAACAGCACTGAAGATGTCTTAAGAAAACACACACACACACACACACACACACACACACACACACACTCTAACACACCAGTGTTAATTTTGGCTCTAGACTAGATTTTGATTGTCTTTTATTTTCAGAATCACTTGTATTTCCACAATATGCAAGATTACATACGAGGATTTTTTTCTTAGTGTAAGTATGCACTGTTTTTTGGGGGTGGTGTGGGTGTGGATTCTCAAAATTTTGTCACACCTTTGAGGTGAACGATACACATTAATGTACATTTATTTTCTCCCTAAAGGGGAAAACATGGCCAAATATAATTTATTGTAAAAAAAGGGGGCAAATTGAATGACTGGATACATTTTAGGCGTATACTTGATCAAATGCAAAATCATTTTTGCTTATAGTCGTAGATCATATTATCTTGTTTCAAAGCATAGTTGCGTAACATGATTATTAATAGTCTTTGCCACATTTTTTTTTTATAAAATTAACACTGAAACACTCACAAGTGCATGAGCAGTGCATACTACAGAGTTGAGAAAACACTCAAAATATAAGAGAGATGGACAGAGACTTGATTTGTCATGGTTCAGTATCCATAACTCGACGCTCTTCCTGAAAGTGGAACCTTTGATTTACTTTTCTGATTTGCATGCAACTTTTCTTCATGAGCTTTGGAGTTTGACTTTTTTCAAAGATATTTGGATCTTTGTAATATTACGTGTGCTTTGCCATTTTAGATGTTTCATATCACATGCAATAACTGTACATATGACTTCAAAATTCATTCTAAATAATCAGGGGACATGAGTCCCTTTCTCCGTGAAGACTACATAGTATATTTAAGTTACAGGAGCAAGGTATTTTCAATATGAACATCGGTTTTCACACTGCTGGTGTGATTTACAAAGAACAAAATTGCATACTAATTATGTAAAAACTATTTGACTGCAGTTACACTTTGACATTATTTTAATGGATTAGTCTGATTTGTTCATTCAGGGAGATATTTTGTTTATGCTGGTTTTATGTGCCTTTTAATATTTAATGCAGATTTTGAAAGACGGATTTGTCAGGATATACACCTCAGTCTTGCTGTACAGTGATGATATCCAATGCTTTACCATTCCATACAGTAAAGATAAATTGGTCCTTTTTTGTATTGTTTTAATTGACCAGACAGGCCATTTTTAAGAAGTTATTAATGGTTTGTTGACAATGGGAATAAGGTGGGCAAGGGTTGGAGATATACTGTACCGTAAATGTTATACTGAACATAAAACACAGCAAACTGAATTTTTTTTACAGAAATGGCGAATGTATAAAGCAATTAATGAATCAATACTATTGAGCAACAGCAAGATGGAGCAACAGGTGAAATTTCTGGGGAGAAAACAGCAAAGTTGTAGTGTGTTATAGTGCTCATGCATACAGTGTTTTTTCAGCTTCACTTGCTTGATAAATCTCTAAATGCTGCCATTCCACTGCAGAGAATATATGAACCAAATGGTGTAGCTGTCCCTCTTGAAGCATGTTTACCTTCCTTTTTGGGCTGACTGAATCAAAGCATTTGGATGGCTGATGCCGGTTTGCACTACTTGCTTGTCATCCAGAGAGGTTTGATGATCACAGCGCTTCCCACACACAACGTAGCCCCCCTCCCTCCATTGCGAGCTACTACAAAGTGGTTCCTATAGGGACAGCTGAGGACTGGCAGTCCTCTTCACTCCCTGTTTTCCACTTGAAGTGACTGCAGGGGGAAGAAATGGGAAAAGGCTAAAGCTCCGTTACGACCGGGACTGTAGGTTATATAGGCTATTGATATGCAAATTATTATGATGTCATCTGACGGCTTTTTGAGCAGCCACGCCCCCCCCTCTCTCATCTCGAGAGGAGCGTCATCATATCATAGAGCCACACTTAAACTGGTTATTTGTTCAATAAAGCTTGTTAAAACTTCCTATGAGTCTCTCATGATTGAAGTGTGGTCTTTGACTGAATTTCAATCATGGAAGACTAACCTCTACAGCATAGCTTAGCACCCCATGGTGTGTAACTCCTTAGTGACATCACTGAAGACATCACAATTGCTTGAGTGACGTCACTGATGACATCACAATTGCTCGAGTGACATCACTGGTGACATCACAATTGCTCGAGTGACATCACAACTGCCCCTTCTCCATTTCCCAATATCCAATCAGCTAAGGACATCTGTTTCTCCTGATGTGCTGAGCCAATCACCTAAGCGGTGGTGGTGGTGGTATATAGAGCCCTTGCTACTACGTCATTACTCACATTTGTGCCATCATCCTCAGCTGCTGTTCATCATCACTGGAGCAGTTGTCTCGCCCCACCACCTCCCCTGATCACCACCAACGTCATGGCTCCTGTAGAAATCCCTATGGGGGGATTATCTATCCTATACGTCACTGACGCAGCCTTAGCAACAGTTAGCAATGGCCAATAGATTGGACAATTTCTGGTGCGCAGTTAATAGAAAGCTTGGGGGAAACTTTTGATTTATTTTACTCTGTAATTGAAGCAATTTAAAATGTAACAAAGTAAGACAAATTTTCAAACAACATTTTACTTAAAGGAACACTCCGCCCATTTTCAACCAGCTTTGTATCATTAGAACATCAGTAGTATATCAGAAAACTGTAAACGGTTTTGAAGTCTGTCATTTAATTTGACAGTTATTGAGTGTTAAAGTGTGGACCAGTGACATCACTGGTCCACACTAACTCAAATTAATAACTCATTAACTCAACTCAACTCTCAATAACTGTCAAACTATTCATCATTCATCTAGTTTGACAGTTATTGAGAGTTGATTTGAGTTAATGAGTTATTAATTTGAGTTAGTGTGGACCAGTGATGTCACTGGTCCACACTTTAACACTCAATAACTGTCAAATTAAATGACAGACTTCAAAACCGTTTACAGTTTTCTGATATACTACTGATGTTCTAATGATACAAAGCTGGTTGAAAATGGGCGGAGTGTTCCTTTAAGTAAAAGTAAAATGACTGATTTTAAAAATTACAAAAAAAAAATTAGTACACAAAAGGTAATTACAATTACAGTAATTTGAGTAGTTGTAAAGTCCCACTGATTGTCACACAATGTGTGAAATTTGTTCTCCACATTTGACCCATCCCCAGGGGGAGCGGTGAGCGGCAGCGTGTGCCGCGCTCGGGAATCATATGGCGATCTAACCCCCCAATTCCAACCCTTTCATGCTGAGTGCCAAGCAGGGAGGCAAATGGGTCCCATTTTATAGTCTTTGGTATGACTCGGCCGGGGATCGAACTCACGACCTCCTAGTCTCAGGGTGGACACTCAGACCACAAGGCCACTGAGCTGGTTGTAATTAGTTACTTCCACCTCTGAAAATCCTGCAAGAGTGTTATTGCTACTGCTAGTCTGTGATTATACAAACATTATTCAAATAACTTAGTGGAGGATATGATGTTGATTGGAGGTGATATTGTTGAAAGCAATGGCAGAATTGTCACAAGTTACACAAAGCATCAAAATAAATGCATCATTTCATGAGACAGCTTCCATGCTACAGTCAAGGTTTATGTGCTACAACTACAACACAGGACACAACACAACACAACACTGGAAAGCTCTAACCTTTAGAGTCTAAAAAAACTGACTAATACAAAATGGAAAAATATCATTGTACATAGCTTTTCTAAACCTAAAATTACGTTTGCCATTTTTTTCTCGGTTTTGCTCAAATGGAACTGAGATGCCACGACAGACAAAGCACAATCTGGCTGAAAATGGAAGTGGGACATGGCATGCAATCACTTAGTATTATTCCCACATGGTGTAGAAAGTAGTAATGGAGCAATAGCAAATTATTTGAAAATGTGCAATGTTTACTATTGTGCAACTGACATTACAAAAACACTGCAGTAGCACTATACAGTAGCTGTCAAAAGGGCATTAGGTAAAATCAATGACTCAATTATTAATCAACTAAATCAGTTTCCTCCTTGCTCGATTTGGTCAAAATGTTCATTCTTGGGAATGGTGTGATATATCTTGAAATATAATCATAGGCTTTTATAGATGACATGCATATTTATAGAAATCTACTTTTATAACATGCAAAAACAGCGAAAACTGCTGAACTCAATGCTCTGAAATTCAAATGGTTCAATTAATTAATTAAAATTCATTATTTTGCAGTGGAGCTCATTAGAGTTGTACTTTCTGAACACAGCAGCAGAGCTGGAATGAAGCCAATTAAGGCACAGACACAGAAACACAAAAACACACACAACCTCACCATGCTTAGGCCAACCCTTAGACACTTACTTAATGGATCTTATCTTATCTTATCTTATCTTAATAGATTTTGATGAATCAAGACTATAGCTGTTTGAAATGATTACACATTGATTTGCAATGCTAATGATGGTGTCCTGCAAAATAATTAATTAAGTTGTGGCCTATAATTGCTCCCTATTTCTTCATCAATGTTGTGACTGCTGAAAGAAATAAATTCCCTGTGCTGTACAATGGCAAAGTCATTAATCACAGAACAGGCTAAAAGGCAACATCCATTGGGGGAAGTGTTTACCATTACAATAGCATTCCAATAAGATTCCTCAGATACCATTCTGAGTCCAGAGGGAACATCTTTACCACTGGATTGGCCCAGATGCTCTGTGTGCACTGTCCAGGACGTTGATCACATGTAGGAAAACACATCCATCTTACATCGATTTATGATTTGTAATTAGTGTGGTGAAAATGTTAGTGATGTTTGCTGGCTCTTTATTGAATGTAAAATATCATCACACAGCCTACTAAATATCACTTGGGCCTACTATATAGAAATATTATAGCAATTGTTATTATGAGTATCACAAAGACACTGTCCCTATATAGGAATATTGTTGGGATATTATGGTGATATTCGTAAGGGAATACGCATTGTGGATAGTGTAGTTTAGACGTACAAGGATTTGGTGGACCTTTCGTCTACACACAGAGGCGGGTCCTTTCTTTGTCTTTTCTTCATCTTTCTGAAGCCATTCTTCTTGACATTCAGTCAGAGATGCATAACTCTATTACATCATATGGCAGATATTATATTTTCCAAACAGCCACAAAGACTTTTGTTGTTATTTTTGGGACAAAACATAAACCATTTTGGAACTACAAGTCCCATATTTTCCCTGCACGCCACCGTCTTCCAAACCAGTGTCAATTTAGACAGAATACAAAAATACTTCCTGTCTTAACTTTCAAAATAAAATAAAGACGAACTTGACGTTTTTTTTGTATAGGTACTAGGACTAGGTAGTTAATGACGCCTTGATGGATGACTGTACGAATATGATTGTTGTTGTTGGATGTCCTTTTCACAATATATTTGCACATAATGACAATGCAACATGTATAGGATTGCAAAGAAAAAAGTGTCTAAACAAAGGCTCAAGCAGACACCAACCAACTCAAACTAGGATGGCTACTACCTTGAAAAATCTTTTTTTAAACGTACAGGACAAGTGACAGGACAAGTATTTAATTTCGAAGGCAAAACTGCTAAATTTCCGGTGCCGTTCCGTGTATCTCTGGTTATCTTGACGCACGCAGCCGTGTTCCAGAGGAGGGTGAGTTGAGGGAAAGAAGGAGCCACCCTGTCAATCACAATTAAGGAACTATGGGAGTAAACTGGTAGGGACGATCGGCGAAAAACCACTGTGTTTATGGTGAAAAACATATTTGAATTGGCGGACAGACGACAACTATGCACCGGTACAGTGAGGGAGATAGGCATCTAATCTCGCCAAATGGGAATCGCTTCACTTTGACGGGAATTCGCGTAAAGCGTTTCACATAATAACAAACTTGGGCGACTTTCAGTTGCTTGCGCCTGTGCAAGCACAACGTTTCATTTGGGATAAAAACACAAAAGTCATCGTTGATATCTGTTGAAAGGGAGGTTTATATTCACTCCAACCTTTTAGGATATACACGTTTATTTCATTTTAACTCGTGGGAAAATCTGGTCTGCGCATTTCAGAGAGGACTACGTTGTCGGTGAGTCGACTTTCGAGGAAGGAGTTACGGTATCTTTCGCTCCCTAAAAACACAACATCTTCGCTCATACAACGTTGTAACTTTGTTTTGACTGCATCGTCTGAGCCGTCTGTCAACGTCTTCCAGGTGCGAGACCCCGCTCAAACTCCAGGGAGAGGACGAAAGGAGCAGCTATGAGTGGGGGAGATGTGGTGTGCTCGGGGTGGCTGAGAAAGTCTCCCCCTGAAAAAAAGTTGAGACGTTACGTAAGTGCACTTTATATCATATTTGTCACGTTACAAGTAACCTGTATCGCACATAAAAGAAACCACTTCCCCCGTTACAGATTGATTTGCAGTGGTTGGGCGCAGAGGAGTGTGCAGTGACAGACGAGTCTAGGCCTCACGTTGTGTGCATTTCATGTGTTTCGCTTGTTTTCTTGAACCTGAAACGATGTTGTTTAGCATAACGTTAGCAGTGCACGATAGGGTAGGGGTGTCACTGTGTTGCTCAAGGGCACTTCAACTACACATGGCTGTTGCTGGGGGTCAAACTCGAGGCATTCTGGTTACAGGACTAGTTCTCTGATGTGCAGTGGACCCATACTACATTCATCAACAGGGAAAGTAATAACCTTGTTTGTCTGGTCACAGTCATTGCTCACTGTGTCACACAAAGGGTTAAATGATTTCCAAAACAAGTTTTGAATTACATGAAAGAAGGATTCCCCCAAATTCCAGAAGTAGTTGCAGAATTTTGTCAGATCATATATGCATAATGATAGGGTATTAGCCTATTAGTAGCTGTGTGTCACTCATCGGCTATTGTTGTTTACACACACACACACACGCACACACACACACACACACACACACACACACACACACACACACACACACACACACACACACACACACACACACTCACTCTACATAATAATTATTGAGGGCAATACATAACTTTTACTCAGTCTTTATGTGTTAAACTGGCAATGGAAGTGTCACTGTTGTGTGAGTTGTGCGCCATATGCTACAGTACACCAGCTGAACTGTTGTATCATGCCCCCCCCCATAATATATTGTCTTCCGCAAAGTCATATCATGTATTTGTTGTGAATTTGTAAAAACTGTGCAGAGCTGACAAGAGCACTGATGTAAAAGCCAATAGCTCCAGTAGTACATGTCAGCTGTCAAGAGTAACCGCTTTCCTTGTGGATGATTGGATATCTCAGTTATTGATATTTCAATTAGGAAGCAGACAGCTTGAAAGCAGGGATCTTATCACAGCGCCCAATTGTTTTTCTCTGAAAGCATTAGCAATGAAGCTCAAATCTAGCCACTAAAACCAGGCTTGGCCCAGGGACTTCTCACACTGACAATGGCCTACTCTCTGATGTGACAAGGAAAATCTCAGTTTACTGTGTAATTGCAAGGTGAACATTCCCCCTTGTGTTTACCTATGGCTTCATGAGTTGTAATCACTCACAGACTCATAACACTAACCAGAGGAGACACCTTCATGTTTACTGTTTGTGGGAAGAATGACCCAAGGTTAGTGGCAAAAAGTCACAGTACTGGTGGTGGAGATGGGGAAGTGGAGAGTAATAAACCATTCTCAAGACACTCCCACCTCCTGATCACTAACCAGTGAGATGTAATGACCTCAAATCCCTCTTTCTCAATACAGTAAACAGCAGGTCAGGAGGGCGACTTGCGATGGAGCAAGTAGTTTAATTGGAAAGCTGTTTTGTATTTTCTTGACACAGTAGCGTTGCACAGCCAGAGGGCCAAATCACAGGATGTCATGTGGATTCTGGGAACTTTTCTGATGCTTGTGTTATTAAAAAACAATTCAAGTGGTTGATGCCTGATCCGTAGACTGCAGGCCATTTGCCATTTCTTGCATGGCTTTTCTTGTTCTAATTAGATGATGCAAGCCACCAGGATCAGTTGTTCCTGCAGCCGCTGGTTGTTGGTACAGCTTGCATTGTGAATTTGCAAGCAGCAGCCATTACAAGCCAACAGGTTGAGACATTCCTGTAGCTCTTAAGGAAATATCCTCACTAAAATACCTTAATACTGTCAAAAAACAGCTATTGCAGACATACTAAATAGTTCCGCAGTCCTCTGTTTTGTTGTTTGGTCGTGTATTTTCTCTTCGATGGATCAGATCGATAGATACGGGATAGATAGATAGACAGACGGACGGAAAGACAGACAGACAGACAGACAGACAGATGGCGTCACGTCATGTTGAGATATTTCCAGTGCAGTTTCATAATGAGGTGTAATAAATTCCAACTGTCAAACATCAATAGTAAACGTCAGGTTTTGGTGTCAGTCCCTCAGAATCAAAGGGCAAGGGCTTCTTTCTAGTCTCTACATTTTGTACAGACATTCAGCAATCATATAGGGAGAATTCCATTTCTCCACTGACTGACAGTATCTTCTGAAATATTGACCATGGGAGATGTCCACTTGATAACTGTCACAAACCTTCACCCACCCTTTGCTCTACCAGGAAACAGGGTTGCTGGACAGGCATAAGCATCACATCAGACCCTGTATATTTTGGGGCAAGATGTTCTCCCATCTCATGATGCTCAGTCAGTCACATGAGGTTGCGAAAGCCCTAGAAGTGCTGACAGTTTTTTTTGTTTTTTTTTTCCCACACTTAAATTACGTTATTAGTATTATCTCAAATCGAAACCACACAGTTGGTAATGATGATTGTGGCTTCAGGTGGAGGGAGAGGAGGAGGATTGAGCACATGGATTAACTACTTTAACTTGTGTCTTCCGCCTTAAAGGACTACACAACTTTTGGGGAAGTTGGCCTGTTTATAAATTTCGCCTTTATGTTATGAGAGGATTGGCAGTGTTTTGAAGATTTTGGTGTTTTTTTCAGACATCTTCAATGAGGGAACTGTCTGCCTCTCTGCTGCCTGTTGGTCAGCTAGACATTTCAAGCAGTGCTGCCTGCCACCCAGCATTTCGCTTGCACATTGCATCATTGACCCGACTGCTGATAAGACAGATATTGGCGAGTGAACTGGGGTGGGGCCATATCAATGATTTCATTTTCAAATGAATGTGGCCATTAGCCAGTCATTATCTTTATTCACATTTTCCCCCTCGGCCATTTCATGTCTGAAAGGCAGGAAGTAACACCGGTGCAACCAAAACATTAATGAGGTACCCCGGCACTAGAACACCTAAATGGATTGGAAGTTGGAAGCGCTCATTCATGTTTTGCTTGCCTTGCACCTGTGTGTTACTTCCTGCCTTTTAGACACAAAATGGCTGCTGGTGAAAAAGGTCAATAGTTCAGTCAACTAGGTTTGGTTTCGGGTTATTTCCCCACATCTCAACTGCTCATACCCTATCCCCAGCACATGCCATGGACATGCTAATTTGGCTAGCCACTACTTTTGTTTTGCCTAATGGCCCTCTTCTGCTTAAGTGGCCCCCTTCTGTTGTTGCGTCTAGGTGTGCAGGTATGCATTTGTCACATGCCAAGGTACAACGTACAGTAAGCAGTGACATCAGGATCGGAATTGGCAGTAACTGAGTTATGATAGATGAACAAATAAAACCAACATCACCTTTTTTCAATAGCCCGCATATAAACAAGCTGTGAAGGTTAGCTTGTCACTCTGCCTGTCCCCCTCTCTCTCCCTCCCTCTCTCTCTCTCACACATACACACAGTCACGCACACACACACTCACGCACACACACACACACACACAACTTGTTTGTGTGTTTTGTCCTGTAAAAGTGCAAGCTATACAATGTCACTGGCTTTGTTGTCAAATGGATCAGTATGTGCTGGCCGCCTGGCCAAACAGGGTGTCAGAGAAAGGTCAACCTGATCATTACCTGAATGTCTTTTTGTTTAGTGGGAGACAGACGGTTAATACTGTGCTCTGGTCAGCAGTTAACCTCCAAAGAGTGTGTGTGCATTTGCGTTTGTTTATGCGTGACACATAAAGCTCTGAGCTTGTATGGATATGTGATGGGGTCGTTTAAATCTCTGTCTGGTCTGATGGCGATCATGTGATTGGTTCTGTGGCTGTGGGTGGAGGTGAGCTCCGTGGGTCAGGATGGCATGTGACCGCAGCTGTGAATAATGGCCATAGAGGAGACTTGTGGTCCGGTCCCGTTGAATGATGCCGTCTTCAAATCACAAATACATCGTTTGTGGTTCTTAATCCTGGTCCTCAGCAGCCAGAGCCCTGCTGGTTTTCTATTTGACCTGCTTGTTGATGACCTTCACCTGGTGTCCCAGTCTCTGTGTTTTCTTTACGTTCGAGTCATTTCTTTGCGGTTATCGCGGTGGAGAGGGGCTGGGGCTTGAACACAGGGCAAAATGCCAGCTGGTAGCGTCCTCATGTAGCCAATATTATGAATGAGTTACCGTTGTAAATCAACCAATATGGCGGAAAAGAATCCCAGAATGCAATGCGCATTGCATTCTGGGATTGATTCCCGAGCCTAATTAACTACCCGTTAAGAACCAAAACCAGCAGTCAGTGCTGCTGCTCCTGAGGAGGACCAAACCTCTGGTCAAAGAGGGTCAATTTAACACAGCTTAGAAAGTTCAATATGAGGTGACCTTATGAGTCGTTGTAAATGGCACTGTTGTGTGGAGTGTGACTGAGGTACCGGCTGTAAGGCTTAGCAGATCAACAACAAGATGTTGAAAGTATGGCAGCCCAGACAGACAGCTACTCTATAGCCATAGTTGGTTCTGTTGGACAATGATTAGGCAACAGCAAGTAGCTAAAGGAAACCTCAACGACAATTGCACCAGTAGGCCTAATCAGAATAGACATGTAGCGTGCATTGTGTGCAGTCCCCCACAGCTGATCCATCCAACTCGAAGTCGGAAACCCCCGGCATAGATGGCGGACGCTCTAGCGAGGAGGCTAAAGGCGCTGACAGGGTTCTGCGCAGCCTCGACTTGGAGCCTTGCCGCCGACTAGCGGCGACAGCGAGACTGTGCGTACTTGAACATAACTCGGCGCGTTGGCTGCAGTACACGTCCAAAACACTAGGTGGCTTGTGGGACACTTATGTCCATTACATATGACGTTATCGTGTCGTTTACCAAGAACTTGCAATCATGTCGGTGGGGGGACATTTTATTGTCCCTCCCTTTCAAAACTCATTCCGGTGAGCCTGCAAAATGCTTTGCTAGATGAGGGACAAGCACTGTTAAATGAGGAAATGGCATTTCCTCATTGCTCACAACAAGTACGTCAGCGTATATGTGCGCGGCCCAAGGCAACGGCCAATCACAGCTCTCGTGCTGGTCACGTCACGTCCGCGTTGACGCCGCGGAGTCACCTTTTCGAGGAGCTGCACGCCCCCCTCCGCCGAGCTGCGCCGATAGGACGGCCAGCTGCGGCGAGCGCTCGGCGCAGTCGGCGCTGGTGATTTTGCGTAAGCATAAAACCAGTTTTAAACCTGTAGGCTCTAGCTTCTGTCACTATAGAGCATCTCTTGAGGTGTCGAGGAGGAAGGTTTAAGGGCTCCACATAGTCGAGCGAGGCACCGCGAGACAGACCTCTGCAGATCATGCGCACGCTCCACGCTGAGACCGAGGCTTTCATGGTCAGAGAGGCAGCCAAGTGATCATCATGTTACATTGTACAGTGATAAGTGAGAAACGGCCCATGAAAAGTCACAGTGAAATGCCATTATGAGCAGTACTGACTGAGTGGTTTCACTCTCAAACGACCGTATTGGCACATGCATAGAATCACCAAACTTGTTTTTACTGAATGTAAATAGGCGTTTCATTTACAGTATCAGCCCTATAGACTACTTTGTGCTGATCTCTCAACACAGCACATTTACTTGAAATGACTCAAAATGAAGAGTTACACAAATCAGTTTTACCACATGGGTCAAGCAATGTGGTCAACTCAAAACATGGCTCAGTGTACTTACATCTTCATTTCATTTCTCTCCCCGTCTCTCCTGCAAAGAGCAGCGCGCCGCGGGAGCTACGCTCTGATAGAAACATCTTCAGGTACACGGTTGTGGAGGCCTGGCCCCCCGACGCGCCAAGCTCACTACTAGAGTGACCATGAATAGGCCTTTACTCACTGCACAGCGCTACCCGCTGGCTACCGTTATAGAAGCACAGCCCTCGCTTGGTATGTTCAAGCCCGATTCTCGTGAAGAACAAACGTTCTGGAGAAAAGTGCTTTCAGAGTCTCTCTACACCGCGGTGGAAAACTCTTTCTCTGATGCACAGAGGAGTGGAGGAAAATGAAAAAAATATTTTGGGGGCAACTTTTGCCCCCACTGTCTAGAAACTGGGGGCATTTACACAATTTTGGGGCACTTCATTTTTTTTTTAAATTAGTGCATAAATTTGCTAAAGCGTAGTGCGAACACCAACGCTGTTTGTGTGTGTTCTTCGTTTTCTTCTGGCAACCAGCCAGAAGGTGCTGAGTGTATGTTAGAGATGGAAATGGAAATTAAATGAATTGAATGAAAATAAAATGATCAAAATATTGGGGTCAAGTTTTGCCCCTGGATCATGGTATTTATGCGCATTCTGAGATTTCGTGGGGCATTTTTGCCCTTTCCCCTGGCTAAATTCCTACACTCACAGAGATGGTAGAGCGAGGCAGAGGTGGCAGGAATGGTACAAAGAGTCTCTTGAAACAGTTTCTGCCACAATTGCAGTGGATTTCTGTTGGGTGGGATCTGGGATGCATGGCTTATCACATCACATGTCTTGTTTTGCTTTGCATCCATAGTGCAGCAGTCAAATGGTGTTGCTATATCTCTGCGTTGCTATTTGAGGTGGGGCTCTCCATCATTCATGTCAGCTCCCAAGTTCTTATCGGTTACTGCTTTGCTTCATTCATACAACTCAACTGACCGTGCCACAGACACAATCAATCAAAGTGATATTATTAATGATTGTAAAAAGCTACCGTAAATTCCGGACTATAAGGCGCACCGGTATATAAGCCGCAGCAGCAAAATTGACTGTTTTTTTACATATATAAGCCGCACCGGACTATAAGCCGCGGGTGTTTTGATGTTTAATTACCATATGTAAGGGTTCGTGCACAGAGAGGAATGTCGGGAAAGAGATGGCTGTTTGGGGAAGCTCCCATTTATTAACATTTCAACAAAAGGTGCTGTCAACAATCAAACCAGGTACCGTAATCCTTGTCTTCATCTTTTAGGTGAAGGTGCAGCGTCAAAAACAGAGTCAGAGTCAAAGTCAAGTCACTAATCCTCGTCTTCCTCTTCTTCCTCCGTACTGAAACCAGCAAAGTCCTCAACTTCAGTGTCGGAAACGAACAGGTTCAGGGTGGCTTCGTCAACCACTCTCCTCTCTCCTTCGTTGTCACTCTCAAAACCAAGGAACTCCTCTTCGTCACTGTCGGTGTCGGAATCGAACAGCCTCTGAAGGCGCCCAGCTGTGCCGGCGTCATCATCACGCAGCAGTCCAGCCTTTCGGAACCCGAATGGAGTTTGTGGTCTTGATGGCTGCTTTCACGGAATCTGTTATATGAGCCCTCATGCTGTCGAGAACGAGCAAAGCTTTTTTTTGGTGAAAGAATCCTCCAGGGCGCTTGACGTAGCACTCAGCCAGCCACTCCTTCATGACACTTTCCATCATCCACCCTTTCTTGTTGACTCTGAGGCATATCCCACTGGGAATTTTCTCTTTCGGCATCGTAATCCGCTTAAAAATCACCATTAGCGGCAGCTTTACTCCAGATGCAGAGCAGGCCAGAACACAAGTGAAATTCGTTCTCTCGTGCCCAGTGGTTCTCAATGTGATCGACGATTCACCTTTCTTGTTAACAGTCCGAGTGAGTGGCAGGTCGAACGTCAAAGGCACTTCATCCATATTTATGATCTGCTCCGGTTCGATGGAATATTCCTTGATCTTCCTTTGTGTGAATTCGCCGAAGTTTGTGATTTTCTCCTGGTAGTCGGTAGGGCTGGGTCGGTTTGAAAATTTTAAAACCGGTTCGATATTGCCGTCTAAACCGGATCGAACCGGTATACCGATTTTTTTTGTAATTAAAAAAAAAAAAAAAAAAAAAAAAAAAAAAAATTTAAGCAGGGCTCCCGAGTGTGGCCCATAACTGTCTGTAGTGCAACTTCAGTCCACCTGATAGCGATAATACACCTCTAAGCTGGTATTGTCAACCAGCAATGATACTGAATAAAAAGAAGCAGGGCACCTGTGTAACAAACACACCCTGTATTTATTTCTCATAACTATTCAGCTCAACTTTTCTTCTAAACATCAAAATAATAAATGAAATAAGACTTCTGCCTATAGTGCAACTTGAGAAAAGGCTAATAAAAACACAAGCAGTGCAATCAGAATGGATTGGCTTACAGCTGAGCTGCCTTATAAACTTCAAAACTCACAAATTCACACAATATAGGGCCTAGGCATGGGTCGGTTTGAACATTTTGAAACCGGTTCGATATTCCCCCAAAAAACGTATCAAAGCGGCTGCAGTTGGTGGCGATAATGCACCTCTAAGCTGGTATGCTGCCAACCAGCACGAACACTGAATACAAATAAGCAGAACCTTTTAACTGTAACAACACACTGTTTTTATTTCTCATAACTATTCAGCTGAACTTTTCTTCAAACATCAACATAATAAACAAAATAAGACTTTTGCCTACTAGTGCAACTTGAGAAGAGGCTAATACGAACAATAGTGCAATCAGAATGGACTGGCAAAAAAAAAAAAAAAAAACTATTTTTTTTTTTTTTTTTTTTTTTTTTTTTTTTTTTTAGGTTTTTTCGGTTTGCACGTGATCAAACCGGTTTGGGCTCGTATACCGAACCGAACCGGTAAAACCGGAAATCGACCCATGCCTAGTAGTCGGGGGAGGGAGTTGTTGGCCGAGTGGCCGTTTGCTTACCGTAATTACCATATGTAAGGGGTCACGCACAGAGGGGATTGTCGGGAAAGAGATGGCTGTTTGAGGAAGCTCCCATTTACCGTATTACCGTAACATTTCAACAAAACAACATAACACAACACCACCTTTGTTTATTTTTACAGTGCACACAGTGTCCGCGGTGTGGTGAAAAGAGGGCAAGAGAGGAAATTAAAACAGAAGTGGATTTATAGTTAGAAAGAGTGCTAAAAAAGAGAGATTTTATTTGTATTTTTTTTTTTTTTCTGAAAAAATCCATAGATAAGCCGCACCGTTATATAAGCCGCAGGGCCAAAAAACGGGGAAAAAGCCGCGGCTTATAGTCCGGAATTTACGGTACTATGATATTAACCATTTTAATTTAGGTAGGAATTTGTTTTTTATTTGACTTAAAGGAAGGTTTTGTCAATTTTCAACCCGCTTTGTATCATTATAATCTTGGTAATATAAAGCAGATGGACATCAAAACATCAAACTCTTGAGCTACTTCTGCTCTCACTCAGAATGTCAAAATATAAGCGATGTGATGTATAGTTTTTGAGATATTAACGTTTGTTTGGCACAACTCATACTAATAACTGCCGTGGGGTTGCGCACTCCACGTCGCCCCCCCCCCCAGCTGGTATGGGTCATTAACGCTCGTTAAGGCTCTCCATGCTAAACAATAACAGTTGCCCTCGAGCAACATCTGTTCACTTCCTCATCCAGAATGATGCGTTTTGCATCACTCTGGACACGGAAGTGCTGGAATAAACTGTGGAGCTCTCGGTGCAGGAAAAAATGAAGACAATGTAAAGGCTGCCCATCTGCATCATTACTGACATTGTAATGAATAATGATACAAAGCTGGTTGAAAATCGGCAAAGCCTTCCTTTAAGTTAATCCACAACTTTAATAATGATCCGTTCTTGAAAGACAATAAAAAAGATCCGGATGTCAAGTTGATTTCAGTGTCTATTTTGGGTAATTGAATATTCAACTGCATTCAGTAGGAGAATATGGGAAATTATCAGGCATGTAAACCTTTGATCAAATTACTCATCATTACAGACACACAACTTTATTCCAATTATTCATTTACTGTATCTGTAATTCAGTGAGTGGAAAATAAATAGATCTTAGAAATGTGTACTCTTCTAGGTGCATCCTCAGAATTTTGGAGTTTATCACCATACTGTGGCTGCTGTTTTTTTTTGCCAACGTTTGTGAGCTTGCTACCTATTCCAGGCGTTAGGAATGAGCTCAACTCTTATCATCATAGATTGAATTCTAGGTACGTTTTTTTTCCGTTGACTAATGACGATTCTTTTTGAATTTTCAGTTTTGCAAAAACGGATTACCGTAGATGTTTTTCATTCCATCACTCATAACAGTTGAGCTGTTGATAAATGGGCGGAAAAGTCACAAATCAAAGGTCCAATTTGAAAGTTAGTTGAGTGTAAAGTTCCTAAAGTTATTAATGATCAATTGTTTGGACACATGTTTAGGGGCTTCAATCTGCAGTCATACTCCTAAAGGCTGTGCTCACACTATTCCACTAATGTGCTGATCATATGAAAAAACCTTGTTTCCATAACGTCAGATGCTGTTTTCATCTGGTGGTGATGATGTGCAATGTTTTGTTTACACCGTAAAACACATCTAGGTTGCATCATGAACAGGCAGTTGTAACTATGCACCACTGGCCTGTGTTTTGTGTGTTTTTGTTTGACCATGACACAGTCTCCTTGCAAAGCTGTGGTGGGGGGAGGCAGAGGAGCCAGGCAAACGATTTGCTGCAAATGGTGGCAAATGGCAATTGATTGGCTGACACATCATGCAGTCAATGTCATGTGTCCTCCTCTTCAAAGTCTAAACTTTTCTCAGTTTTAGAAAATACGACGGCACATTGCATTCATCTTGATGAAAGGGGTCAAAAGGGATATCTCCTCTAAAGGAGATAGACTTGGGCCAGGCCCATGCAGATTTCATGCTATTCTGGACAGCTGGTAGCCTGGATTCTTATTTGCTCATCAGCACTTTGTCAAAGTTCTGCTGTATTGTTCTAGCCTGGTGAACCAGCCGGTCACATGAACTCACATTTCATTAGTTCTACCAGACCGTCTGGCCTCAAGCTTTCACGCAGTGTTTAGCAGTGGGCAGAAGTTGGGCGGGTGTACTTGCCTTGACAGACAACTCCTTCAACCAATCAGCGTTGGATCCAGTCACACCCAAATCCACTCGGGAGAACGGTGAAAACATGTTTTCTGCGGAGAAACTCAGCTGTTGCATACTCCTGTACTTGTTTAATTGTTGTTGTTGAGTCTATTTCTGCAATAACTGCACTGCATGGCTGTTTAAACTCTACGAACGTTGACGTTACTCCTCGAGGCGGACAAGCACGGAGGCAGCCATTATTGTTTTCCCAGCGGCGTTCCTGATTGGCCGGTTACGATGTCAACTAGGAGGCGGGTCGCTGATTGGCTCGTACGCTTTGCAGTTTCTGCAAAAGCCCTCCCAGGGCTTGAGGCCAGACGGTCTGGTAGAACGAAATGAAATGTGAGTTCACGTGATTGGCTGGTTTACCAGGCTAGTAGTGTTCTGCTCACAGTTGGAAGTTTGACATAGAGAGTGAAATGATTTTGACATGATTGACCCTATGACATGTTAGTTAGTTGCGTGATAAGATTAGTACATATGGCATAATTTTATACATAATTTAACTGAATGTCATTGAAATATGTTATTCTAGCTAAAGTGAAAAATGTGTGTATTTGGTTTGTTGTATGTTAGCACCATTGGATTTAGGCCCCCCATTAAATTTCCCTAAACCTTCACAAAAGGAAGCTGTGAATCGAAAACCGCCAGCCCTTTTTTTTCTTGTAACAAGGAAGATCTCATCAGACGATCTTCTTAAAAAGTGGCAAGGCACAGCGCTCCAAAAACAGATGGTGGCGGTTTGCAAGAAGTGAGATTCACAACAAACCCAGATAATAATAATAATAATAATAATACATTTATTTTATAAGGCGCCTTTCACGGCACTCAAGGTCGCCGTACAACAAGTAAAAACAGTTACAAAAATACAATCAAAACAGTTAAATTACATGACAGAAAAAGCACAGAGCTTGCAGCAGAGCAACCAACGGCAATGTGTCTCAGACATACGCCTGCCTAAACAGGTGTGTTTTGAGGTTTGTTTTGAATGAGTTGATCGCGTCGATGTTCCAGACGGAGTAATGTGAACACGCCTCCTAGTTTCAGCCCCGCCTCCTAGTTTCAGCCCCGCCTCCCAGCCCTGCAGTAGACTCATAAGACGGCGGACCTCCTCACCCGATGAACCACTCAGGGCAAAGTTTGCCCCTGAGGCTCTGCTACTGATTGGTGGAGCTCAAAGGTGAAAGCAGTTTAGCAGTCCTGTGTCTGAGCGCCCCCCCGTTTGTCTTGTCAACTCAACATTTCAATATGTAGCCTATATTTATTTATTTTTAACATTTTTCAATTTGTTGAGAAACCGTAGTGGATTCAAGTCTCAGAACAAGAGAGTTGACATTTCCTGGGAATGAATGTATAATTTAAGGCCGGTGTGAACCAACGTCTAACCACAACCGCTTTTGTCGGACCTTTCCCAGCAGTTTGTCAAGAACATAACCTCAATGAATTTCCATTTCTGTGACATTGCATTTTCCATCTGGTTCTGCTTCTTCCTCTTTCATTTCTCTCGCCTTTCAATCTGTGAATTTCTGGAGAAGTCCACTTCTTGTAAAACACTCTTCAAAGGAACATTAAAAAGACTCATGACATCTGCAGTGTGTTATCTCAGGGACCTAAGGAAATAGAGGGATACAGTTGCCAATTCAGTTTCAGCACCACTTTGTTAATAGATAGGATGTATGTAACAGTATTTGTCACATTATATATGTGTGTGTGTGTGTGTGTGTGTGTGTGTCTGTGTGTGTCTGTGTGTCTGTGTGTGTGTGTGTGTGTGTCTTACATGTTCCCCCTTCTACATGGCTACATGGGTCATTCTATTTCTGTAGTCCATTGCCTTGTACCCATTAGAAACTGATTAGAGTTTTGATCTACACTTTGTCCAGCCCTTAAAGGAACACTCCGCCCATTTTCAACCATCTTTGTACCATTAGAACATCAGTAGTATATCAGAAAACTGTATCGGTGTCAAACTAGATGAATGATGAATAGTTTAACAGTTATTGAGAGTTGATTTGAGTTAATGAGTTGTTAATTTGAGTTAGTGTGGACCAGTGATGTCACTGGTCCACACTTTAACACTCAATAACTGTCAAATTAAATGACAGACTTCAAAACCGTTTACAGTTTTCTGATATACTACTGATGTTCTAATGATACAAAGCTGGTTGAAAATGGGCAGAGTGTTCCTTTAAGAGGGCCTCAGTGCTGTAGCACTAGCCTGCAGGGTAGACCGGAAGAAGGAAAATATTGAACCTGAAGGTTCAGCTCTGATGGCTGTGAAGGGAGACGGAGGACCTACTGCATGCTGGGCTTGAGTCCTCCATGAGAAAATGCATTGACCGACCGTACACACCACAGTGTTCCCTAAAGCCATGACCTGCACCTGGGCCTGATGGAGAAAGAATACTCTTGATTTGCAACCTACTGAAGGGAAAGATGCAAGCAACAAATGTGACGGCACGCTCAAAGGAAAACAAAGGCATAGCTCTTTGATTAAGTCGAGGATTCATTAAATCTGCTTAGCAAGTGGAACAGAGAACAAACAAGCACCTTCTGTTAAAGCCCCTCCCCGCATGCTTCAAGAAACAAACACGCAAACTGAACAGAATGCAACAGAGGAGTACTTGTGTAGCATTAGCCTCTTTTAGGCTAACAAAGGAAAAAGATTGGCCCGTGTCCTGACTGCCACAGCGACAGAACAGTCCATTTGGATCAAGCAAGACTGTGTGTGCGATCTGCCACGGCTTGAAAATGGATTGCACCAGCCATTAATTATTGAATGTCCATTACAAACAAATAGCCATTAAATATTCATATCTGTCCTACTACAATAGTTATCCTTACTGGGTCTTTGTTTGTTTTGAATTTTATAGTGCACATAAAGTTCCAGCCACACGCCATCGCCATTGTGTTCTAGCATAGGCACACCCTTTTCATCGTAACCACTGTGTTTCACAACGTTAGGCTGTAAGGTCACAACAAAAATACTAATGGGATAAAAATAACAGCAGACTCCACCATTTGTGCCATAATTTGATCCTCAAAATGGTCAACATAAGTTGGTTGACATCAGGTACTGATAATTTTGTTCTGCAGAATCAACACAATGTTTTAATTAACTTGATGCATAGGCACCTGAGCCAGCGCTGTGATTGTAGGCGTCTGTCCTGTGAACTAAAACTAAACTAAAACCCCCTAAACTAACATTCCACCTACTCTGCTCCGTGTGCCGTGACCTGAGCTGGTGATGTGACTGTATTGTATGTTGCAAAGCACCAGAGACCGTGGTTGTGGTTGGTCAGCTTCATTTCCATCTGTTTATTTAGATAGCCGCCATAGCTTGTTCAAACCTTACCATTGCATCACAAACAAAGGTGCAACCACAACAACAAAACAGCCAATTAGAGAGAAGCCACCTGAACGTTGGCAGCAGCACAGGGCATTTTGTTGTGACACTGAGATTTCTCAGCAGGAAGTGAGTGACCTTTTACATGATTGTCTTAATTTAATATGTCTTAATTACCATCAAAGCTTCACAGGATGGGACAGCAGTTAAGATTTTAAGAGGGGGACCGGTGTGAGTTGTTTTGACATATTATACAGTTATATCACTCATATCACCCAAAAGGGGCCCATCCAGTAAAAATGGGGCAACCATCAATTTTAGATGTCTCATTGTCCTTCTGTGGTCACTCACCACGAGAGCATTGTTGTAACTTGTGGAAGCCCACAGATCTAGATTTGGTCACTCCCGTGCTGCCTGTCTCTGTTGCCATGTGGTTTCCAGTTGTGCTCTGCTGTGCAGTTATTCCTGTCATCATCACCACCAGCCATGGTCATGTGGCTAGCATGTCATCTCCCCAACCCCGTCACAACTCTCTCCAGTGACCAACACTGCTAATAATAATAGCTACTACACTATGCCCGCTTCATTTTTTGAATATATCAACTTGCGTATCAGTTACTCTGGATATGGCAGACCTGGGTCACATGGTGGTTGCATGCATATCAATCCTAGCGTTTGATAAAACCCGCAGGGAATGTCAGTTGTGACGGGGGGTTTACAACGGCATCGGAACAATTCAGACGGTATCATGCATGTGCTATATTAAATTTACTCTGTCGATCGTTTCCAGTCATTGTCGAAACTTTCTGCCCATTGTTTTCTCCCATGGCATGTCGAACATCTCCCATTTGTCATGTAAAGCTAGAGCAATTCCAGAAAAAGCTTTGGAAAAATACTGTGTGGCCTTGATCTGGTATACACACAGATTGAGTAATAGGACTGGGCCTGGGACATAACTCTTTTCAAAGCCTTCAGACACCAACGTTTACAACAACACAAAACCCAGCCTCCAAATGAGTTAAAAAATCATCTTTAGTTGCCGTGTCGTCGGTCCTCGTACCAAGAGCGCAGCCATCATGTAGAGTGAATAATTTTGTTGAAGAGTGAAAACAATTGTTGGAAAATATGGCTCACAAGGTGAAAATCATTTTTCACTTCATCGGGACTTTATGTGTGCAGTGGACCAATGTTCGCCTGGCGGGTGGCGCTTTATTCAGATTCTGCATTGGGCCTGTAATTCCTAAACAAGACACAGAGTCAGTGTCATAACCTAAACAAGACACAGAGTCAGTGTCATAACCACGTGTTGGTGGATGCATCATGTTGAGAGGAATTTGATGTGAGTGTGACCGTTCAAAAGAGGGACTGAGGGCGAGACGAGTGCCCTGCTGCAGTGCCTCCGACAGAGCCTCAGAGCAAGACGGGAGTCCACTGACTATTTATTTTACCGGACAAATCTGAAACTCATCGGGTACGTTTCCATAAGTCTATGTTCCAAAGTACAAACCAACAATAATAATGTAAATCCAGGTTACAGAGCCTGGCTGGCTCAGTGCGCCCAGCGCCAGAGCAGGGAACCCCGGCAGACAGCCACTTCACCGGCCGGGGGGAGAGAGCAGGGAACCCGGCAGACAGCCACTTCACCGGCCGGGGGGAGAGAGCAGGGAACCCGGCAGACAGCCACTTCACCGGCCGGGGGGAGAGAGCAGGGAACCCCGGCAGACAGCCACTTCACCGGCCGGGGGGAGAGAGCCGGGCCATGAAACACACCACGAGCCGCAGCCCGCTACATCATGAATAGCTATATTCCTGGAATGCGAGTTATAATGAACCAATTACATAGCCTTTTTTTGCACGCTTATTTCTGGTGGGCTGAGAAATGGCGTGTGCCATTTTATGGCTGGGCTGGTGTAGCGTGGTGCGGTGTGCATCCAGCACGTGACGTCATGCGCGTAGCAGCGTGAGCTGTGATTGGTCTACTTTTGCGTGGACAAGACCCTCTTCTAGACGGCTTGGCCTTAGTGCTTTTGCCCGCCACGGCATAAAAAATATTCGAATAAAGATATTCTAACCTTTCATTTTATTAATTTGTTTATTTGATGGAATGCACATTAATGAACTGTAAATGCGCCAGTGTTAGCCAGATGGCTAATTTTCAACTGCTGTCCCTTGGAACTCCAGTTAGAATTGCCAGTGCCAGGTGTCCGGGGTAGTGTAGCGGTAGATTCCCTGTCTACCAACGCGAGGGGCACAGGTTTGCATCCTCGTGTTACCTCCGGCTTCGTCGGGCGTCCACACAGCTGATGTCTGCGGGAGGGAAGCCGGATTGAGGGTATTTGTCCTGGTCGCTGCACTAGCGCCTCCTCTGGTCGGTCGGGGTGCCTGTTCGGTGCGGAAGGGAACTGGTGGGAATAGCGTGATCCTCCCACGTGCTACGGCCTACCGGTGAAGCTCCCGCTGTCGGGTGAAAACAATCGGCTGGCTACTGCTCATGTCTCGGAGGAAGCATGGTGCTAGTCTTGGCTCTCCCCAGATCGGCAGAGGGTCAAGCAGCTACCGGGGCAGCAGGGGGAATAATTGGCCAAGTACAATTGGTGAGAAAATGGGGGGAAATCGGGGAAAGAAAATGCCAGTGCCACACACACCGACAGGAGTGTTAACCCTAACATACATGTCTTTGATGGTGGGAGGAAACCGGAGCACCTGCAGGAAACCCGCACGTACACGGGGAGAACATGCAAACTCCACACAGAAAGGACCTGCGCCGGGACGTACCGGGGGATCGAACGCGGGACCTCTTCTTGCTGTGAGGCGGCAGCGCTAACCACTGAGCCACCGTGCCTGAATTTGATTTCTTGCCCCAGTGAAACACTGACACTGTTGAATTTAATTGTTAGGTCAAGGCTGGTATGGAGCAGTTTGTAAACAGATGTGTCTCTTCATTGCCTGGAGCTGCTATGTGTGCTGACTCCACCAACAACAACCCATGGAATGATTGTTCAGAGCTGGTTCTCACACATAGTTGGCCTTGGTGCTTGCAACCTCAGAACTGTTCAACTGAGTTGTGTGTTCTGTTGAAATATGATTCTGTCCAACGTCCATGTGCGTTAATGCTGTGCCAAATCGAACAATGTCAGGTCCAGCCATTATCAAATGCAGATGACAGAAACCTCTCAACTATTTGGCGAGGCTAAGTGTACACATCATCATATTGTTCAAGCACTTTTTAGTATGCATTTAAAGTCCCTATGGTTGAAGAAGACAATTTTCTCTGCTTTGCATTATTTCTCATGTTGTTTCAACTGTTCAGCAAATGATGTGTATCTGGGAAAAATGGACACTAGACAGTAAAAATAGCCTGTGTCACAAGGCTGCGTTCTATTTCCAGAGTGTAGTTGTAGTCCGCTCTGGACATGCAACAGGGCTCCTGGGAGAACACAGATGGCCAAAGATGGTCTCTCCACTGGCCTGCTTGAAGAAACGAGCCAGATAAAGGATGAGGGCTCCCCGATTCCCATCAGACTTGTTGTGAATGTGAATAAAATGTCATATAACAGTTGGGCCAAATGTATGATATTGTGCATGTCACGAATGATCGTCCAAGGCAGAGAAAACACGCGAGAGACTGATGAGGGTGTGTAGGCCTATAAGTGTGTCTGCAGTTAAGTGCACGTCGGCGTGTACACCCGGTACCACAATTGCAATCAATAGCTTTCTGATCATAGTTGAGGAGGATGCAGAGAATGACAGAGGGAGGAGAGAGAGCAACACCATTAGCCAGGCTCCGATCAGAGGAACTCTCTGTTCTCTCTCTCTTCTCTTTCCGTTCCCACTGCTTCTTGGCAGGCACAGACAGTAGGAATGTGAGGCTGCTCTGTGCTCCTCTTTGCTGCTCTGTTGTGGTGTGAGGGCCTGAGCCCTGGCCGGCTAAGCTAGGCTAGGCTAGGCTAGGCTAGGCTAGGATGGGCTGGACTGCACTGCACTGGCTGATTGTTGTTTCTGCAGCACAGGGAGGGAGGAGGCGCCGCTCCCTGGCGCCCCAGCAAGGCATGGCCGCCCCTTCCTGTGTGAGGCGCTGATGGCTACCAGATGGCGGGTGAAAGGGAAAGGAGGAGGGGTCCCATACTCTCCCTCTGTCTTTCTCTCTGTATGCTTTTTTGCCTTTGTGGCTATTCTCATGCCTGTATCATCTGCTTTTCCTCTTGCACAATATCTCCTTCTCGTCACCTCTTCTTCATGTTTCTCTGCCTCTCAGGTTTATTCCGACAGCGGCAGCAGTACTGCTCAAATAGTGCTACTATTCAACCCATGAACTATGCAGGCCAATCTAGGGGAGACTCGGGCTGAAAGGGAGAGTGATGGAGACCCTGCGCGTTCCCTCTGAAGGATTGCCTTAATAGGAGGAGGCCCTTTTAAAGCTTGCATGTATATAATAGCATGTCAAAACCACTAGAACCTTTTTCTCTTTGTCTCCGGCATATACTGTATCGTCGCACTTGACTGAACACATCTGCTTAGCAAAGTTTAGTTCTGTGCTTAGCTGTGGCTGGCCTATCTGTAATCCAATGCAACCGCTCCCATAACTAGCTAATGCTAAATCACATATTTTGGACAGAAAGTTGGCATGCTACATTTGATAACCGCTCCAGTCCTGACAGAGTTAAATCCAATATAGTGAGTTGAGAATTCGATTCAGTGGTGACACTGCTCACTCACATGTTCATTTGTATATGATCAGTGGTAGCCTTAACTTCAGGCTACAAATTAATATTGATTTCTGGAGATGTCATAAAAATATAATGTGTAAAAATATAGGTCTGTGTGATTTTTGAGATCACGTTTATTGTTTAATAAAAGGATCCCCATGAGCTGTCGCCTAGACGACACAGCTAGTCTTCCTAGGGGTCAAGACAAAAAATACATTACATGGCACACAACAATTAAAATACAAAAACACAAAGTAAAAGAACAGAAGACAGAAGCAAATCTAAGCTAAGACAGACATTAGCATGGTCAGCTAGCCCTCTAGCTGGCCAATAACACAAATACTATATGGTCAGTATGACTCTCAATACTATAGGAAACAAATCATGGTTGGGAAAAGTGATGTGACAAACAGTTATGTGTGTGATAGTGTGAGTGAGTGTAGATGGGCTCTGAGCATCCTTTTAAAATCAGCCCTCCCTTTAATGCGGTGATTCCCAACCTTAGGGTCGCGACCCTAAGTGGGGTTGCCTGATCTTAAAAAAACAACATCACACACAATTTAATACTACCAAAGATGATTAGGGTCACTTGCGATTTTTTTTATGTATTTATTTATTTTAGTCCTGAGTTTAAAGTGATAATCTCTAATATTTCCGTTTTGTTCTCTTGGGTGACACCTATAGCGATGAGTGGTCATTGCAGGTGAGATCCAAACAGTGTTGCAGACATCACTAATGTGTCACAACATTGTGAGTGACTCATTTTTATTTATTTTTTATTTAGATGAAAACCTTTGGAGATTATAATAACTTTAAATCAGGATTCTGAGAATGAAGTCAGAATTCTGAGATTAAAGTCAGAATTCTGCGCGGGAAAAGAAGCATACTATGTGACATCATCACTGATGATGTCACTGATGATATTATCGATGGTGCACCGGAATTTGAATGTCTCGGGTCCCTGGATTTTTGTGATGTCAAAATAGGGTCCAAAGCCAAAAAAGGTTGGGAACCCCTGCTTTAATGGAACAAATGTTGCATGGTAGACAATTCCAAGCAGCTATGGTACAGTATATGACTGTTTTCTTCATGTAGTTCGTTTTTGGTTACGTAAAGTTATCTGACCACCACTCGCCCATCTGGTAGAGTGTGTATGAATCCCTGAACTATAAATTATGTTATTGAAAGAAATGTAGGAGTTTGATTTTGAATAACTGAAAAAATATAAATAGGTTGGCCGTTAGCCTTTTCTCAACACTAAGCCATGAAAGACTTTATGCATGTCAGCTACGCTAGACCTAGGGGAGCAGCCTTGCTGCCTTGTTTTGTGCTACTTGTAACCTCCCTAGTAGACCCTTAGACGCAGATGACCATACCACAGAGCAATAATCCAAATGACACAGAACTAATGAAGAAAAAATGTGGTTAAGTAATAATAGTGTAACAAATGATGCACACTTCTAGTAATGGCAACTGCTCTACCCATCTTGGCAACCACCCTTTTGATGTGCTCAGACCACAACCGTGAGCTGTCAAGCCAAAGTCCAAGAAGCTTCACAGTTTTTACTTGCTGTATAGCTTGACCATCTATTAGCAAACTCATTTTAGGATTGTGTGACAATCTATGATTACAACCAAAAATGATAACACATAGTTTTAGATATGTTAAGTATGAGTTTATTTTTCCTTGATCCAATTGTATAAAAGGTCCAGCTCTTCAGACAGAACCTGGTTGAGCTCTGCGCATGTAGGGGCCACGAAATAAAGCGCTATCATCTGCGAAATAGTCAACTTAGCCTTGCTAAGTACAAAAGGCATGTCGTTAGTAAAAATTTAAAACCGAGGTCAGGACCAAGGCAGCTCCCTTGAGGGACCCCGTGTTCCAAGACCCTACCTACTGTTTGATAAATAACCATCAAACAGCTGAGTTGGCCCGAAAAAGATTCTATTGCTCCCACAAGTCTTGTGACCGAGACCTTTCAAGCAACTTCCTCTTTATAGGCTAGTCTACTTTTGAGACGGCCGAATTTTGCAGATGTGAAAGTCATCTGTAAGAAATTTGCCCTTAGCAGCATCAGTATTATAAATTGTGCCAATGGGTGTGAAATAGGCAGCATGCACAGCACCAAATAATGCCCAAAAGGTGGCACAAATAATTGCATGTGCATGCCTTGGAGAGATGTTGTGAGTAAAATTGTTCTGAGGATGGGAGTGCTGCTCAGTTTTGAAGGCAGCATTTGAGGGTAGTAAAATGCGTGCGAATTAGTCTGTGCACATTTAACTACCATAGTTCACCTGTCACTTCACACACACACACACGTACGTCACACACGCACGCAGCTGGCACTAGCTATGTGTTGCTGTGTGATCTGACCCCAGCCGGTGTGTCTGCAGGCCCTTAATATAGCCCACTGCTGTCATGGTAGTTCTTCCCCCTCTTCCGTGTGTGTGTGTGTGTGTGTGTGTGTGTGTGGGTGTGTGTGTGTGTGTGTGTGTGTGTGTGTGTGTGTGTGTGTGTGTGTGTGTGTGTGTGTGTGTGTGTGTGTGTGTGCATGCGTGCGTGTGCGCTCGTGTGTGTGTGTGTGTGCGCTCGTGTGTGTGTGTGTGTGCGCTCGTGTGTGTTGTCCCAGCCTGAAGACAGAGCGATGGGCTGATGAGGGCAGTTGGGGTGTCAGCCTGGAGACTAGCTGCGAAATACTGCCACCGTCTTGTGTAATTTCCCAGGTTACTGAGAGTCAGCCAGACTCATAATAAAACAGACGCTACCTGGTATCTAATCTATCCTCATTCTCTCTTTTCATTTGGTGTTCAAAAAACATATATTTATATATATATATTTCCCCCCCCCCCCCCCCCCCCCCGTCCCCTGTGTCTGAAAGTAGGGATCCTTCAGAGTGTGTAGAAGGGCCAGGAGTGGACAGAGAAAGATAGATGACTTTCTTGTTTCCTGCTGTTCACCACTGAGCCTCCTGTGGCCGCTGTCCTTGATTACATTAGAGAGGGTTGCTGTGGCGCTGCTCGATATCTTTGGCCTGGCCCGACGCCAGAGGACGGGGTTACACACACACACTGTCATGCACACACACACACACACACACAGTGAGAGACAGAGACATTCGGTGAAGACCCCTGCTCTTGGAGAGTATTCCACAGCCTGATTGGAAGCTTAGAGTCTGAGACGTACTCCCCTTGTCCACCTACTTCTTTGGCTTTTCTGTGAACTTGCCCTGGCTGGCACCCTTCCTTTCCGTCAGACATATTGCCAGTGTGTCTTGGAAACCTGCGGAATACCTTGATCTTGATTTTCCTCTCCACTATAACCCATGGCATTTGGATAGGTGACTGCTTGAAATCCAAGCAGAAGTCAAGGTTAGTCATTTATATATACAATATATATATATATATATATATACCGGTGTATATATATATACCGGTATATATATATACATACATATACAATTTGGGTCAGATTACAAGATGTTAAAGTCAACTGTGTGTGTGGTGGTCAATAATAGTGTTGATAAATGTCACAGGCCCCAAAATGTAAATCGTACACGTTTTTGAATCTGACAAGTAAATGTAAACATTATCCTTCTGTCCAAATACAGTCCGAGTCCTGCTTCAAATAGTGTGAAGATGCAAGGGGAGTTTCCAACATAATGCCTTTTATGACCTGCAGGTTGACTTTCAGGTGTTCAATCTAACAGCCAAATTTACAGTTTAGCTGGGATTAGAGTTGGATTGTTGCTACTGGATATAAATAATAGGTTTCTCAACGTCTTATGTACTGCATGCATATACTAACAATAAATGGATAAATTGCCTGCCATCAAGTCTTTTTACGTATTACGTCAATTACGTATTAATAACTACAGTTCACCGATTAGTCCCAATATTGGCATTATCTGTTTTGGCATATATTCCAGATTCAAGATTTATTAAGTGTCCCAAAATGGCAATTTGGCAATTTGGGTTGCAAAAAGCCATACATAAAAACAAATGAGACAAATAAAAACATTATAAGAACAGTGTGAGCAGCAGTTTAAAGTGCAGCACAACAGTTAAAGTGCAAATAGGACAACTGTAGCAGCGATCTAAAGTGCACTGTAGAGATATAAGGTGCACAGTAGCAAAGTGCATACGTGTGTCTTTAACTTGATATGCATTAGTGTACAGTATGTTCCCATGTATATATCAGTAGATCTGTTTAGAGGTATTAACATGTGTTTTGGGTGATCTGATCACAAGTGGACAGCTCTAAGTATGTCAGTTTACACCTGGCATTAGAATGTGTCTCCAGATGCGTCCCAGTCTCAGTGACCACTTGTGGTCGGATCTCACTCCCCCGCTGGTTAGGCATACGAAGCAAGGGATTTCATCCACCATTTATTGGTGAAATGTCCAGTCCAAGTAAAACCATTTTTCTATCCCTTGGTTCGTGTGCCTAACCCGGAAGAGGGTGTGACTTTGGCAGTCTATGCAAATAAACACGTAGGCTACATCATTTCTGTTTGCAAAGACCAAATGCGTTGTTTTTACCCGCATAGATGATATCGGCGAGGACGTCTCTGCTGTCATACAAACACGTTTGTGAGAACAATCCACACATCACTCAGCATGATGTACATGATGCTTTTGCAGCAGGTCGCCAGCGTAAAGTACTATTTAGCACTACTAAAAATACTATAGTGTTCCTTTAGTATTTGTATAGTATAGTAGTACTCGGTAGCGGCACTGCTGCTGAATATCCTGTGATTTTTTTTTAATGAATTGCAGGCTATTTCTGCCGAGATGCATGGAAATGACAAACATCACTGTAGATGACGTCAGTCGAGTAGGTGGTCCTTCAATGTGTCCTCAGCACACATACGATATGTGGTCAAATGTGTCCCAGACAAATGTGTCAACAGCCTCAGTGTGCGTTGTTCTCTCTCTTTACACTGATCTACATTTGGCTGGGCGGTCCTGTCTCACTCTAAACGGACCAATAAGAGTCGAACGTAGACTTGTTCAGGGCCCCTATCTTCAGCAGCCAAGGAACAGCGTGATCATGTGAACCGAGCCCGCCATGCCAATGGAATGTGTTGAATTCTAGCGATGCGGCTTCGACAAGTGCATGTGACTCTGTGCAAAACCTCAGGTCGGCGAGGGAGGAGAAGGAAAAGCAGATAGGATGAAAACCAGGAGAGGAGAGACACTAACGGGCAATCAGGAGAGAGCGTGCGATAGTGGTGTTCAGGGTTATGGAGGGGCAAAGTGTGCAGCGTTTTTTAACCTCCTCCTTATCTGAAATGGACCATTTTAAACAGACTTGGCAGACGATACAATTAGGAGACACTGTGGGAATGTGATAAACTTAAGTTTTAGAGCGTTACATTGTCCTCAAGTCAGACGAGCTAGTATTTATCTCCAGTACACCATCAGTTCTCATTGCTGACAGTGGGCTGCAATTCCACTCACAAGCCATCCTCAAAGAATGCTGATTGAATAGGGTAGTGTTTCAGCAAGTGTAATTAAGTACTGGGAATCATTTTCAGCAATGTTTCCCATTGGTTAAATAAAGGAGCCATAGTAATTGTGGTGTACATCATGTATCCAGGGACTAACATGTGAGTTGCTGATTGTACATGTTTATTTGTTGGGAGAGAGCAATAAAGTGTAAATCAATTTGTTGCATTGCCATTGCGATCAGTGCAGTCATTTTATTTCACCAACAGATCAATAGATCATCAAAGGTTATCCTATCATTTTCATGCAGCAGGATGACATCATAAGATCTTCCTGCGGACGGGACAAGCAAAGAGATTCATTTCAAAAGTGTTCTTAAATAGCTCAAAATGAAAAGAAATGCAGTGTTATTCACTTAAATTAATACGATTACATTATTTTCAAAACGTGGATGCGGGGGGTGTAAGTATTAACTTGACAGATATACAAACTCCATTTCTTCATGTAGTCCTTAGCTTAATGTGTCCTCCTCAGTAGGGTCATATGTAGTCCTTAGCTTAATGTGTCCTCCTCAGTAGGGCAATATGTAGTCCTTAGCTTAATGTGTCCTCCTCAGTAGGGTCATATGTAGTCCTTAGCTTAATGTGTCCTCCTCAGTAGGGTAATATGTAGTCCTTAGCTTAATGTGTCCTCCTCAGTAGGGTGATATGTAGTCCTTAGCTTAATGTGTCCTCCTCAGTAGGGTTTCTCCATGTAGTCCTTAGCTTAATGTGTCCTCCTCAGTAGGGTTTCTCCATGTAGTCCTTAGCTTAATGTGTCCTCCTCAGTAGGGTTTCTCCATGTAGTCCTTAGCTTAATGTGTCCTCCTCAGTAGGGTTTCTCCATGTAGTCCTTAGCTTAATGTGTCCTCCTCAGTAGGGTTTCTCCATGTAGTCCTTAGCTTAATGTGTCCTCCTCAGTAGGGTTTCTCCATGTAGTCCTTAGCTTAATGTGTCCTCCTCAGTAGGGTTTCTCCATGTAGTCCTTAGCTTAATCTGTCCTCCTCAGTAGGGTTTCTCCATGTAGTCCTTAGCTTAATGTGTCCTCCTCAGTAGGGTTTCTCCATGTAGTCCTTAGCTTAATGTGTCCTCCTCAGTAGGGTTTCTCCATGTAGTCCTTAGCTTAATGTGTCCTCCTCAGTAGGGTTTCTCCATGTAGTCCTTAGCTTAATGTGTCCTCCTCAGTAGGGTTTCTCCATGTAGTCCTTAGCTTAATGTGTCCTCCTCAGTAGGGTTTCTCCATGTAGTCCTTAGCTTAATGTGTCCTCCTCAGTAGGGTTTCTCCATGTAGTCCTTAGCTTAATGTGTCCTCCTCAGTAGGGTTTCTCCATGTAGTCCTTAGCTTAATGTGTCCTCCTCAGTAGGGTCATAGCTATTGATTGATGACCTGGTTGCTGCCCTTGCCACCACAAGAAAATGCGAGTGCATCCTCACCAGTCACCAGACAATCATGCCAGAAGAAGCAGAACTACGACTGGCAAGAAAAAGACAAAGATAGAACACTCTTAATGTTAACACAACAAAGATTTACTGGCAATAATGTGATCTTGCACAAGTCATGCACTTACTACTTTTCCACTCTGTTAAGAAGACAACAATTTAACCCTGCTGTGTTACATAAGGCATTGCTGCACAGTAACAACCCCTAGTCCATCATTGCTGCACATGGAGCAGTGCATTTAAATTCACATTCCGGTGGCTGGAGGGAAGCTGTAGGCTCTTACTTTGTCTTGATTTTCTATAGGATAGATGGGAAGTAAGTTAACAGCTGGCTTTTAGACATCCAGACTTTTGGTGATTAGCTTTTGGATTATTTCATCACTCGCTTGGCCAACCTTTCAGTTAGCTAGACCAGGGGTTCCCAAACCTTTCCGACCAAGTACCACTATGTACCAAACCAAATTTCCTGGGGACCATAAAATTTAATTTGACGATCTAACCATGCAGTAGCATCAGAAAGGCTAAATAACAACATACGGGCTACACACACACACACACGCACGCACAGACACACACACACACACACACACACACACACACACACACACACACACACACACACACACACACACACACACCTGCCAACATTAGGCTGTGAAAAAGAGGACCCATTTGAAAAGGCTTTTCCCTCGCCAAAATGTAGCCTAAATTTGGAGCGTTATTTAGCCACCTTCCTGACAAGCTAGCAACCAGCTGCGCCAACGAACTTGAGCGAGTGACTGTCATTGGTGATGATGTCACCGTGATGATGAGCGATGGTTGTGCTTAGTGTCGATAAGATCATTTAGATTCTGCGCAGTCAGTGAATAATTGTGTTAACTGTGTCAGTAAACCGTTTGTCTGGCCTGATGGCAGGCAGGAGGAAACAGTGCGCGAATTAGATGGCTACAAATCTTAGTTCACATAAATCTAGTTCTTTATTCAATGGGCAGAAGAGACGTGGTTGAATAACGCAACGTCGCAAGGTGTGTGTGTGTGTGTGAGAGAGAGAGAGTGAGAGGGTGCAGGTGAGTTGAGTACGAACGAGTGCGAGCTATTGAGCAAATCTACAAGCATGTAAGCACACACCCACAGAAGCCAACCCACAACTGAAGAGAGGGGGGGGGGGGGGGGATGCTGATTGTTTTGGGTGGGTTTGCGTAATAGTTTACTTGGAAAATATTTTGCATTGTTACCGTTGCTACCTGTGTTGCTCGCGGCCTGGAATGCATGTATGTGTATGTGGGATTCCTTCCAGCACATAGCTCAGCAAAGGTGAATCACTATACGGGTTTCACATATGAACACACATGCAGCACACACACACACGCTGCGAGTAGGTATGCGTGCGCACCACCATACCCATTCCCTTTCAACTGAAAGTGAAGCAGTATCGTGTGAATGTGACAGTCGAGAGTGGAGGTGTGACTGGCTGGAAACGGAGGTGTGTCTCCAAAGTTGGCTGAAACAACAGGCCCGGGCATGCTCAACAACACCTCACCTCGTAGAACAGGACAGCGAATACACACACATGCAAGTATCACGAGTCAGCAATGTTGCCTTTCTAACCTGTGAAAGGGAGCTTTCAAAGTAGCCAAAGCTATCATTAGCAGTAGCACTTAGGAATATAATGTGATCGTGACAAGTGGCTGCTGGTTACTAGCTCTTCTTCCTCTGTGTTACTTATTCATTGGCTCATTGACTAAGGGATACTGTTGTTACTTTATTGAAAGCAGTTTTGCCAAATAACCGCCCGCCGCTCTCGTGAGTGCAGCACGGCTGACAAAGCGGCACTGTCCATTTCCTTATCTTCAGATATGGCATTTCAAGCCATTTCCTGGTGGACGGACACTTCCCCTTTTGCCATAGAGAGGCTAATTAGATCAGGTCTAAGTCAACCTCTCACTGGCTAGTTAATGTGATTTGGAATCATTCTCATTGGACTCTGATTGGATTAGACTGCTCCTACTCACTATGGGCAAGGGTTAAGGGCTTAGGGCTGAGACACACACACACACACACACAAATTGGACTGAGTATTATCACAATACCTGTTATTATACTGATTTTGATGGCATTTTGAATCAATCAAAAGTCAAAAGGCATCAAATACCGTCAGAATATAAACCGTTTTGTTGTGCTTCAGGGGTGTATGTATGATATTTTGAGCATGGCCTACTCATGGACACTCACACCAACAGATGCTTCCTGGGCCTGACTATGGAGAATATCACCATACAGTGGTCCACTGTAGAAAGCAGTGGGACAGCTATGAGTCTGCCTGTTGCTCAACCCACAACCTGCTGTAGTGTGAAACCCTCTGCTTCACTGAGTGCTGCATGGCTGTGCTAATACTCCCGTTCAAACATGAAGTCTAGAAGTTCGGTTCCATGTTACTCAAAATGTTCTGGACAGACCTGTTGATATTCATAATGTTCTGGACAGACCTATTGATATTCATACTGTTCTGGACAGACCTGATGATACTCATACTGTTCTGGACAGACCTGATGATGATACTCATACAGGGTTCGAGTTATGGGGGGACCTATGGGGTCTTGGACCCCATAGCTAGAGTCTGGGACCCCATAGTCCAGAACACCTGTGGGACCCCCACAAATATAACTTTTTTATTTTTATTTATTTTTTCCTTTTTTGTGTTCCAAATAACACATTTTTCGATGGAAGAATTATTATTATTTATGTTAACTAGATAAATAGGCTAAATAAGAAACATGTTTTCAGTTTTCCCAAAACAACCGTTTGAATTGTTGTGTGAAATAGGCTGCATTTCACCTCCAAGCCACCATGTGCCGCCCATGAGCGCGTGTTCTACTGCTACAACCGAGTTGCAGGGAGAAGAAGCCACAACATGCAACCATCACGTGATGTAAACAGCCGCCTGAGCCAACAAGATCTTATTAATCTTTAGTATAGCGTTATCATGCCACTGAAGAAAAGGCTGAAGCTGCCAACGGGGTGTACAAGCCTGGATAGCTTCGGTTTCAGAAAGAAACAAAGAACGACTTCAGACAAGGGACAACGACCTGTTAGTGCAACAGCTAGGTTGCTACTAGCTAGTAGGTAAGCTAACGTTATGGTCTGATGATGTCATGGACACAGCTGAGAGGAGAGGAGTCTGAGATTTTTCATTTTGTAAGTATTACGCCTACAGTTGTTTTTGTTCTAACAAGATGCTGCTACTGTATCTGCTGAAATATGCTGCTGTTTGTTGCAATTTGTTTTTCATTCACAAGTTCTTGATTACCTGTGCACAAGGGGTTTGTTCGTAAGGTTAGCCTACTCTGGTAACTTCCGGTCTGTTGTTGCTATGCAACGGTAGCGTAGGGGATGGCTGCCCCATTCATCTGTTTTCTTCTTCTTGTTGTTTTTAGATAGCGTTTCTTGCTGAGTGCAGAGAACTGCTCGGAAAGCAAATTGTATGAGCATTATGTATTTATTTTTGTAGTTTTTGATTTATAAGTGCAGAGACAGAGTTAAATAAATGTTAATTTAAGTTAAGCAATTTTGTCTCATTTGTAAAATTAAATTGTTGTATTTTATCAGATGCAAGTGTAAGACTGAATAATAACATCATACAACAGTCTAAACCGAATGTTAATTTAAAATTAGATATTCCTCTAAATCTGGCTTCAAACGGCCACAATTTGAGGAAAAAACGGCCCAATTTTTTTCCGGCGACCCCCTCCGGGGGCCGCCGATTTAGGGGGACCCCATAGCTATCTGACTATAACTCGAACCCTGTACTCATAATGTTCTGGACAGACCTGATGATACTCATACTGTTCTGGACAGACCTGATGATGATACTCATACTGTTCTGGACAGACCTGATGATACTCGTACTGTTCTGGACAGACCTGATGATACTCATACTGTTCTGGACAGACCTGATGATACTCATACTGTTCTGGACAGACCTGATGATGATACTCATACTGTTCTGGACAGACCTGATGATACTCATACTGTTCTGGACAGACCTGATGATACTCATACTGTTCTGGACAGACCTGATGATACTCGTACTGTTCGGGACAGACCTGATGATACTCATACTGTTCTGGACAGACCTGATGATACTCATACTGTTCTGGACAGACCTGATGATACTCATACTGTTCTGGACAGACCTGATGATACTCATAATGTTCTGGACAGACCTGATGATGATACTCATAATGTTCTGGACAGACCTGATGATACTCATACTGTTCTGGACAGATCTGATGATGATACTCATAATGTTCTGGACAGACCTGATGATACTCGTACTGTTCTGGACAGACCTGATGATGATACTCGTACTGTTCTGGACAGACCTGATGATGATACTCATAATGTTCTGGACAGACCTGATGATGATACTCATAATGTTCTGGACAGACCTGATGATACTCATACTGTTCTGGACAGACCTGATGATACTCATACTGTTCTGGACAGACCTGATGATACTCATAATGTTCTGGACAGACCTGATGATACTCATAATGTTCTGGACAGACCTGATGATACTCATAATGTTCTGGACAGACCTGATGATACTCATAATGTTCTGGACAGACCTGATGATGATACTCATAATGTTCTGGACAGACCTGATGATGATACTCATAATGTTCTGGACAGACCTGATGATACTCATACTGTTCTGGACAGACCTGATGATGATACTCATAATGTTCTGGACAGACCTGATGATGATACTCATAATGTTCTGGACAGACCTGATGATACTCATACTGTTCTGGACAGACCTGATGATGATACTCATAATGTTCTGGACAGACCTGATGATGATACTCATAATGTTCTGGACAGACCTGATGATACTCATACTGTTCTGGACAGACCTGATGATATTCATAATGTTCTGGACAGACCTGATGATATTCATAATGTTCTGGACAGACCTGACCGTTTTGACTTAAGCTGGGATGTGTGCATGTGCCGGAGTGGATCAAAAGGCATGCTGGGAATGCAAAGGGGGGGAAGGTGTGCTCTGGCATGTGGGCACAGCCTGCTGAGGGGTGATATTTTTGGTTCTGCCCATCTCTCTTGGGCTGGCTTGTTGTAGGTGCGCCGCAGTGTAGAAGCGGGGCGCGGGGGGCATGGTGGTGGGCAGTTGTTGCCAGGGGAGGTGGTGTGTTATTTTCAGTCCATTGTGTCTACTTCCTGTGGGTTAGGGGTTATTGGAGCAGGGTGTTGCAGACTTGACGGAGAGGAGAGGAGAGGGGAGGGAAGTCAGCCCGGATAGGCAGGAAAGTGGCCAGACGCATTCGACAACAGTCGCTGGTCAGCAGCTTGCTTAGCTTGCTTCTCCCGCAACGTTCTTATCTGTACTAAGCTTGGACTCTTCAGGACCAGGTAAAGAACCATAGCCTCCATTTGAATAACTGGCACGTGCTCCCAGTAAGCTCGTTGTTCTGCATCTTCTTTTTTCTTTTCATTTGATTGTGCGAATGAATGCGGTTCTTTGGCGATCCTCATTTGACGACTATCCTAAGCTTCATAGCTCTCAGCCTGAGGTCAGAGAAAGAGTTAACCACCAGAAGGTTGTGTTATTCTTGTGTGTCATCAGTGTGGAGATGTTTATTTGGCGCGACAGCCCACCACAAACATGGAAGACAGGAAGTGGGTGGAAGTTTGATGATTCTTATGTAACATGAAGTACACCACCTTGATGGTGGTTGTTTTGGGCATTGGTTTGTCATGAGCACACTGGTTACCACACTTTAAATCAATTATAGAGCCCATTCACATAAACAGACCATGTTTTCTTATTTTTATTGTTGTTATCATACAAATTTGTGTTAATTTCCTTTTAAGTTGAAATGCTATAAGCCCATCTGGGTTTTTTTCTTCACCTGCACACTCTTGTTTATGGTTGCACGTTGTATTATCTCTTGTTATATTCTTTGTGCAAATAAACAACTAACTAACTAGGAACTGCCAGAATTCTATGGGATTCATTTATCTTTGCAATTAATCCATTGAACCTTTTCCACTTTATTCAATTTGAGCAGTTGGAATTCTTAGTGTAGTATTTAGCTGAAATAGTTTATTAGCAGATAGTCTATAAGCAGTATTACAATATTACATCATCTCATTGCCTAGTTGCAAAGTGAGTATTACTGATTTTTTTTGCATCATAACAAGTCTAAGAAGAACAGTGTGGCTTCTGCATGGTTATTGGATGCAATGTGAATGTGGAGGGATGTGTGATTGGCTTGTTGTTTGAGCGTGTTTGGGGGGGGGGCGGTGCAGTGGGCTTGGGATGGGCTGTCTCACCTTTGCCCCGGCATGGTGGACTCTCATTGAGGCCGGAGAGCCGTGGGGGAGACATCATGGGTGGCGATTGTTGTGGTGGCCGGCGGGCCGATTGCACGTTCCTTTGCATCTACATGAAGCTTCTGTGTGTGTGTGTGACGAGTGGGGAGAGATTGACACAGCGCGCTGTGGAGAGAGCACACACACTTATGGGGCATTCCATTTAAACTGGGAGCTGGGAATGTCACGGTTCAAAGGTCACGGACTCCGACTGTGACCTGTCACCTGTGCTCGGCTTTTCTCTGCCGACCTCGGAGGAGCCTCACCAGCCCCAACCTCAAAAATCCAAGATGGCTGCTCCGCGCTTCAACAGTAGTTAAAATCATAGTAAATACTGTTTATTAGTCTTATCTGTGTCTCATTAAATCAGTTGTACACACAGCACTGTCTAACTTCTATCTGTGGACATGTTGCTACAGTGTCTGTATGCGCAAAATACAGCAATATGCATTGTTATATCAACTGTTATTGCTAACAACGGCTAGCCTGGCTAGAGCTAACCCTGGCTAGTTTCCAGATTGTTTAATGGCACGTCAACAACTTGGGTGTGACGTCACTCAACCATGAAATCCCAAACTCCCGGTTTAAATGGAATGCCTCAATACACACGCACGCACACACACACACACACACACACACACACACACACACACAGAGACCTGCTAAATGTTAGGTGCACCAGTGCGACCAATGACAATGTTAAATTCTACTGGACAGATTTTGTGTGGCCAAAATGGTCGCACTCTGGACCCTGCGTTTACCATTTATATATTATATATTTGCTTTGACACAATTCAGGAGACCAAATACAATCAAGAATCTCTGGCTAGAGAAGTAAAATCAGAGTTGGACTTCTCTGACTGATACCTCAGGTCAAACTTTATGGAAAAAAAAGAAAGAAAGGGGGGAGGGCTGCAATGCAAAAGATTAGCAAATCATCAACCTTGGTTATTGAGTTTTCACACTGCAGAAATGATTCCCTCCTCAGCTCTTCCCATCTGAAGGATCTGTGGCCACAGAAGGAAGCACAGGATCAGTACATTCCAGGATAGCATGTTCAGGATTCCCTCTGGCGAGTCCTGGAAAAGGAAAGGAAGGACATCCCAACAATGATTTCCCATCCCGTGGTCTGAATCCAAGTTGGTCCTTGCCCCAGCTTTCTGAGCACCTTGTGAGACCTTTTAAGATAAGGGTTCAGCAGAAGACCTTGTGAGTGACAGTGTAAAGATAAGGGTTCAGCAGAAGAGGTTCTAAAGTTAGACCCTGACGCCGGACCCCCAAACACTCCTACAGTGACAAAAGGAGGCAAAACAGGAAATCTTTTAGACCAGAGTGTGTGTTGGGAACAGATGATCAGGAAGATAAAAAGCGCTAACAACGTGGAAACTTCTACCGAGGGATGTTTTTTTTTTGCCTTGTGTGTTTTTTTTCTGTCCATTTTCTCTTTTTCACAAAGGCCCCATTTCCTGGAAAACACCGAAAGAGGTACGGTAGTTGGTTTAGTTTTGATGAAATGTCTAATAATACGGAGTGCTTTTGTACAGCGTGGTAGGTAACTACTGACACTTCTGTGCCCCCTCACTTGTAGATGATGTGAAGCTATGTTAATTTTTAAACCTGCTCACTCTTTGGTTAATGCTTTACCTTGAGAGCGCGGGTTAAGTGTGAACCTAACCCGACTGTCTGAAGGAGCCATGCTTTTTGGCATACTGGAGTTTCATTGTTGTTGGAAGGGGCGGATTTCAAATCTGGTTGAGAAACGATTGAACTATTCAATAATCAATGTTTTCCGCAACTAAACTAAGCTAATGGCACTGGACCACAGTTCTGTAGATCAGTCCTTCACTTGCTCATGCTCTCTGCTTTCCTCCCGCTCTCCCACCCTCTCCCCTTCTCTGTCTTTTGGTCTCTCCCTCCCTCTCTCTCTCTCTCTCTGGACACTAATGAATGATATGCAACTGACCACTTGACTGAGTTCTTGTCCCGCCCTACAAGAAAGTGAGTGCAGCAACAGTTGCACAGTTTGCTAGCCTGGCCATTGGAGGAACAGGGCGCTGGGCTTTGTGGAATTGATAGTAGGGCCCGCAGTCTTTGCTGATGAGAAAACCGCTCCAAAATCCCTCCGAGAATATAGCACCTGCTCGTAAGAACTTGGGTAAGAAGAACAACCGCTTTGATGTAGGAATTTAATGTGTCCACGTTTTGTGGAAAAAGATCAAAGTTGATGACAATCCTCCAAAGTATGTTTGCATGTTGTAGAGTGGGGTTTTCTGTTTTCAGATATGAGATTTGATGAAGAAATCATGTCGTCGTCGTCGTCATAGTTCTTCTTACTGTGAATGACCATAGTAGATTAAGAACACCTGCAGGCCTGCGCGGTGTGTTGCATGTGAATGTTGGATGTTGGTCTTGGTGTGTGCTGCTTGCAGAGATAGCAGTAGGACTACTGGCGTTTGTGTTCTTTGGACGCTGACTGTAGATTGGGGCTGGGGGTCAGATGGCGCCTGGCTGGGTGTGAATTTCACAGCTGCACATGAAAGCAGGAGGACTGTGGGATGGTACATGGAGGTGTGGAGATGATGGAGGGAGGGAGTTGGCATGTTTTGATCCTAGGTGCTCCTCGTGGCGGATGGTTAGTGATAGGGCTGTCAAAGAATACTCTATATTGTAATATATATTTGAATATTAAAATTAAAAGAATATTCAAATATGAAAATTAAAATTAAATTATTATTATGTATTTTTTTTATTACATTACATTTAACCAGGTTAAAAAAAACTGGCCAAGAGGGCAACATAAAAACACATTGTTTGCCTGGTCATTTAAAAACATTACAAAAGTGTAGGCTACTACTGTACTGCTGACTGAATAAATAGGAAAGAAAAACAACCTATGTTTATGTTGGGGGGGGGGGGTTCAAATAAATATACTAAGTAAGTAGCTATATAAGCTCTCTGGTTGTATTGTTTTGCCTTGCCACGAACGCAAAAAAAAGAAGAAGAAAAAAGTATTCAACAAATATGTTTTGTTTAGAGGAAATATTCAAATATGATTTTGGGCCAGATTTTTGACAGCCCTAGTTAGTGATCACATTGAGGCATAATAGTAAATAGGCTCCAATTGGTGTTTGTACTTCTTGACTTGTAAGCATGTATCTGTTGCTGTTAGCAGCACAAAGTATAAACTGGGGTATTTTCTACTGCACACCCAAATGGAGACACACACACACACGCACACACACAGGCACACACACACACACACACACACACACACACACACACACACCTTCTTGACAGTGCACAGCAGATGCCAGCTTGCCAGGTTATTTCCAGTGATGTAGGAATGCACAAATGTTGCAGACATGGTAACACAACTGCTCTCCTGGTATGGAGCCAGCGTGTATGGCTTTTGGTGTGTGTGACTGCAATGCTAGACATTTGCAGTCCATTAAAAATGGACTCCTGCTTTCCGAGGAGTTCTGGTTTCTGAGCTTTGCTTCTCTCGGAAGAATCAGTTGAGATTCTGATTGCTGTTGTTCTGACCCGTGTGGGAAGATGGGGGCCCTTCTTGCACACAAAGCAAAGATGCGATGTGGAGAGACGGAGAGGTTGACTCTTCACGTGGGAGCGGCTCTACAGCCCGTGGAGATGGATGAGAGATAGTGGATGAGTTAAGGAGCAGTTGGGAATTGTAATTTTTGTTGTGGGCGTTTCTCAGATGGACAAGAATGGGTTCAATCGGACACACACACACACACACACACACACACAGATCTGCTGAGGTTTCTGTTGTTTCAGTGTGTTTTCCTGTGTGGTCCTGTTCTATTCTCACCCCATCGTCTCTCTGAATTGTCTCTGGTGACTCGGGCCTCAGCCCTATTTCAGGTGTTAAGAGAAAGGGCCACTTTTTTCTCCTCTGAATGGTTCTATTGGGACTGCCGACCTCAGCGAGATGGTTTCCCTGAATTTAAGTAGAACATTACGGCGCTCACAAATGGCTCTTTTAGTTTTCCAGTCGACTTTTGCCCTGGGTGTGGTAAAGCAGACTTACTGGAGAATTAAAATTTGAAGGTTGCCTTTGTTGGACAAGATAATCAAACCTATCGGGCCGATTTGCTCGGTTGATATTCCAAAAATAACTGCGCCCGTGCGTGATGCTGCGGTGTAGAGCCGACGTCTTGAGACGGAAGCGGTGGGGGTTGGAAAAAGAGTGAAAATGTACCTCTGTCAATATGCAGAAAGGCGCAGTGTGCACAGCTCTCATGCATGACTTAGCTTGCTCAGGGCTGCCTGGCAACGTCACTGCTCCCTGTGCTCATGAGTGGGCATTTCTCACGTTAACATAACGGGGAGAAAAATACAGCCACACACCTCCTGCCAACATGCGGTTTATGAGCCACTCAAATGTGAGCAAAACTGCATGCGAAACAAGTAGAATGCAAAGCAGAGGACAGGATTGCGATATCGGTTAAAATCTGGACAAAGGAGCTGTTATTTGACTGACGAGCGTATCACTGTGACGTTCGTACAAGTGTTTGGAGTCAGTGCTCTGCTCTGCCAAGGGAGAGTGCTGCTCTCACTGCTCTGTGCTGCTTGGGAGCGGAAGCAGGCAAGTGGAGGAAACTGTCCCTGCTGTGGCATCTCTTTTTATTTCGGGTGTAGATGGGAAGCAGAATCATAAAGTCTCCACAGGAAGGTTCAGACCCAGGGGAGGAGAGGAAGGTTCAGACCCAGGGGAGGAGAGGAAGGTTCAGACCCAGGGGAGGAGAGGAAGGTTCAGACCCAGGGAAGGACAGGAAGGTTCAGACCCAGGGAAGGACAGGAAGGTTCAGACCCAGGGGATGAGAGGAAGGTTCAGACCCAGGGAATGAAGGACAGGAAGGTTCAGACCCAGGGAAGGAGAGGAAGGTTCAGACCCAGGGAAGGAGAGGAAGGTTCAGACCCAGGGAATGAAGGACAGGAAGGTTCAGACCCAGGGGAGGAGAGGAAGGTTCAGACCCAGGGAAGGAGAGGAAGGTTCAGACTCAGGGAAGGAGAGGAAGGTTCAGACCCAGGGAAGGACAGGAAGGTTCAGACCCAGGGAAGGAGAGGAAGGTTCAGACCCAGGGAAGGAGAGGAAGGTTCAGACTCAGGGAAGGAGAGGAAGGTTCAGACCCAGGGAAGGACAGGAAGGTTCAGACCCAGGGAATGAAGGACAGGAAGGTTCAGACCCAGGGGAGGAGAGGAAGGTTCAGACCCAGGGGAGGAGAGGAAGGTTCAGACCCAGGGAATGAAGGACAGGAAGGTTCAGACCCAGGGAAGGAGAGGAAGGTTCAGACCCAGGGAAGGAGAGGAAGGTTCAGACCCAGGGAATGAAGGACAGGAAGGTTCAGACCCAGGGAAGGAGAGGAAGGTTCAGACCCAGGGAATGAAGGACAGGAAGGTTCAGACCCAGGGAAGGAGAGGAAGGTTCAGACCCAGGGAAGGAGAGGAAGGTTCAGACCCAGGGGAGGAGAGGAAGGTTCAGACCCAGGGGAGGAGAGGAAGGTTCAGACCCAGGGAAGGAGAGGAAGGTTCAGACCCAGGGAATGAAGGACAGGAAGGTTCAGACCCAGGGAATGAAGGACAGGAAGGTTCAAAGGTTGCAAATTGTGCATTTCTTTATGTTTATGAGTTATGTGAGGATATTCAATAGGCCATGTAACTTGCTGCTCTTCTCTTCATTGTGTGTGTGTGTGTGTGTGTGTGTGTGTGTGTGTGTGTGTGTGTCTTGCTAAATGAAACACCCGTGAATCACTCCACCTTCATCTGTAGATATGTATGTGGGGGTGAAACTTAAACACACGTGCACACGCCTGTCCCTCCCCCTCTGATTTAGCAGTGGCAGTTAAGGAGGGTCTGGGTGGACCTGATTACACAGAACAGGAAGTGAGCGTAGGGAGAGGTCCCAAACTGCAGACCCCTCACCAATACTGCAGCACTCGATAAAGGCAGAAGGAGCAAACAACAACAACAACATGCACTCACTCACTCACTCACTCACTCACTCACTCACTCACTCACTCACAATAACAAAAATGCCATGAGACACTAAAGGAAAATAGTTCTTTTTGGATATCCAGCTGACCAGGTACTGCAGGTAGGCTCACTGTTTGAACTCAAATGCTGTGGTTATGGATCATGTAAGCATAGGAGGTCATATTGAATAGCCTGTGTGTAGCTTTGTGGTGTGCTCACATGTGCTGGCAGTATGTTTGTGTGAGAGAGAGAGAGAGAGAGAGAGAGGAGCCAAGAGAATTATTCAATATTTCCCCTACAAAGAGGCAGCAGTGGCACAGTGTGTCAATGTGTTGGTTTTGCAACCTGCTTTCATTGCTCCCAATCCACAATTCATTTGACATGACCAATTAAACAGTTCCTCTAACCTCCAATCAGCACTGTTCTTTTGAAAGCCGTCGTTCATTTCAGGACGAGACTGAATGACAACTGCGTTTGCGCTGCCCGGGTCTCTCAGTCACTTTTGAGTGTCAACTCCTGCAGTGTTGAAGAAGACATGATCAAACAGAATAATGATTGCGATGTATCCAGCCAAATATAGTGCACTGTGCTTTTGCGTGTTAAATTAACTCCGGGATAATCTGACAGCAGAGATGCTGAAAATCACAAAGACGTTCATCACCTTTAAGCTTGTACCTTAACACTGCAACTGATGTGTGATGATGATGCATTCTTCTCACCAATCTCTTTTTTACATCATATAAATATCATAAAGATGTAACAAACATTGCTGGATACAGATTTCAGAGTGAATTGAATAGATGTTTCAGGGGTCATTGTAACAAGTTGTTGCTATATTGTTTTGTTACTCGCATCAAATTTGATCTCAGCTGCATGTTTGATGCCCTGCTTTGATAGAAATTGTTGCGTCGGTGTGAAGGGGGGGGGGGGGGGGAGTGGCTTGGGTGGGGGGCGTTGCTTGGGGGGAGGGGGAGTGGCTTGTCTGAAACAGACGGCTACAGAAGGGGAGAGATCAAAGAAGGAAAGAGATAACTAGAAGGGCACTCAGAGAGCACAGGCCTCCGCCAAGGCCAATAGTCCAGACTCCAGTCTGCTATGATATGCACATTTCCTCAGTCGGATCGGATCGGCTCGGCTCCAAAATAGAATGGGTTCTTCCTGGGTCCATGCTTCACCCTTCCACAACGTTTCATGAAAATCAGCCCGGTAGTTATTCTGTAATCCTGCTGTTAAACAGACAGACAAACAGCACCGAAAACATAACTATAACTATGCTCTCTCATCATCTGTATACAGTAAGTTATTGGCACTGATAAAAGCGACACATTCTTTCTACCATATTATATTTATCGGTTTTATAAGAAGTTATATTTTTATCTATCTATCTATCTATCTATCTATCTATTGATTTATTGATTTATTGATTGATTGATTGATTGATTGATTGATTGATTGATTGATTGATTTATTTATTTATTTTATTTATTGACAGAGATTACATGCTGGTAACACTAAGATACATTTTGTTGCCAACTCTTTACGCTTTGGCGCATGTGTGTGCGTGTGTGCGTGTGTGTCTGTGTGCGTATAGCATCCAGTCACAGGTAAACCTGAGAACACCTGTGAAACACATGTGCGCCCCATCCTTTTTGTCAGAGCACCCCGTTATGCTGCAGTACTGAATTTTAAAGCTGCAGCATTTAGCCTGTTTTTCTAAGGTCAATATTTTTTTTACATTGAACTAACAGTAAATAGATATGATATATTACACATTATCACATTATCTTTGTCTGGGATCCTGTGTTTACATGGCTTAATTCCCCCATTGGCCTGAAATGGGATTTAGTTTGGGGATGTTTTGGGGCGTTTGCTGTCGGCATGTGTCATATTGCTGCGGCCCACGGTGAGCTGGGCTGTGGCTGTCAAGCTGAAGCAACAACAAAGGTGTAAACAAAGCAGCAAGAAGAGAAAGTAGAGCAAAGCTAAACGTGTGGCAGACGACAAGACCCGTGCGAAAACATGGGTGGGTCCAAAACACCATTTGCTAATTTTGTTTATTTCTAAAGGCTTGGCTTCATTCACCATCTGCTTCTTCAAAGTCTTGTGATGGGCTTTGTGGATGGCGGTTGTGCCTCAGCCTCAGGTTAGATGCTGTTTCAAGGTGGGCGGCTAATGAAGATGAGTGACACGTTTTAGGGCGTGAACTTGCACAACTGAGTCACAGGAGGGTGGAACTAACGGTACACTTAGCTGCCTCTAGGCAAAAAGTTGCATATTATAACTAAGTGATCCCTCAATGTCTCGTTTCAGTTGAGCGTGTGTGTGTGTGTGTGTGTGTGTGTGTGTGTGTGTGTTTGTGTGTGTACTGTCCCACCTCCTACACTTCCTCTCATATCATCTATCTGGCTGGGTATGGAATGTGACTAGAGGAACATACAGTTGGCACGTAAACAAACAACCTTGATACACACTGACTGGGACAGTCTTTAGACATTAATAGTCAAACCTGCAGGTTTTGCTCCGTTTTCCCAGGCTGTTTGGTGGACTATAGTGTGGCAGATGGGGGGAAGCTGTTGAAACACTAGAATATCCTCTTTAGTACAGGTGGGCGGATGTATAAACACTTGCATAGTAGTGCATGATCATGATCTCAACAGAATAGATGACAAACGTCTACCATGAAACTTAAATGTCCTGAGTGTCTTCATAGTGGTTCAGGGTAATACTGAAGTACTCTGATGTTAAGGTCAGAGACTAGTGGTACAAGTGGATTATTAACCGCTGACCAGGATGCTGGACCACGTGGAAGTCCCCTTTCCCTCCAGCAGGCGGAGGCTGGATGACGCTGGCTGAAGGGCTTCTCTTAGCCAAAGGCCACGCACTCTCTAACTTGCACGTTAGCTGCCCTCTCCGGAGCTCCAGGATGTAAAAATAGCTGTTTAGCAAGAATCCCAGACATGTCCCGGTAACAAAGACTGATTTATACAACTGGCTTCACTCAGCATAGAGGAGCTTTTGTGCGTCGCCTCCTTCTCCTTCGGCAGACGTCGTCACCGAGGCCATGAGCGGCGAAACCCGCTGACGCGCTTTACCCTCTTTCTTAGAACGGGCTTTGTTCAGGGCGGTCCCAGGGTCCTGACAGCCAAGCTCGCAGAAGCATCGTGCTTTGCAGGATTGCGTATATTTGCTAATGCCTTTTATATTAGATTGCAGTGTCATTTCGATATTTCGGGAAATGTGTGCGTCAGTAAATTGTGCAGCCTTTTAAATGATATTTCCAGTATTGGCCCAAATACTTGAAAATGTCATATGTATTGTGCCCAATTCATTCTGACAATTTTGTTCCCAAACCATCCTTATTGCCAAACTATATATATATATATATATATATATATATATATATATATATATATATATATATATATATATATATATATATATATATACATACATTACAAATAATTGGTCAAATGTATAATGAACAGGCTGGTATTAATGACATCTTTCGCCTTTATATCCCACTAAAGAGTATTTTTGCATTCTTCTGTCTTAAAATTTGATGACCACTTGCTAAACCATCATTTAATTGTCTTTTTAAATCTTGACACATTTGTACTTGGGCTGTGAATCTTCACTGGCCTCAGGATTCCATTTGATTACGATTCATCTGTCAACGATTCGATTCAATTCCATGATGCATCAAGATGCATCTCGATACAGCTCAAAGTATCTCAGCTCCACGTATCACATCCTCAATTATTTACTATATTATTACTGCACAGTGCACATGGCTACTTTTTCATCAATTAATTACAAGGAGTCAGATAAATATCAACTCCTTTTTTTGTTTACACAAGGGTCCTCCATTGTGAACTTATTTGTAGTGGCGTGCGGCACCGTGCATATTGCACAAAATATCAACATACATCCAACAACATCCGACAACTACGGGAACGGCAACAATGCAGTCTTCAGCTGACAGCAGTTGGCGCTGCTCAATCTGAATCACGCAACATGAGTAAAGTAGAGCATCAACATTAGAACATCAGACAGTACAGTATGCACATGGCTCTGAATCCTGCTTCTTGGTACCCAGAGCCCTGCTATTAACTATTCCCACGGTCAGGAAACTAATCATTAGTTTTCATTCTAGTCATCTGCAGTCAACATGGGGGCTCGAACCTGCTGCTACCTTGTGTTGGTAGGCAGGGAATCTACCACTGCACTACCCGGGCACCCAAGTTTCTTCTTTTCTTTTGATTGCAAACGTGAATGGCTGTTGAGGTCCATGACGCGGGTGCAAACTGCACTGTGGTCAAAAGTAGACATTGCACGATATATCGGCAATCATAGGGCTATCGGCCGATGTTAGTCATTTTTTAACATACATGCCTCTCTGGATAACATCTGTCCAATGTTGCAATGTTAATATCGGTTATTGGTATTAGCCAAAATTTTCACATTGAGAGGATACAATGTGGTAAATCTATGATTTATGAGCTTTTCCAAATGTTTTAGAAATAAAGAAATGCATTTCTTTTTCAAATTCACAGTGTTTACATATCATAGAAATGTGTTTTTATACAGTAGTGGCAGTAGTGTGAAGTGTGGGTTGAGTGGGTGATCGGGGTTGTTTACTATTGCGAGACAAGTACGAGACGTTTGATGGCTACTCCTTGAAAAATGCTTGATTTTCCCCCCGACATAATCTGCTGTTTCATTTACACAGTCGCTCATGTAAAACCACAAATCTTTCAATATCTGCGGTCCCATCATCACTCATCGACGTCGTATTTGTTTGTTGTCTCCTGTTGTCTCAAAAAAAAAACGCTAGTCTATAGCTATTTGAAGGTATCGGTATTCAAATGTGCCTGAAATGAATTTAAACTTATCAAAAAATTACCATTTTAATCCCCATAATCAGCGAATAAGATTATATATAGCACCTAAAGCCTTCTATTCTCATCCCTCTTTAGTTTACCCCCTCCCATAAGACTGCAGTCTGAGTACACAGACCAATGTTGAGACACTGGTTATTATCGTAGGTTTAATTTCCTGCCTGGGGAAGGGACACTGTGTGAGTAGGGAACTGATTTTGTCCCATGTCATATCAAGTGACCATAAGAGGTCGTCTGTTTTCTATGTAGCCATAAGCTGTTGTCTGGCAGGGATTTCTGGCAGATTAAATGATAGCAGCATTTCCTACTTTGTTCCATTATCGCCAATATCTTGACCTTCCCTCCCTCCTCCTCACTCTATGCTCATCCTGTCTCTCCCTTTCTCTCTCTCCCCCAGTCCCTCTCTCTCTCTCTCTCTCCATCCCTGGCTGTGTTTTTCTGAGGAACAAACAGAGAAGCTGTCCTACCCGGGATGAGTCAGTGCAGCTGGGGTGCAGGTCATTTACCCACAGCCCACACTCAACACAGCAGGACAGATGGCCTAGCCTCGTCCATGCTGCTTAGTGCTAACTGTGCATCCAGAGTCAATGAGCTAAGAAGCTAAGGCTAAAAACCCATCGAGTGAACTGGTCAGAGCACAGCTGATGCTAACAAAACACTGAGCTATGTTGACGTGAATCATCTGCCTGGACTAACTACAGGTCAATCACATTCGTAGTCACAGACAGACAATGGCTTACAGTACATGGGCTTTTTGTTGCAATTTTGAAACATCGTTGTGAAAGTGTTGCTGGCACTGCATTTCTGAAACAAGGTGATTTCAAATTTTGTTAAAGCCAGCACAGAAAGTAGCCTTAAATATAGGGATGCACCGATATGACATTTTTGGCCGATACAATAACCGATATTAACATTGCTGTTATGGCCAATAACCGATATTTACCAATGTCTGTCTGTATAAAAACAAGTTTCTACCATAAGCAAATTTTGTACATACTGAAAAACACATGTAAACACTGTGAATTTGAAAAAGTAATGTCATTTGGAAAAGCCCATAAATCATACATTAAACACATTGTTTCATTTCATTTAGCGTTTATTTGTGTCGGCACAGATATAACAGCCGAAGCTAATTTGCAATGCCCGTCCCTCAATATGAGAATTTTGTCCAATACCAATAACCGATATTAACATTGCTGTTATTTTGCTCATCGATACCGATATGATTGCCGTTATATTGTGCATCCCTACTAAATACACCCAGCAATTCACAGAGCCTTCCTCTTTGTGTGCTCGTTTTGAGTGTCTGGCCACTACGTCCAGCTGGGAATGCCCCATGACCGGATACTTGCTAATTAGATCACTGACTGTGAGGAGTTACACTATTTACCATTAGACACTAGACAGTATTTATGTTGCAATTCTTTGTGCCATAATCCAAAGTGAGTATCGATACAGAAGCCCAATTCTGATGTCAACAAGAATGATGTACTACTAACCCAGAAATGGTGACCACAGAGAAGATCAGGCTAAATATACAGGACCATTCTTATCCATCTTAAAAAACTGAAGAATCAGTGTGCTTACTGATTCTCTAGTAAGCGCACTGACTGACTGTGGAACAGTTGGCTCGCTGAGGTGGGTTTGCACTTGACCAAGTTGCCCCTGTGCTGATTGGCACAGAACCAGGTTCTGCTGTTTCACAATCCTCCAACACTTCATTAAAAGAAGACTGCCAAGGCTGCTCTTGCTTGTGCTTCCAACATACACTACCTGCCTACCCGTCTTTGTATCTCAGATCTCACCAAAAGTGGAGGGGTTCATGTTCCACGTTGCTGGATCGTCTGTTCACTGCTTTTCGAAGGGAGCTTTTCATTGTCTTAATCCCTCAGTTTGGCCTGCTTTTCTCGTTTGAGAAGGCATTTATGGACAGTCACAGTTGGGATCACATCAGGTGAGGAGCTTATAACACCCTGGTCAGTGGTCAACTCCTCAAAAGAGTCTAGAACACCACACACAATTGAATACTACCGAAGATGATTAGGGTCCCTTCTCACTTGCGATTTTTTTAATTTATTTTTTATTTTTATTATTATTTAAATTCTGAGTTTAAAGTGATAATCTCTAAGATTTCAGTTTTGTTCTCTTGGGTGACACCTATGGCGATAATTGCAGGTGAGATCCAAACAGTGTTGCATTATGTGACATTACTAATGTCACATAATGTCACTATATACTGCAAAGGCTTCCATCAATGGACCATAGCCTCAATCAACATTGTGAGTGACTCTTAATTTAATTTTTTTTATTTAGACGAAGATCTTTGATGTTATAACTTTAAATCAGGATTCTGAGAATAGTCAGAATTCTGAGAAAAAAGTCGAGATTAAAGTCAGAATTCTCAGATTAAAGTCAGAATTCTGCAGGAAAAAAGAAGCATACTATGTGACATCACTGACTACGTTTACATGCACACAATATTACGCTTTTTGCCCATTTTCGGAAAATGACAATATTCCGACTAAATGAATAATCCACTAATATTCCCGTTTACATGCAGCCGTAGCTCGCCCTCCCCGACACGTGAGGGAGGGGGGGAGAGAGAGAGAGATGCAGGTAGGTGGAGCCGCAGAGTTTTTCTGTTGAGAATAAACAGAGCAGCACTATTCTTACGAGCCACACTTGGTCCATTTCAGGAGCTTGCTGCTGAAAAGTTTGGTGTTGCGCATCCAAGTCTTTCATAAAAAGTAGGCTAGTAGCCTACGTTATTACCTCGCAGGCTTGCAAGCATTGTAGACTTCCGTGGGCACTGGGTGGGCACTATAGGCTACTCTCTCTCTCTTTAAATCGATGTTTCTCATCTCCTCCCGATCAGAAATGTCGGCTTTCCTTTTTGCCTGCCAGAGATGATGGATTATTATGATTATATCGCCTGTTCTAGCGCTTTCTAGCACACATCAGTTGACCACAAACAGGCAACATGCGTCGCAAACTGCGGTAAAAACCCTGATTGAGATGCATATTCCGAATGCGCTGTATACATGATCAAAGAATCCCCCGAAAACCCGATTATAATACTGGAATAACCCAGTCGTCTTAATCGGAAAATGCTAAATTCGGAAAAAGGGCAAATTCGGAAAATGCAACTGGAATATGCCGTTTACATGACCCTTATCAAATTCTGAATATTGTCATTTTCCGAATAATTAGTGGAATATTGTGTGCATGTAAACGTAGTCACTGATGATATTATTGATGGTGTACCGGAATTTGAATGTCTCGGGTCCCTAGTTTTTTGTGACGTCAAAGTAGGCTCACAAGCCAAAAAAGGTTGGGAACCCCTGGGCTAGAACGTAATGTCTTGAATAGCCCCCGCCCGCCCCCCACCCCTGGTTAGCAGTCAGTGTCTTGATCAGTTCTGTAAGCACTCAGGAGGGCCTGTTTATGTGTGAGGAGGTTCTCGAGCATGTAGTTTGTGCTGTTTCACCTTGTTTTTTTACATCCTGCTGCAGTGTGTATGCAAAGCATCTCAAATTGTAACCCCAGTACTATCACTGCCTCCTTCATGTTGTTTGCATTGGCTCTCAAACGGAGATGAGCTGCAGTCCTGTCCCCCATATGTCCTACAAGATAGCTTGGTATGCAGCATGGCACCCCACTTTGCAATGTGAAACTCGCCTCCTCTCATTGCGTTAGGCTTAGAAATGACATCGGACACACAACTGAGGCTGAGCTCCACGTATTGGTAGCGAAAGTCGACGGCGGCTACATCTTTTGACTGAGCAATCCAAAATAAACGTACACACTTGTTTGTACAGCTGGGGGGGGATAGCTGTTTTGGACACTAATGTCAGCATGGCAAGCTTGTAGCGAATTCCACTACGACAGAGAGCGGCAGCCGGCAGGTCATCCAATGCAATCAATTTGACAAGTTCTCCGCTATAATCTTTGCTTTGTTTCCATCTTGTGTTTCAAATGGTTCCCATAGTGTTTACTGTTTATTGCCAAGCCTGCATACTCAGTTTCTTCTTCTAGCACTTGCCTGCGTGAGCAACCATAGTATCAGCAGCACAGCGCCCCCCTCAGTGTGTCAGCAGCACAGCGCCCCCCTCAGTGTGACTCCTTTTTTGCCAGATCCGCTGACTGGCTATTGCTGCTTCAAACATATCTTGCACTCCCTGCTCTAACGGATAAAGTTGGTGGTTTTTTATGCATTGCTTACCATCAACAATTCCTATGAAAATAACATAATCAGCAGTGATTCTGTTTTGTTATGCCAACAAGAAGTCCATGTAGCCGGTCAGGTGTAGAGTTTGTAGCAAATTCCACTTTAAGACTATTAGGTGAATTAGGTATTCATGGAGCAAGCTTAAAGGATAAGGCCAGTGTTTTTTAATGCATTGCTTACGTCAACAACAAACCTATGAAAATAACAAAATCAACAATGCGTTTGCTCTACTCCTATGGGCTCCAATTGTAAGCTAAAATCCTACTTCCCTGAGATTGCAAACGTGTCTACAGCCGGCTTCTTAAGTTGTTTGAGGCAACTGTGTAATTCTCTACAGTCAACGGTAATGAAAATAGTTTACCATTTAATGATGATTACAGACAACATGAATAGGCTACTTTTAAAAGGGAATGCACTGATATGAAAAATGTGGCTGATATTAACTTTGCTTTTACGTAACCTTGCAAGGCGGCTGGATTCGCGCGAGATCATGAGGTCTCACGCGGCAAATCAAAAATCCATTTGACAGCGTCAAGTTAGCTGTTACGGCCGATAACCGATATTTACCGATGTCGATATGATCTGTATAAAAACACATTTCTATGATAATCAAATGTTGTACATACTGAAAAACACATTAATACTGTGAATTAGAAAAATTATGCATTTCTTTATTTCCAAAACATTTGGAAAAGCCCATAAACCATAGATTTACTGCATTGTTTCCTCTCAATGTGAAAACCCATATGATAACCGATATTAACATTGCAACATAGGCCCGATGCCGACATGTTAAAAAATGACTTAACATCGGCATCCCTACTACTTAATATTTAACTTGCTCATGAAACCTGGTATTTCTTAGCTTTCACTATACTGCATCACATTGGATTGAAGGATTCCTCAGTGCCATTTTTACACTTTCCAATGCATTGCAAAGTCATCCTCTGGACCCCTTTGGCAGGCCAGATCTGGCCCCCGGGCCGTATGTTTGACAACCCTGCTTGAGATACAGTGTTGGCTATCTGTATCAGTGTCTCCTTATTACTCTACCACTCTTCTTGGGTCCACTGCATGTAATGTGCCAGCCAGGCATACAGTATATTAACACTGCCAGCACACGAGCCAGGAACAATTCACACACAAATGACTCCGGGTCACTTTCCCCACATTGTCCAGCATAGAAACGGCACACGTCTCCAGGTTTTGAAGAGATAGTCTTGTCTGATGTCCCAAATGCTTTTTTTTCTGCAGGAATACAGAAACCCACGGGCCTGCCTCATTCATTAACCATTAGCGATATGGAGGAGGAGGAGGAGTTTAAGTATGCCGTTTAACAGCCCATGATGACAGTCCATTCACATTAGCAATTAGTGCACTTAAAGGCTTTTTAGGCTGCATTAAGCTATCTATGGCATGAAGCACGATTGGCCTTTTTAAGTGCAGCAAAGCTGGAGCTGTTGGGAGCCCGAGTGATTTAGCAGGGAGGGTTCAGTAACCAGCTTCACATTATTTAGAGTAACACATTGGTATAAAGTCCTTTTTGTAGTAGAGCCTGAATTGAACACCATCTCACTTTTAACAACTACAGGCTTTAGGGAACGTAGAGTGGATCCAATCTCTGCTGTCTAGCCACTCAAGTCTTACCATTGAGAGTCATGTCATGTCCTTAATCAATACACAATGGTGCCATGCTATCTTATTCATTCCTCTGCTTCCTTCCAGGCGGCATTTGATTCAGATCAGTATGGTCTTTTGTGATGGAACATCTAGTGTTGGAGGTCCGGAGTCCCACGGGACTTTTTTCACAGTCTAATAAGGAAACACTATGACTGATTTCATGCTTTACAACTTTCATGTTACTGGGAAAGAAATGAGGAACTTCACATGGTCCTCAAACAGAAAGTGATGAGTTATTATAATGGATGAGATTAGATTTCTCAGTATCTACAATCGACAGCTGATTTACTTCAGGGTGTTGTTTGTATTGGTGCCGGTTGATGTTTCTAGGTGTTTATTTCTTGGACTTTTTGCTGTGTGGCTGGCACAGGTGGGGGGGGGCCCCGAGTAGCAGATGCTGTAGAGCTTTTCATGGGGGGCCACATGAGAAACCCAGATTGTTGCCGGGGGCCGAACAAATAATATTGTCATGCCGTAACCCATGGATGGGCAACTTTGATGATAGAGAGGGCCACAAAAAAATGTCCTCGCTACCAGATTTTGCTGAGGGCTGAACGGCGCCAGCGCGAAAGATTTGGGGCATTTGAAGCCAGGTTTAGAGGAATAACTCATTTTAAATTAACAATTGTGATGTCATTATTCAGTCTTAACCACCAATATTTGATCCTTTTTGCACTCCTATGTCACCACCTGCTCTCCCTGCAGGGCTTGAAATTAACTTTTTTCACCGCCTGCCAATATGGCTGCTAGATTTTAAAGTTACCAGCCAATTAGAATTTCCACTAGCCGAAATGTTTTTCTTGAAATAAACCAGAATATGAGTGTGTTAATTTAAGCATAAGTATCAGTATGTGGCCCGGGATTCTCAAAGCCTGTGTTGAGGGTCACACAAGAACAAAAATGCACTCTTGAAGCTAAATAAATCCAAAACCAACAAGTTAATTATTTAAATTTCTACTTCAATGTAGAACAGTCATTTCTTACACATGAGATTACTTTTAGCCTTTTAGTCATAAATATTATTGAAAGATATTCCATATTCCAGACTGAAATGCTATAACAGAGTATTGGCCAGAATGACATGAACATTTGGACACTTATTCAGCGGGTATCTTGCATGTTGCGTTCAGGTGCACTGTAAAAAAACAAAACATGGGCCGTATGTTGCCCATGTGTGCTGTAGAGCATAGCTCCCCAACCACTGGGCCGCAGACCGCTACCGGGCCGCAACGCATTTGGTACCGGGCCGCTCCCCCGGTCCAAAAAAAAGGGCTATAATATTATAGGCTGTGTGCGGTAGTTGAAACATAGTTTCAAGTTGACGTTTATTTATGTTTGTAGTTGAAACAAAAACATAAATACTGTAGGCTACATACAGTACAACACAAAAGGCTGTTATTTACCCTTTGTCGCCACCTGGTGAGTAAATGTATATGTAACTAAAACCATTAAAATTGACAACTGGTCCGCAACTTTTTTTTTCCATGTATCTACCGGTCCTTGGCACAAAAAAGGTTGGGAACCCCTGCTGTAGAGGAGCTCTGTGGTAACACTCGTGCCAAAGGCCAGTGTCCTCTGGGGGCGCTGTAGACCAGCTCTGTGATAACACTCGTCACAAAGGCCAGTGTTCTCTGGGGGCGCTGTAGAGCAGCTCTGTGATAACACTCATGACAAAGGCCAGTGTTCTCTGGGGGCGCTGTAGAGCAGCTCTGTGATAGCACTCATGACAAAGGCCAGTGTCCTCTGGGGGCGCTGTAGAGCAGCTCTGTGATAGCACTCGTCACAAAGGCCAGTGTCCTCTGGGGGCGCTGTAGAGCAGCTCTCTGATAACACACGTCACAAAGGCCAGTGTCCTCTGGGGGCGCTATAGAGGAGCTCTGTGATAACACTCATGACAAAGGCCAGTGTTCTCTGGGGGCGCTGTAGAGCAGCTCTGTGATAACACTCGTGACAAAGGCCAGTGTCCTCTGGGGGCGCTGTAGAGCAGCTCTGTGATAACACTCGTGACAAAGGCCAGTGTCCTCTGGGGGCGCTGTAGAGCAGCTCTGTGATAACACTCGTGACAAAGGCCAGTGTCCTCTGGGGGCGCTGTAGAGCAGCTCTGTGATAACACTCGTCACAAAGGCCAGTGTTCTCTGGGGACGCTGTAGAGCAGCTCTGTGATAACACTCGTGACAAAGTGTCCTCTGGGGGCGCTGTAGAGGAGCTCTGTGATAACACTCATAACAAAGTGTCCTCTGGGGGCGCTGTAGAGCAGCTCTGTGATAACACTCGTGACAAAGTGTCCTCTGGGGGCGCTGTAGAGGAGCTCTGTGATAACACTCATAACAAAGTGTCCTCTGGGGGCGCTGTAGAGCAGCTCTGTGATAACACTCGTGACAAAGTGTCCTCTGGGGGCGCTGTAGAGGAGCTCTGTGATGATAACACCCTAACCCTAACCCAAAACAAAGTGTCCTCTGGGAGCAGAGGCTGTGGCGCTGCAGGTCTTTAACCGTGGAATGGAGAGGGGCACATGCCTCCCTCCACATTGATTTTGTCTGTCTACCTGTCATGCTAGTAAGGCGCCTATCTAGATGGACACAAACAGGTGCAGAGGTTGGTGTAGCTGACCTGTCTTCTATCTTTCTCTGCGTTCCTCCTTCTCTCTGCAGCCATGTCAGAGTGCCTCGCTTGCCTATTATTTCCTCTTTACCCTCTCTCTCCCCCCGCCCCCCCCCCCCCCCCCCACACACACACACACACACACACACAACTTATTCTGTAGTGCTGTGGGGTCAGGAGGAGCCCTCTGACGGCAGCGTGACTCCACTCAGATGGCATCTCCTCCCAAGCCCCCCTCACCCCCCAACCCCCCCCCCACCCCTCACCCGTCCCCTTAGTCAGACCCTCAATGCCCTCTCTGTCTGGCCCGCAGGCTGTAGGACCTGGGTGGGGGGATAGAGGGTGTCTTCCTGTTTCTCGCCCTATCAGAAGACACCAGTATGCTTGGAGAAAGGGGGGGGGGGGTAGATAGAGTGGGGCTGGCGTGGACAGCTGCCATGCCAGGGGAGCCCTCCCCGTTCCAGTCCCATATCGTCCCATCACGTCCCATTCCAAACCCGGGGGCAGGGAAGAGCACATGCAAAACCCTCTGTGCTCCAACACGTTTCAGTGGGCTGTGTGTGATTGTTGTGTTAGGTGACTGTGTGTGATTGTTGTGTTAGGTGACTGCTTCACAATCGCTTTGGCTTCACTTTATTTGGGTTGTAGAGAAGTTGGAGCGGCGCCGCCGGTGTGTATATATATATATATGCTGCTGTCAATAAGTGCGGGCGGCATTCTCATCGACTTGGACTAACTGGGATTTGATTGTAGCAGTGACAGCCTTTATTCAACGCAACACTACAATGGAGTATACAACACTGAAGTCCTAGCGCAGGACTACAGGCCTCGTCCTCTTCTCTGAGGAGCCTCGGCAAGGAGGTAATGGTGAACAGCTTTTCTGCAAAGTTCTCTGCCTGGCTGCCAGGCCACCACTGTTACCTGCTGTGTGGACTGAGTGCTGTGGCATGTTATGCTGACTGTGTGTGTGTGTAAATGATGAAAATGACTCTGTTTATGTGTGCAGGTCATGTTTGATGGGGATGGAATCTGGCTGTCAGGGATTTGGAGACTTGTGTTTTGCTTTTGCTTTCCTTGGGTTGTATTTTGTGCGTGTGTGTGTGTGTGTGCGTGCGTGCGTGCGTGCGTGCGTGCATGGATGCATGTGCTGAGCCTGAAGTTGCGGTACGTGTAGTAGTACGCTGGTCGCTCGGTGCATGATGAGGAATCCTGTGTGAAAGGCACACCGATGGAAGAGAGACGCTCACAACCACACACAGCTTGTCAGTCTCTAGAGACACTGCTGTAACCAAGCTAATGTGGAAACACTGAACTAGGGGGCGCAGTCTGCAGAATTGCTTCGTAAACTGCTCCTCTCTGAATTGCAATTGCTTTTAAGGTCATGTTAAAATGACTACACACTGGGTGTCCAGGTAGTGTCGCTAGATTAGATTAGATGTAGATTCCCTGTGCCTACCAACACGAGGGTCGCAGGTTCGCGCCCCCGTGTTACCTCTGGCTTGGTTGGGCGTCCATACAGGCACGATTTGGTTGTGCCGGCAAGTGGGATCCGGGTTTGGGGGGTATGTGTCCTGGTCGCTGCACTAGCGCCTCCTCTGGTCGGTCTGGGCAACCTGGTCGGAGCAAGAAGGGAACTGATGGGAATAGCGTGATCCTCACACATGCTACGCCCTGCCGGTGAAGCTCCCTGGCGCTGTCAGGTGAAAAGAAGCGGCTGGCAACTGCGCATGTGTCGGAGGAAGCATGGCGCTACTCTACTACGGTTCTCCCCAGATCGGCAGAGGGTGGAGCAGCGACCGGGGGCAGCAGGGGGGAAATTGGCCAAGTACAATTGGGGAGAAAATGGTGAAATCGAGAGAAAAAGAAAAGAAAATGAATACGCACTACTGTCCCTCCCAGGCAGGGTAGTGCTGTTTAGCAGCAGCTCTCGCTTGCCTCTGTACTGTAAAACGTCTGGGTGTCAACCTTCTCACCCTGGGTGGAGCTTGCCCTGCTGTAACCTAAGCTGATGGTCCCCCCGCTCCCCACGGGGTAACTTGACCCTGGAGTGCTTTGTCATGTGCCAGAGAGAGAGGTTCCCTCTCCACACCCACCTGCTTTGTGTGACCACATCACAACACAAACACATCAGGGCTTGTTCTCAACTTTCCTCTTTTCACTTTTGTCCATATGCTTAAAGTTGGTAATTGCTATGTAAAGGGGCTTGCCTCGAGACGCCACATCTAAAATGATAACTACAAAGATATGTATATTAATAATAATAATAATAATACAAATAAATCATTGTAAGTAAACATTGTCTGTGTTTGTTGCCACTACAATGACAACCAAGAACTATAGTGAGAGAACTATAAAGACACTTTTTGTTCGATCTCATTGACTGTAATCTCAGAACTTTTTTTTTTGTTTTAATGCAGAGGCTATGAGACATTTTCAACCAATCAAATGAAAGTTGTAGAAAGAAGGCGGGGGCAGATAATCTGGGAGCACACTACAGGCTTCATTTGCTGAGAAACTGTTCACAAACATTGTTGTGTGAATGCTTCAGCATCAAAGTATCTTATAGTTTAAAGTTATCTTTATAGCCAAAATCGGTTTCAGCCTTGTTCGCACGTGGGTGTGTTTTTTGTGATGTAATATAGGCTTGAACTGCACTGTATTACATGCAAGTGGTGGACTGTGTGTGTGTGTGTGTGTGTGTGTGTGTGTGTGTGTTAGGGCTGCACGATATGAGGAAAAGCTGCGATGTGCGATAACACTGTTCAATATTGCGATGACGATATGACCTGCGATAAATAAAAGAATGCTATAAACAAAAATATTAATGGGTAGGGGTGCTCCGATCCGGCTAAGCCACGATCCGATCCGATTCCGATTCCTGGGGCGATCCCACGTGATTTTTCTATGGGCAGTGAAGTGTGTGTTTCAATTCTTGACGCATATGGTAGTGTGTGTTCATTCACGTGTGTGTGTGTGTGTGTGTGTGTGTGTGTGCGATTCTTGTGCATATGCAGTTAAATAGCCAGGGGTTGTGTATAGGGCTGCTTATTTCTCCAGTCTGGGCTGTTTGTGGAGGGAAAGGCTTGGTGCTGTCTGTCCATGCTGTCTCAGTCTGGGCTGTTTGTGGAGGGAAAGGCTTGGTGCTGTCTGTCCATGCTGTCTCAGTCTGGGCTGTGTGTGGAGGGAAAGGCTTGGTGCTGTCTGTCCATGCTGTCTCAGTCTGGGCTGTTTGTGGAGGGAAAGGCTTGGTGCTGTCTGTCCATGCTGTCTCAGTCTGGGCTGTTTGTGGAGGGAAAGGCTTGGTGCTGTCTGTCCATGCTGTCTCAGTCTGGGCTGTTTGTGGAGGGACAGGCTTGGTGCTGTCTGTCCATGCTGTCTCAGTCTGGGCTGTGTGTGTAGAGGGAAAGGCTTGGTGCTGTCCATGCTGTCTCAGTCTCACTAACAAAGGGCACCCTGTGGATGGAAAAACAGCTGAGCAGCATTGTTAATCCGCTCAAAATCTTACCCCAAAAACAACAACAAAGCTTGAGTTTGCATTCCTTGCACTCTGTTGGCAATGCTTCCTGAACTGTCTGATCTCAGCAGTGCTTGTTGTTGTTTCTTCCTTCATTTCAAACTCAAGAGCTCTTCTATTATGGTATTCATCTATTCATCTGATCTGAGGTTCATTGTTTTCTGTAGTGCACCGTGAGGTCTAGGTGGAAGACTCTTCTATAAAGCACACACACACATAGACACTTCGGCCTAGCTCTATCAATAAAAGGAAATAATCATGGGGACAAAATCCAGTGAGCACATGGATAAGGCTACCTGTTGTTTTGCCCAGAGTTAATTTTTGATCCCATAAACAAAATGTCTAGCCTAACTGCTATGACGAGGCAAAATCAAAAGTTTGTCATCTCATTGGGTCTGTATGCAGTGAATGGCTGCTGATGAACTTCTCTAAACAGTTGAAGACTGCAGATGCGGTGTGGAAACTAGGGCTGGGATGATATGCGGACTCCTGATTACTATAAGCAAATGATTCAAACAGCATGTGTATAGGAATGATCCTGGATTGGAAGAGAAACCCCTGGTCTCTGGTTGACTATCACAGTATGTCCTTTTGGCACTAAACTGCCCCCTAGCTATTGTATAATGAAGTCACAGTGCACATTTCCCTGTCTCGTATTTTGTTACTGTGTCAACTCTGTGGTGTGCCCTGCATTTCAACTCCCTCTGTCTGCTATGTGCTCCCTCTTTCTTACAGACAACAAATCCCATTTAGAATTTGAGAGAAGGCCTAATTGCCTGTTTCTCTTTATAGATTGGGTCATTCACCCCAATCAGGTTGCTAGAACCAAACTATGTGGCTTTTGTTCTGGTTGTTTCCCGACCCAGACACATATTTCTGGTGGCGGACCTCTTCCCTCTCGAGTCCCAGCGTGCCTCAGTGAGGGCTGTGCACTGCAGCTGGTGGAGAATGCACACGGCGACACGGGCCGAGGCCCGAGACACACAGGCTAACCTGACAAAATAAAGCCTTTGGCGGCGGGGCCTGCGGTCAAGTACGGAATGGGGCGGTCAGTGTGAGAACACACAAATAACCTTTGGCCCTGTTTCTCTGCCCCCCCCCCCCCCTACCCCGCAGGCATGGAAGAAGCGGTGGTTTGTTCTCCGCAGTGGCCGTCTGACCGGCGACCCAGACGTGTTGGAGTACTACAAGAATGACCATGCCAAGAAGCCCATCCGCGTTATTGACCTCAACTTGTGCGAGCAGGTAGGTCGTCTCACTGTGTCTGAATAGCACAGCCCAGTGGCACATTGCTGCTAATATGTATGATGATTACTATTGTGATATATGCCTAGTGGTGGTGGCACATAAACGTAGCATAAACATCGGTACATAAACATAAGCATTCAGGTGAAGTCCTTTCTCTTTTGACTGGCTATAACTCATATTCACGATCGAAGAACACCTCCTGTTCCTTTACTGATGCCGCCGTGTAAAGCTAAAGACGGCTTGGTTGCTCCTTCAGGTGGACGCTGGGCTGACCTTCAACAAGAAGGACTTGGAGCACAGCTTCATATTTGACATCAAGACCATTGACCGTGTATTCTACCTGGTGGCCGACACTGAAGACGAGATGAACAAGTGGGTGCGCTGCATCTGCGACATCTGCGGCTTTAACCCCACCGATGACGGTAAGGAGGAGGACATCGGGTGTTAACGCTAGCAAGCCACACATCAGCGCTACCTCAACCATTTAGGGCACTGTTCAGAGCTCCACTTAAAGGTGCGACGCAGCATTTGAACATCAATACATTATTACTACATCTTTTTTTCAGACATTAGTAATGAATGTAAACAAGTGAGACCATTGGCAGCGTCTGTCATCCTCTACATTGTGTACCACCTGGGCTGGATTTCTCTGGAAAACTACTGTGTTGTTTTACAGCCCAAAAGGAGATTCATTGGTTTGCAGCATAAAACTGGAAGAGGGTGGTTGTCAACTCTTATCCTTTTTGTTTTGCTCCTCAAAACAAATACATTCGCCACAAAGGCAGGGAGGAGGAGTAACTCCTTCCCAGATGGTTATGCAATATAGCATGAGAGCAAGTGGCCTCGTGGGATAACAGCTTATCAGCGGGATATATTCCACAACACCACGCAGCTCGAGTGCTATATTGCTTTTATAAAACGGTTTCCAAGTATAATAATATAATAATAATAATACTATAAGTCCGACTGGCATGGTATTCTGAGTCATTCTGAGTCAGTTGAAACACTACTGTAAGGCGGGACCTCTAGCAAGAAGATAGACGTGCGGGTGATTTGATTGGATCGTTCTGGAGACTGAAGTCGACATTGGCCAATCCTGGCGCTTGCTGAGAGCTTTTCGCAAAGCCCGACACCAGAGCCGTATGCCGACACCAAGTAACGTTACGTCTTATTTAGAAATGCGCGCGAGAGAGGGGTTAAGACATTAGCCCGCGTCTATTCTTGTACAAAACATCATTTTCTGCGAAGTATTAGTAAAGTTATAAGCGAAGATCGATTCACAAGGATCTGAAAGCTGTCTCCGCCATTTTGTTTTTGAGGTACTTTTAGTAAGAGAGTTGCGCCATCATGCGTCCATAATGACTCATTGTAAGGACTAGTGACCCTCCATACAGCAGATCAGGAGAAAGCTGTTTGGCTCGAGCGCAGCGCTGCCTTTTAGTAAGAGAGTTGCCATGGCAACCAATAACCCATGGCCATGGGTTATTGAACTCGGTTACTGGAATTATACAATGGCTGTGAACCAATCAGATTGCTTGATTTGAGAGAGCCGTTTTATAAGTGAAAACAAACCATCGGGCAGCGTCAGGTTAAGCCCTACTCGTCTCTGTTGGGAAAATGTGTGTCGATCACATTTGGTGCTGACGAGGACGTAGTGTTGGTCTAGATGATTTTCACTGAATTACGTTGCTAGGGAACAGTTTGAAACCTAGCTTATTTCCTGTCAGCTATTGTATTAGCATCACACTGCAACAAGAAGTTATCTAGCGGCAATTTAGAACTGTGTATATGAATTATGATTTATGAATGTGCTATATGAAGGATGCTTAAAGTCATGCTTTGTGACATTTTCATACAAATCAATGTCTGTTTTGCTCCTCTAATACAACTGAGGGAAACCTACCGAATGGAGGCTTCCCACGGGGTATTTCAGTTCAAATGCTGCAGACTGGTCTGATTACAAGGATTTCAGTATTTTAGCGAGATTGAAATTGAGGAAAATCCGAATTCCAGTAAAATGGGACCATTAAATCAGGGTGTACCTCATTTCATTAGCAGTAAAGAAATAAACAGTACAAGTTGAAGAAGTGTAGAGGTCAGTTACTGTACAGCAGGGGTGTGGGTGTGTCCAAACCTTTCTTTGAACGGGGGCCAGATTAGATAATGTGAAAATACCGAGGGGCCAGCTGCTTCTCATGTGGGTTCTTTTTTTAAATCGCATACAATACAATTGTACTCTAAGGATTTTGTTTACTGTCTGAAAACATTAGTTCCACCTGCATAGTTCCTACTTGGTGCTTGTCTACAAACTGTATGATAGTGCTGTCATGGTGAACGGAAAAAATGCAAATTGAACTTGTTTGATTAACCAATACTGTGTGGAGGGGCCACATAGTATATTTTGAGAGACGAGCAGAGGGCCGCTTAAAATCGGTCCGCGGGCCACAATTGGTCCCCGGGCCGGACTTTCTACGTGCCTGCTGTACAGTACAGCAATGTTGACTCCCGTTTGATTTAGCTCTCTTTAGCTACTCCCATAGCTGCCTCTTTTTCTTATGGAGTTAGATGAAGCAGTTGTGTGCACCAGAAGGCCTCTGCTCAATACAGTTCTCAGCCAAGGCCTAATGGTCCATGTGTTGAGATAGGCTCACGTTACCCTTGTTCCCAGCGCTGGATAATCAAAGCATTGTGTGCCTGTCAGACCCACTGCCACTCTTTCTTTCCCTTCCTCTCCTCTATCTGCTTCTCATTCTCTCGTTTGCATGCTGTCGTTTCTCTCTCTCTTTCTATCTCTCTCTCTCTTTCTCTCTCTTTCTCTCTTTCTTTGAGCCGAATAGCCCCCCAAACCAGAATGGTGGGTTAGACTGTGCTATTTGCTTCTCGGTCTTGCTCTTCTTCTACGATTTCTTCCTCTCCTCTCAACTTAATTTGTGAACACTGCTGGTTTGATCTGATGAAAAATGGACTAAAGCACTAATTTGCCATAGAGTGCATAGATTTACTGGAGATCTTTAGGAGAGGCGTGTATTTCTCTTCTATTCAGACTTGGCAACAGAGGCACTACTTATCTTGCTCCAAGGTCAGCATCTCCTCTGTATTATGTGTGACCGTCTCAACCTCTGCTAGCACATGTTGCAGGGCAACCCTGATAACAACATTCATGGCACCTTCTACAACGGAGCTATTGGACCTGGCTGTTAAATCCCCTATGTACACACAAAGGGTAATATCATTCAAGGAGAAACCACATCCCTGCACATAGGCCTCCTCACAGTTCTCATTACAAAAGAACGGCCTTGGCTCTCGCTTTTGCACTTTCTTGCACTCTCTCTCTCTGCGTCTGAGACCCACCCCCTACTCTCCTGTGGCCAGGCTAGAGTGCTTCATGGCTGGGCAGATATTGGAGCAGGGAGCAGGGAGGTGGGCTAGGGCTGGAGGAACCGAGGCTATGAGGTACAATGTAGGACTGGAGGTGGAAGATGAGTATGAGCAGAGGGGATTTTCCCTTTAGCCTGGATGAATCAGCACTTAGAGCTTCAACAAACAAATGGGAAGGAGGAGGGGAACTCTGGAGGAGGAAGAGAGGGGAGAACGTGATGCACAGCAAAGAGAGAGACTGAGTTTGAGAAGAAGAGAGTCAGAGAGGAGGCCGTGCGTAGGATAAAAGCATGGCTGTTATGGAAGAGAGGGAGGGGGATTGTGAAATGGGGAGATCAAGAGAAAAAGGTAGAAAGATGTAGAGAGAAAACACAGATATCAGAATCACTTTTATTGCCACAGTATGCAAGTTACATACGAGGAATTTGTCTTAGTGTCTGTATGCAGTGTAGCTCACATCAATATACAGAGATAAGAAGTAGGAAGATAACTAAAGACAATCACAAAGTTGCAATCAAAGTGCAATCAAATCGAGTAAATATATACAATATGTTCATGAGTGGTGAAGTGTTCTGTGGATAATAAATATGAATTTACATGAGATTTACAGACTGAGTTAAATAGACATTAAATAGGCAGTGGATTTACATGAATTTACAGTCGGAGTTAAATAAGAGTTTACATTGAATGTACATGAAATTTACAGGCTAAGTTAAATAGGCATTAAATGTGCAGGGAATTTACATGAATTTACAGTCCCAGTTAAACAGGCATTAAATTAGATATGCGTTACAGTTTTATGGGGGGGGGGGGTTCAGTTGAGTTTTGGAGGAGGTAGTGAGTTTGTGTGTGTGTGTGTGTGTGGGGGGGGGGGGGGGGGGTTGTTGGTGAGGTCCTTGGCGGAAGGGGTTTCCGGGCCTTGTTGGTGAGGCTGATGGCGGTTGGGAAGAAGCTGGTCTTGTGGCGGGTGGTTCTGGTGTTGGCAGACCTCAGTCTCTCGCCGTGGGGGGAGTGTCTTAAAGAGTTTGTGGCCAGGGTGGGAGGGGTCGGCCATGATCTTGCGAGACCGCTTCAGTGTCCTGGCTGCATGCAGGTCCTGGAGGGATGGCAGGTTGCATCCGATTATCTTCTCAGCGCAGCGGATGATGCGCTGAAGTCGGTTAGTGTCTTTGAGAGTGGCAGCTAGCATCCAGCTAGCTGCCACTGGTAAAAGATGTGGAACATAGGCGTCCGTGTAGTGCAGCGGTAGCCTACCAACACAAGGGTCGCAGGTTCGCCCTGTCTCTATTCACACTTGCTTCTTCTGCACACAGTTACCCTTATGCACCCTTATGTTTTCTGAACATCCACTTTGGACTAGTATATAATGTCCCTCCCCTCAATGTATGCCATGTATTTGAAAATATTTAGATAATACACATTTTCATGAACAGCATGAAGTAACCTAGGCTTCTCTCGTGTGCCTCCTCCAGAGGCAGCCAAAGCGGCTCACCAGTCGGTCATAGGAGGCTTGGTTGTGGACACGCCCCCTCACCCAGCACTGGGCAGTATTGGTGGTTCAGCAGCAGCAGTGCTGGCCAGTGTGCCTCCTCCATACCAGCCGGTCAGCGTGCGCCACCTGGACTCCCAGTCCAGCCTGGATGAGCCCCAGGACTACCTGTGGCTGGTCAACTGTGAGAGCAAGAAGCCAGAGCCCAACAGGTGAGTGTGCCTGTGTGTCCATGACTGCTTAACACTACCAGGTAAAGGTTTGGACACACCTGATAGAATGTACTGTTTTTTTTATGATCTTAAAGCCCTTTAAAGGATTATGCTGGGGGGCACGGTGGTGCAGTGGTAAGCGCTGTCGCCTCACAGCTAGAAGGTCCTAGGTTCGATTCCCACCTGGGACGCTGTGAGCGCTGAAGGAGTGCGTGCCCGTCCGCGTGTCCTCGAGTGCCCACCGCCTGGGTGGGGTCGTCAAAAGGGCCTTTCTGTGTGGAGTTTGCATGTTCACCCCGTGCCCCCTGGGGGTTTCCTTCATATAGGAACCCCTCACCAAAACATGCAATATCCTGGTCGCTGAAGTGGTGCCTCCTCTGGTCGTTCGGGGCGCCTGTTCGGAGGGAGGGGAACTGGTTGGAATAGCGTGATCCTCAAACGTGCTATGTCCTACCGATGAAGCTTCCTCTGTCAGGTGAAAAGAAGCAGCTGGCTAACTGCCCATGTCTCGGAGGAAGCATGGGGCCAGTTTCAGCTCTCCCCAGATCGGCAGAGGGTGGAGCAGCAACCAGGATAAATAAATTAAAATGAGCACTAATGGGGGATAAAAATGGGCAAAAAAATCGGGGGAGGGGGGTAATAATAATAAAAAAAAAAAAAGGATTAGGCTGAGATAATTGAAATAACGAATATAAGCAAATAGTGAAAGTTGATGTCTGTGTATGAATTTTGCCTTTCCAGCAAGGCAGAGGGCAACTATTTTAAAGAATATATAAGATAGTTTGGATTTGGAGAGGGGAAGAAATATTTGTGTTATTTCAAAGTTTTGAAAAAATAAAGAAAGATATGTGTCCAAACCTGTGACTGGTAGTATGTTGGAGTCTCTTCTCAGTGTGCCATGCTGTTATGCTGATACATACGTTTCTTTGTATATTTTTTCCAGTCCAATTATTCTTTCCTACATTTAATTTTTGCTGCTGCTCTCCTCCCTGTCTCTGTCTGTGTTGTATGGTGTGTACTGTCTCTGTCTGTGTTGTATGGTGTCTTCTCTCGGTCTGTGTTGTGTGGTGTGTACTGTGTCTCTGTCTCCATCTGTGTGGTGTGGTGTGTACTGTGTCTCTATCTGTGTTGTGTTGTGTTGTGTGGTGTGTACTTTCTCTGTCTGTGTTGTGTGGTGTGTACTGTGTCTCTGTGTGGTGTGTACTGTGTTCTGTCTCTGTCTGTGTTGTGTACTGTTGTACAGTAGCTCAGTGCAGCCTCCATCTCCAGTGGAGGGAGACCAGGAGTATTTGCTCCTGGAGGAGTGTGAGAGCAAGACTCTTCCTCCACAGGCTAGTCTGTGAGTGGCCAGCTGGAACTGCCTGCGTGTGTGGAGTGATACATGTGTATAAACAGACAGACCAGTCATACACACACATGCACACGCTAACACACTCAGACTGTAGCCAGCTAACCTCTGCTGTACATGTACACACTAACACACTCAGACTGTAGCTAGCTACCCTCTGCTGTACATGCACACACTAACACACTCAGACTGTAGCTAGCTACCCTCTGCTGTACATGTACACACTAACACACTCAGACTGTAGCCAGCTCTGCTGTACATGTACACACTAACACACTCAGACTGTAGCTAGCTACCCTCTGCTGTACATGCACACGCTAACACACTCAGACTGTAGCCAGCTCTGCTGTACATGTACACACTAACACACTCAGACTGTAGCTAGCTACCCTCTGCTGTACATGTACACGCTAACACACTCAGACTGTAGCCAGCTACCCTCTGCTGTACATGTACACACTAACACACTCAGACTGTAGCCAGCTACCCTCTGCTGTACATGTACACACTAACACACTCAGACTGTAGCCAGCTCTGCTGTACATGTACACACTAACACACTCAGACTGTAGCTAGCTACCCTCTGCTGTACATGCACACGCTAACACACTCAGACTGTAGCCAGCTCTGCTGTACATGTACACACTAACACACTCAGACTGTAGCTAGCTACCCTCTGCTGTACATGTACACGCTAACACACTCAGACTGTAGCCAGCTACCCTCTGCTGTACATGTACACACTAACACACTCAGACTGTAGCCAGCTACCCTCTGCTGTACATGTACACACTAACACATTCAGACTGTAGCCAGCTACCCTCTGCTGTACATGTACATGGCATCTCTAAACCATTACACATGTTGGATTTGATGTTTGAATGTGTTTTATCAACATGGCCTCCGTAAACACTATACCAGATAATTATTTCTCTCATGCCATATTGTTTTTGTCAATGCCTGAATGTTAAGCAAGTACCCAGCAAGTGACTGACTCAATCCTCCACTTTCAGACCTCAATAGTGATATTTCATCATCCTAATATGGCAAGAGAATGCCAAAGATGAGTGATAAGACATGTCTTTACTTAATATGGCCAACTGTGGCTTGCAATGCTATGATGGTGTACCACATTTTGTGTATGGTTGACATCTCTAAACTAACTGTTTTGGATATTTATTTGTCTGGTGTGTGTATGTGTGTTTTCGCCTTAGAGCCCACGCCGAGTGTTCCAAGTCTACCTCTTCAGAGACGGACCTGAACGACAACCTCCCCTCCCACCGCACGCCCACGTCCTCCACCTCCTCAGCCAAGCACGCCTCCCACAACGGCTTCTTCCCCCAGCAGCAGCCTGCCCCGGCCTCCGCCTCCTCCATCTACGACTCGCCGCCGTCGCGCGGCGCCTCCCTCTCGGCCGACGCGGGCCTCTACCACCTCCCCCGCAGCTACTCCCAGGACACCGTGCTGCTCCCCAAGTCGGCCTCCTCCCCCGCCCCCCACCCGGACGGCGGGGAGGGCCCCGACCTGTACGTCTTCAACACGCCGTCGCGGAAGCCCTCGATGGAGACGCACATGCGCAACCTCTCCGTCAGCTACGACATCCCGCCCACGCCCGGCGCCAACTGCACCTACCAGGTGCCCCGCACGTTGCCGCCCTCGGCGGGGGGAGGGGGCTCGGAGAGCGGGGGGGACGTCGTGCCCCCTCCCAGACCGCCAAAGCCGTCGCTCGGCTCCACCTCGGGACCCCCGCCGCCCCCCGCGGAGCGCTCGCCCACGGACACCTATTGCGTGCCTCGCTCGGCCTCGGAGACGGACGGAAACTACTGTGTGCCCACCAGTGCCGGGAGCAAGGCGCTACGCAGCAACACCATCAGCCCTGTCGACTCTTCACGCCTCCGCAAAGGTTGGTGTCAGGCCGAGGGCTTGCTTTACTGCTGCCGAGCATCAAGTTGGAATTGATAAGCATTAGCAGACTGTAAAAATGTCATTGTGGGGTGTTTAATCACATTTACGAACCACTATTTCTTATTTTTTATTGTTTTGGTGCTCCTCAGAAAGTCTTTACACCATATACTTCACCATGCGAAAATGCGAAAATCAAAACGATTCTAATATTAATATCAGTGGCGTCGTGTTTGGGCATGTCTCTGAGGCACTTCTAGTTTGATGTGAGACGGTCCCTGTGTCCCACACAGTCAATGAAGCTGTCTCATTTCCCTCTAACTTGAAGTGACAGATAATTTCTTACCTTTGTGTGCAGTAATATGTTCCACCAACTCCAACCCTTTTTAAATGCACATGTCAACGCCTTTGAACATCTATTATGTACGTATTTGATATTCTTTTGAGCTTAATCTTATTTTAGATGGATGATGAGAGGCATCACCACTGAGCTCTGCCGCATGTTCCTCCTCCAGCTGCATTGCCTATTTTCGTCTTTACTCATCTATTTTCGCCCCAAAACATTGAAACTATGAAATACTTATGAACACTTCAGATCAGGCAATACCATCATGGAGATGTGTTAGTTAGAGGGCCTTGAAGTTCAAGCGCTTTGATGATGCTTTCCACATGTTGCAATCCCAAATCATGTAGAACTAGACTCACAGTCATCTGATGGGGCACTATCTGTGCTATGTTTTGATGGTGTCAATTGTCAAGGTATGTGTGAATTTATGGCTTGTTCAACTAGTTATCAGTCCTTTTTTTTTACTATTCAATTTTAAGTGAGTGGTATATTTACCCAGTCCTTTCTTCTTTCATGAACGCTATACTTTGACGGTCACATAAATGTACAGTATGTTTAACTCTTTCAGATATTCCTTCCATCTTACACCATGACTCGTCTTTATACATCTTGGTTCATGCACAACAAGTACACAACCTCTGACCCATCCTTTAAACTACATATGTTTTTAACTACAATTATCAGCCAAGGTGCTTTCAGACTTGTGCTCGGATCACATATGTCAGACACATGGTGCTAGGCAGATGCTGTTCATCACGATATTTGAATACTTGTGTTAAAATTGCACACAAGTGTAAGGCATCATTCCAACGTGGGTATAACATAACAGCAATTGCTATGAGCTTCATTTAGCATCTTAGCAACAGTTGCTTTTACCTGACATATCAGATTTGTGCCCCAAGACTATCTATATCGTATAGAAGTGTCTGTGTAAGAAATATCTACGTAACTATCATTAGAATTATAATATTTACAATTTATCCCACAAACAGCAACCCAACATCTAACAGCAATAATAACGTCTCAACCTTTTACCACTTACCTAAAATGATAGGGCTTTACACAGTCCTGTGCAGAAAGGGTAAAATAAATAAAAATGTGATGTAGAAAAAAAGAGGCCAAAACATCCTAGTCAGCTGTCCCTGGCAAGACCTGAGCAACCAATTTGTTGACTAATGGAGTAAGGGGGTCAGGTCAGCCCCATTAACTCGGAGGAAGGAAATTATTCTCCTCTCTACTCCCTCTTGTGGTGACAAACGTCATTACAGGAGTGCTACTGGCAGGATAATCATTTACAAAAACCAAAGAGAATCTGAGGTCATCGATGAAACATGATCTCCATTGTCAGTCAGTGCCTATACTAAGGACTTGTGGAAGCTTTCAAACTAGCAATCACTCCGCGTAACAACATTACATAAGTGTCCCGGGACTCCCGGCTTCAACTCGTAGAATCGTTGTAGGCATAATTCTAATTGAATATACTTGAAACTAGTGTGAATATTCCTCTCAACATGAGAGAAGTGTATCTCCACCTTGATGTCTGATGTTCAGTGGGTCCGGAGGTCTAAAGGAACTGGAATGGAAAGCACTGTAAAGAACCATCCTACAGTAATAACAATCTCATTTGCGTTTCAAGTTTGGAGCTTTCCTGTGGCTCTAAGTGAAATGCATTAGCATCAGTGGCTAATGACCATGCAGAGAACAACAATAATGCACTATACAGCCTTTTGTATAGAGCTACTAAACACACCACAGACCCAATGCATAATGTAATGTGTGCCGAGTCATGACAAGAACTTTAGATGGTTGAGACGTAAACATTCAGGCCACCATATCATATACCGGAGATGAGCTTGAAATTAAAACACTTAGTTGGAAAATGTGGGCTGCCTTATAACTACATTATACATTATACATTGGTTAACAGATGCCATCATTGTATTGAGTTTGTATATATTTCAAATATGTGTACATTTGGTTATATACCTGTATATATTTTTTGCAGATTTTGGATCCCAGGACTGCTATGACATTCCCAGGTCATTTCCCTCTGACAAAAGCTGCTCGTTTGACTTCAACCAAAGCTTCAATAGCTACTTTGTAAGTGTTGTTAATACAATATTTTCTATTTCACTGGATAGTAAGCTCATAAATACATAGAAGCCAATGCATTTGATCTTAGTGCCTGACGGCTTAAACTAAATTGAGTGACAGCCTCATAACCGTGTGTGTGTGTGTGTGTGTGTGTGTGTGTGCGTCCGTCCGTCCCCCCTCTCAGAAAAACAAAGGCATGATGCCAGTGGGTAGCCAGTCCACTGAAGAGGTAGACCAGAACTACGTCCCCATGAGTGCCAACTCCCCGTCACACCATCACTCGGGCAGCTTGCCGGAGCCCATACAGGAGCCCAACTACGTGCCCATGACGCCGGGCACTGCGGAGTTCTCCTCCCTGGGCAAGCAGGTCCCCCCGCCCGCCCACATGGGCTTCCGTTCCAGTCCAAAGACCCCTCCTCGCAGGCCGATGCTCATCAGTGACTGCCAGCCCCCACCTGTGGACCGCAATCTCAAACCCGACCGCAAAGGTGAGAGGACAGGTGTGTGTGTGCGTGTGTGTGTGCAGATGTACTTATGCATGGGTGCCTAAATGTAGGTTTATCTCATTCTGCTGCAGGGTTGCTGTGTGTGTGTGTGCACTGAAGTTTGTTTGTTTGCTAACCTTGCTTGTGTTTGCTCAGTAGTCACTAGCCAGCTGTTTGTGCTTTGTCTGACGTTCAGCTGCTCTTCTCACTGTGCTGGCTCATGGTCATGAAACCTTCCTTAGATCAGGTCATCACTTCCAGTCATTTTCCAAACAGTGTCGTTTATCATTACAGTGGCATTGATCCCAGCTGGGTGCCATTATACCAAAGAACTGAACTTTGTTACACCATTTCTTTAGAGGAACTAGGGCCATCTATATGGTTTATTAAGGTTAAATTGGTTTAAGTTATGTTTTATTTAGGTTGAAGTGCTTATTAAGTTTCTGTTCTATTTTTGTTTAATCTGCCACCAGTTTACCATTATGTCTAGTCTCTCCCAGTCTATCTCCCTTGGTCTACTCTGTACTAAATACCACCACATTCCTCTCTAGGCCTATCCTACACACAGCCCATTTCTCCTTTTGCTAAATGAGTTCAGTGCCTGCTACAACCTCTCCCGTCCAGCACAGTTAGCCCCTTGTCAAAGGCACTTTTGTCCCGGCCCCCAGAGGCCCTGCGGACCGTTTTGGAGGGGGCCCGGTCCCTGTGCCACGGAGTGACCGAAGCTCACACTGGTCACCTCCATCGCCTTTGTTCCCTCTGTCTGAATGGAGCCCTTTGATGAGAGACCTAACAGCAAGGGGAATTACAATCTAGAGAGAGAGAGAGAGAGAGAGAGAGAGAGAGAGAGAGAGAGAGAGAGAGAGAGAGAGAGAGAGAGAGAGAGAGAGAGAGAGAGAGAGAGAGAGAGAGAGAGAGAGAGAGAGAGAGAGAGAGAGAGAGAGAGAGAGAGAATCACACAGGCAAACCCAAAGGCCAGGGTCATTATTGTCAATGAATAAAATGGGACATAGACCATTCGCATCTATAATGTATTTCATCTCCCAACAGGTATTAGAGAACCTCAGCTCCCATGCTCATATTTCTAGTCAATCTTAAAGTGACATTTCACTTGCAATATTTTCATTTTCAATACACTTACCTGGCGTGACTGCTGCCACTCAACGTCTAACATTACCTCGGAGCGGCACTGCTATAGCCTCCCCATGGAGCATGTAGCCGCTACTTGCAGTCAGCTTTTTCCTTGATTCACTTTTATTAGAAGTCGCACACAAGCCAGGGTGAAGGACAGTTAAGTCACAAGATCAAATAATCAACATTCTGGTTGATGTGCTTTGATCAATAAGTATGATATTCAGCCTAAAGGGAACTAGAAGCAAGTGAGTGACATTTATTTATTTGACTATTTGTCGAGATTATGAGAATATAAGTGCAGAAAACAAAGTTGATAATAAAGTGACATATGACCTGACGTGCATTTCACTCAAAATCATTTCATAACAAATATAGTGGATTTGCTTCAGAGATTCTTCAGGAATAATCTGTGGTTTTCTCCCTGGCTGGATTTAAATTTGTATTGATGTATTTGATACCATGAGCCATGCCAACATTCCTCTGCACTCTCTTTACACTACCTTCTGCTTCTTTCTCTTTCTCTGCACCTCTTTGTCTGATTTGGTTCTGTCCATGATGCTGTGAAGGCGGGGTCATCTGGGGTCATTGACATGGGATTCCATTGCAATTAATGATCTTACTTTGAGCTTTTGATACATTCTGCTTTTAGCTCCTGTCAGCACTACACAATCTTCATTCTCCATTCATTTTTCCATAGACGTTTCGTAAAATCCTTATAAAACTTTACTTGGTCAAACCAAGTGATTCATTCAGCTATATTAAGAATCAGGAGAGACGATGAAACACACCCTTTTTTCTTTCTTTCTTTCTTTCTTTCTTTCTTTCTTTCTTTCTTTCTTTCTTTCTTTCTTTCTTTTTCTTTCTTTCTTTCTTTCTTTCCTTCTTTCTTTCCTGAATATTGCTGAATCGCTTGGTTTGACCAAGGAAAACTTTTTATAAGGATTTTACTGAATGTATGATAATGTCAAAGGAGCTATGTGACTACTGTCTAGCTAGTTACACTTAAGGCTCAATTATGCTCATGCTGTATGATACGGATATGGAGGGAGCGTTCTGTCCCTAATCTGCGTTCATTTCATGCGTAATTCTGCACGTTTTCTGAAAGCTTGCGGATACGGACAAAATGGAGCAGTACCACACATAACACACACACTCACACATTTGACTCTCTACTACTGCCCACTAGTGGATGTATTGCTTAACATCATAGCAATGTGAAAGACGCATGGAAATATGTGGGCAATGACGGTTACATCGTTTCAAACCGACATTTATTTTCGTACGAAAATGGAGCATAAATGAGCCTTTAGTCTATTGTGCAGATCTCTGTGTGCTGTTGTCAATATGACACGTTTCTCAGTGTGTTCTCATGCTTACACACAGCTCATCGTGCACGCACAGCTGTGTTGTCAGTCTTTGCGTGGGAAGCCATGCTGCATGGAGTGAGGTGCATGTTGGGTATTTTGGGTCTGCCGTTGTCATGACAATAGTCCTCTATAACTGTGCCGCACAGCGAGCTGGTCGGGGTTGGGTGTGCGTGTGTGCGTGAGATCGGTGTAGTTTTTGTTGTCCAGCAAAGTCTTTGTCTTTTCGCTTTGCATGGCGGGGTTCAGTGTTGGAACAGGGTTCAGCTGTTGTGATCATCAAAAATGTTGTAATGAGCCAAGTCTTCTTTCACCAATCAGGTCAGAGTCCTAAAGTAATAAGAGCAAAAGGTGTCGGTTTAGAGCGAACCGACTCTCAAACCGTAGGTGAATTCCCGACGAGGGGACGACGCAAGGGTAGGTACTCCAAAACTCAACTGTCTCTACTGTGTCTTTGAAAAACACCTCTCATTCTTTGACTTGCACCAACTCCATCTCATCTTGACTGTACGCATGCTGGGAGTGGTGCACTATGGGATAGCCGTGGTTTCACAGGCCTGACTTTTCTTCTGAGATGAACTGTACAAAAACACAGGTCAAATGAACCTGACTTTTTCATATTTGTTGTTTTCTTTGAGGTGCATATCCAATCCAGCGGCACCCAAACAGGTTTAAAAACATAAGCTGTGTTTGCATTAAGCCGGTCTTATCACTTTAAATCCCAGCAGGGTGGTGGATGAGCATGTACCACAGAGAGATAGCCAATTGGAAAGAGTCACAGTTTTGCCACTCATGAGCTGTCACAACAACATGCCTTTAGAAACACACTGTTTACTACCACTCTACTTCAATGTCTCCTCCCTCTGATGTGACGTCTGTTATCCAATCAACTACATGCCAGGAAATGACTAACATTTCTCCCAGATCTTTATTTTTTTACTTACCTGTTTTTGTTTCACATTTGGAAGGTTCTTGCCACAACAGTCAGGATTCTTGTTAAAATATATCTATATACAGTATAATAATACACGTGGCTTGAAGGCAACAGATAGCTTCTTCAGGAGGAAATTGAACAATGATATCATCTAATGAAAGAGAGCCACTGATACACAGAGTATGGCTTCTCTTCCTTACTCTCCAGCGTGTGCCCATATTTACTGGCATGCTCCAGGTTACATTTTAAACTTACACTGTTCATTGCATTTCTGATGGTGACGTCCATGGCAGGGATTCCGTTAGCCGGCTTTTGGCCGGTATCACGTGCAGTGAGCCGGATAGATTGAAACATCAATGGCCACTGCCGGTTGGGAATAATTATGCCAAAATTAAATTAATTCATTCATTAACAGCATATTAAATAGCCTAATCTTGTGTGACCTAAATGCAATCATTTATAGCATATTAAATAGGCTATCCTAATATTGTGTGACCTATCAGAATCAGAATCAGAATCAGAATCAGAAAGACTTTAATGATCCCCGGGGGGAAATTGGGACAAGTTACAGTAGCTCGCTCACAGAACACACATAGCATAAATAACATAAAAATAAAAATAAACAGATATAGGCTATGTTGCCAGTCCCACCGCAGAGTCCAGCTGATTAGGCTACCGCTTCACAAACGAGCAGAGACGCAGATCATTCATTAGAACCAACAACAGCGCTAAATAGCCTACAAGGCGGGCCAAGTAATCTGCACAGCTTAGTGGCAACTAAAGTGCATGGCTCTCCCGTATAGGCTACCAAACGTGACTCTGGAATGAAATGCAGTCTGGCAACAAGCGCAGGTGATTGATCGGCACGACGTAGGCTGTCAATTTAGCGCTCCACTAAATTGACAGCCTACGTCGGGGCCAATCGATCAGTCCCTCGCTCGCTCTTGTTGCCGACGCTCGTATGATATGAGGAGATGAATCAAAATGCTTACCACAAATAAAGCCAAATGGGAGCCGAGAGCGAGTGCGGGAGAGCTGACGCAAAATTGTCTGCACTGACACTGTTGCAGTTATTACTTATACTTTTAGCTGCGTTGTTTTTTCATCAAGGCAATGTCCGGAAGATATTGGTTCATGTGAGTGTCTGCAAATGCAGAGATAGGCTACAGTAGGAGCGTGCACGTTGAATGCCGACCAATTAAATATTCTTGCTGCAAAATCGGCCTCTTAACAACACCGGAGGCTATAAAGAACAGACTATAGAGAAATAAATGGATTCAAAACGTTTATTTAGGAAACAATTATTTCATAATGTCCTTCTTTTTTTTTTATAGTGGCCGCACTGGCCGGTAAATATTCTGGAACGTTACCGGCTGCATTGGCCGTCTGAAAAATGCCTAGCGGAATCCCTGAGTCCATCATGCACATTATTCCATTAGTAGGTGTGAGTTGTTCAAAGTGAAAGGTCTCTTCTGCCCTCTGCAGTGCTTGAAGCCATGGTGTCTATAGTGGGTTGCCATATTGTATTGCAGTTACAGTGCATTACAGCAGTGTTGTTAAGTAGCATTGCATTTTGTGTGCATTATTTATACTGTAATTATTTGTCACAGTGTTGGCCTTACAGTCTGCAATGGAATTATTGTGATAATATACAACACGAGATCATAGACACCCCAGATGATTAACTGCATCTGGAGAATAATATTGTAACTTTTCTGCAGTGAACCATTGTCCTCCTTACTTTGATGTAGCCTGCATGTCCTGAGCAGTGATTGACCTGTGTGTCAATGTGTGTGTGTGTGTGTGTGTGTGTGTGTACCTTCCTGCAGGTAGACCCGCCCCCCTGGAGATTAAACCACTGCCAGAATGGGAGGAGCCCTGCGCGCCTGTCCGCTCGCCTGTCACACGCTCATTCGCTCGGGAGTAAGTGTTCCAAAACCTAATACGCCATTTGAAATTCTACATAGTCCTGGTGGCTTTGGGTGTGTTCACACTTTCCTGCTGTTTCCTAGAATCCTTATTATTTATTTATTTATTTATTTATTTACTTATTTATTTATTTATTTATTTATTTATTTATTGATTGATTGATTGATTGATTGATTGATTGATTGATTGATTGATTGATTGATTGATTGATTGATTGATTGATTGATTGATTTTATTATTTTATTTATTTTTATCAATGAGGAGGAGTAGTAGATTTGGAAAAGGAGCTGTACCTCGCTTCTTTTTAGGAGTGCTTTCAAATGCTGAGAAAAGATCAACATAGTAGAGGAGCACATGACCATGGACAGCTAATGTTCTTTATTTCTCTTTTTCATATTCTCAGCACAAAATGCAGTGGAGGCAGTGTTATTTGCTAGCGAAAACAAAGTGTGATGGTGTGAACACGCCCACCTTTACAGTAGATACAATGAAGTAAAGCAGTAGACACTAACCAAACCCATGCATTACTGTAGTCACTTCATGAGACCAACGTAGCACCAGAATAACAACAACAAAGCTGAATGCAATGTGTTGCCTTGTTTAGGATGAGCTTTGTTCTGTGCCCGCCAGAGACTGTATTTGTTTATGTGTGTGTCTGTGCATGCATACACACACACACACACACACACACACACACACACGCGGAAGGGGGTGTGTAAACCTTGTGAATGCTGCTCAGTCCCTCTAGGTTTGCCATCCCTGCAAGACCCCCGTCAGTGCACAGCACGGCCTCCAGCACTGACTCCGAGGACTGTGATGAGAATTATGTAGACATGCTCGCTAATATGTCCACAGACGAACCAGTATGTAACACACAACTATCTTCTCATCTAAGAAGTTGCATGATTATTATTTTCCCTTTTTTTTTTTTTACTATTCAAATCACAAGAAACTACAGCACAAGTGTGATGATCAGATGTCGTTTGTGATTTTAATTGACATGTGATTTTTTTTTTCTGTGTGTGTGTGTGTGTGTGTGTGTGTGTGTGGGGGAGTATTTCACGTCATTAATCAAATAAAAGCTACCAAAAAAAAGTTTCTACTACTGAGTACCTAGATGGAAGGTTTGGGCGCAGGCAGAATTACTCTCCAGTGTGGAGCACCATCATGTAGCCTTGAAATGTTTGTAATCTATATATACCATATGTATACATAATATAGGAGTATACATCTATATAGTGTATATGAGGCTAAGAATCAGTTTGAAGGTTCTCACAGTAACCTGTATTTCTTGTGCAGAACGTGTTAGAAGTCCCATTGCCATTTGCAGTCCTTGCTCCACTCCCAAAGCCCGACCTTAATATGGACAAAATGAGTGGTTGCCGCAGAGGGACTCCTCACCACTTCAACTCTTCCTTTACACTCTCCTCTTGTCCTGCTGCTCTGCTTTCTTTTCTCCTCCTTTGTTCCCCTGTTCCTTTGCCTTTCAGGTATTCTGTTCTGTCTCCTCCTTTGTTCCCCTGTTCCTTTGCCTTTCAGGTAATCTGTTCTGTGGGAAATGCTGCTTTTTGCTAAATCAATACCCTCACTGCAGTTATTAAGATCCCCGTCTTGTTCTTTTGGGACGGCGGCTTAGAGATGGAATCAAGTTATGTGATGTGTTTTTCAGCGCTGTCTGTCTGAAACACATTTTCAGTTTTTCTACGCTCTATTAAGAATAGAGTGGGCACATCTATCATACACTGATGCGGGTAACAGCGCGTCTGCATCAAGAGGGGACACTTCCTCTTACAGTCTGGGTATTAGATGTACCATTTTCCCATTTTGGTTGCTATAACAATTATTTTCCTTTCTTCCAACATTTGCCTTGATATTGTCTGGTCCTTTTCACTCATAACATTCAATTCTTTCTTCCCAGTCGACCCTTTCCTCTGGCTTTGCTTGTTCATCCGTTCTTTTTTCTTTCTCCTGTGTTTAGTTCTTGACCATCTGCTTTTCTCTTCTTTCCTACCGTTTCCTTCTGGCTGTGTGTGTAGAGAGGAGTCCTTCTACTGCACTGTCCCCATCACCCCTGTAAAGAGGGAGGTGGAGGAACTTGACACGATAGAGGAGGTGAGCAGGGTTGCCAGGTTAGACGTGCATGGGCTGCAGATGTTCTCATAAGATCAGGCCTGGGACCTTCAGCAAGAACACACACAGGCCGACTGTATGGTGCAGGCTGTGCTGTAAATCAGTCCCAAACCACACCTACAGTGTGTCCTGAGAATTCATTAACATCTGTTCTAGTTCTGTCACCATCCTAGTTCTTATACTCGAACACACTTGTAGTTTAGAATTAACACCGCCGCTAGCTCCAGTGTGTATGTTAGTGTTGTCACAATACCAGAGTTTTGAGTGTAGTATCCAAAGTCATTGATATTGCGATACCATGGCCAAAACAAAACAAAAGTTAAACACATTTTCAACTGCAATGGGAGCAAAATCAAATGAACTGAAAATGAACTGTGCAATGATGTAAAAAAAAAATCACTGAGATGCTTTGCTGAATTACTTGTGTTACTTTGTGGTGGCTCTAAGAGTTAAAAAAAGTAAAGTAAAGTAAAGTTAAATGTTTCTATATTTTGCTGCTGGCTCCAGTTTTGTTGACGAGTTTACGTGGACTGTGATTCAGCTCAAGACATGGTGGACTATTTTACACTGCCCTCATGTTTTCAGCTCTTTATTAGCTTGAATCTTGCGCGGACTGCTGCAGTCCATTATCAGGAGCCAGACTGCATATCTGTGTATTCCAATCCACCTTCTTCTTCATATTTTAACTGTCTACAAGCCATGCACACTATATCTAGGCCCTCTGAAGGTGACTTTGACATGGAATTTGACCTTGCAGAACACATTTGGTGAAAGTGTCGATCTTTATCAAATTAAATATCACATTCAGTCCTTTGCAGTGGTATCAAAGTAGTATCAAAGCTCTGGTCATTGTGACAATGCTAGAGTGTGGTAATATGTGCCAGGGGCCTTGTCACTGTGACCCTGCCTGAATGTTGCTCTGTTCCTGGCTTTCTAGAACATGAAGCTGGGTCCGCCCATGAATGCGGATGGGGGGAGCAGCCCCATGGTGAAGCCGAAGGGAGACAAACAGGTGGAGTACTTGGACTTGGATCTGGACCCTGGCAAGTCTACCCCACCTAGGAAGGTAGGTCTCTCCTTTACCTGCCCCCTCCCACTCGGAGGCACACACAGAAAGCTCCCCAAGCAGGGATTAGATTAGAAGGACATAGAAAATCGATTTGACGAAGAAAAAAAAATTGTTCAAAGTTTTTTTTATTCGTTTTCTGTATATCATACAAAATACAAAATACAGATTTAAATACACTTGACACTTTTAAACAAAAACCCATCCCACGAGAACCCCTAGCCCAGGGGTAGGCAACCTTTTTGATATGAAGTGCCATTTCCAAATTTGCTTGTCAATCAGTGTGCCCGAGGTTTATTAGATGGAGGACCCGACATTGTCTTTCGCGCCAACATTTTCATCTGCTCTCTGCTACTTTGGAATGTATGGAATGCGAGGAGGCTTATCAATCAGAGGCAGAGTAGTGTGGGTCACTACCGTAAATATCCTAAATAACAGGCCGTGCAACTGCAAATGACTGTGAAATAGGTCATGTGGCAGGCATTTCAACATTTCTCAGCAAATCTCAATTGACACACTTATTGCTCCTGTGTGCTGCTGTGCCACTGGTTAACCCTTCGCGTGCCAGAGGTGGCACCCGTGCCATAGGTTGCTGACCCCTGCCCTAGCCTATTACACCACATACATCATGTCATACATCGCAGTATATCAGTACACAAAGACACATAAAAGAAAAAGAAAAAGAGTAAAAAAACCAGATGAATGAAAATAAATATGAGAGGGGGGGGGGGGTAAATCTATACATTTGAAATGCTTGAAGCGTCCATTTTCTCTACCTGGTCCAGGACTGGCTGCCAGATGGTATAAAAGTGGAGAGCACATTACCCCTTGTCGCGTATCGGATCGATTTGACGACATTTAAAGACTGATCTCTGTGTTTTCCCTCCTGCAGAAGAAAAGCAATGGAACTGGCATGGCAGCATCGGACGAGCGTGTGGACTATGTGGTTGTGGACCAGCAACGGACACAGGCCCTAAAGAGCACCCGGGAGGCCTGGAACGATGGCCGCCAGTCGACAGAGACAGACACCCCCACCAAGGGACCCAAGTGACCCTGCTCACTCCCCCCCCCCCCCCCCACCCCACAAGAAACACACACAGAGCCCGCTGGGCCCTCGACACTAGCACGGGCTGCAGCTCGTGCTCTGGGACAGTCCAGCTGTCACCTTCCACCTCACTGAGATCCGTGGTCTGTAGGGCCCAGTGGAAACTCCAATAGCCACTGAACTGTCTTTAGTTTACACTGCTGTCAGGCCAAGGACAGCACAGCGCCTCCAGTGGTAGAAAGGGGTGTGGGCCAGGAATAAGCTGTATGCAGTATGAAAGCAGGTGGGAGGACGGACCTGTCTTCAGAGTTGGAGTTGAGCAGACTCATGAACTCGGAACACTCACTGCCTCTTCTGTTGGATTACAGTCACAACCTTTTATTTTGAAAGGACTACGGGCTGATGCAGAGATAACATTTCCTTTAAATTATAATGCTGTTGGATAGTATGTCGGGCGTGTGAGTGAAATCACTCGGTAACACGATTGGTATACTTTGTCAGTACAGCATTTACTGGTCAGTGTAGCTGGTTAACAGTTGATTTCTCAATGTCTCCTGTTTAAGTGGGCTTTTTAAGCATTTTCTGTGGACACTTGTCAGAGGTCAGTTTTAGTTCTTGACTAATGGTGAAACGTTAGGAAGGATGGCTGACACCGATTGCCATTCTGTGCCTAAGGAACACCTCCAACTGGATCCCTAAGGTCACCTAATACAGCCAAGGTTCATAGAGGAATATTAGATGTGCAAAATCCAATTGAACTCGCTAATTTTTTTTACGAAATGCAACCAAGTGCTCGGTCAAAGCGTTGGATTCACGCAAAGCTTTGTTTAATCCACTGAAAATGATTTTTGAGTGGGAATGCTTCAGTCTGTTTTAGAGGAAGTGCAAAGACTGTACAAAAGTGTTATGTATATAAACAGGAAAAGTGTCCTTTATTTGTATGGAATATCCAGTGTGTTTGTCTCGAAGGCATGTGGATTCTGCAGGGTAGAATCCTGTGCCTGTCTTAGGTGGTATCAGGACTTGTAAGAAATGAATGAATTACTGTGAGTTTTTAAAAGAAAGTGAGAGGCTTTCTATAAGTTATGCAAAGGTATCAAACTTAGGCTATAGAAAATCAGGTACTCTTAAGAAAATGCATACTAATACAACTATCCATTTCTAATTTATTTTTCAAGTTATTTCATCTGGTGGATTTTGCTGTCCACAACTAGCTCAGTATTCTTCATTCATAATGGGCAAAGATTTGCCGAAGTCTGGAGAAAATGCTTCATTTGACAAGCACCGGTCAATTAGTTTCACAAGTTCATTGATATACTTCATTCCTCTCTCCTCTTAGGTTTAATTTATTTCAAAAGGAGCTGGCATACACTTTTGGGAAATGATTTTGACTGCCTTATCTAGTCGACTTGATGCATCTGTGCTAGGTAGTGATAAGAGATTCTCTGGTAACACTTTACAATAAGGTACACAACATTTACAGTAGTTACTAGGGAGCGAATGAAGAACTAACTATTAGTTAATGATGAGTTAATATCAGTTCCTGAGTAGAGTAGGTAATCATTAGTTAATGATTAGCTGGTCAGTTCCTGAGTAGAGAAGTTATCATTACTTAATGATTATTTAATGTCAGCTCGTATAGTAGTTAATCATTAGCTAATGAGTCATCCGTTCCTGAATAGAGGTAGGTATAGTTAAGTAATGATTCAGTACTCATTAACTACTCCGTATGATGTTTCACTTTACATTAGGGTACACAAAAAGAGTAATTGAGAAGTAATAAGTAATGATTCAGTACTCATGAACTACTCAAAAAGAAAGTAGTAATGATTAACTACTCTACTCAGGAACTGACCAACTGATTAATGATAAACTACTATCCTCATAAACTGACATTAACTAATAGTTAGTTCCTCATTCATTCCTCATTAGTTCCCTAGTACTGTCAATTTTGTGCACCTTATTGTAAAATGTTACCGATTCTTTTCTGCATAGATCTTTGCTTTACTAACCTTTGAACTCTCACTCAGAAGTCCCAAGCATGTGCTACCATAAAAGATCAAATCATTGCTGTATATATTTTGCCATCAACTAGTCAAACATTTATCATTTGAACTGAAAACTGTGCCTACTATGTCATCTTCGTACTACTTCACTCTTTCTTTATTGCAGGTTCTTTGTGATATTGACTGCAAAGCCGATGATGCTTTATCTTTTTTAATGAATCTAGAGAGACAATGTCGATTTTAAAGTGGACTAAATAAAATACAACCTTTTATGCACGTTTTTGGCTTTTTCACATGATTCCACTACGATTTGGGAATCATAATGGAAAGGATAAGAGGTGTGAAACGTTAGCTTTCTGCTGCCTCCACAGCACCAGCACTCAAACCCCCCCCTCCTCCTCTCTCTCATGTATATAATGCAGTTAGTAATGAGTCCTTTTAGCATTGAAATAGTATTTTTATTCAAACCAAACAAAAACTTCCTATGAATCCGTTGAGATAAGCCTGAATGACTTCATGTTTTTTTTTGCAGTGTTAATGTAATATGAGATTCTACGCATGGTGAGTCTTCTTTCATTTTAACACACACAGTCTATGGTCCTAGTGCCCTGTCATCTGGATACTTGGAGGACGAAGCTGCATCTTCCCGTTATCAGCTTGGCTTCAGGGCGTGGTATGTGTACATGTTTTAAAAATAATTGATTTTACACAACCACCCTAAACACAGCCTTTCACTCTTGCCATCGCCATACGACACGATGGTGTCTTTTTATTAAACTGATTACCCTTTTTGGGGTATAAGCATGATTTGGCTTGAATTATTTTATTTTTCTCAGTTTTTCTCCCATTTTCTTGGCATGAATTCACTCTCAGCAGCTGATTAGAGTTTCCCTGAAGTCAAACTTGGATGGGTGGGGAAGCTTTGAGGTTCGAGGTCAGTGTGGTTTTCTAGCTGAATCACTGAAGTAGGCTAGTGCTAAATCGAAACTTGCAGACCGGAGGGTGCTCCTCTGGTCGATGAGCATCATTGCAAACAACCACGAGTTTAATTAGATTTTCAAGAAGGCAATCATTTGTTTTGTCCCCCACCACAGAACAGCCTCTTTTCTTTGTGTAACTTGCATCAGTTAAGATATTAGTGAGGTGTATATAATGCATTTACATCATAAAGATCTATCAGCAGTCAGTAAACTTTATTCCTATGAGAACAAGTTGGGTAAATGGAGTTTTAAGTTTAGGTGGCTTTACATCTCCGGTTAGTCCTATTATTAATGTATTTGTGGATGTCTCATTTAGATACAGCTGCCTTTAGTATGTGGTGTAAAATAACACTTACATGATGGATATTTGGGGAGAGAAGCCCAAACATTTGTCAGTCACCTCCTTTTAAGCTCGAGCTAATTGGCCACTAGGTGGAGCTGTTGCTTGAGGAACTATACAGCTTTCACGCGCCTTCCTTTTCCCCTCCACTCATACCCCTCCAGTGCAGTCATTCTCCCTCCTGATGTCCTCTTGTCTAAGGCACTGCAGTGCTGTGGCTGCCTACAGTACAGTAAGCCCCACGTGGAATCTCCAACACCAAGCCGCTGCCAAAGTCTGAACTTGCATTTCTGCATCGCCAAGGGCTCCAGAAGCCCCGGGGTTACCCTCAGATCGATTTGCAATTCAAATTCAAATGTGTGGCTATATCTTCAATAGCTGTACAGTACATTGCATTTTAGAAGCGTTTGCCTTAATCTCTCTGATGGGGTGGTCCCTTCACTGTCTGGATGCGGGGGTTGATTGAATGCGATGTGCAGGAGGCTCATAAAACCTGCCTGTTTTCATCCGGGCATCGACCAAGGAGCCTATAGGCAAGGTTGCTATCAAATATAAGAAACTGAGTGTAATCTCAGTTTTGGATTTAAAGGGTGACTTGAGTGTTTTAAAGGCTTCCCAGCAGGCCATGGCCTCCGTTGCCCCTCCCACTGGCCGTGATGCCCTGAGATCCCTAAAGCCACCTTGGCAGTGCCCTGCTACCAGCCTGCTACTGCCAGCTGCTTTAAAAGCATCCGTTTATTTCAGAAAAATCACTCTTTGTGCCCGGGCATGTGGTGTCGTGGCCGGGGGGGGGAATTGTGATGTCCAAGGCCAAATGCCCTTGCCCCTAAAATGAGGAAATTCCCACCCTGCTTCCCAGTATAAAATCACGGTACTTTCAACACACCTTAACCTACAGTAAATGAAGCTGTGTGTTGTACCTCGCTGTAGGCATACAAATACAGTTGAGATCGCCTCAGGAAATTCTCTATTTGGGAGTGAGGAGGAGGGGTATCCTTTAAATCAGTGCTTTTCAAAGTAGGTTCCAGGGACTCCCAGTGGTCCTTGAGGGGATTCCATCCCCCAGCAAAAATGAGGAATAGTTTCAGTATAATATTATTATAATATTTCCATTCAGCGAATGCACTGTATAAAAAATGCTTATTTAAATCATAGCTGTCCCACTCACCGCTATTATACTCTCCCTACCTACAGAATAATAAGACTGACAGTTCAATACTCTGAATCCACCCATGCACCGTGCTCCACCGATGAGTGACTAGAGAACCGGGCGGTGTTATCTGTGCAAGTCAAGTTTAGGTAATGTATTCCTGTACCAACCTGTGTGTTTTGGTGCTCGATAACAAGATGCACAGCAGCGCCTATGGATAATTCCCTCAGTGAGCTGGTTACAGATTTATTCATTCAATACAGGTCCCTAATTTCACTCAAATGCAGCGTACGGTGTGACTCACAGGTCTGGCTTCACGGCCATCTAATCCCATAAATCTCTACTACAGTACTCCACATCGCAAGATTTACTCCAACCTCCAGATGACTGCATCTCGCTGCACTGACTGTACGCCGCCTTTAATCACTGTGCAAATAATAAATGAAGGAAAACCTCATTGACATATTGGGATTAGGATTAGGATTGATAGTGTGACACAGAGCAGATTGTAAACTGATGCCTTATTGTGGCTCCACATGTTCATCATTTAGATGCAACGCTTGAAATGTCCTAGTGACTAGGAAATTATGACTAGGACCTAGTCATCTAGTCATCTATGTCAAATGTGGCTTACAGGTCGATGGGTTAACACAGGATGAAGGGCGGGTTTGGATCCATTTTCTTTGACTCGTTTTCTGCTCTTCAACAGTGTCTGGTGTGTTAGACTACGCTACGAGTGGTGGATTACTGGCAATGTCATCATCTATGGCTCATGCCAGTGCCAGGGGTTCTTAATCACTTTTCATCCATATCTTTTGACATTAATAGTCACCCATCCAATTTTTTCATTATCCTATGTCAGATTTAATCTTACAAACACTACCAGTCTATAGACATTTTCTATAGACCAAAAGTAAATGTAGAGTAAAATCAAATACAGTGTAACTCTGTAGCCTGCAGAAACGACACATATTCTCTCTTATAATTATTCCAAGTATCATTTATCACTGCCTCGGCTTCCTTTTCGTGTCAGAGCCACCGACTCAACAGCAACAAGGGATAGGAAAGTGAGACGCGCCCAAACCCCCAAACCACAGACCCTCAGTGAGGCCACTCCACTGACACCTCAGTGAGGTCCACTGACCCTCAGTGAGGTCACGCCACTGGTTAGTGGGCGGGCGATGGCCATGACACCACCAGGAGACAGATCCTACGCCGCACAGATCAGGTAGCTGTTTTAGCTTTTGTACTGTCTCAGACCTTGTTGAACATATATGCACATGTGCTTGATCAGAGAAGGAATTGAATATTCCGCTCTAGTACATTCACATACAAGAGCGTCAAGCTGTTCTGTGTTGTCTCCTGCTGGAGAAAAGCATTGGAATCGTGGGGGCGCGTGTGTTATAACGAGCAAATGTTTGACATTAAAATACAGCTTGAACCTGCTTTGTGTTTGTTTATGCCCGTGTAGCCGTGTGCTGGTGCAGCCCGGCCCGGCCCGGGGAGTCTCTATGCAGCATCGTTTGGCAGTGTGTGAGTAATGGAGCAGCGAGAGAGTCCCTGGTTTCTAAACAGGGCCAACAGAATAATGATGAGGCGGGCTGAGAGGCAGATCCCGGGTCAGCGGGGAGCTTGTGAGCCTTTAGTGGGCCTAGCCGGTCCTCTTGGACCTCTGCCTGGAGTAATGGGAGCAGTCAATAAGCAAACCCTGGGGCTCGCCTGGGACCCTGTGCCTCGCCTGTCTGTCTGTTTGTTTCTGTCTGATGGCCTTCCAGGTCTCATCCCCGGCTCCCTGACTAGAACTTTTGTTTGCGTGTGCTGTGTGTCTTATTTGCTTAATTTGTATGCTACTCAGTTGGCTAATATGCATTCTGTTTACGTGCCGGTATGCCTGTCGATCTGTAGGCCGAACTCCACACCAACATAGCTGTCTGCCTGAATGAACATCCTGCCTCTTGAAAGGCAATCTGATCAACATGTATCCCATTACAATACTTCCTGGCAACCCCTGTATTGACCTGTAGTTGTGTTTACCGCATCTGCCTCACTCCCTCATCTCGCAATCTTGGCAGCAGGTCTGTCATTCTCTTAGCCCGCAGCAGCACCTCGTCGACCTCTCGTCTTGCCTGCATGCCATCTATCTGTCCACTCGCTTGTCTGCCGCTGCCTGTTCGACCTCTCGTCTTGCCTGCATGCCATCTATCTGTCCACTCGCTCGTCTGCCGCTGCCTGTCCGGCGTCTCCCTTTTTTCCTCTCTCCATTTCAAACCTCTAATTGCATTAAGGCCTGGCCAGTGCCGGGCTGAATCTCAAATATCTCAACAACACGCCACGGGCGCTCGGTGACTCCAGACACCCTACTCGTCCTTGTTCTTGCTATTGTCCAGCCAAAATCAATGTCTCCTTTCCTCGTCCAACTCCAAAGTCAGCCATCCAGCAACATCCTCTTGACACTTACCTTCCCACAAGGGCCTCTGCCCAGTCAATACAAGTGAATAGGCACAATACAAAAAGATAGCTGTAGTTGCCAAAATCAAGCCTCCCCCCCCCCCCCCCCCCCTCCCTTTTTTGTGTGATTGCACGAATGATTCTATGTAAAAAGTGAAGAGGTCAAATAGATATGGGGGGGGGCATTTTTGCCTTTATTCGATAGGGCAGTATGTACTAGACAGGAGGGCAGGGAGAGAGGGGAGCACATGAAGCAGATGACCGCAGGTCGGATTGGAACCTGGGTCGCTGTGGGACGGACTAAGCCGGACTAAGGTACCAGGCGAGGAGCCACCGGGACGCCCCTGTTTTATTTTGTTTTGTTTTGACAGGATAACTGGGCATGTCTTTGCTTCAATATTCAATGTTCAGTTCTTCAGCATTGTCCCTGCAGATAAGAAATGTGCAGCACATGAATAGAGAAGCATGGCACCCATTCTACCCTAAAGCGTGGCACCCATTCTATATATGGATATATATATATATATATATCCTATATTTCCATATTTTCTATATTTCTCTATCATATGATTGTTCGATTTGTTATTATTACTACTGTAATTCGCTACTATTGTGTCAGCTAGCCCTCCTTTCCCTGTTCTCTCCATATACTCTCTCATACTCCCCCCGCTCTCCCTCCCCACCTCCTCCCCTTCCCGAACCCCCCCCCCCCCCCCCCACTATTCTAAAGCATGGCATCCATTCTATTTTAAAGCATGGCACCCATTCTCTTTCTTTCCCCCTTCCCCTGCTCCTTCCCCACCTCACCTTCTCTGTTCTCTCCTCCCCCACATTTCCCATTCCCTCCCCACCTCCTCCCTCTCCCTGCTCTCTCCTCCCCCACATCCCCCCGCTCTCCCTCCCCCCTCCCCTCTCCTGCTCTCTCCTCTTTCCCCCTTCCCCACCTCCTCTACTCCCCAGCATTTCCCATTCCCTCCCCACCTCATCACCTTCCTGCTCTCTCCTCTCTCACATTCCCCCTGCTCTTCCTCCCTTCTCCTGCTCTCTCCTCTGCTCTCTCCTATATTTCTATATTTTCTATATTTCTCTATCAATTGTTCAATGTGTTATCATTACTACTGTAATTTGCTACTGTTGTGTCAGCTAGAATTAGCTGGACATATTTTCTGTGAAGCCCTCTGGGACATGCTTGTGAATTAGGGCTATACAAATAAACTTGACTTTACTAGAAGGCCACTTTTTCCGTTGACACCAGCCCTATATTCCTAGATAAGAGCGAGCGTCCTCTCCCTTGCAGTGCCCATCATCCGGCCACAACTGACCCTCACCTGTCTGCCTGTGCCCCGCCTTTCACATCACACTGTAGATCCCCACTTGCTGGCAATGGGCCAGAGGAGGGAAGTGAGTTATTCTGAATCCCCCCCACCCCCCCACACACCCCACCCCCTCTCCTCGCTCTCACCAAAGCTGGCTTTAATCAGATTTAGGGATTGAGTTTTTGTGTGTGACTGCAATGTCATCAGCAGAGATTTGGAGGCGTGAACCCATTACTGTATTGGAAAGAGTGGTAATTGTATTTAGAAAGTGGGAGTCAAAATGTGGTTTCATAATTCAGCGTATGATTTGCGTCATTTTCCACTCCACAGTTTCACTACATTTATTGCACATTCTCATAGGTCCATTAAGTAAGGTGATGATTATTGTATTACCGAGGGCATAATTCCTCTCCTGCACAATCCTCTTGCTCAAGATACTTACTTTATATTGCATAATGAGGTCGTATTAATTCTGCAATAGCTATAGGAATTTGCCTGAACATATTCGGTTTATCCCTCTTCAGATGTCGGGGAATCCTCTTGACGTGACTCCCAGGCAAAATAGGAACAAGATTGTGAACAAGATCGTGCTAATAGCCGGGAAATAATTTCTAACTAAAAGGAGAGGTGACCACAGCTTATCTCATGTTTGATGGAACAATATTGTCACATTCACATTTGTTAATCCAGCGACTGACACACAGTGATAAATCAGCCTCCAAGATCCTGAAAAATCTTCATTGTGGATCATAATTCAGTGATTTAAAAAAAGAGAAAAAAAACATACCAAAACGAAAACAAAGATCATCCCCCTTGATGAGAAGTTAATGATAGTGTTACTTCAGTGTTGATTGTGGTGGAGGAGGGCACCTAAGAGATTCATCTTTATTTGCTCAGCTGCACTGTGGTTTCAGCGTGCCTGGCCTCACACACTGTATAGACGTGCTTCTCGAGTCTGCTCTCAGAGGAGGATGATGTGGTCTGGAGGTATCTGGATATGTTTCTGCCTCTCTCTTCACTTTGTGTTTTGTGGCGTGTCAGCTGTTCGTCCGCGGAGCCGCTCGTCTTACACAGCATCTTGGAACTTGCCAGTCTGACAGAACGTCAGCGGGGCGAGTGTCGCATTGTTGTCAGGAAACGTTTCAGTCAGGGAATATATGGAGTTATCAAAGAAGCGTATGTGTGTGTGTGAGGCTAGTTCTCCCCTACACTCTTGACTGATCTTCATTATATACTAGGGGTGTCACGATACACTCTGTTCACGATACGATACGATACACGATATTGGGTTCACGATAACGATACGATACGATATTTTAACAATATTTTTTTGCGATCGATTTGTAAGTTGAGGGGGCATCCTCCACGCTAATTTGAGTCATTTCACCATTTTCGTCCTCCGTGTCTGTAACGTCCCTCGTCTGTTCAAACAAAGCAATGAAAAGGAGAGCGAGCATGCAATCAGATGCAGATCAGTGCCACCATGTTCAGCTTCTTTTTCTGGCGATATGAGATTTCATCTCAACGATACATATTGTCACGTTTTGATATCGCGATATATCGTGGGACAATATATTGTGACATCCCTATTATACACTCATCTAGATGCTATATCTGTGTATAAAAATATCAATTAAAGCCCAGTGTGTGAGGCTTGATGTTCGACTTGCTGCAGATAATCACTCAAGTAGTGAGAAGAAAGTGGGAAACACTCTTGTTCAGGCCTTGATGCAACCTAATTCTCCCCTACAATCTTGACTGAGCTTCATTAGACACTCATCTAGATGCTGTATCGGTGTATTAACATATCAATTAAAGCCTCGCTATGAATAAACTGTGAGGATGTCCTATAATCCCCAACTCAATGCAGCTCTATCCCCTCTAGTAAGATATAGTAGTCCATAAAGTGTTGGCAGCCATATTGCACTGCAACATCCCACCACTGCATTATTGATCATTAGTGCGCTGATGAGGGAGCAGCACTTTGCAGCATGGCAACTTGTGTGTCATCAGCTACGAGGTGACTGGAGTGTTTTTTAGCAGGGGCTTGCTGCTGTGGTAGCAAATGGCGAGAGCCACTCGACAGCGAACGCAACTCAGCTCGGCTGGCCTGCGTCTTCCCAGTGAAAACAGCTATCCGTCTGTGTAATAGGCCTTGTCAAAAGTTTAAAGTGAATCAGCAGTTCACTTTGACACGGGGGCCGTTTGCCGTGGAAAAAAGACTCTTCTAAGCTGATAAGAGCCCGTTGAGGCAGTGAGCTGCTTTTTGATGCATAGCGATTTCAATCTTGACACTCGCCGTCCCATTCCCATTCTGTCGGTAGTGTCAGACTCCACGTGTGATCCCTGCACACGCTCGTCCTCCTCAGTGCCTCGTTTGTTATTTATGAATGAGTAATAATTGAATTATTACTTTCCTCTACCGGGAATCCAATATTAATAGGCGATAATGGTACATCAATGTGCAGATTTGGGAAGGATTTGGGTAATTTTACATTTGGATCCTTAATTAATAACACTTATCTTGGACAGTGTTTTAGAGAAACTAATGATATAGGCCTACTGTTTATTAAAAGGTTGAATCAGTAATGAAATAAAAAGGACACAAGATACCACAACAACACAAAACATAAGCAACAACAACAACAACAATAGAAACTAAAGTCATAATGATTCAAAGGGCAATTAACATAGACTTGAGAAGAATAAAAAATAGAGCTCTCAGCATGCAGTTCGGGGACCACCGGGGGGCCTCACTGATGTCACACATCACTGATAGTAGAACTGATAGAAGTCACAGGCAGTTATGAAGTCATAAATCACAGATAACAGCAATGTTTTACCCTTTTTTGTCTTTCTAATTTTCTCCCCCAATTGTACTTGGCCAATTCCCCCTGCTCTCCCGCTCGTTGCACCACCTCACCTGGGGAGAGTTGTAGACTAGCACGTTTCCTCCGATACATGTGCAGTCACCAGCCGCTTTTTTTTCACCTGACAGTAGGGAGTTTCACCGGCGCGTAGCACGTGGGAGGATCACGCTATTTCCCCCAGTTCCCCTCCCCCCGAACAGGCGCCCCGACCGACCGCAGGAGGCGCTAGTGCAGCGACCAGGACATACAGTATACCCTTAATCCGGCTTCCCAGTTCCCACCTGCAGACACTATAGCATACGACTATTTACTAATCTCTAAAATTGGTCCTCTCCAGGTCCGATATTCCTGGTTATAGGGGGAGTTTGGGAGATGGGGATGGGTAGACTCTTTTTTTGAGGTAGTCCCTTATAGCTGTAGCTATATTTGACCATGCCTGCATGGTAGTAGGGTTGGCTCTACTGTGTCGTGCTGTTGTACCCTCAAGAGAGGCTATATAGAGTGCTATCCAGTGTTTAATTAACGGAAGATTGGGATTAAACCACAATGTCATTCTGGTCTTTTTTTGTTGCTGTAAGGCCTGCCAGCAATAGCCTACGTCGATTTAAATTGAGAGATGGAGATTAATTATCATTAAGCAGACAGAGGCAGCACTAGCACCTCCTCTGGTCGGTCAGGGCGCCTGTTCAGGGCGGAAGGGAGTTGGTGGGAATAGCATGATCCTCCCACGTGCTATACGTCCTGCCGGTGAAGCTCCCCGCTGTCAGGTGAAAAGAAGCGGCTGGCAAGTGCGCATGTGTCGGAGGAAGCATGTGTGTGTCTGCAGCTCTCCCCAGATCGGCAGAGGGGGGTTGGTCAGAAAAAAAATATTGATCTTATTCACAGCTGAATTGCTGCCATATTCAGATAGAGGAGTATTGCAGCTTTCCAATAAATTATAGTGACGGCTGAACCCTAAGTGATACAAAAGAGAACATTGTGTCCTACAAAGGATTCTTGGCATTCTTGCAAGGGAACCCTTTGCTGTTGCAATTGTGATATAGATGTCTTTTCAGCTCTACTTAGTCATATCAGATTATGGCTATAACTGATCACAATACTGTATATCTTAACTCTATGGATTTCTTTATATTGTTATATTTTTCTAGCTGTCACGTTTCAAAGCCCAAAGCTGTCATAGATGAACAAAATTGGGAGGAGCTTGGGATGTGATTTTTTTCCCACCTCTATACCTAATGCCCTTCCCCATACTCCAGTCCAGTATTCCACCTGCCAGTGGACAGGTGTTGATCCGACCTGGCAGTCGTCCATGCCGCCCTTGGACCTGCTCCTACATAACTTGTCTCCTGTGTGCTCTGTTGCTGCTGTTTTCTCCTCTTCCTCTCTCCCCTTTCCAGACTCCAGTGCAGTGCAGGGGTCTTTCTGGACTCCAGACTCTGGTGCGTTGCAGTGGTCTTTCCAGACTCCAGTGCAGTGTAGTGGTCGTCTGTCTTCTTAGCCTTGGTCCCATCCCTGATGCTGCTCCTACCTGTCGTGTCTCTGACCTTGTATGTTCTGTTGCTGCTGTTTTCTCCCCTTCCTCTGTACGTCTTCCTCTCTCACCTCTTCTCTGATTCCAGTGCAGTGTTCTACCTGGCATGTGACGTTGTCAGTGGTGGCCTTGCACTTCCCTGCCACTGTTCCCACCTGGATGCTGAAATAAGACTGCTGTCCTCAGCCCAAGGTTTCTTCCAAGTTTTCTTCCGAACATTTTTTTAACACACACACACACACACACACACACACACACACACACGCACACGCACACGCACACGCACGGGCACACACACACACACACACACACACACACACACACACACACACACACACACACACACACACACACACACACACACACACACACACACGCACTGGCCACTGAGCAGTTGGAGTTGAGGGCCTTGCTCAAGGGCACCTCACCTCACTGTTGGTAATGAAGGAGGGGCAAGCGCTGCTTTTTCACTTTCCCACCCAGATGTATCCTGCTGGTCTCATGGATTTGAACCGTCGACCTTCCGGTCACAAGCTTGCTTCTCTCACCTTTAGTCCACCACTCCCCCTGGGAGTTTTTTCTTCTGTTCTTGTGTTTGTCTTCAAGACAAACAGTGTAGCTATTCTACAGCCTATACTGTAACTACCTAAACCTAATGTCTTGCTCAAATCTGCTCTTGCCTACCTTGTATTTTTCGCTATGCTTGTCTTATATCATTTTGTTCACCATTGATTGTGTTTATCTGTAAAGCCCTCTGAGATATGCTTGTGATGAAGGGCTATATAAATAAACAAACTTGACTTGACTGTTTGAATGTAAAATATACACACTGCATCTACCCACAAAAACACCATAAGGTTTACATACTGTACGCTCATGTTAAGACAAGTCAAGTTTATTTGTATAGTCCTAATTCACAAGCATGTCTCAGATGGCTTTACAGAGAATATGTCTAGCTAAGTCTAGCTAAGCACTATCAATAAACAAGATTGAACAATCTTATATTAGAAGGGGGGGAGAATGGGGGAGGGGGAGAGAAGAGAGAGCAAAACAAACGGTATACTGGGGCTGGGCGATACGGTTGAAATCAATATCACGATGGTCATAAGGGTCATTCTCGATACCATTGTATATCACAATATGGTTCATGTAAGCAAAGTCATGTTTAGTAATCAAATTATCATTATACTAGCAATCACGCACGCTCGATTCCTAGGCTCGCCCACTGCGTGTCGCATACGCCTGCTCTATGGCATCACTGATGACATCATCACGGATGACATCATCACGGATGACATCATCACTGTACTTAGCCTCAGCCAGGAAGGATGACATCACTGATGACATCATCCAATCACCTAATTAAAAAATCCGGCTCCGTCAGGTCACCAGCACGGTGCTCTTTACACTTCCTGAAAGTTTCAGCGATAATGACAATTACCTGGCAATTGTCATTATAATATTACAATTGCCATGATATGATACCACTGGAAGACGACAAACGATACTGGAGTACTGGATTATCCCCCAGCCCTAGTGCATACAGCTGTTACTCATTTCGCTCGGCCACTCCGCCGCAGCACCATTGCCACACCGCCGCTGGGGCAGCCTGGAACCGGCAGCAGAGCAGCCAAACCAAACGAGCAACAGCTGCAGATATTCTGACTACTCTAACCTTAACCGCAACTAACTAGCAAACGAGGAATCTAGCTAACACCCTGAAAGTACTAATGTACTCGACGTATTACTGGAAAACACTTGAATGTACATTAAAAGCAATAGAATTCGCATGTTCATTCTGAAACATTGGTTTATTTATGGAAAAACTATAATGGAAATTGTATTTGTTTTATAGCCAAAATCAATCGTATTCATACAGCGCTGGCCATTTAAGAGCACGAGCTGTAGTCACGCAGAAAGCGGGGAAAGACAAGATTTGTGAATTGTACGATTGAGCCTACAATACAACAAGCAATTCTGCCTTGAAACAAGACCTTAAAAGCTGCTAAGACAAAGGTGGACTTGTTTTGTGTGGTTCATTTGAGTGCAACACTCACAAACACACAATTTATTCTGTAGTGGACCTTACCCTGGCCTTTTGTTTGATCCGTATGTCATTCAGAGAGCATTACTACAAGAAGAGCTATACACAAAATAGCTGAAGATTACAGTACAAGCAAAAGACTACTTTTCCTAATCTGTGTTCAGCTCTTACAATTGTGTTTATTGACTGGATCCAATAATTGCATGTACTTGAACTAAGCAAAAAGATATAGCACTATTGATTTTCATGCACTTTAAACCTTACTAGCCTTTATCATCTAGCCTTGAAAAGTTAATAAAAAATGAACCATTGCGTGCACCCATAATATTTCAACCGATTGTCGATTATGTTAAATCTAGGCTACACAATGTTTCAAGTACTCAAAGACATATAACTTGTTTTCTACTCTCTGCCTCTCGCTATCTGTCTTCAAACTTAAGACATAAAGACATAACTTGTTTTCTACTCTCTGCCTCTGCTATCTGTTTTCAAGATGAAAAGAAAAGGGATGTCTGATGTACTGATTGCATTGGGGATTTGCTTCACTTGTTACTAGAAACACATTGAAGAAGAAAACGTGTCAGTTATTCAACATGTTTTTGAACTGCTGTGCACTTCACACGTTGAAGCACACATAAGCACATAATTCAGACATTTACTTTGCACACACATTCTACCATAATTAAACACTCACATACTATTGAAAATGTCTCATACACACGATTGAAACACTCATGCACAGCACTGCTGAAGTGTGTTACGCTCCTAAACGCCACTGAAACCCTCACATAGCCACCCACTACTGAAAACCTATCACATAGACAATTTTATTAATCTTATGAATACGACAGAAATGCTTATACTCTACATACACTGGTGCAATGATCTCATACACTCTTTGATTCTATCCTTTTAGATATTTACAAGGGTTTATATATAATGCAAGAGTGAATAAGAACTTCAACCCACGGTTCAAGTGAGTAATAAATTAATAAAGTGGGTAGGGCTACACAGAGACCCCACTTCCATGATGGTCAGAAGGCTTGAAATGGATGTGGTCCGCATCAACAGTAGCCTATGCTTTTGTATTTTTCCCATACCGATGCTAAAGCGATACTTTTAAAAGGGTACCGGCAGGGGCGTAGTGGAGGGTAAACACAGTTTACCCACCTCTTTGAAATGAGGCAATCAATGAGGGGAAACAAGGTGGGTAAACTACTCACCTTGGATAGTTTACTAACCTCTGTATTTACCACTACACCCTGGTGCCTAAACAATGCCTGAACCGATACTTTCTAAAGCGGATTTAAAATGTTTTATTTTTTTATTTACTGTAGATAGGATTTCAAGCTGCGTCCTCCCCATGATAATGTAATTGAAGGTGTGTGCGGTGCCGGTTTTGGAGCACCGGAGGGCGGATATTTCACTCAGCAGCTCAGGCATGCCACCTAAATGAGGCACCTAATTCTGCGTTTGCAATTCGGTACCGGTTGTAAAGGTACCGGCACAGGTACCATATGGCCCAATTCCACCGCAGGTAGTAGCGCGGTCCCGCTCCGCTCGACTCGATAAATGGTCTCATTCCACCGGTAAAAACCGGCCCAGCACGGTTTGATTTGGGGCTGAGTCGTGCTACTTTTCGTCCCTGCCTCATCGGGGTTCTATTCTGCGAACCCGGGTTCATACGGTGACGTGAAAACATTGTAGACGACTGATTGGTCAGGCAGAATCGTGTTTACTCTGTCTACTGACTGTCAATGCAATGCTGGCGGCTGCATACCAGTTTAGTGGGCTTACCTTCTCTTCTGTTATGTATATTTCCATCAGTCTTTTGTGTTGCTGCCTTCGCCTCCGGTGAAATAAAATCGTGGCGGGTGTTCAATTAGAAAAAAAGTCCGCTGCTCAGGGAGTCAGGAAGCTCTGTAGCTGAGTGCAGGCTGCAGCGCTCCGCTAGGCCGCAGCGGGTGTTTGGTGAAGCCGCGGTCTTGCCTGGTGTCAGAGGCCGCGGGGTACAGGCTTCATTCACTCTGTTGCGCCTCTCCCGTCCCCGCACAGCGCAGCGCATGCCTGTGAGTTTGACTAACTACAAACTGATATCCATTCTCCTGGCCGATTGTCACATTTGCCCGTGTAGGTCATTTAGAGGCACCAGTATTTCATAAACAGTTTAAAAGTTCTGTGGATGGATTTAATTGTAACGTTATGTTATAGCCTACTTATGTTATAGCCTACTTCGGCTATAAGCGAAGGACAGATATGCGGTCGCTATGACGACCAGCTGTGGGCGGGGGGGGGGGGGTGGGTTGGGGGCAGATGATCCGCGGTGGAAGCAAAACGTCCATCGGGCTGAAACGATTAGAGCCAAGTGGTGACGAGCTGTGCAGGGCAGTAAAATGTGGTGGAAATGAGCCTTAGTGTTACGAGTTTTCGGTGCCCAACCCTAATCAACAGCTACTCGGTCACCAAAAAGTAAAAGGCCCACAAGGACAGCCACAGCCTGAAACTGATAGCAGACACTAATGCCACCTCTCTGATATATATATATAATTGACAACGCTAATTACTTGTTATTAGATATCCTATCTGAATTCATGATATTAGTAATTATTCCGAGCAGCCCACTGTGCAATTGCCTGCCTAATTTGATTGCCACTAACATCTGCCTCCTTTCCCCCCCTGCAGAACTGTACAAATTCTGCTGCTGCTGCCAACTGCTGTTTACTGTTCAGTTGACATCCACATCATGTGACTGTAATCCTACAATCCAAGAAATAATAAACAGTCAATTTAACTGTAACTGCCTGCCTCTGCCTTTGCTTTATCATCTGCTCTCTGACAGGAGCTCCACTAGCCTACTGTATATAGTGGATGTGCTCCATGTTACTGAGTGGATTTTCACAGAGCAATTCACAGAGCCGTATAGGCTACACTAGTGACATCATTTCAATAGTGTGTCAGTAGTAGTTCAGTGGTTTCATGTGAGCAGAATGCACTTCAGTAGTGTATGTTCTATATTGTATCTGAGATGGTTTTAGTAAAGTATGCAAGAATGTTTAATTGTGAGCGTCTTATGTATGGGTGGAGTAAAATGTGTGTATGTGCAAGGTAAAATATTAATGATGTTCCATATGGCGTCTCATAGCACGCAGCCCTCACTCTGTGACTGCTTGCATACATGCAAGTGTGTGTGCGTGTGTGTGTGTGTGTGTGTGTGTGTGTGTGTGTGTGTGTGTGTGTGTGGTCTGTGAACATTGTGTCCAGGCATCTATCCAGCATGCAGACACTTCAGGTTATATGTGTGTGTGTGTGTGTGTGTGTGTGTGTGTATGTGTGTGTGTGTGTGTGTGTGTGTGTGTGTGTGTGTGTGTGTGTGTGTGTGTGTGTGTGTGTGTGTGTGTGTGTGTGTGTGTGTGTGTGTGTGTGTGTGTGTGTGTGTGTGTGTGTGTGTGAACATTGTGTCCAGGCATCCATCCAGCATGCAGACACTTCAGGTTATGTGTGTGAGAGAGGGAGGGAGGGAGGGAGGGAGAGACATAGCTTTATTACTTTATAGTGTGCATGTAAATCACAGCCATACAGTAGGGGTGCATATTCTGGAGTTATAAGCCCCCACAACAAGAGCAGTTTAACACTTGGACAATAAGAGTAGGAGTGAAACATCAAGGCAGGGATATGTGTAGGGATACAGGATATAGTGTCTTTAGTTTGGCATGGTAAAGTGCTTTTTAAAATTGGAGTCTGTCCAGTCATCAGTGAAGAAGCTGATTTATTGGAACAAAAGGAAGAGAAATGGGACAGAGGCTGTTTCCATTGCATTCCATTTGGGAAATGACACTGGGGGGTGTTCAGTTTCCTTTCTTGACATGGTGTTGAGTTGAAGCACAGCTGCAGGACACTTGTGCCCACAAGCTGTTTGTTGGTGAACAATGGTGCAGTTCTATGGTTGATTAGTAGGGGTGATATTGGAAAGGTGGAAAAGAGGGGATGGGAAAACATAAAAGTTGTGGCAGCTGTGTAAACTTAGTAAATTCACAAAAACAAACAAACAAACAAAACAAAAACACGATACACAGCGAAAGAGAGGAGGGGTTGTTTGCAGGGTTTTTGTTTGCTACAGGCATATGATAGTCTAATTATTATGTGTACTAATTTTTGATTACCATAGCTCTGGACTACTCCAGGGCTGTCAATGGGCTGTGGAACGCACTAATTCAATCTGCAAAATATTAAATACATAGCAGCATCGGTGCTTGTATGTATATGGCATTAGTCAATGGTTTATGCGGTGGTTTTCAAAGTGGGGGCTGGGGCCACTAGGGGGCCTCATCAAATGAATGGAAATGCTTAAAAAAAACATCTTTATGGGGAAGGAAATGATGACGTTATATTTGTTAATACCAATAAATAAATAAATATAGCTTATATTTAGTGTAGTGTTAACAAATATAATAGAATCCTTTCCTTCCACATAAAAATCATATTTGCCATGCCCATCTGTGTAATTGCCTGCCAGTCATCATCACATTCATTGTCATTTCCCCCCCTGGTGTGGGTAACAGTAGTCTGACTCTAGAATTCTGTTTATAATGGAAAACAGAAAAGACAAGATTTGAGATACAAAGTAATTATTATGTTATTATTACATTAATACAAGTAAGGAAATATATTCTGAGGTTGTATGGTAGTATGGCATAATAGTATGCCTGTAGAAGTTTGGGAAACCGTGGTTTAGGGCGTTTAAAGTCACAGGTTGTAGGTTGTAGCCATAGATTGTATAGTTGTAGCACTTGCTGCTTTTTTTTTTGGAAAACACTCAGCCAAAACCCCTCCCCGCCCTCATCGCTAGGTAAAGAGGAGCAATCAATCACACTGGAAACTCCACCCAGCCGGGAAACGCACAATTCTCAAATGACAGGCAGTCAGTCACAGGTGCAGCAGCAGCATGTTGGAGCTGTCAAGTTGAGCTGTGAAAATATCGAGAAAGAGGAAACTAGACATTCGTCTTCAACTCAATGTGAGTGAAGATAAAATAAAACAACGTGTTCAAGTGAATTTAACTTGTAGATTGATAGATTTGTCATTCTAAATTTCCTTGGCAGCTGGCTAACAAATGACCCGTTTTAGCGTTAACTGAATTGTCTCGTGTGCTAGCTAGCTAGCTAGCGTAGCATTGCAAGGAGAGTGAAATTATGTAGCCAATTAGCTAACGCCAGCTATAATGGTATCGTTGTTAGCTAGCGTTAACTATAGCGCAGAGCAGCAGACTGAGCAGACAGACGGGTTGGTGTTGTGCCTTGTGGACTAGTAGTGTCGTGTCTTCTTCACTCATGGTAAGTTACAAACTAACAGCTAACGTTAGTTTGTGAAATACGTACTGGAAAGTTATGGTCAGGTTTCAGGTCAAGCATGTAAGAAATGAGTGAGACGTACAGACATGAAAAATGACAAGATGTCGCTCAAAACCTGCCACATAGAAGAATACAACAGCGGTATTGTCAGCAGGCTGTCACTGAAGGATATCAACTGTCAGCCTATGATGTACATTTTTATGAATACACTAAATGTTTAGATAAATGATTATTATGAATTATGATGTCAGAACTTTAGGGAAACATATCTACTTTGTTTCTTATGTACTAACGAAATACCCGGCCCTGTGTGTGACTGGCCATTGAGTCAGGCCCAACTCGGCTCAGCTGTGTGATTCTCCACTGTAGAGCGCGTTCTCTCCACTCTGGAGCTGTCCATGGTGCTGCACCTGATGTGTCATTTTAACCACTAATAACCCCCCTTTACACTTCCTGAAAGATTCTGTGTGATGATTGCACATAAAATGGCATAGCTGTGGCCGAACACAATTCTGCTCACTCACTCACTCACTCACTCACTCACTCACTCACTCACTCACTCACTCACTCACTCACAGACAGACACTTTGCATTCTTATTATAGGATGCTGCGCTGCAAACTTTGCTATCTCTGCTATCTCATCATATTATCATATCCCACACTTTGATTTCAATGTCTGTATGAGCCAGGCAGTTGGGCAGGAAGTACATTCTAACAAACTGTAATAATCTCACAAGTTTGTTTTTAAGAAACCTCAAGTTTTGTGTGTATATATATATATTGCTTGTAAACTGATTTAAATTCATAAATTATGTCTCTTTTTGTCTTTGCACCACACTTCTCTTTCCCTTTTTTTGAACCCCTACATGCACTTAACCCTAAGTGTCTGGTAGTTTGATTCCCCTCATTTTGTCATCACCTGCCTGCCACCCCCTTCCTCTGTCTGTCTCTGCTGTGCTTTCTGATTCTCTCTCTCTACCTCTTTCATCACACGCTACTGCTGCCCAGCTCCAAGCTGCCCCACACATACAGATGGATGGCCAGCTGCTCAGGTGACCATCTATCTCTGCCTAGCCCGCTGACAGGAGTCAATGAAAATAGTTTTTCTTAATGCTGCAGCGTTCACCACGTTGCCAGTGCTGCATGGAACCCCCAACTGCCCTCTGGGACCTTCCCTGGCATTTTGCAGCCTGCAGTGCCGGGCCAGCCCCCCGGCCGCCGCTCCCCGCAGGACAAATCATTTAGAACACTGCCCCCCCACCGCTGCGTCTCACTGTCCAGCCGTGCTCCCTCTCTTCACCTCCTCCATGCGCTGACCTTTGCTGGAGGCGTGTTTTCCTCCAGACGTCAAGCAGGGAGGCTGGTTTATGCTGCCGTGCTGCTGCTGCTGTGGCTGCTGCTGCTGCTGCTGCTGTTGTCGGGATCCCCCGGTAAAGCTCCAGTAAACAAAACGGAGGCGGCGCAGTCGCTATCGCACAGCCATCATCATCGGCTGTGCCGGGACTCTGCTCTGCTCTGTCTCTTCATGTCTGTGTTCTTTTCTTCCTCATGTGTACCTACAGACAGACACCGTGGAGGGACAGGGCTGCTGGCAGAAGGGACTGAGGCTGTTTCCACTGAGGGCTTCCTTTTGTAACAGGTAAGACAGATGATTTCACTTCCTGCTGGATACTATCCCCAGTTACTGAGAGTTATAGGCAGATTAGTCCTATAGAGTGCAAGTGCACAGTAATGCCAGACAGCAGACACACGCCTGTGCCTGTCATGCTTCATCATTTGGGATGTTTCCACAAAAGAAAGCATTTTGGTTTATCTTGCCGCCTGCGTGAGCTAATTGGAAAACGAGGGGGGACTTTTGACGAGTCTTTCCTACTTCATGGTTTTGGAGTGGACTTCTATGGACGAAAGATTTGGGAGTTTAACAGGCACAGAAAGTTAATATTCAGATTACTTGTGCATTCAGGCGGTGCAAATGTTTTTCTGTTCTGAAAATGAATGTCATGAACTGCTATAGCAATATAATAATTCAAATGTCATAAAAGCCCCATTGTCTGTAGGAGCTCTCGAAGTTAATGAAAAATTAATGAATTGTAGAAAGTTTTTCTTAATCTCCCTGTGTTTGAAACCATTGGCTCAGTGAGACGTTTTACAAATGAACACTGAGAATCTCAGGTGGTTGACTTGTATTCAGCTTAGTGATCAAAAAAGTAATAACCAAAACACTTCCAAGGCACACTGATGGCACACTGAGGCACACTGAAGATTAAAAGGCCTTTAATAGTATGGCTTCACGCCTAACTGAGAATCTCAGGTTGGAATATTTGTGATGATGGCCCATACACACACAGAGCACGGAAAAGTGCACGTTGAGTGTTGTGGACACTTCATGTAACATCTGTCCATTTACTGCTTTGATCTCTTTGACATTCCTTTGAAAATATGTTTGTGAGTGTGTTGTGCGTGTATGTTTGCATGCATGCACATGTCCTTGTATTGTGTGTATTTCATAGTGTACGTAAAAGGGAAAGTATACTTTCTTGCTAATCACAGAAGTTGGTACACCAGTCGAGACTGAAACTTTCAAGCAGGTTTGACGCATTCTGCTGTCATTTCAAGGTCTCTCTGCTCTATATATACACAGAGGAGTTTCATTTGTTTGGCCATTTCTTCCTATTTCTTGTTGTAGCTGCCAGTCTGCTTTCTGCTGAACATCCAAAAGCACTCAAGAAAAGTGCCACAGTTATACAGTAGTTATTTACTTTGATCATCATTGTAACAGTATAACACACATGCACACACACAGGCACACACACACACCTTTATATTGCCTCTGTCAAGGCGGTTATGTTTTCGATGCTGTTTGTTTGTTTGCTTGTTAGTTAGCAGGATTGCGAAAAAGCTACTGGGCCGATCTTCATGAAAGTTGGTGGAAGGATGTAGCATGGGTCAAGGAAGAATGCATCTGACTCATGAAGTTTGCACATTAATAGCAGCATGTCTGCTGTCTCTGACTGCACTTCTAGTTCCAAGTGTGTTGAGGTGGGTCCCTTGACCTTAACGGAAGCTAGCGTAGCATGCCGCTCAGGTTTCCGTCCACCGCTGACCTGGAGTTACACACACTGTGTGCTGTAGAGGCACAAGAGCCTAGGTGAGCAAAACTCTAGCATTTGTACAGTTGCACAGTTACTATCCAATTTATAGCCACTGACATTTAAGTCTAGTGCGTCCAAACGGCTGTCTGGCCCAGATGAACTGCTCCTCCTAGATTAGATAAGGCACATTCACCGTTCCCCGGCAAGATGGATGGTCACATTTGCATGCCGGGCTGTCGGCTTCACCGCTGTCTGTCCTCCGTCTTCCTTACTTTCTTTCCTGCTGCCATTTCCAATGTCTAAAGAGAGCACTGCACAAATGACTAGCAGTTAGGGGGATATCATGGTGTCTAATGTATTATTCACAGTTGACTGACGGTGGCCCTTAATTAATTGCCCCTGCTTTAAATGGGACTGGTGTGGGTAAGGGAGACAGTGGCCCATGCAAGTAAAACAATAGATTATGGCTAATGAATAGGCCATGATAGTAACTTTTCCAAGTAGTGAGTTAAGCCCACGGGTTCATTCTGGCACCGATGACATTGCGGTGTTTCAGAGTGAACATCTTCATCATGTCAAGCCTACTTAGTGAAAATGAGCTTTGTGATTGACAGGAGGCCTAATAGATGTCTACATTGATATTGATGTCTGTGAATTAGCTCCATATTTAATTTCTGACCTTATGGTGAAAAAAGCTTGACACCCGATGGCTTCCGTAAAGAGCCCTCATTTGTTTATTGAAACGACTCTTCAAAGTCACACAATGATGTTTCAGATGTAGTATTGTTTTAGCTGGAGGTATTCCAGCGACACACACATACTCATACACACCAACGCCACGTTTTTTGTTTGTTTTTAGCTTATATTAATTGCCTCTATGTAAGCCAACAATATGACAGGGAAGCTTTTTTTTTTATACTTATGATTTTATTGATTTTTCAGAAAACATAAAACAAACAAAAAACATATATAACATAAAAACAGATGGTATTTTCATACAAACATATCAGCATTCATTCACATATACAGTTCCAGTTTTATACTTGAGTTACAAATAATGGTTAAATTAGCTTTCTTCAGTTAAAGGTGATACAGGCTTTCTGACAATAAGTTTTATAGAAAAAAGGAGGAAGGGGAAGAGGAGGGAGAGGCCCCCATTTTTTAAGTGCCCTTGGTCGATTCTTCTACATAGTCGATCCATTTTCCCCATTTCTTCTCGAATCCCACTGCATTTAGTCTTAACTCATTCACTGCCAATATCTGACTGGCATTTTTGGCACAGGCCAAGTATTTCCATAATGTTTGGTCATCTTTCAAGACCCACAGTAAATTCTGTACTAGGACTACAGTGATGTCCAATACCTCGAAATGAAGATCTAAGTCTCTACTTTCACCCCCAAAAAGAAAGTTAGCTTTTAGCATGTTCTGTACTCTACTTATAACCCTTTTTATACACCCCATGTTCACCAAAAAAGCCTGTCTGGGAAGAGAAAAGGGAGAAAAAAGCATTTTTGTAAAAGGGCACAATCTCAGGCATAACTCACTCTCAATTCTTTTATTTTGAACTGTATTGACATCAGACATGTAAATATTATTCGTTAGGACACAAATGACAAAAAAAAAATATATATATATATATATATATACACACATGAAGTGCTTTTTTTTTACATTCAACAATACAGTTTACTCGGTGTGAGTGTGCAGACAGACAGACAGACAGACAGACAGACAGACACACCGACAGACAGGCAGACAGACAGACAGACAGACAGACAGACACACACACACACACACACACACACACACACACACACACACACACACACACACAAACACACACGATCCCCCTTTTAGATTTCTAACCCAACATAGGATAAGCAATAACCACGCCCTGTGGCGCTGGGATTGGCCAGGAGCAACACTGGAGGGCGAGCAGCCCAGCGATTTCATGAACCAACTGGGAGCTCTTGAGAAGGACAGCGGGCTGCTGTGAGTGCCTTCTGCCCGCTGCTGCCTAGCTGTTCCTGTGTTTATTTTGATTTGTTCTGGTACACCGCCCTCTTCCATGTCTCCCTGTCATATCTATGATCGTTCCCGTTTTCCCCTCGGCTATTCAACACGTCCTCACCGCCCTCGCAAACTGATCGATCATTTCCTCATTCCTCCGATGATCAAACACATCTCTTGATTACTTTCTCCCGTTTTCTCCTGGCTGGCACAGAGGAAGGCGACTCCAGCTCGGCGTTTCAATTGCGTTTCTCCTGTCTGCACAAGGAAGCGTTACCCGTTCTCTGCTTTCCCTCCTGCTCAATTTCAAAACAACAGCTGCGGTATGTGTTTGATCGCGTGCTGTCGGCTACCCTTTGAAGGCAGGGACCTGTGTCTGTGTGACAGGCTGGGCAAGTGTTTGCTGCAGGCGCTGCACCAATAAAAACAAAAACACGTCAAACACGTCCTTGGCGGGGAAGGCCATTGCTGATAACACGTCAAAGACGTCATTGGCGGTGAATGAGTTAAGAGGAAAGTGAGCTTTTCCATTTGATAAATGTCAGTGACTATTTGGAACCAATTTTCCAAGCTTGGAGGCTCCGTTTGCAGCCATTTACGTGTGATGGCCTTTTTCCCTGCCGCTATAAAGACTTTCAGTAAATAAGCATCACTCCTCGGGATGTCATCCGGAATGTCCCCTAGGCACAGGGTAAGGCAGGTATTTGGTATTTGTAATTTCAAGATCTCTCGTATTTTGTCACAGAGACCACTCCAGAAAGGCATCACTCTTGGACACCCCCAAAAAACATGGAAATGGTTAGCCTCCCCCCCAACACAATTCCTCCAGCATGTTTGTGGAATTCCTAGCTGCATTGATTTAACTTTGGGAGTAATGAAAAAACGTGTCATAGTTTTCCAGCAGAATTCTCGCCAGGTATTCGAGCTTGTAGTTGTGAATTGGGTATTACAAATATTTGACCATTGTTCAGCAGTAATTTCAGTACTCAGTTCCTTTTCCCATCGTTCCCTAATATAGTCTGTTGTATGTTTTCTAGAACCATTAATGCTTTGGTACAACCTCGACACTATTCCCTTTGTCCCCTTTGTATATGTCTGTACTAGTAATTCTATCAGTGGACTTGGTTTTACATGAGGACCTTGTTCCTGGATTTCATGAATAAAGTAATTTCGTAACTGTAAATATCTGTGGAAGTCCAATTTCTCTAAGTTATACTCGTCTTTCAGAGCTTGAAAGTTCTTCAGTTTATCTCCTTCCATTATTTTACAAAAAGCTGTAATCCCCCTGTTACACCATGATTGGAATCTTTGATCCATCTTCCCTGGGACAAACGCTGTATCGTGTGCTATCCATCTTAGTTTCTTTGATTGTTTTTCTATCTTTAGTTGCTTGACAATGGTAAACCAATTCTGAAGGGTAAAGGTTGTGATTGGGTCTAGTTTATCGAATTTGGACTTGGCTAGCTTTTTATCTCCCAGTAGAGCTTGTATAGGTATTTCCAACCTACTTGTTTCCATAACCTTCCATTTAGCCACTACTTCTCCGTCACACCAAGACACAAGTGATTTGAGTTGTGCTGCAAAGTAGTAGTCCCTGAGACTCGGTAGAGACATCCCTCCTCTGTCTTTGCTCAGTGTGAGCGTAGAATATCTAATTCTTGGTTTTTTACCATTCCAAATGAACCTCGATATTTGTTTGTCCCATTCATTGAATTGCTTAGGGGGGATTTTAACTGGCAGGGACATAAAGAGGTACAGTAATCTTGCTAGGATATTCATTTTAATGGTCTCAATTCTGTTATTGAAGTTTAATGGGAGCAGAGACCATCGACTTAAATCGTCTTTTATTTTGGTGTTAATAGGGACATAATTCTTTTCATATAGGTCATCCAAATCTTGCGTTATCCAGACCCCCAGGTATTTTATAGCTTTAAGGTTCCAATTAAGTGGGAAATTCTGTCTAATACTAGTTGGTGGGGTGAAGTTAAGGGATAAAACCTGCGTTTTCTGGATATTTAGCTTATAACCGGAATACCTGCCATATTCCTCAAGGAGATCAAATAGAGTGGGCAGGCAGACTTGAGGGTTACTCATGTACAATAATATGTCGTCTGCATACAATGCAATTTTATGTTCCACGTCCTTCACGACCACTCCTTCTATTTTTTGATTTTGTCTAATTGCCTGTGCCAGTGGTTCAATATAGAAGGCGAATAGGCTGGGAGACAATGGGCACCCCTGCCTCACCCCACGCTCTAGGTTGATGTTATCTGAGAGACAGCCATTCACTCTTATTCTAGCTATAGGTTTATGGTATAGTGCCTTTATACAATTTATTGATTTTTCTGAGAATCCAAATTTCCCTAATACTTGGAACAAAAACTGCCAGTTTGCACAGTCGAAAGCCTTCTCCGCATCCATACTTGCCAGCAGCACACTGCCCTGAGTCCGCCCAACATGGTGAAGAACATGAAGCGACCTCCTTATATTGTCCTGGGTCGTTCGTCCCCGAACAAAACCTGTCTGATCCTCCTCGATCAGTTCTGGGGCGAAAGAGTCAAGCCTTCTAGATATGATGGAAGCGTAAAGTTTGTAGTCCTGATTCAGGACTGATATTGGTCTATAAGAGCTACATAGTTCTCTATCCTTACCCTCTTTCGGGATAACCGAAATCAGAGCTTGTCTCCAAGATGGTGGTATAGTTGCTTCTTTAAGTACCCAATTAAAGCAGGACAGGAGAAGAGGCTTTATTTCTTGTTTGAATGCTTTGTACCACTCTGCTGGCAGACCATCCCCACCCGGCGACTTGTTATTTTTAAGTCTACTTATTGCTGCATCTAGTTCTTCATCTGTGATTGACTTTGTCAACTGTTCGTTTTGTTCTGTTCCTATGGAGGGCAAGTCCAGTGAGTCCAGGAACGCACCCACCGTCTGGCTGCTCTCTTGATGTGGCTGTGTGTATAGTTTTTTATAGTATGACTCAAATGCCTTCTCTATTTCTTCAAGGTTGCTGGATGTCTTTCCTGTTTCTATGTCCTTAATTTTGTTTATCGTATTCAGTATTTGTTTTTTTCTTAAACGCCTTGCTAATAGACGTGTTGCCTTTGGGCCTACTTCATAATATGATTGTCTCAAAAATTTGTGTTTTTTCTCTATCTCTTCTGTATATATTTCATCTATTTCTTTCTTCACAGTTTTAATCTGATCCAGCAACTGGCGTGCTTTGCTTTCTTTATGTATTGTTTCTAATTTTTTAAGTTCCTCCTCCAGTGTTTTAAGTCTATGCTCCTTTAACTTCTTCCTAGCGGTACTGATTGCAATTATTTTCCCTCTAAGAACAGCCTTCAGTGCATCCCAGAGCATGACTGGACTCACCTCCCCATTATCATTTAGTTCGATGTAAGACTTTATTTCAGTTTTTATTTGTTCTAACACTGTTTTATTATTGAGTAAGCCCGAATTTAGCCTCCATGTTGTTTTTCTAGGTCTGCTGTCTAGGTATAATGAGAGATATAGTGCAGAGTGGTCCGAGACATCCATCAGCCCAATATTACATTCCTGTACTCTATGCCTGTCATTGCTATGTATAAAAAAGTAGTCGATTCTTGAGTAGCTGGTATGTGGTGCTGAATAGAATGTATAATTTCGGTCTGTTGGGTGAAGGTCCCTCCAAATATCCATCAGCCCCGCTTCCTCTATGTACTTCCTGAATAATTTAGATTGTGTAGTTTGGTTTCTATTATAACTTGTTGAGTCCCTCCTATTGTTCATCACCATGTTGAAATCGCCCCCACAGACCAGCGTGCCCTGTGCTTCCGAGTCTATCAAATCAAATAACTTCTTCAGGACATTTTGGCTATTTCCTGGAGGGATGTACACGTTACACAGTGTAACCAGTCTGTCATCAATTTTGCACCGAACCATGACGAAACGGCCCTCTTTGTCTTTGATCTCCTTCAGTAATTCAAAATTAAGGCAGTTATGTATCAATATTGAAACACCTCTCTTATGACCCCCCTTAAAAGTACTGTAGAATGTGTTCCTGTATCCAAACCCTTTCAATTTTTCATGTTCAGGCTGTGAGAGATGAGTCTCCTGGAAAAAGATTATTTGGTTTTTTTCTTTTTTCATTTTGGCCATTATTTTGCCTCTTTTGACTGGATTAACAAGCCCGTTTACATTTAGTGATATTATCTTTACATTACTATCCATAACCTTTGCTAATCATTCTTCTGATACTGGCAACATGTGAGTAAGAACAATAACTATAACTAAAGTATACCATCATAAAATCGTCAAAACACATACAGTAATGCACAGAACAAAAAACAAACAGAGACTTCCAAGTTCGAAGTTTAAGTGTAACTTCAAGTTGAGAGGGAAGCCTTGCGTCCTTCAAGGGCCTCTCGTCCGTGCAGAAATAGACTCTGCACCGGTGGTGTCTCAACTGTCCCATAGCCGGTATAAAACAATCAACTCAGGTAGACTCCAGGTATAATAAACAACAGAAAAATGAGGATCAGTCCCAGAGCGTTGGCGAAAAATAATTAAGTTAGCAGTGATATTCTCAAAAAAAAATTTTTTTTTTTTTTTTTTACATCGTATAGCCTTTTTTTTTTTTTTTTTTTTATACATATAACCGTAGCTACGCCTATGAATACTGTGCATCTTATCAGTCACTGAACTGGCCCATAATGGAGGTGTGTGGCCTCAGCCTCTTACCCCTTCTGCATCACGTGCTATTTGTTTACCCTGTGACGTCACTTCTTCCAGGCTCGTGTCGGAAGCTCCGCAGTCTCTCGCGTATCCCCTCCTCTGTGAGCCGCTCCTGGATCACTGCACTCTTGCCTCTCTGACGCCTGCTCCTGCCCTCCCCTGCAGCTCCGACCCTCTCCCATGTTGAGCTCCGCGGCTGCGCCTCCGTGGGGGTTGGATCAGCGGTGTCTTCTAGTGGGAATCCCCTCTTCTTCAGATCTGTGGCCGCGTCTCTCGCGCACTCGTAGATTTTCATCCCGTTGTCGAAAAACACCCTCAGTTTGGCTGGATATGGGGTCTGGAAGCGGATTCCCTTAACTTTTAGAGCCCTCAGTATCTCCACGTATGCTTTTCTTTTCTTCAGTATCTCTGGAGGGTAGTCTTGGTCGAAGTAGATCCTTTTCCCCTCACAGCGGACGTCTTTCTTTTTCCACGCCGTATGCATCACTTGTTCTTTCACTGTAAACTCGAGGAAACACAACACCAGCGATCTCGGTGGTGCTTCAGCGGGAGGCTTTGGGGCGAGTGATCGATGACAACGCTGTATGTTGAGCTCCACGTTCGCTAAGGGAGGGCCAAGCTCCGTCTTTATGAGCTTCGTTATGAACTCCAACAGGTTGTTCCCCTCTGATCCCTCAGGTATGCCGTATATGCGGAGGTTATTTCGGCGGGTGCGTGCTTCTAGGTCAGTCAGTTTTGCTTGCAGTATTTCTTGGTTCTCCAGGGCTCGGTTTATGGCTCGTTTCGCCGCTGCATCCCACTCCTCCTCTACCTCAGCGATGCGTTGCTCTGACTCTGTTACTCTGGTTTTAATGGCTTGCAGCTCGCCTGTGGTTTCTTCAAGTTTCTGGTTGATTTCCTGTCGAAACTCATTCAGGTCCTTTCGCATGTCATCTCGGAAAGAGAGCTGAAATTCGCCCATGTCATTCTTCAGGCCCGCTCTGAGGTCTATGAACTCGCTGCGTATAGCTTGTAGCATGTTAGCGTTAGCTGTCTCTCCGCCATTGTTGCCGTGGCTCCCCACGCCAGATCCACTTTCGGCAGCCCTTTCTTCTTTATCTCGCCTGGAATCATTCCCATTTGTAATTTCTTTATCGTTTCCCCCCGCCATGTTCTTTATCAAAATGAATTATGCTGTCTGTAGTTCTTCCAGGGGGGTTAAAACCGACCGGTTGGGAGAGCTGAACTTTTAAGCAGCCGTCTGCTCAAGCGCCATACCGGAAGTCATGACAGGGAAGCTTAAAGGTGCATTCTTCTTTCAGCGTCACATATATTTCAATCATGAGAGACCGGCCGGCGGCCGCTAAGGTTTAACAAGAGACTTTATTTAGCAAGTGGCATGCATGGCAAGTACTTTGGTGTATGACTCCATTGTAAGACGGCGCTCCTCTTTAGGAGAGAGGGCGGCATCTATTTGGGCTAGAGAGAATCCCCCCCCGGGATTCCTCAGGAGTCAAGACTCGTTGTGGTGGTGAACTGGGGAGGTGGGTGGGGTGAAATGACGTTTCAGAGGATGGTTTCAGGGGGAATGAACAGCCGCGATGCCAGCTGCTGCTATGATCCGCCAGAGTGGGGGGTGACGTAGGACCCTCGCTATATATACTAGGATGAACTGACGATGACTGACGTCATGACTGACGTCACGCTTGGGCTTGACTGACGTCACGGGCTGATCAGGTAATACAGATATGACGGCCTCTCTCTCAGCTTGCAATTTGGTATGGAAACCTCACTACAACATGAGGTTTTTACCTTGCAGCGAAGCTGAACGCTCAACATCCACTCTCAATATTGCATCCACAAATAGAGTTGCAGTTGAGCCTAGTGCAATGAGCAACAAACGTCAAATGTCTACCTATGCAGGTTGCAAGTTGACTGAAGGCCATATAAAAAAATAAAAATAAGCAATATACTGTATATATACATTTTTTATAAATAAATAAATCGTGTGGCAAATACAAGGTGTAGCTATTGCAGGTGTGCTGCTGACCTAAAGGCTAATGAACATTTTTTTTTTTTTTACTTGTTGCTGAGTGGAGACCTGACTGTTACTGTTGCATTCTAACTACCCACCCACTGGAAGGTAGTCTGCTTTAAATAAGGCTCACTTGGAAACAAGGTCCAATGCATTGCATAAATCTCGACAGGCTTTTATAAGGTCATTAACATTTATGGTTAATTCTAAAATGACTGATGGAAACCTATTTATAAATTATCGGCTGCCTGTGTACAAAATCCATTTAAATTATTACAGTAGACAGTTTTTGGTGTGTGTATCTTTTCAGGCATTCACTTTCAGCAGTAAATGGAGCACTCGTTCTCACTGATTAGTTTGTGAGTAAGTGGGACATATTTATGATGGAATTAATTATTCATAGTTTATTCATAGCTTTTTTTTCCCCCACTTTCTTTTTTTTTGTACAAACTTGAAAACTGAACTTGCTCCATGAATTTGTCAGAGATGGAATGATTGACTTTCAACATCTGTGACAGCCGTCTGTGCCGTTCCAACGGTGGCCATTTGTATTTGTTCTGCACATGCTTGAGCTCTTGTGAGATGGTTTTTGGAGCAGGACTGTGAGTAATGTGTCATAATGGAAAGCAAACAGTGTCCCTTGAGCCGTCAGCTCACATTGACAGTGACAGACAGTACCTTGTGATCACACATTACCTCCCATTGGACAGCACTGCCTCTCCTACTCATGAATACTCAGAAGCCTTAATGTGGGCGAACCACAAGATCTACTTCTCTGGCTCATAAACCTCAAGGTGAATTTGGAAGGATGCTAAATAGCTTTAGTAGGAGGCAGGAATATGCTTTAGGGTCTATTTAAATATCTGGAAGGAAGACAGAAAAACTCGGTGTGAAATTCTATTTTTGTCATACTGCCTACCAAAATATTGTTGCTCGAACATTCACACGACGATATCTTTGATGAGCGAATGAAGCATCACTGCGGTGAACTGCCAAACTCTCCTGCCCCCAACTTGAACTTGATTAGTTGAAAATGTTTCGTTTTCTCTGCATCAAAAGAAAGCTCTGACATTGAATCAAAAATATATATATATATTTGTTTTAATAGTTATGATAATGGTCTGGCAGAGTGATTCTCAACCTTTTGTACCACCTCAGAAATGACCACAATATGAAAGTATGAGAGGGAGGGAGCCCCACGTACCACCAGTGGTACCTGTACCCCAGGATCACTGATCTACAGTGATGTGCCTAAGCTGTTCCACCTTTTGACCTCTGGGTGTCCCCGGAGGTCAACTCTCTACACCACTGATGTAGAGCAGTGGTATTACACTACTTTTGCATTACTTTCACCAAAATAAATGCAGTAGCAGAATGACATCGCCGCCACGGAACCATCCCGAAAAAATAATTTAAGCTGTCTTGAAGTCAGTGTAAACCGTCCAATTTTTTTTAATTTCCTTCGTTATTGTTACCTATAGTGGTTATTTGCATAAAAGCACACAATTTGATTAGGAAATGATTGTATCTTTATTTAAATATGTGCTTTGATTAAAAAAAGAAAAAGTAACTCAATGTGTAACTTGTGTTACTTGACAAAGTAACTGGTATAATATTACTGAAATCCTATTGGTAATAAGTTATATTACTGAGTTACTGCTAAAAGTAATATGTTACTTTTGTAATGAGTTGCCCCCAACCCTGGTCATAGACATTGTGACAGTAGGACCGGTAGAGTTTGTGTAACTGCACTCAGTGAGTGAAAGTCCAACACAGAGAGTGAGTAAACTAGTTGAATAAAAAATTAAAACAATGTAGAGCCTATGAGTTGTGATGGATGTAGCCTAACTTTACCATTTGTTTGAGTTTGCTGCAGGGTCTGCACTGCAGGCAGCGCGCTCCGGCCAGGGGAAACTGTTGAGAGATTAGCTCCATGTTGAAACAACCTCCAAAGAAATAATGGACATTCTCTCATTATTCATTCTTCCTCCTGTCAATATGAAGTATTACTGTCTCCTCCAGTCTTGACACGCTCTCGCCAAATCCGCAACGGGTCTTTGGTTCAACTGCTCTCCCCCCTTTGCAGTGCTGTTAAATGGCTCATTAGTAAGGCTAAGGTGTCGCATACTGAAGGACAACTGTATTGGCTCTGCAGCTTTACCTGTGCCGTCATAAATACAGAAACCACGGAGAGTGCAGCTTTAGTGTTATTCGTCTTGCTCCAAGTCAGAGTTAGCTCGGTAACCACAGAAGTGATGCGTTTGAGTGAGTTTTAATACTGTTGTGACAATAATTCAATAGTAATTTATATGTAATCATGTTGTTTTGGTTGGGCACAAGATTGATCGCTGTAAAAACATTGTGATCCCTGTCAAAGTGTCTGTGCAAGACGCTGGAGTTCCGTCTCATTGGGGGAACACATACTGTACATTTATTCATAGATGGGTGGATGGATTAAAAAGGAATTGAAAATTGAAAATGAATTTAAAATCAAACTACCAGAGCTTGGTTCTAATGACTGAATATAAAAAATAAAAATCTGGCTTCATACTCTGGAAAAAAAAAAGGGACTCTCACTGTGTTACTCGAAAGTTACAATAGTGTTCCACTTTGTGCATCTCCTTGGTTTCTGGGTACATGGAGTGCTGCTGTAAAGAGAGAAATGCAGTAATTTATTTAAATTCTCTGTTGGGTACAGGCAGCACTATCACTGAAAGGATCTGCACAGCAAAACACTTCCATTGGCATGTTTGCCTTTTGGAAATGGGGAAGTAGTTGTAAAACCCTCCGCATCACCCTTCCTCCCGCTCCCCTTCCTCTCCCACCCCCCTATCTTTTTCCTTGTTTTTCTGTCTCTCTATCCTACCTTTCTTATGCCGTCGTTCTTCCCTATCAGTTTAGAGGAAGAAATAGATTGTTTCCTTGCTCCCGTAATCAATTTGTGTCAGCACAACAGGATTCTCTCCAGAAGTGCCAATGCCGGGAGAACACTTGGTATTCACCAAATGAAATAATGGCCCACCATAAATTCTGTAGAGAGGTGCTGTCTGCTTCACTTAGGTTTAGGGAGATCTCTACTAGATAAATCTCGATAGCATCGTCTATGCTGGCACCTGCGCTCCTCTGTGGTTTGCCATCCTCTTACGCCTCGATTTCCAATGCCTCATGTCTCTAGGGGTCTGCCATTAGTAAACAACTGACAGTCAGTAGCATCTCTTAAATGTATCTTCAAATACATCGTAGCTGTTTTCTAATGTAATGGTGGCGCTGAAGGCGTCTTGTTGCCATGTATTCCATCACAACTGGTTGGTTTGGTATGCTGTAGTCTCACCTCGGCTTCAGTAAGCATTTGTCTCTGAGCAGCGTGCGCGCGCGCGAGGAGATTAATTCACTATGTCTGCCATCGCAGCTGCCTAGATGTCTCATGATATTGCCGTTCGTTTTTTAACAAACTACCACATGCTGGGATATTTCTGAAATCTGAACGCTCTAAATATAGCCATTTTTCATGTTTTACCCCAAGGTAAAACAACAACAACAACATCTAGGTAGACACACAGCCTTACGTTCACTCAGTCATTGAAATTCATGGGGAGAGGGGGGGTGGGGGGGCGGGTGGGGACAAGGCTAATTTTTCAAGAGCATGGTTCACAAGCGCCAGGCCATTTGTAAAAGCTGTTCAGATGAATACACATGAAATAAATGTTAACTCTGCTGACAGGCTATTAATAAAAGCCCTGAATGTTTGATTTAGAGGCAAGGCGAGGGGATGTGCCAGGGGAGGTGGGAATGCTATTAGTGGGCATAGGGAGCACAGGCCTTATCTCTGGCTAACTGATGTCTTTTGGGCTCCTTGACTCCCTCAGGTTCATTTGGCCTTCTCTTTATCACGACTGATGCACAGCAGCCGGATTAGCCAGCCAATCCAGGATGCTTAGATCGATTATATCCTCCAATGACTTATTAAGATATACCAGATCAGGCTAGAGTAGGTGAGGGTATACACTTCTTGCCGTCGCACTATTGTATGAAAAAGTGTGTCTGAATTGCTGAGTGGTGTTGAGGGCGTTTTTGCGGGCGGTGGTGGATGGTTTCGAGGAGATACTTTGACAATTAATGGTACTTACTGTAAGCTGAGTTGGTTGTTCATAGGTTTGTAATTCAATTTAGGTAGCATTTATATTAGTGCACGTAGTGATAATTACCCTATAGACAGTCAAAAAAAAAGGCCGTAGTAAGTGTGGCATCACCCGTAGTTTTCTGAAGGGCCATTTTGAAGCCGCCATGTTGACAGTTTTTTGAGCCGGAGCAGCTAGCATGAGACCAGGGGTTCCCTACAGATCTGCAGCTCCGCCTGCTATTGGTCCGTGATCGGCGAGCTGCGCGATCACTGGACAGGCGACCTGTCAATCACACCCCAAAGCATAGTCTGCTTTATTGTCAATTTTGCTCTAAATGGGACCATAATTTAGCATTTATCATGCTGTATCAGGGTATCATCATACTGTATCAGGGTATCATCATGCTGTATCAGGGTATCATCATGCTGTATCAGGGTATCATCATGCTGTATCAGGGTATCCTTGAAAAGTATTAAAAGTTGATAAATCAATTTCGGGAAAAGCCCCCTGAATTTAATCAATATCGTATCATGGCAGTCTTTGTGATATCTGCAAATTGTAGGGCTGGGCGATATGACAAAAATCTCATATCCCGATTATAGGTCATTTCATATCCCGATAACGATATATACATCACGATGTAGCATATTTTCTGTAAATTCAATTTATAGTTTATATACAGTACAATGACAACATGGTCATTTATTTATGTAGCGGTTAAACCAGTTAAAATTTTGTCAAACTTCACAAAGGATACATGCATTCAGAATACAGATAAGCATGGCTATTCTTAACAACACAATTAATAATAATTAGTTGCAGGGCAGTAGAATGAAACACAAACTGAACCACACCACCAGTTCGATTTTCAAAGATTACAATAGAGCAAAACGGGTTGAATAAAAGTTATTTATAGTTCAGTCCCGTTCTCTCAGTTCGTTTATAAAGAACAAAAATGCTCCACTTCGGGATTTCCATGTTACCAGTTCAGTTCACTCAACAAAAATACTCCACTCCGGGATTTCACGGTTATCCAACACAACTCTTAAACCCAGGGAAAGCTATAAGCTAAAGCTAATGATAGACGTTTGGTTGTCGGTTACTCAATGGATTTCCTTGGGATGACGAGAGGATGGGAGGAGATGTTTTGCCAGGTTTAACGTTACGAGGTCGAGGAGACACACAAATATGGATCAAATGCGGACTTAACACAGCGCAAATGCCTGGGTAGACTAGGTGGACGGAGTGGAGGTAACAGAGTCTGGTGCGTGTGTCGACGTGAGTACAAAAGAAAACGGAATGACAAAAGCACAGCGTCGTCCAAATGAAGGACAATATTGTCGTGAAGAGTGTGATTTGCAATACAACTATATAAACGATGGAGCATCGTATGAAACGAAATACATTTTCTATCGTGAAAACGATATATATCGTCATATTGCCCAGCCGTAGCAAATAGCGTATCGTTGTCCAAAGAATCTATATAATATTATATTGTGATGAAACTTGTGATTTACACCCCTATCGCCCATGTGTAACTTCAGGATTCCTGCATATACCCTGTTTATTGAAAAAGACTTCAAACTACCGATTGAGACCAAAAACTGTTGACTGAGCTCCTAAATCAAGTGAGAAGTAGGGTCATTTTCCCATAGACTTCTATACAATCGGACTTCTTTTTGCAGCCAGTGGACTTGCCCCCTGCTGGCCATTAGAAAGAATGCAGGTTTAAGGCACTTTGCATTTGCTTCACTTTTCAGACCCGGAGCTACCCGCTTGTGAAACCTCAAAATTGGTCTCCCATTCATTGTCACTTGAATTCTCAGTGGGTGACACTTCAGCATTTTTGAAGGGTGAAAGCAGAAATAATCCATTGAATCTTATCCATTGAAAAGAGCCCGCGGTAGTGCCTGCAAATCAGCAGGCCTCACACAGACAGTATTGTGGCAGTGTTGATGCTTGGAGCTGTTAGTTTAGCGAGCAGAGAAAATGGCTGGTGTTTACCTCTCGCTGCCCCAAACGCTGCTCTGTGTAACCTGCTGTGTCTGCTCTTTCCCCACGACCCCAAAGACCCAGAGTGCAGGACTGTCCATCACCTGGTGTGGTGGCGTCTAGTGCAGCCTAACCAGTCAGATTAGGAGCTCATGGGAGCACTCTTGTCTTTCCTCACCCTGCTAGCTAGCTGGGGCTGTGTGCGCATCACCCTGCTAGCTAGCTGGGGCTGTGCGCGCATCGTGAGTCTGTGCAAAAGCTCACCGAGACAATGTTTGATAAGTGATCATTTGCCATGAGGTGCATGTGAGGTAATATGCAACTTTAATGAAACGTAATGGAGTTTTCTTTAGTGAATTAACAAAAATGAAATGCATACTTAGTGAGACTTATGCTACAGTTTATATTCCAAGGATACACATTTCTCCTACCCCCCGAGTAAACATCATGTAAATAGCAGGCCATAACATTACTGTACATACCCTGAAGCAGTGAGAAATGGAGTGAAAATAATGTGATGTACCACATTTCCATACAGAGAGAGCGGAAGGCGACGAATAATTGAGTTGGGGTAAGAAATGGAGATAAGTTCAAAGCATGGAGCGTGCACAGCAATGAGCGTGCACAGCATGGAGCGTGCACAGCAATGCGTCACACTGTCATTGAAAGCAAGGCGATTGCAGGCCCCTTCTCACAAGGGGAATGTGCCAATTATGAGATAGGCTAATGTTCAGAAAGAGGTGTCATGGAGTAAAGCTTTTGCAGGAGTCAGGATGCTCTTCAAATGAAGATGGTTTCATGAACTCAACTAGGCCAACTACCCCATAGAGTTTCAGGCCCGAACAGAGGATGTCCGCCCTCTCCAAGCTTGTATCTATTTCAATCTCAATGTGTCAAGAATGTTGCCATGCATTTGGTACTCTGGAGTGGATATGTAGTATCTTGCATTAACTTGTACTCAAGCTGCTGAAACACGCTATTCTTTTTTTAACTTGACGAGTCGAGAACTGAACAGCAGTTAGGGTACTATGCTATAATGCTACCATAACTAATCATAATGCTATTTATTTATGAAAAGTAAAATTAGTGTGGTGGTGTGTTTACGGGATGCATTTTACCACATTTTCAACCAATATGACGTAAAAACATGATGACATTGGATCTATATTTTCTATAATATTTTAGTCTTGTGTGATAGATGCACTTTACTCAGTTGGCCTTCATAAACGTGTTATTCATTTGTGGCAAATCTTTATTTTGTTGTTTTAAAATAAATTGTAGCTTCAGAACCACAAGCAGTGAGGCACATCCGTTCATGGGGGGGAAAAATGTCTCATCATTAGAACATTTTTTAAACATTCTTATATGGTGCCATGAGTTATACTTGTACTAACAATAATAAGTGTACTATCGAATTTATCATTTGGCCGTTAGTCAGTACATGTCTTACCAGTAGTAAACTATGTACAGTATTTACCTTATTCACCACGCCCACTTTTTCTCTCTTCCGCGTTACCCGCAATTGTATTTGTTCTTCCGGTTCAGCGCTAGTTGGCGGCCAATTTCAAAACAAAACGTCATATGAATTAAGTTTGACAACATTCAGAAGCTACACTGCAGCCAACTTCAGTTACATGTTCATAGCCTTACTGCTGCGAGGAGCCAATGGCTGTACCCGGTTGGCATTTAACGTTAGTTACAAAAGCACGTCGACAGTGTTTTCTCACTGCAAGTAGCCTACAGCAGGGTTTGACAGATAGCTAGTATGACCGGTCAGCACAGCCAGCGCTCCCAGTCCTCGCTGCTCGTTAAATATTTCCAAATAGGCGTTATTCTGATAAACTGGTCACATATTTGGAATGTTCTCACCCGAAAAAATATTAAAACTTTATAACAGTGTTTTTTTTTACTTGAAAACATATTTTTGGCAAGTCTAAAAATGACTACGGTAGGCGTCATCTACTTCGTGTCTAAAACGGAAAGACAATTACAAAATGACGTCATGCAGAAGCGTCCTTGTATGGGCAAAGAATAAGGTGAATACAGTACATACATACATTTCTGATAGTACAGTGTAATCCAGTGGTGGTGAGCTGCTGTATGCTGTGATGTGTTTGTTATTAATCATATTTACTTTTGAAAAGAGGCGTACACCTGAGCTCCTGGGGGCTCATTAATATCACAAGGTTTAATTATTCCCTTTTTTTGCAATGCCTTTTGATAACCGGCACTGAATTTCTAGATAAGTAGTATTTGTAGTCCTTACACTCAGCAGGAACAGCAGATGGATTTCATAGCTACAAACCTTTATCTTTCAACTAAACGTTGCTTGGTTACACAACACTTCATGTGGTCATGACGTCTGAACACCAGAGCCATGACAGTACACTACATTACTGCAGTATGTGGAGCGTGTAGTATTTGAGTCTGGGGAGAGACTAGTGGTCATAATATGACCATCACATGTTTTAATGGACCTTGCTGCTAATTACAATCAAGCCACATCATGGGAAATGGATAATGTGAAATAAAACACGATTAAAAAACACGATTTCAGACGGAAGCCCGTCTTTATTGTCACACAACACACTACAACACATGCATGCGGCCACAACACACACTCATGCTGACGGTGGCCGGTGAAATATGTCCTCTGCATTTGACCCATCCAGGCTTGTCCTTTCCTCCAGGGGGCAGGCCAGGAGCAGTGGTCGCTTTTACTTTCCAGCACCCAGGGACCATCATTGGACCAAGTTCAGATGTTGTCGTCACTGGTCGCATTGCGTTATTATATATAAAAGGCGGAATTTTGATGCCTCAACTAATTAAGGCATCAAAATTCCGCCTTTTGTCCACAGATGTCATTTAGTTGTGACAGAGGGGTCATGTTCAGTTTTTGTCACTCAAGAAACGCAATCAATGTGGAGAGCTTTCCACAGAGCTCTCAGGGTGCTCTTTTCATAGTCCATGAAATGAAGGGCCTCTCTCATCCACCGGCCTCCAGAGAGACAAAGAGCAAGAGAGGGGAATGGCCCGCGCCTCTCTGTGCTCTCAATCTCCTCTCCCGTAAAGTTAAAGCACTCTTCTATTTTTCATCATGGCCGACAATAAGCCATCCAATCATCTGACAGCCACATCATACCGTTTGACTTGTTTTCATCGTCTGAGAAATTCATACAGATTTTCCCGTGTCGTTAAAAGCGGAATGGAGCAATTTCGATGCTACGATAAGAGGGACTATTAGGGGCTGTGTCCTGTCCACAGGAAGCGTTTTTTTTTGTTCCAGGTCAGAGTGCTTTGGAAATCATGTCCAGAACGCCCAAAAACACTAAAACACTGAGCCGCCGAGAGCGCTAAATGCCAGGTGCTGTGATGGGAAGAGGAGCGCTCCTAGCGCATCCTTACCATCCAGAATGAATTGCAGAAAGGTGCTGGCAACTCAAACAACACCTCCTGTGAGACACAAGCAACACGTAATGTGGGTGAAGTGTTGGGTGAATCGCCCATTCATTATCATTTGTGTGTGCTTTGAGTAAGAGGGGGGTTGTTGGTGGAAATGGCGGTAAGACGACCTAGACTTGGAACTCTGTGTTTCTGCGATAGGCCTGAGCTGCGTTTGATCCGTCCTCTAAGATAAGACATCACTGGTCCTCCCACAGTGACGGTTGATCCAGTAACTGCAGGGGCTCTCCGCTCTCCCTTCACCACAGTATTGTCAGGCTCCCATCAAAATGTCATTGAGTTAAATGTGATGCACTAGCCTTTAGGGAACATATTCTTCATGGACTGGCTTTAAGCAGGTGTGATTAACACATCTTGTTTAGTGGTACTTTGGGGCAGGTGTGTGTGTGTGGGGGTGGGGGTGGTTGTGCTTTCACTTTGGTCTGCAGTCAATTAGGCTCTTGGCAGACAATATATCATCTTTAAGGAGTCAACTGTGACCGTATTGACAATATTTTCCAATTCCTTTGATTTTTCGACGAGATGTCAGTGGGCGAAGGCATCAAATAGGGCGTAACACTGCATGCTTTCTATATGCTGTTGGATCATTGCCTTTCCTTCATCAAGTCTGTTTTAAATGGTCTTTAAGCCCAAGTGTTAATTTAGTGTGTATTTACATAATGCGGAAACGGAGTGGAAATTATTGTTGGCTAACTTTGCTTTGGCAATTGACAGAAACATTTGGTCTGAGAATGATGATGATAATAATAAGACTGGAACAATTAGCACAACACTGCAATAACAGGAGGCATATGGCAGAGTTTGCTGTTTGCTGTTTCTGCCTTAATGCTCCATATAGAGAAAGGCATTATTGACTTATGTTGGGGTGACGGCGATCATTCGCTAGTACTTTTTAATAGCAACCGTCAACGACAATATTACAAAACAGAGAGTGCAGCTTATTTGAAAGTTGTACACTGCAGTGTTTCCCCTACCATTCTTACAGGCGTGGCGGGCCCGCCAGGCCAGATTTTTTTTATATATATATATTTCTTTTCTGCTTCTCCCAAAATTTCAATAAACCTTTATGGCATATTATTACAATACAACAATACTGTTGTTGACAGTGTTGACAGTAATAGAAGATGACAAATCATTCAAAACAATAAGCATTTTGCTTTTAGGAGCATTGTGCCAGCGTGCAGCGCTGTTCCAAAACGTGTCAACGACGTGTGTCGTTGCCTGGGAAACGCACATCCCATAATACAACTTTTCGCATCGAATCCCATAATAGTATGATGATACTTGGGATGCCATTGCAAACATAGATGCGAACAGGTTAGCTAAAAGTTTAACGTCGCCAGCGAGGGCCCCCACCGTTGCGGTCGGGTTACATTTCTAAATCCCTCCAGGGCTGAAACATTTTCTAGGGGAAACACTGCACTGTCAGATGGGAAGTGATGGGTGTTAATGATTTCAGGATGCAGTGTAAAAAAGAACACACACACGCACGCACACACACGCACGCACACGCGCGCGCGCACACACACACACACACACACACTCTCTTTTTTCATAGTGCCGTAGTCTCTCTGAGAGCCAAAATCAGGCCAGACAGAATTCATGATCATTGTGTGTCATTCAGTAAATGGGAAAGTTTCAACGGTGTAATGAATGCAACATGTCTGTTTTACCTGCTTGTTTTGTCTGTTTTCAATCTGGAGAGTCGTGAACAGTGATGTTACTTCACTGGTTTTCAGTTTACATGCACACTAATGAACTGATTATTATCGTATTTCTAGAGTTACCTGATTAGTCAAGTATTGCCAGTTACCTGATTATTCTCAGTTATCCAATTAATGTGTGCATGTAAACGCACTCAATCCTCAGGATACTCTTGTGTCCTGCCGGCTAAGACATTGCAGTCACTTGCGTTGACGCTGCCTCCCAGGTGTAAATCAGTCCCCAGAATGAAAAGCAGCGGTGCTCTGGGCCCCGAGGAGAAGCCCGTCCTTACTATACTGTACCTTTTTACGCACTCAGAAAACAGGAATTCTACCTGGATGGCTGAAAATGTATCTAATGTACTCCATATAAAAATAGTTCCATTTGACAAATAAGTAACCTGTATATAAAGTACTTTGTGTTAAAGAACATAACTTAAATATATAAACAGTCTTACACTGTTCTGTTGTCTCTTTTGTCTACAAAGTACAGAAGAATATACATGAGCCACATTTTCTGGCTCTCTCTGTGCTGTCAGTTTCACCTGTATTTTCACATCGTTAAATTACTAACTTTGACACAATTGTTGCATTATCTACAGTTTTACTGCCTAGCAGCTCCTCTGGTCCAGACTGTCCCTGTCCCTGAGTCCTTTTCCATCTTTGAAAATGATTTTTTAATCTTATTCATCTGGATTGAGGGAGCATTCAGAGTCATTGTTATAAGCCAACTCAGTGGATACTGACTAGCACCTACTGTATATACAGGCAATCTGCTAATCTTGGAAGCCTAAGCTGTATTCCGAATAACATTAATAACTGTTAGTTCTTCTTTTCGAGAATTCACCCGTGTTCGCTTGGCATAGAAAAAGAAAAATCTCTCATGCGAAGCGTACATAGAGAGAGAGAGAGAGAGAGAGAGAGAAAATTTGGGGCTGAGCCAATCAATAGAGAGAGAGAGAATTTGGGGCTGAGCCAATCAATGCGCTACAATTAAATGGGATGTGTTCTTGACATGCCCACTTTACCGAGGATGCTCTGGTTGGTGACTTGTGTCAACTTGGCAAGGCACGTATTCCAGCATGCAGAGAAGACTCCATAAGCTCCGGGAAGTTTTTTTACAATTTAAAGTTTTATTTCATCACTAAATTAATTTCTGATTACTTTTGATGCCTACAAGCAGGGTAGTAGGTTTCAATCAGTGCCACTTTACGGACATTTATGGCGACAAATGGCAAAAAGCTCCAGAGCACAATTGGCTACATCTAAATCAGCGGAGCTTTTTATTTGTGTAGTACTGCAGGCGGCCTCTGCGCTGGTATTGCGCAATACCCTCAAGAACGCATCGTCTCAAACTGCCAACAGCGCCATGTGTGCTTGTGATCTAGCAAGTTAATTCTTCCAAGAACGACTAGCAAGAACGTTCTCCCCAAGAACACAAGAACAAGAACGCATTCTTGGTATTGAGAAACGGCCCCTGTATGGTGCTTTTCATCAAGAGTATTGACACAAATTGGTGTAAGCTTCTTCCTCTTCCGAGGGGAACTCGTTGGAATAGCATGATCCTCCCACGTGCTATGTCCTACCGGTGACGCTTCCCCTGTCAGGTGAAAAGAAGCGGCTGGCTAACTGCCCATGTCTCGGAGGAAGCATGGAGCCAGTTTCGGCTCTCCCCAGATCGGCAGAGGGTGGAGCAGCAACCAGGATAAATAAATCAAAATTAGCACTAATGGGGGATAAAAATGGGATAAAAAAGAATGGGGGGGTGGGGGTGGGGGGTGGGGGAGTAAAATATATTTTCCTGGAATTAGAAATGTGGGCCTAAGACCCAGCAATGCCAGTTTGGTTCTCTTTCAATGATGTGGTATTGCATGGAAACAGGGCTTCAAGATAGGAACGATAGGCGGAAATTAAAATGCCATTTCAGCTTGTTATCTCGTTTAGCTCACACTATTTCACACCAAAAATGTACATTTAGAGAAAAATATATTTTATGAGCCATCTATCATAATAACCATGTAACCGTATATGAACCAATAATCACTGCTAAAACTTTGGAAAGTAATTTGCTGTCAAGGTGCTGGCAGGTTGATAGACGCGTCACGTCAAACAGTCAAGTTCCCCCATACATGGCATGGAACTGTCAAAGCAATGTATTACTTTGCTCACAGAATACCAAATTCCTTTGTCTCACTCAGCTCGGCTGTGTTAACACATGTATACATGCATGTGTGTGTTTATTCGTAGTTGGCAACAGTATCCATTTTCCAGGTTTACATGTGATGTCAGCTGGTGAACAGTAGATGTGTTTGTCTATAAGCCAACAACAACAACAACAACAACAACACAGTATAGAAGTATAATAATTATAAATATGAGGTGATTGTGCAAGGTCACTAAGTGCCTGTTTTCCTTCCATCTATCCAATTGTCCAAACATACATCAGTTTAGCCACGCCCCCCAGGAGTCTGCGATGAAAAGAGGAAGATTCTGCAGTGGACTCTGCAGACAACAAAGCATTGTGGCTGCTCCTGTGTTTTTCAATGCAGAGATGTTTGGAGAGCGTGTGCCATGGCTGCTCACTTTGTGTCACTCACTATGCAGCAATCCCTGCTCATGTTTATGCTTAAGTGAAGCAGACACACACACACACACACACACACACACACACACACACACGCCCACTGGGCAAGTAGACACTACACTGCTGTCTAGTGAAGAGGTCTTTGTCATTATTGTTAGATTTTCTCTTGTTTATTTTGATTCATAGCTTGCTGACAGCCGTCCCTTGCTGCTTTTTGAACACTCCAGAAACCCCCAAAATATTTTGAAGTACCAGAGAGGGAAAGCGAGCAAGAGTGTGCGAGAGAGAAAGAGAGAGAGAACACACCACTGTCTGATTGCAGGATCGCTCTGATATGAAAGACAGCATGAAGAAAGAATCAGACACATTGCTGCCTTAGTTCTCTCCAAAAGAGGATAAATAAGGCAGGCAGCTGGCTTCTACCACAGGCTCCAGAAACTTGTATAAGCCAAAACCACACCAAGATGAATTGCAGTTATTTCTGAGCAAGCTCAGAGAGTGCTCAATCATTTACAAAGGAATAATGCTCCTTTTGTTTCTCTTGTTGAAGTTAAGTGACATTGTAGGCAGGAGAGAAACTGTAAAGTTGCCCAAACTTACTAGTCCCACACCAGTGATGTAGTTCCATCCTCGGGTCAATCAGCTGTGTGTGTGTGTGTGTGTGTGGGGGACTTGGAATTTTGTTCCTATGATCTAGTCACTGAGTTATGGTCTTTTAAAATAAAATGATTATTATTTTTTTACATTTGAAATTTTGCTATGCACCCCCTATAGACGAAAATATTTTTTTTATAGTAGCTCCAAGTACATACCTGCACACGTGACGTATACGAAGTTTCCTGAGTTAAGGCGATTTCTGTGAAATAGAACCGACCCACGACGGTTGACAAAAGACTGGAAGTAAATTATATGAAAACGGACTATCAAAAGAATGCAATGGGACTAGGGCTGCGTTCAAAAAATCGATTCTCCGATTTTTAATCGATTTTTATTTTAATCTTTTGATATCGATTCATATGTCCAGAGATCGATTTTTTTTATTAAAAAAAATACAAAATAAAAATAATAATAAACAGGCTAAAATATTATGCTGTGTGTGGTAGTTGAAACATAGTTTCAAGTTGACGTTTATTTATGTTTGTAGTTTAAACAAAAACATAAATACTGTAGGCTACATAAATGGAAATGTTTGATCATTAATATCTACTTTTAGAAATTATATAGGCTGAAATCAAATCACTGTGCATAATTGTGAAAGTGTCTTTATTGACAGATGAAAAGGCTGTTATTTACCTTTGTCACCACCTGGTGAGTAAATATATGTGTAACTAAAACCATTAAAATTGACAACAGGTGTGCAACTTTTTTTCCCCATGTATCTACTTGGCGCAAAAAAGGTTGGGAACCCCTGTGTTACATAACTGGACAGTCATGTGATTCAGGTTACAGCTCAAAAAACACGTTTTGGTATCACTAACCAAATCGATATTGAAATGAATCGAATCGGAATCTAATCGAATCGGGATTAATCGATTCGCAACCTTGTGAATCGGAATCAAATCTTGATATTTGAACCAATACCCAGCTCTAAATGGGACGACATAGTATTTTTTGTGCAGGACATGCTGTGTGTCATGGTTTGGTGAAGATTGGACAAAATTGGTAGGAGTATTGAAAAAACAGTTTGACAAAATCTTGTCGGTGGAAATGGGCAGGGCCTATACGGATAGATGCATAAATGAGCCAAGGAATCCAGGGAAAGTTGAATTTTGATTGTAGCCCATATGCTTTAGAAGTATAGGCCAAAATGTCAAGTTATAGCGCCACCATCTGGTCTACATGTGGATCTGACCTTGCCTGAGTTCTGGGGGGGGGGGCACCTGCCAACTGGGACTTTACACTGGGACATTTGGGACATTGCAGTATGTTACGCCCCAAGTCTAGGGTTTAGGGCAGTACCATGAAATTCAGAAGGAAACCAAGATCAAAGGTACGAAAATGTTTTACTTTGTAATTTCAGAGGATAAATCATTAGTTTTCTTTCTTTTTGTTAACAATGAACAGTTCCAAATCACATTGGCATAAACACAACATACATTACAGTTACCTTAACTTAACCCATACATATAACAAAGAAACCTAAACATAGGGGTTGCTGGATGAGCAAACATGGATGAGAGTGGAGCCCCTGTCACCTCCACTCTGTCTCCATGTTGTCTGACTTCTGCATTTGTAGACAGCAGTGGCTTGACTCCAATCAGCTACAATCAGCAACAGCCACGTTCAACCAATTGTCTCCCAGCAGACCAATCCAGATGAGTTGAGTCTATGAATGAGAGCATGTTACCAAAGAGTCTACATGACAAGAGAAAGATCCCCATTGTGGAAGTACTGTGAAGAACAAGTGTTGTCCAGGAAATAAAACCAGATTCATAACTACTCAAAATGAAACTAACTAACGACTCCAGTCGTAACATCCCCCTTCCCAAAAAAGAACATCTACCCCACAAGAGATGTTCTGAATCAAGATGCTACAAAAACCTCCCACCCCAAAATTAAACATCCCCCCTCCCCTTAAAAACTAACACAGCAGCCATTATATCTTACATCTATCATAAAAACATTAACAAACACCCCATGCGATCAAAGGTACTCACCACCGTCCATTTCACTCAGAAGCTCCTCCTCACCCTCTCGGGCTCCTAAGAGAAGGAATCTGCAAACGTAATTCCAAACTCACCCATGCCGAATAGTAATCTGTCACCAGTTGACTTTAACATCTGATGGAAGCATCCTAACGCCCCCCTAGTGACTGCGGATGATACACCACACTAAATTTGATGTTTGAGAGATAGTGAACAGGACCCTGGTCAAACTTAAACATGCACTAAGCACCCCGATCTGCATTCACACTTCAAATGTTTAACATAAAATGTTCATGCTCGAGCTGTAACCACAGCAGCATTGTCAAGAAGCACAGGCGAGGATTTTTTTTTTTTTTTTAAGTGCTTGGGTTGGCATCCCAACACTGTCAAGAAGCACAAACGCACACAAAACAGGATACACTACCGGATTCTCCCCCCACCTCGAGAGGAAAATACAAAACCACCGCGGCGCACAGAACAGACGGACCATCGGAAAAAAGCGATACATACTCTACAGCACCGAACTGGAGAGCCTCAGCATCACACAAAACAGTATTTGGCACCGTCTATCTCCTTTAAGTGAACCCTTTTAAATGAAGGGGATGGTCGCGAATCACCACCTCCAGACTCAAGCCCACATGCCAGACACAGACTAGGCATAACCTGGGCAAAATCCCCAGGCCACGGGATGCGCACTCCAAACCAATGTCTGATTTGGTGATACATCGTCTACCTCTCCAAACAGAAGTTCTACTCAGAACAAAAAACCAAGCTAAGATCAAATAAACACCCCATCACTCCTAACGGGAACCACAGTTACCCCTCATTCCCAATGTTGACCACTGCCAACCCATCACTCCTAACGGGAACCACAGTTACCCCTCTTTCCCAATGTTGACCACTGCCAACCCATCACTCCTAACGGGAACCACAGTTACCCCTCATTCCCAATGTTGACCACTGCCAACCCATCACTCCTAACGGGAACCACAGTTACCCCTCTTTCCTTAATGCGTTTACGTAAGCTACTACTAAAGGATTAAACTAAGGACCCCAAATTCTAGCTAAACAGAGGCCTACCTCTGCTCATTCAACCACAGAACAACCCCCCTCACAAAAGGCAAAAAGTTTCCCCAACAAAATAAGTTGCACCAATTCTCCACTTGACAGGTTTTGTTATGACAAAAAAAAAATATATATTTTGGTTGGCAGATTAGACAAAGCAAACTCTTCCCAGTATGCCTCTAGATCCAAATTTTAAACGTGCAACTACAGTATTCAACTCCATCATTAACAAGACTGGCTGCAGGATAAATAAGTGCAGGCTTAAACACCAAAGCATGAATCAACCTCGTCTCAGGACGGAGGGAGCAAAGCAATGTGTATGGCTCATTTGTCTGGCTAAAATCAGGGTGGTGTAAAATGCTGCTGTACTCACCAGACCACTAACCCGGCTGAGTGTCAAACCCATCAGTTTACTATGCTGCATGGGTGTAGCCTGAGCAGCTTGTGCCTTGGCCTCCAGCTCTCCTACCACCACATGGCACCATGACCACCTTTTTAAGCCACCTCCACCACACCTGCTCTCAAACATTGCTCACAGATTCAAGTCAAATGCTGCACAAACTTACCCAGCCAGCACACGATCCGAACGAAAACCGAAAACGGCATACTAACTCACCAACCTGCCAAGCAAAACATTGACAAAATCAAGACAGATAACTGCAATGTTGTAAACACACTGTTGTTGATAACCAGAAGAGAGCGAGAGAAAAAAAAATGGTCCACAAAACAAACCTCCGACCCAAAACTGGTCTTTGTAGTGTGCAATCAGACTATATTACACAGAAGTGGTAAACCAAAAACCAAGTTGTGGCAGATTTGCGTGTTTTTTAAATGCCTAACAAAACAATAACCTTGTGTAAAGTTACTACGTTAAGCAGCAAAAAAAAAACACAGGAACAAAAACCGGAAACGAGCCCCCAATTCATGTTACGCCCCAAGTCTAGGGTTTAGGGCAGTACCATGAAATTCAGACGGAAACCAAGATCAAAGGTACGAAAATGTTTTACTTTGTAATTTCAGAGGATAAATACATTAGTTTTCTTTCTTTTTGTTAACAATGAACAGTTCCAAATCACATTGGCATAAACACAACATACATTACAGTTACCTTAACTTAACCCATACATATAACAAAGAAACCTAAACATAGGGGTTGCTGGATGAGCAAACATGGATGAGAGTGGAGCCCCTGTCACCTCCACTCTGTCTCCATGTTGTCTGACTTCTGCATTTGTAGACAGCAGTGGCTTGACTCCAATCAGCTACAATCAGCAACAGCCACGTTCAACCAATTGTCTCCCAGCAGACCAATCCAGATGAGTTGAGTCTATGAATGAGAGCATGTTACCAAAGAGTCTACATGACAAGAGAAAGATCCCCATTGTGGAAGTACTGTGAAGAACAAGTGTTGTCCAGGAAATAAAACCAGATTCATAACAGAAAACTACTCAAAATGAAACTAACTAACGACTCCAGTCGTAACAAGTATGACGGACAGACGGACAGACCGAGACTGACCGGTGGGGGACAATAAAGCAGAAGAGGAACAATTGAGTGGAAGTATTATACAATTTAATTATTTTTTAGAGTGTGCTAAACCATTTATGTTGCCGTTCTCATGCCATTAAGGTGTTATTATTGGACATTTTTCTCTATACAGGCTGCTCGCCCCCAGATTTTCTTTTACAATCATTCAAAAAATATCCAATAATTTCCAATACTTAATAGCCTCAGCATCAGGGGAATGCTATTGTGGAGTATTGCTGCATACCAATATGGGGGCTAGATTCATGATTGTGTGTGTGTGATCCTGCTACGTACACTCTTATGCATTATAAATCTGATAACTAGTGCTGTATATCATAACAGTTGCTTAATATGAATGGATGTAATTGACAGACAGGCCTGCAGGTATGTACTGTACATGACTAATCCTACTGTACAGAAGTTCTACAAAATCCCCCAGCAATGTATACAGCATGGACAAAGATCGAGCAAAGCACCTGCACTTATTTCCTCCTATCAGTTGGCTTTGTATATTTGTACACTCATAGTACTGATTTTGATAGAAACTGTGTGTATTTGCTCACACACACACACACACACACACACACACACACACACACACACACACACACACACACACACACACACACACACACACACACAGGAGACAGAAGTTTACCCATTCATACTTCATGCTTTGTGTGTACTTGAGAAACATGATTGTCTTCATCCAAAATTATTTTCTATTCTGTGGATGTCATTGCTTTGCTGCATAGCTGGGATCTTTTTCTATGTATCTTGCTTGGGGGCACCACCAAGCAAGATCAACGTTTCTGCAGAGTCACTGCAGCTATGAGGACTATTATTAGTATTAATAGCAGAGACATGGAAGAATAATGGGGCGGCTGTAGCTCAGGAGGTAGAGCGGGTCGTCCACTAATCGCTTTGGATAAAAGAGGTCGGTGGTTCGATTCCCGGCTCCTCCAGTCTGCATGTCGAAGTGTCCTTGGGCAAGATACTGAACCCCAAAATGCTCCCGATGGTGTGCCAGCACCCTGCGTGGTAACCTGCCGCCATTGGTGTATGAATGGGTGAATGTACCTACTGATTGTAAAGCGCTTTGGATAAAGGCGCTATATAAATGCAGGCCATTTACCATTTACCATTTACCATTTACCATTTACCAATAATCCCTTCCCCTTCTTTTTTCTCACAAAGAAACAGACAGACAAAATGAAAACAACAAAAATCATGTGAGGGTAGGGACAGGAAACCCTAGGTGGGCTTATACAGGGTCTATACCTCAGAAAACCAATAATTCTAATAATCCGTACAAAGCATACAATATAACAAAAACAAGAGAAAGGAAACAAGCAAACAATACATAAGGAAAAGAAAAGCAACAGTAAAAAAACACAGAAAAAAGAACAAGAAAGGAAAAACAAAAGAGCAATGAGTGGGTAGACAGTTAGACAAGTAGACAGTTCAAAGTAGTGTGAGGTGTAGGAGTAATGTACTGTATGTGGGCAAGTGGGAGATTCTACGCTTGATTCTAAGAGATGAGAGGTTTAATTACAACTTTGTGACTCCCCCGTCTTTTTGGCTTCCACTGGACACATGACTGTGGTCAGACTTTTCCCTATCAATTCTGCCACTGTAATGTAGTGGCATGGTACACTATTTGCGTTAGTTCATGCAGGACACGGAAGTCATTAGGTTGTGTCTGATTCTCATAGGCTACGCCCCAGCTGTAATCAGCTGACAGCCCGCTGATTGGATCAGCGTTTAATCATTCACCAATCACATCCATTCCCACAAGCTGCCTTCTACACTGATCTTTGCTACTCCAATGCTACCACACACATCGCTGCTGCTGCTGCTGCAGCAAAGCTTTGCCTCCACCTTTCTAGTTCAGAGTCTGCATGGCTCAAAGGTTAAACATGTATTCAATGACTTGCTTTGGGCTCACTTTTGTATACCCATGGGGGATTCTGCATTGTGCTCCCTGATTAGCTATTAGCATGCTGCTTGGCTAATCCAGTGAGCATCTTCTGTAAAGAGTGGAGCAATCGGTAGCAAACATAACTATTTGTTGCAATAAATGGTTAAATCTATGATGAGAGTTTATCTGAATGAACTACGGACATCGGATTGTCAGTCATATCTGTTGACATTCTAACTGCCTCTTTTCTCCAGAACTTTTTTTTGCTGTAAATGTTTATATTCTTTCTTAAAGGAGAATTTTCGGTTTTTTTTAACCTGGACCCATCTCCTGGCATTAATTATGATTTGGCCACTCACCAGGCGATCTCCGTGGCGTTTCTGGCCGTCCTAGCGTTGTTTTGACATCAATAGCGTCCAAGTCAGTTGTAAAATGGAGCTGACTTGGGGCCAAGTGTGAGCCTGTCTTTCCTGCATCTAAATAGCTATTTTTATTCCCGTTTTCGCCAAATATCGTCATAATCTGATCCCTCAAGAACCACCACAGTGATATTTCGCCAAAGGCTGTTTCCTGGAGTCACACAGGGATCAAATTACCTCAAACGTGATCTCGGTCACCAAGTCTCGTAAAGTCCCGCGATACTTTCCTGCCGACTGGCCAAGTACAGGAGGCCAAGTACAGGCTAAAACCACCACGCTTTGCGGTGGTGGTTTTAGCGCAACCTATGTGGGGTTTGGCGTAACCTATGTGGGATTCGAAATAACGAAGGTTATGCCTTCGTTATTTCGCCGCGGAGATCGCCTGGTGAGTGGCCAAATCATAATTAATGCCAGGAGATGGGTCCAGGTTAAAAAAAAACGAAATTCTCCTTTAAGCCAAGGCCCTATAGCGTGTGGCTACTATGTTTGGGCTTAGTAAGACCGAGCTAGCAGGAATTCCCCCGTGAGTGGCGCCCATATTAGTTAGCTCTTGGGCTAATTTCTCAAAGCCTTCAACCCTGCACGGTGTAAAACGGCCTGATGTCCTTGGAACAAAAAATAAATAAAAAATAAATACACACTTCTCTGTCACTGCCTGACTTGTTTTGAGAGGGACAACAGCAGCTTTTGTCACAAATGTGGACATTCATTGACGGTTGGCCTCTAGGTTGGCCTGAGGGCATGAAGCAGGAGTTCACGTGTCGGTTCAGGCTAGCTGTACCCATTTTCTTGCTGTCATATTTCAGCAGTACTTTACATTTTGTGCACTCAACATACCCTGTCACGTTGCTTTCCGAGTCGACGACCAATTAAAAATACTTCCATACATTTGACTTCTCCTCCCAAGAGACCAGAGTATATTCACCTGTCTGTCATTTTTTTTTATATACTGTATATAATTGTCACCTCCATCTTGTCACGTCTTCTTCTCTCTGACCTTGTTATCTTTGATAGCATACATTACCCCACCCCCCCATCCCTCTGCCTCCGTTTTACTATTGGTCAAAAGGGTCCTCTAAAGCTGTGGTAGCATACATTCACATACAGTAGTTACAGGAAAGGGGAGATGTTGGATGGATAAAATAAATAACTTCATTTGAACAAGTAGAGAAAGTCGAATTGACAATTATTGATTGACAAATTGACAAAATAAATTCAATCAGCACCATGGACAGCTGCTCACTGCTCACATAAATGCAGATTAGCCCTTTAAATACACACAGAGGCTTTTTCTTTTTCTATTTTACTTTGCAAAGCATCAACATGGACTGACTTGTGTGTGAGAAGTGTTTGAGACTGTTGCCATTGAGGTATATGTAGCATGGGGGCTCAAGCCTGCGACCCTCGTGTAGGCAGGGAATCTACCGCTGCAACTGTGCATTGCATACTGGTTGACTTTGACTTACTCAACCTGCCACCTGTTATTACTGATAGGACGACTCCATGATGAATGCATCCTCTGTGGGTGGATGACTTAATAGCATCACAATACACTCTTGCAGCCCTCTTTAATAGGTTTTTATTTAAATGCAGTTTCCAAGTACCGTACATTTAAATTAACTTAAAAATAAATCCTGACGTGGCTCAAAATTGTTTGGGTGGCTGCCCCAAAATGTTGCTGTACAGGAAAAACCCTCCACCCCCATGTACTTACCTGCATTAATAGTGCTTAAAGGGATATTTCACTATATTTGACTGTAGGACTTTAATTCTGCAAAGACAGACATTGTCCTCATTTCACCTATTATTTTTCTGTTTTGTGCTTTGTGTTGCTAGTTTGAGGAAATGCATTCCTACAATGTCAGATACATTAAGAGGCTTAAATTGCATTTTCTCCAACGTCTGTATTTTGCCTGTAACAGTCGCAGGCAATGTACTGTCATTTGATGATGACATGATACATTTTAGGAAACTATCTGAAAAAGAATAACATTGCAAAAAGTCAGAACAGAGAGGGTTCTGAAGTCACGTTTATGATAGTCTCTGTATCACAATTTCATTTTTTTTCTGTTACCTCTCTTTGTCAGGAGCTAATGTGTGGGTGCCAAAGTGACAGCAGTGTGAGTCACCCGGTGCCAGCTCTCTCTCTCTCTCTCTCTCTCTCTCTCTCTCCCTCTCCCTGACAGTGTCTGTGTAGCTTTCTCTCTCTCTTTCTCTCTGTCAGTCTGTGTAGCTTGCTCTCTCTCTCTCTCTCCCTGACAGTGTCTGTGTAGCTTTCTCTCTCTCTCTCTCCCTGACAGTGTCTGTGTAGCTTTCTCTCTCTCTTTCTCTCTGTCAGTCTGTGTAGCTTGCTCTCTCTCTCTCTCTCCCTGACAGTGTCTGTGTAGCTTGCTCTCTCTCTCTCTCCCTGACAGTGTCTGTGTAGCTTTCTCTCTCTCTTTCTCTCTGTCAGTCTGTGTAGCTTGCTCTCTCTCTTTCTCTCCCTGTCAGTCTGTGTAGCTTGCTCTCTCTTTCTCTCTGTCAGTCTGTGTAGCTTGCTCTCTCTCTTTCTCTCCCTGTCAGTCTGTGTAGCTTGCTCTCTCTCTCTCTCTCCCTGACAGTGTCTGTGTAGCTTTCTCTCTCTCTTTCTCTCTGTCAGTCTGTGTAGCTTGCTCTCTCTCTCTCTCTCCCTGACAGTGTCTGTGTAGCTTTCTCTCTCTCTTTCTCTCTGTCAGTCTGTGTAGCTTGCTCTCTCTCTTTCTCTCCCTGTCAGTCTGTGTAGCTTGCTCTCTCTTTCTCTCTGTCAGTCTGTGTAGCTTGCTCTCTCTCTTTCTCTCCCTGTCAGTCTGTGTAGCTTGCTCTCTCTCTTTCTCTCCCTGTCAGTCTGTGTAGCTTGCGCTCTCTCTTTCTCTCCCTGTCAGTCTGTGTAGCTTTCTCTCTCTCTTTCTCTCTGTCAGTCTGTGTAGCTTTCTCTCTCTCTTTCTCCCTGTCAGTCTGTGTAGCTTGCTCTCTCTCTTTCTCTCCGTCAGTCTGTGTAGCTTGCTCTCTCTTTCTCTCCCTGTCAGTCTGTGTAGCTTTCTCTCTCTTTCTCTCCCTGTCAGTCTGTGTAGCTTGCTCTCTCTCTTTCTCTCCGTGTCAGTCTGTGTAGCTTGCTCTCTCTCTCTTTCTCTCCCTGTCAGTCTGTGTAGCTTGCTCTCTCTTTCTCTCCCTGTCAGTCTGTGTAGCTTGCTCTCTCTCTTTCTCTCCCTGTCAGTCTGTGTAGCTTGCTCTCTCTTTCTCTCCCTGTCAGTCTGTGTAGCTTGCTCTCTCTTTCTCTCCCTGTCAGTCTGTGTAGCTTGCTCTCTCTCTTTCTCTCCCTGTCAGTCTGTGTAGCTTGCTCTCTCTCTTTCTCTCTCTGTCAGTCTGTGTAGCTTGCTCTCTCTCTGTCAGTCTGTGTAGCTTGCTCTCTCTCTTTCTCTCTCTGTCAGTCTGTGTAGCTTACTCCCTCTCTTTCTCTCTGTCAGTCTGTGTAGCTTGCTCCCTCTCTTTCTCGCTGTCAGTCTGTGTAGCTTGCTCTCTCTCTTTCTCTCTCTGTCAGTCTGTGTAGCTTGCTCTCTCTCTTTCTCTCTCTGTCAGTCTGTGTAGCTTGCTCTCTCTCTTTCTCTCTCTGTCAGTCTGTGTAGCTTGCTCTCTCTCTTTCTCTCCCTGTCAGTCTGTGTAGCTTGCTCTCTCTCTCTTTCTCTCCCTGTCAGTCTGTGTAGCTTGCTCTCTCTCTTTCTCTCCCTGTCAGTCTGTGGAGCTTGCTCTCTCTGGTTCTCTCTGATGTCTGGGACACCTAAGTCCTACACAGACTCCCCGACCTGTCATCACAGACAGGCATTTGAAACACGTTCCTCCTCCATTTGATTCTCTCAGCAAGGATGAATTGATTTGGTCGTGTGTTACCACTGTTCCCCTCTTTCCATCGTGATGTTGAGCCATACTAGCCTCGGGTACAGAGTCCAATTTCCAGGAGAAGGGATAGTTTGGTGCAGTTCCCCGCCAACTCCCTATCCCCGTCCTCACCTCCAATAGGTTTTTACTCTCCTTTTCAACTCACTAGGTGGTACGCAGCACCGACATATCTAACTCAGTGGATATGACTTTTCAAGGACTAAGAAGGCCCCCAAGAGACGACTCCACTGTGTTCCATGTGAAAGCCCCCTGTCAGTGTCACAGGCAGACAGTCAGCTAAGGACTCAGTTTCAATTTGAAACATGCGGTAGTGTGAACCTCAAAGGCCAGAGTTGGATAGAACAAAGCTTCTACAGTATATCAAAGAAGGATGTGTGAGCTGAAATAATGATACAAAGTAACGTAGATTTCCAGTGGTGACACAGATAGAGGATACAGCATCCAGATTCATATTTCTTTCTCCCTCCCCCTCTCCCTCTCCCTTTCTCTGCTTTTAACCTACACTGCCTTTACAAATGAGTGCCTTGTAACTGGAGCTATTATAGCCAGACCTTCTCCCAATAATGACAGGGTGAGGGGGATTTACTTGGCACTCAGCATATCCTACCTCACTCCCTACTTCTATCACACCTTTTGGCTTGTGGAGAGCTAATTTTGTGCTTGCATCTTGCGATAAGGACATATTTCTTGATTGCTACATTTATCCATCTGAATTTTACGACCAGCATGACATACTTTTCACCATTTCTGGTGCAGGGCATTATAAAGAATGCATGACAATTGGCTATTGAATAAGAAATAATTACAGAGTTATTGCCGTTACGTTCTTATGACGTGGGAATATTCAATCAGTGGTCACGTCACAGAAACACTCAGGTTACGGTTTAACAGCGAGTGTTTCTTGCAGGTTTTGTATTGAAAGGGGGGCCGTGTCCACAGGAAACGGTTCTTTGAGCTGCGAGCACCTTTTTATGCCTCCGCCGGCGATAGCCAGGCCGGAGGCATTATGGATCCAGGTTGTCCGTACGTACGTTTGCCTCAAACATCGACTTAGACTCAAGGATGATCTGATTAGATTTTGGTGGTCAAAGGCCAAGGTCACTGTGACCTCTCGAACGCCATTTTCAAGCTTGTTAACGCGATTTCTCAGGAATACCTTGACGGAAATTCATCAAATTTGCCTCATACATCGACTTGGACTCAAGCATGAACTGATTAGATTTTGGTCATCAAAGGTCAAGGTCACTGTGACCTCTCGAACGCCATTTTCAAGCTCGTTAATGCGATATGTCAGGAATGCCTTGACGGAGTTTCATCAAATTTGCCTCAAACATCGACTTGGACTCAAGGATGAACTGGTTAGATTTTTGTGGTCAAAGGTCAAGGTCACTGACCTCACAAATGCCATTCCCAAGTTCGTTAAAGCGATATCTCAAGAGTGGCTTGATGGAATTTCTTCGATAGCAACAAGTAAGCGATCCGCATGCGCTGTCTGTGCGCGTTGGAAGTGTTATGGACGACATGACGACGTGTTCTGTGTTTGTGAAGCATTGCACATCCAGTTTTATTGTAAATGAAAATATAATGTTGCCTAAATACATCATGGTAATATTATTTAGCTTGAATTTGTTTGCCTGCCACCACCTTGTTGCATTGTTGTTTGCAATGCCAACAACATTCAAGTGAAGCCACTCACAATCAGTGAGAGAGATATGCCCAGCAGACCAGCCGAAGTGCCACAAGAAACTAGCTAGCCACTTCATAAGGGGAAAATCAGTGAACCTGGAGACTCCATCACCCACTGTGTGAAAAGTCCATTATTTGTAGTACACAATGCAGTACTTCCCAATTACGAGCTCAACAGAATTCATATTTCCCCCAAGTGCCCTCACAATAATAGTTTTCCAAATGTTGCCAATAATGTTTTCCATCTGCCATTGATTTAAGTGTAATTTGAGCTGATACATCAGACATTTCTTTTGCAATATGCATAAATATTGGTATAGAATTTAGGATGCTGTGCACACGTCATGTAGTGTCCCGATGGAATATGTTGGCCTATTCCTAGCTTTGTCTGCTCTCTTTGTAATGATCAATTAGACTTTATTTCCCAGGAGAACAATAACTCCCTCCCACAGTGTGCCAGTAGATCCTGATCCAGCTGCTGTGTGTGAACAGAGCACCATCGGACTAGTATTGCTGTAGTGTGACACAAAGTGAGACTGAGGCATGAGCACCGCTGTAGGCTCTGCACACGTTTGCACACTAAATTAAAGTAAACTGTAACCGTAAGATAGGGATGGGGGATTAAAAAAAATATATATATTTATTTTTATTTTATCACATTTTCTCCCAAATTGTACTTCGCCAATTATTCCCCCTGCTCCCCTGGTCGCTGCACCACCCTCTGCCGATCTGGGGAGAGCCGAAACTAGCACCATGCTTCCTCCGAGACATGAGCAGTAGCCAGCCGCTTCTTTTCACCTGACAGCGGGAGCTTCACCGGTAGGGGTAAACTAGGTTAAGTAACAAAATGTCAGTGGCGCTTTAAACTGAAAAGACTGTACTGTAGTACAACCAGACTGCAAAGGTTAATTAGATGACATATGAAATACGGTATGCCCTGTCCTCCCTATGGGCCCTCATCTTTTGTCCCATTATTCCCATTTCCCACAGACCTGATCCCCATTAAAGAAGACTGACTCGCCATCTCTGCTTTGAAGGGGTCTCCAAAGCCCTCGGGCCCTGAATGAATCTCAGACTCATCACTTTCTCACCTAGATACGCAATCCCTGTCAAACATCGACAATGGGTTCTGCTGTGTCAGAATCTAGTGGACACAGCTAGTTTTGAAAAATGATATGGCTAAAACAATAAAAAATTGCCTTCAAGTCCACTGAGGCACTGTCTGATTGATATAGTTTCCACTTTAACACTGATGTCTTCCTGGAACAAAGTTGTCCTGCATCTGGTATTACATGATCTATTGTGCAAAAGGCCAGTGTTAACTATGTTTTTCCATCTATCCTCCTTTATCGTTGGAGCTGCCCATGTGGATGAATCGTTTAACTGCAGGCCAGCAAGAGGAATAAATAACTCAGCACAAACAGTGGACGTATTGCTCTGAAGTTGTCTTCTTGCAAATATCTATAAAAAAAGGAACCGAAGAACCCCGCTTCCCCACGACCACTGCCACCTTCTAAATTTTCATCTGGGTTTAAATTGAGAAAAAATATTTAAGGCGAAAGCAAGCTCTGCATAGCATGCAGCATATGGTACACTAGTACTACTGTAGTAGTAGTTCACTGTTGAGCACCAGGACCCTTTTATTCCAAACTTGGTTGAAGCGCGCTGGACTTCACTGTTGGCATATAGTACACTTCAGAGGAATCTATGTGCATTTTTCAAACTGAAACCAGCACAGCTGTTATAGAATGCCTTTTCATTTAATGTGTTTCTTGACATTTCCTTGGTCCTGAATATTGGAAATTTCCCAAGCACACATTGGCAGTAAATTGAGCTGAAAGAGAAATCAAACATCCAATGAAAAATAATGGCGCAAAACCATTTAAACATATCAGGCTCCATTATGGAGGACAAGCAAGCAGAGAGATTGCTTTAATGTGTGCTTAGCGTTTGACAGAGTGACTTACGGCAGCTGGAAGGATGGTGGCTGTTGTCATACTGTATGTAAACTTTACGGCAGCTGGGAGGATGGTGACTGTTGTGACATACTGTATGTAAACTTTACGGCAGCTGGAAGGATGGTGGCTGTTGTCATACTGTATGTAAACTTTACGGCAGCTGGGAGGATGGTGACTGTTGTGACATACTGTATGTAAACTTTACGGCAGCTGGAAGGATGGTGACTGTTGTGACATACTGATGTAAACTTTACGGCAGCTGGGAGGATGGTGACTGTTGTGACATACTGTATGTAAACTTTACAGCAGCTGGAAGGATGGTGACTGTTGTGACATACTGTATGTAAACTTTACAGCAGCTGGAAGGATGGTGACTGTTGTGACATACTGTATGTAAACTTTACAGCAGCTGGAAGGATGGTGACTGTTGTGACATACTGTATGTAAACTTTACAGCAGCTGGAAGGATCGTGGCTGTTGTCATACTGTATGTAAACTTTACGGCAGCTGGAAGGATCGCGGCTGTTGTCATACTGTATGTAAACTTTACGGCAGCTGGAAGGATCGTGGCTGTTGTCATACTGTATGTAAACTTTACGGCAGCTGGAAGGATCGCGGCTGTTGTCATACTGTATGTAAACTTTACGGCAGCTGGAAGGATCGTGGCTGTTGTCAATGTCATACTGTATGTAAACTTTACGGCAGCTGGAAGGATCGTGGCTGTTGTCAATGTCATACTGTATGTAAACTCTTCTCAGCTGTTTACTATAACAGCCCAGCTAATTGGAGAGCTAGCCAGTTTGCATATCAAACAACACTGAGAAAGAAATCTCTGGCTTTGCTGTACTGCGATGTGTTTGCTCAGCAAACAACAGTTTAATTGGGGAAATAATGTTCCAGCTGCTGTGTGTGTGTGTGTGTGCGTGCGTGCATGTATATATGTGTGTGTGTGTGTGTGTGTGTGCGTTGGTGCGTGCGTGCGCCTAAATAATTAAAACCAACCAAGGGGAAGTCAATGGACCCAGCATGCTACTTGGTTCCATAATGACAAGACCACCAACCATATACCCTCTAACAGAGCTGTTAGGAGTCACTGTGTGTGACAGTTGCCAGTCTGTCTCCTGAGTCCTGATGCTTAATTGATCCTCATGAAGATTGCCTGCAGAGAGGGCTTTTCACAAAGTGCAGAAGCTGGAGAAGTATTGACAACATGTTGGGTAGATTCAGATGGAAGTACATGTATGCTATTGACCAGGAAAGGCTTCCTCTGGGGCAATCTTCATTCTCCATCAATGTTATAGTATGGCCTTGAATGAATGGGCAGCAGTCTGAAGCTTCGCCACTGTGTGGGTCCATGAGAAGGTTTTGGTTTGACATCTCTGCCCCGTTGTGGGTGGGCTTGGATTATAAAGCATGTGGATAAAAAGACTCATGGGTAAATGCTATTGAACAGGGCTATTCAGATACATACTCTCCAATCCTTGGCTTGGTGCTTACCAGGTACTCAGAAGGCTGCTTTCTGACACAAATAACTTTATTAAAGAATATTTATATATCATGAAATTGTCAACATATCGGCGTAATGTTGCAATTACAGATGACAGAAATCCACAGAGTGCAACAACGCTTGTTAGAAGAAAAAAAAAATCCATGAAAACACCAGTCAGTCACTGTTTTAACAAAACAAAGCTGGAGGTGGCCCCCTCATAATTGTCTATGCAGGAAAAACCCTGGGCTCTACTGTACCCCTCCTGTTCCTCCCTTCTCTCTACTGTACCCCTCCTGTTCCTCCCTCCTCTCTACTGTACCCCTCCTGTTCCTCCCTCCTCTCTACTGTACCCCTCCTGTTCCTCCCTCCTCTCTACTGTACCCCTCCTGTTCCTCCCTCCTCTCTACTGTACCCCTCCTGTTCCTCCCTTCTCTCTACTGTACCTCTCCTGTTCCTCCCTCCTCTCTACTGTACCCCTCCTGTTCCTCCCTCCTCTCTACTGTACCCCTCCTGTTCCTCCCTCCTCTCTACTGTACCCCTCCTGTTCCTCCCTCCTCTCTACTGTACCCCTCCTGTTCCTCCCTCTTCTCTACTGTACCCCTCCTGTTCCTCCCTCCTCTCTACTGTACCCCTCCTGTTCCTCCCTTCTCTCTACTGTACCCCTCCTGTTCCTCCCTCCTCTCTACTGTACCCCTCCTGTTCCTCCCTCCTCTCTACTGTACCCCTCCTGTTCCTCCCTCCTCTCTACTGTACCCCTCCTGTTCCTCCCTCCTCTCTACTGTACCCCTCCTGTTCCTCCCTTCTCTCTACTGTATCCCTCCTGTTCCTCCCTTCTCTCTACTGTACCCCTCCTGTTCCTCCCTCCTCTCTACTGTACCCCTCCTGTTCCTCCCTCCTCTCTACTGTACCTCTCCTGTTCCTCCCTCCTCTCTACTGTACCCCTCCTGTTCCTCCCTCCTCTCTACTGTACCCCTCCTGTTCCTCCCTTCTCTACTGTACCCTTCCTGTTCCTCCCTTCTCTCTACTGTACCCCTCCTGTTCCTCCCTCCTCTCTACTGTACCCCTCCTGTTCCTCCCTCCTCTCTACTGTACCCCTCCTGTTCCTCCCTCCTCTCTACTGTACCCCTCCTGTTCCTCCCTTCTCTCTACTGTACCTCTCCTGTTCCTCCCTCCTCTCTACTGTACCCCTCCTGTTCCTCTCTTCTCTACTGTACCCCTCCTGTTCCTCCCTTCTCTCTACTGTACCCCTCCTGTTCCTCCCTCCTCTCTACCCCTCCTGTTCCTCCCTCCTCTCTACTGTACCTCTCCTGTTCCTCCCTCCTCTCTACTGTACCCCTCCTGTTCCTCCCTCCTCTCTACTGTACCCCTCCTGTTCCTCCTCTCTACTGTACCTCTCCTGTTCCTCCCTCCTCTCTACTGTACCCCTCCTGTTCCTCCCTCCTCTCTACTGTACCCCTCCTGTTCCTCCCTTCTCTCTACTGTACCCCTCCTGTTCCTCCCTCCTCTCTACTGTACCCCTCCTGTTCCTCCCTCCTCTCTACTGTACCCCTCCTGTTCCTCCCTCCTCTCTACTGTACCCCTCCTGTTCCTCCCTCCTCTCTACTGTACCCCTCCTGTTCCTCCCTCCTCTCTACTGTACCCCTCCTGTTCCTCCCTTCTCTCTACTGTACCCCTCCTGTTCCTCCCTTCTCTCTACTGTACCCCTCCTGTTCCTCCCTCCTCTCTACTGTACCCCTCCTGTTCCTCCCTCCTCTCTACTGTACCCCTCCTGTTCCTCCCTCCTCTCTACTGTACCCCTCCTGTTCCTCCCTCCTCTCTACTGTACCCCTCCTGTTCCTCCCTCCTCTCTACTGTACCCCTCCTGTTCCTCCCTCCTCTCTACTGTACCCCTCCTGTTCCTCCCTTCTCTCTACTGTACCCCTCCTGTTCCTCCCTCCTCTCTACTGTACCCCTCCTGTTCCTCCCTTCTCTCTACTGTACCCCTCCTTTTCCTCCCTTCTCTCTACTGTACCCCTCCTGTTCCTCCCTTCTCTGCTCCTCTTCCTCTCCTGTTCCTCCCTTCTCTGCTCCTCTTCCTCTCCTGTTCCTCCCTTCTCTGCTCCTCTCCCCCTCCGAGTCCCCCTGTGGCTGAGGAGTCATTAGGAAGTGGGCAGATGCACTTTGTCAAGGTGGCCACATAGTCCCCTGGCCGTCACGCTGAGTCTGGCAGAGCCGGCCCTGCATAGCAGCACTCTTGACAGGGGGCAGGCGTGGGACAAGGGGGGTAGGGAGGAAGAAAGAGGTGGAAGGAGGGAAGGGAATATCAGTAGGAGGAGAAGGTGGTAATGAGGGAAGGAAAAGATCAAGGTGAGGATTTCTTTCGTAAAGGAGACGGAGGGGCAGATCCAGGAGATGTGTGTAGTGCTACAGTAACAATCACATTTGCTTTGATGCTTCTGGGCTTCTGCTTTTCCTTGTCTATAATTTGAGGAAGCAGCTCGAGATCTCATCCAATATCAAAGTTAGTTAGACATAACTTTTACCGAAACACCCCCCCCCCCCCAAAAGGGGGAATAAAAAAATACAAAGTTTATTATTCCACACTGGTTATCTTACTTGTTGTTGTCCATTGGAGATACAAGTGCTTTACTTGTCTGTGGATCTTTCCGGGAGTAATAAAATCCAGATGTTTGACTTGACTGACATGTCTTAGGGCGTTTTCACACCTACCTCAGTTGGTTCGGTTGAATCGCACTAGAGTTTGTTTTCCCCCTTAGTGCGGTTCGTTTGGGCAGGTGTGAAAGCAGCAATCGAACTCTGGTGCGCACCAAACAAGCGGCCCGAGACCGCTTGCCTTAAGCCTATCAGTAAACAGCTGTTGGGAGTGTTCACATAATTTTGCACAGAAAATGCTGACTAAGAGTTCACTTGGAGGGCTGAAAGGGTCCAAGTATGAAAACATAATGTATCCAATTGCAATTTATGGTCTATGGACTAGCAATCTCACACGCTGCGCACGCTTGATTTCTGGGGTGGCGCATCATGTTCTGTCCTATTGTACCATTATTATGACATCATCAGTGTCATAACTGATGACATCACAATTCTCGAGTGACATTACTGATGTCTATGATTGATGATGTGGTCACAATGGCTCTCTGTAAGTGTGAATGCCTAAAAACAGAAAATATCACAGTAGTGCGCCCCTACTTCTATAATAAGGTGACCCCGCATCACTGATTACATCACAATTGCTTGAGTGACATCAGTGATAACATCACAATTGCTCAAGTGACATTACTGATGACATCATCGAGTGCTGATGGTGTCACAATGGCTCTGAGTGTGAAGGCCTAAAAACATGCCATGCGCATTCGGCAATTACTCTGCAATGGAGGACAGACTGTAGGGAAACAGTGGATGTATAAATCCAGAAGGAGGCAGTAATGCAACATAAAGAATGCCAACTGCCATAAAACACCACAGAATTAATCTGCAATTAATTGGCCCTAATTAAAAAATCTGTCTCCGTTAGGTCACCCGCAGGGGTGCTCTTTCATTTCCTGAAAGGTTCAGCCCAATCGCACGTAAAATGGCATAGCTGTGGCCAAACACAATTCTGTTCACGCACTCACACGCAGAAACTTTTCTTATTATAGAATAGCTATCAAAATCAGTCCTGCTTTGTCTATAACCTTAGATGGCAAATGCCATATTTCACAGTTCAATTCTTGACATCCAATCAATGCACAGCCACTTTTTGAATGTCAGTAGCCTAGTTTCAAAAAGAGCAAAACAATGTATGATGAAAGCTGCATAAGCCCGTGTAAGTACAGTACAGAAACACGGTGTCTAGCCCTAAAGCAAAAGACTCAACAATGCATACAGTACAGTAGAATGACTTGCTGCCGCTGTACAGTATCAGTGCCAGTTGTCAGAGCAATCAAGCGCCCAGCTGGACTCATTTGGTGCCACTGAGATGGTTTCAAAAGTAATAGGATTTCTTGCCCTCCAGAAACAGACTAGCCCTTCTGTGTGTGTTTGACCAAGAGGAATGGAGGCACGAGGAAAAGCAGTCCGGGACAATAGTGCGCTTGATTGAAAACAAACTCATTGTTTCCCCTCAGGTGGAAATACCTTTTTCCTCACAATTTTCTTGTCATGGTTTTTCATTTTTTCTCCCTTTTATTTCCCCCTGTCTAAGTAGGCCCGGTAGTTGCTCCACCCCCTCTGCCGATCTGGGGTGGGTGTGTAGACTCTCAAGTGCCTCCTCCGGCCGCTTCTTCTCACCTGACAGCGAGGGGTTTCACCGGCAGGACGTAGCGCATGCAAAGGAATACGTTATTCCCCCCCAGTTCCCCTCCCCGCTGAACAGACCAGAAGAGGCGCTAGTGCAGCGACCAGGACACATACCCTATCCAGCTTCCCACCCGCAGACACGGGCACTTGTGTCTGTAGGGACGCCTGACGAAGCTGGTGGTAACAACAGAGAGTTAGATTTTTCTCCGACATTGCACCCGATCGGCACCCATAGACTCAATAGGCGCGTCATCAGCCCCATTCCTATCGCTGATAAACCTGCTAGTAGGTTGGAATGGCTGTTATCAAACAACTTTATATTTAAGCAAATAAAACAACTTAGGATTAGGGGTAGAGTTAGAATTAAGCAACAAAAAGCGTTAAAATAAGATTTACATGTAAAACGTAAACCTATGGCTGATAACGAAGCGCTGATAACGACCTTCTGCGCCTACTAGCAGGTAAGTAGAGCCCTACTAGCAGGTAAGTAGGGCCCTACTAGCAGGTAAGTAGAGCCCTACTAGCAGGTAAGTAGGGCCCTACTAGCAGGTAAGTAGGGCCCTACTAGCAGGTAAGTAGGGCCCTACTTACCTGCTAGTAGGGCCCTACTACCAGGTAAGTAGGGCCCTACTAGCAGGTAAGTAGGTCCCTACTAGCAGGTAAGTAGGGCCCTACTACCAGGTAAGTAGGGCTCTACTAGCAGGTAAGTAGGGCCCTACTAGCAGGTAAGTAGGGCCCTACTGGCCGATATGAATGGAGTGATAAGACGCTGATAACGCCAATTGAATTGTGTGACAACAGTCAATTCGGTTGCAGTGACAGTGTGGTTACAGTGTGGTGACCATCCATCATGAAACAGCACATTCGCAGATGGAGACCGCAGTTCATGTTATTACATGTATCATACATGTAATGAATAATATATATTTAACATAATATGTATGTTAAATTCTCTTCCAGATAACTTCACTTTGTGCTATAATAACTTAATATGCCAGATGCCTCTGTTGGACAGTGGCAAACATAACATGTTTTGTGCTGCTGCTTCTGAGTTGTTTTCCGATGGCTGCACATTCTGTAATGTTCTTGGATGAAACTTAAAGACCAGTTCAAAGATATCTTTCTTTGAAGAAGCGTACTTAACCTGCTGCTGTGTGCATCTGTTCTCTTCCTCTCATGAGACTTTTTCTTTAATAAAGATTTAAGTACGATGAACCTCTGACTCAAAAACGTACATTAACGTTCCGTCAACATGTTAGATTGGTAACGGGGTTAGATTGGTAACAGGGTTACATGTCTGTGTCAATGAATGAGTCATTGGGTTGTTGCCTAGCATCATACTGTAGGCAGGGTAGCTATGAGCACAACAGATACCAGCTTGACTTTGTCTTCCTTATACCTTTTACGTTAGTTCATCCTTTCATTTTTGCCTGAGCTCATATCTCAAATACTTTTTTTACAAATAAGCACCCTTTATACAACACGTGTGTACATAGATTCACACAGAGATTCACAAACTCATGCAAACACATGGTGGATTGTATGGCTTACATACGCAAACTAATTGCGTGTGTTCTTCAGGGAAATACAATACAATTCAGTTTGACTGACGACATCTGCTGGAAAATCACAGCCTTCAAGGCTTACTCTTCAACACAGCATCAGTTGGGCATATACAGTATTAGCAACAAATGAGAACATCACAGGGGGTGATCAAACTGATTGTGGTGGTGAATGTGCCCCATATGCTTTATGGAGAGAGAGAGAGAGAGAGAGAGACACACACACAGAGAGACAGAGAGAGAGAGAGAGAGAGACACACACAGAGAGACACAGAGAGAGAGAGAGACACACACACAGAGACACAGAGAGAGAGACACACACAGAGAGACAGAGAGAGACACACACAGAGACAGAGAGAGACAGAGACAGAGAGAAGCTCACCACATTAGGTCATGGAGTATTATGACAGATTTCAAATTGGCTTTTTTTTTTTTTTTTTTTTGCATTTCTATCGGAGCCTGGCAATGAGCTGCAATTTACACAAGTTGTCAGTTCAGTGAAAGCATCTTTGATGAAATGTCACAAGTGCAGTTTCAATCTTTGCATGGTGAGGCAAGTGGTGCTGAACTTAATTACCGTAAATTCCGGACTATAAGCCGCACCGGAGTATAAGCCGCAGCAGCAAAATTGCCTGTTTGTTACATATATAAGCCGCACCGGACTATAAGCCGCAGGTGTTTTAATGTTTTTTTTTTTTTTTTTTAATTGTGTTTTAATGTTTAATTACCATATGTAAGGGTTCGTGCACAGAGGGGATTGTCGGGAAAGAGATGGCTGTTTGAGGAAGCTCCCATTTATTAACATTTCAACAAAACAACATAACACAACACCACCTGTGTTTTTTTTTACAGTGCACACAGTGTCCGCGGTGTGGTGAAAAGAGGGCAAGAGAGGAAATGAAAACAGAAGTGGATTTATAGTTAGAAAGAGTGCTAAAGAAGAGAGAATTCATTTTTTTTTTTTTTTTTTTGCTGAAAAAATCCATAGATAAGCCGCACCGTTATATAAGCCGCAGGGGCCAAAAAACGGGGAAAAAGCCGCGGCTTATAGTCCGAAATTTACGGTATTGCTAATTAATCTAAAATATATAAATTACAGTACAGTGATGATGTTATTCTGTTGTCTGAATTAAAACGGCATTTGACAAAAATGTTATGACAATGAATCTTGTATAAGTTGGAAACTTGATTTGTAAAGAACAACATAAGGTCATGGATTAGGAATGTATAGCTGAGAAGTGACCATGAGATTGACCACAGGGTAAGTGTGGTGGTGACTGCAGCGATGTGGGTATTAAAGAAAGAGCTGAGCCACAGAGCAAAGCTCTCAATCTACCGGTCAGTTCTAATCCTGACAAGAGCTGTGAGTAGTGACCAAAAGAATGGATAATGGATACAAGTAGCTGGAATGAGGTTTGGCTGCACTTACTCTCCAGGGTAAAAGATACAGGGTGAGGAGCTGGTATTCGAGCTGCTGCCCCTCTGCATTGAGAGGAGCCAGTTGTGGTGGTATGGTGTGGAGTATAGGGATGCACATTTTCAAAGAAAAAAAATCAATTTGCACTCAAGTTAACGATTAAATATTGTTTTGAATTCAAAGTATGTCATCCACGTGAATAGAATGGTTTAGAGCCGAAGAGATTTTTTAAAGTGGTGCAGCCGCTCCTATAAGTGACATACTGTTATGTGTGTCTGTCCCTGCATGCATTCTGTGTGTGTGTGTGTGTGTGTCTGTCCCTGCATGCATTCTGTGTGTGTGTGTGTGTGTGTGTGTGTGTGTGTGTGTGTGTGTGTGTGTGTCTGTCCCTGCATTCATTCTGGCACGGGATGAACACGATCTGGAGCATTAGAAGATGTAGCCTAAGCCCCTCCCCCTGCTCCACGCTCAACAAGCGAGGTCAAGAGTGCCTACCTGACACCCTCTTCCGGGATTTCATTCCCCACTTCATTTTTCCATAGACGTTTTGTAAAATCCTTATCAAAAGTGTTTTACTTGGACAAACCAAGCGATTCAGCTATATCCAGAATCACAAGAGACCATGGCCATGCCAGTTTTTCCCTTGCCAAAATGTAGCCTTAATTTGGAGCATTATTTAGCACCCTTTCCTTGCCAAGATGCTAGCATGACATGATTACCAATGTATGCCTAGGTCTTCTAGTTTCATACAATCCCAGTATCTTCACTCTAGCTTTAAAATCACACCCAGGTAAGCAGTGCAGGTTTGCACAAGTCGACGGCCCTTCTCCCCCACCCCCCTCTTTGGCTGTGCGTGTGTGGGTGCATGCCGGTGCATGTTTCGAGCCACTCTCTCCATAGCATGCCAAAGAGGAAGTGAACTCTCGATTGATTTCCAGAAGTTTCTTAAACTGTGCCTGCATGCACGTGCGTGTGTGTGTGTGTGTGTGTGTGTGTGTGTGTGTGCATGCATTTGTGTTTCACTGGCTTTGAACCGCTAACGTCATCGACCTCGAGATGCTCTCTCTCTCTGTCTGTCTCTATGCCTGTGTCTCTGTCTGTGCCGAGCTGGGGGAGGGGCCTAAGCTGCAAGGCTGCAGATGTTGTGCGCATACAGACATCCCGTCCACATCCCGTGCTACGAACACACAAAAACTTAGCCCACCTCTGAAATACACATCCGACTTTTGCTGTTAAAAAAAAGTGTGTGTGTGGGGGGGGGGATCTGGATTTTGAAAAGAGAGGAGGACATGTCCCCCCCATCTCTAGTGGAAATGTCACCCTTGGATGGTAGATGGGTAGGTGGTGAAGTAGCCCCCCCACCAATTTCTCTACTTTTCTTCCCCCTCTGCTGCAGCAGAAGTGACATTGCACAGTCAACCCAACAGTGCTGATCGTTGTTCTCTTGAGAGAGTTCTCTCCTCCATTTTCTGCTTGAATGCACCACAGGTATGATGGGGAAAGGGTCTATGGGAAAAGTACCGAGAGGCAGGGTTAGAGTTGGAGAGAAAGTAGCCAAGACAGGACAAACCATCGCTGCTTTTCCCACCACTCCCATCACACATGCATGTTCCTCACTAGTAAATCCAAGCAGGTGTGGCACCCAGCGACTCTCACCATCCAGATCCCTTGAGATTGGGAGGGTGGGACAAAAATGATTACTTGTCACCCCTCCCCCTCTCGTCATTACCATCATACCTGACAGCCTGCAACCTCTGAAATGTGATTATCCTCCATTCAGACTCCCCACGGCCACATGTGCACAGAATGGCCTCCACATTGTCGCCATCACACCAGCTCCTTAGCTCACTCGTGCCTCAGCAGATTTACACTTCATTAGGAAGTGCTATCACTTGAGGGTAACATAAGCACCTCTGTGTCCCTGCCTGATTCTTCCAAGAGTGCTCTACTAGCGTCTTGGATTCATAGCCCACATGTCCTTTGAAAAACTATAATGAACAAGAGGATAGTGAAATTTGATGACTGATGCACTAATAATTTCACGTCTCCCGCAGGGTAATACTAATGACCCTTCCTCTGCATAGACTCTATTTCCACAGGAGGGTTGACAGTGCACATTTCACGAGTCTACATTCATGATCTTAAACCTCATTCCCAACTAATCTCCGTTTCATTGCAGCCATAGTATAGAGTGTAGTAGAATGACAATGTGCATCGCTATTATGGGTTTGCCACCCACCCCCCCCTTGTCCCTTGCATGCTTATCTCAACAAAATTAATTTTACAAGGATATTGGCAGGCACTGTAGGAAAACAAAATGCCCTCAAGAAATCTCATCAACACTTCCTAGGAAGTGCATGTTTATAAGACATTAAGTTTTGCTATAACACATTATTAACATATTTTAGCTTAGCTTATAAAGCTAATTTATATTTTTAGCTGCGACCAGCAGGTTGGTGGGTCCACAAAAGGTTCACCATCCTTTAGCGGGCACAGTTTTCGCCCTAGGAGGCTGAAATTTGGCATGGAGGTCCTCACTTCATTACCAACAGTGAGGTGCCCTTGAGCAAGGCCCTCAACCCCAACTGCTCAGTGGCCAGCAGATCAGACTGTGGTTGTACTGGTCAGCTTCCGTGTGTGTGTGTGTGTGTGTGTGTGTGTGTGTGTGTGTGTGTGTGTGTGTGTGTGTGTGTGTGTGTGTGTGTGTGTGTGTGTGCGTGCGCGCGCGGGAAGGTTTGTGTTCATGCCAATTGGCTAAAAGGGGATGGGGGGTGGGTGGGTGGGCAAATTTCAAAATGCAGGGAGGCAGAGTAGAGTGGGCTGCCCCTACTAATATAAATTAATGAATTTGAAACGTTGCTTGGAGGCTACACAAACTAACAAAATATTGTTATGTCGACTTTATTAAAAAAGGTGAAACTGCAAACTCTGGCTCAGATGCAAAGATTTAATAGACAGACAACATTTCGGCTTGGTGGCCTTTGTCAAGTCATATGTTGACTTTATTAGCCTACTTATATACTACTTTTTATATGTATATTTCATTTTCATCCCCCCCCAATAAATTGTATAATAGTATGCTACTAGTGGTTGTTTGCAATTATTTTTATATAATTCTGCTTTCAGAGCTAGTTATTATAAATCATAACCGAATCAAATGCAATGATGTAATATGATAACAAGTAGGCTAGATACATTTATATCGTGTTACATTTACCACCAGCCCTTTGAGGGCAACCATAATGCTCATGTTTGCCCGGGATGAAATTGAGTTTGTGTAGTCGCAGGCAGCTATTGTGAATTTGCGCTCGTTGGGAGTTTTCTTTGCTTATAGAATATGTTTAATAACATGTTCCTGGCTTGTTAGTGTTGGCAACATACGGTACAATTATACGTCTACTGTGGCTACAGACAAGGTGTGCCAGCCTGTCAATCAGTCTCCCGTGCATTCATTCAAAATGTCTCAATTTGTCCTCGACTGTGGACATTAACATCAGCTCACCTTTACCACGGAAGTATGGCGTCAGTACTTTCCCTAGTAGTTGCTTTATGCCTCCACCTGGTGTTCACCTAAATCCATATCACCCTAGATGTGCAGTTATCTTTCACTGTCACCAAAATCCTAATAGGAAATAGGAAAATATGCCTCTCAAACAAGGAAATTATATCTGATTATATTATTAATAATTTCTTGTCTGAAGGGTGTAGTGTAATAGACTGAAAGAAACACAAAATAATAAACAAAAGATAGATTTTATGTGTAGGGAAACAACCTACCGGTAGTTCATTATGCATTTAATGTTCAGAAAGCTTATATCACTACAAACATGGAGTCATAATTTCTAATTCCATTCATGTTTTTTTTGTCTTTAATAATACTTTAAGGGTGGAAAAAATGGGAAAGTCATCCATTTTGTGCTGTCATCTCAGTCTGAATGTATTTTTTTCTTGTTTCTTCTTCTCTCACTTAAAGAAGGGGAACACCACTTCAGGGATACACAATGCACTTAAAGTGCCCCCTGCATGTGTGGTACTGTCTGTTTGTTTATTTACCTGTGCATGTTTTCAATGTCAGTAACACACAAACTCTCAATTTGGTTCCTCCTTTTTCATCAAAATGCATGAAAATTTCAAGACCAAATACCTCTAGGACGTCGGCGACGGTCAATAGGTTAAGAGTATAACCATGGCTATCTGAAGAGGAGGCAGTACAACATAGGCACCTGTGGGACTAGAAGCACTTTGCAGACCCAGTGTGGAGTTTCTGCACTCATGCCTGTCGGGCCAATAAGTGCTTTGTATGTTATGGGAGGCCTTGCCCTCCCCTATGGACATACTTATGTCAAGTACACAGTATTCTTCTCAGGTCTGCTCCGTACTTTACCAAATCCTCTTGAGGGCCTTCAAGTGGGCCAACTACTGTTGCTCCCCTTCCCTTCTTTTAGGGAACTGGAGATATATTTATAACCTATTGTTCCCTTTCAGTCAGTAGAGGAGCTGCAATATATCCAGCTACAGGACATCTGAAATCATGTCTGAAGAGCCCAGCAGAGTAAGAAGGCTTTCACTACCTGTGACCCTCAGAGATCCTGAGAGCGGGTTCAGCTGGTGCCTGAGGAACAATCACAGTGTGAATATAACTGCCCCCCCAGGAATCTCTAATTCCATGAGGGTGTATTTTCTTTTGCAGAAAATTGAACCAATCTCAGAAAAATAGAATCATGACAGAATCAAATGGAAACATGCAGAAAAGTAGCACGATGCTTGCTGTAACTTGCTTTTATGGCAGTCAGCCGTCCACCACAGATGAAAGAGGAAGGCGGACAGTGCAGCTGTCTGGAAGTTCTGGAAAGACAGCATTACCGTTCACCATCAGAATGCAAACTTGCTTTTTCTCAAAGTAGGATAACGTGGTGAAATCATGTCAGAGTTTCTGTTTGTGAGTATGAGAGAGATGGATAAAGAGAGAGAAATGGAGAAAAGGTAGAGGCTGTGAATAGGGGAGAAATCATGAGAGGGAAAGCAGAGTGGGGGATAAGATAAGTCCGTGTCAGTGGTGGTTGGAGACTCAAAAAACAGAAGGAAACCCAATCCACGGCATCATGTTATTTTACACAAGTTGGCTACTTATATCTATTTTCTTATGTTCAACAAAAAAATAACCAGTAAAACAATGGCTTACAAGATTTCTTACAAACAACATAATTTTATTCCATCCTGAGGTTTCCAGATGATTATATACACGCAGAATGCTGCCCTATTATAGTATTGTTATTGCTCAAGTGACATCACTGATGCCATTGCTCATTGATGACCTTTTGCTCAAGTGACATCCCTGATGACATCACCAGTGACGTCATAAATCATTCCCTACAGAGGTTATAAGTAGGACCGGTGCCATTTAGGCAACAGTTGGTTGACAACAAACAGAAGGGTTGGCGCTAAAGGGAAACCAGCGCCCTCTCTGGATGTAGAAGTTCTTTGGAGTCCGATCAAGTCATTAATACGGACCAAGATGGTTCAAGACAGTGATCAGATTCAGCGGCGGGGCGCCCAGGACTTTACTGCATACTATGATTATGCTTGTGCCAGACAGGACTCTGATCCTCTACCGGCTGTCAAGATGAACCTGGCCAAAGGAATGCTGAACTTCGATGGAGACGGGGTCAAACTGGCAGACTGGCCACCCATTCTCAACTCCATGTCCATCAACGCACACTTGCAACACATTGCAATAAGTAGCACATACCACGCTAGTTTGGGTGCTGGAGACATTGGTGGTAGGTACTATAAGTCTAGCTTCAAGAAGATGATCTCAGCCATCCACTCTACAGACATGACACTGAAGTTGTGTAAGGCCCTGAAAGAGTGTCTGACTGTCTCTCCCAGCCTCAAGACTCTGCATCTTAACGGGCTTCCACTGAGAGAGAGGGACCTCGTCGCCTTGAGAAAAGGTGTGGCAAAAAGTGTTTCCTTGGAAAACCTCTCCCTGGCTAACTGCCCAATCACAGAGGAGGGTTTAGAGGTCATTTCCCAAAGTGTGAAGCATTGTGGAAGCATAAGGACAGTAGATTTGACAGGATGTCATCTCACCTGGAGAGGGGCAGAGCATATTGCCGCCATCATCAAGCATCAGTCAATGCAGAGGCACGATGCAGCATGGGCAGAAGCTTTGAGCTATCGAAAGCCACAATTTGAGGGAATGGGTGGTCTCCGGCGTGTCACCCTCAACTGTAACCCTTTGATAGGGGACCTGGGGGCTGCAGCGCTTGCACACGTATTGGCAGACGACTCTTGGGTTAAAGCGGTGGACCTCCACAAGTGTGGCCTGTCCAATGAGGGAGCTTGTTGTCTGCTGGAAGCCTTGAAAACAAATTCTACTCTTTGTGTTCTGGATATCCGGAGGAACCCTTTAGTTGACAAGGCCCTCATTAAAATCACAATAGAGAAAGTTCTGATGAATGCTGATGGCCAGTCATCAGAGTACTGCTGGATTAAGCCTCCTCCCCTCAAAGACCCACAGAAACGTTGTGGTCCTAAGAGGCAAGCGCTGTCCAGTACAGTCAGAGGGAAAGCCACGTTGAAGATGGCCCCTCAAAGAGCCATCTCAGCTGCGAGGTGGAGTCCAGGTGTTGCTCAGCAACAGAAGGCTCCTTCCCGCTCCAGTCATGTGCCTTGGCGTGCCGCTGCTCGTGCTGGACGCCAGAGAGGTCTGCCTCCTGGAGTTACTGCAGCGGTGCAGAGCTTTCAGGGTGCAGCTACCGTGAAGGTTACCATGGAGTCCGATTCGGAGGAGGAAATTGTGGTGGAAGTGGAGCAGACACCATCTTCTCTCAGTGGGAGAGACACGATAACCGGGCAACAATTTCAGCATGTGCAGATGGAGCTGGAAGAGTGTCGTATGAGACTAGCTGAAGTGGGCAGAGCCATGCTCAAATGTGAGTCGAGGCTCATCGAGTACGAGTTGGAGAATGCCCGTCTTCGCAGTGCCAACCTCTCCCTCTCAGAGGCAGCTCCTCACTCTGCATCAGCAGCTGCCGCTTTCAGTGCTCTTGAGGATGAGGCAGTCCTCGAGAGCATTGAGAGCTCGTTCACCAAGTTCCATGCTTTTCTGGATCTCCTCAAGGATGCAGGTCTAGGTCAGCTGGCTTCCATTGCTGGAATTGCCCAGTCAGATTTGCTCTCTCTGCGGAAACCTCAGTTCTCGACAGTAGTACAGCCCTTGGATGGTGCAGGGTCACTGACTGGAAGTGAAGGGGACTATCAGGATTTTGGGGCAAAGATTGACACTGGATCTTTGGTAGGTAAGTGCCCTGCCTGCTCCCTCAGGGGGCCCAGCTGACACAGCCGCACCCAGACCTCCATCCTGTGCCAGAGAGTTCTTGCTTGAGAATAGGCCATTGGAAGCACCTTCATAGCATGCTAGTGAACCTGCTATAATACCCTTGTGTGGATCTGGATGGTGGAGGCTAGGAACCAGATCAATACTGCAAGCCTGAAGCCCAGCATGAGTCTGCGTCTTAGCGCAGTTTCTGCATCCAAACAACCTATGGCATGGTTATTAGATGCTTGAAGCACGGCTGCACGAAAACGTCGGAGCGCTCTGAAAAAAGACGCTGGGTGCAGCACTCTTTTGTCAGAACCAGCACGCACATGTTGAGCGAGTCCTCCCACTCCTCCAAGCAGCTGTTTCTCTGTGGCTGGCTAGCATGGTGAAACGGGTGCTGCTTAACATTTTCATATCTCATGCCGTCGGGGGGTACGAGGGCCCATGATGCACTGCTCAGCGGTCGAGTCTGACCAATCCACTGCCAGTCCAGTCCACTATCTGATCCAGACTCCAGTGCCACTTCTTGATGGGTTGTTGCCTTCTGCCGTGGCTGCTGACACATCCCACCCAGAAGGCGATGCTCCCTCTGCTCACAGCCATTGGCCAACAGGGAAGGTGCAAGACCCAGTCTTCACCACCTTTAGCAAGTTCACAAACAGGGCTGATGACATCATCACCGATGATATCACAATTGCTCGATGACATCACTGATGACATCATCACTGTCATTCACTGATGACATCACTCACTGATGACATCACCACCGATTTGGGACAGAATGTAGGGAAACAGTGGCTGGATAAATCCAGAAGGGGGCAGTAATGCAACATAAAGGATGCCAACTGCCATAAAACACCACAGAAGAAGAAAAAGAATAGACTAGTTTTGGTAGGGATTCTACACACAATTGATAAATGAGGCCCCAGATATATCTTATGTTGAAATGTTAGAACATACATGATGAAGACATTAACAAACACAAGAATGTCTACTTCACAGCAACATCCTGGCAATGAAGAACACTCATGCATGTGGGAAAGGGTATCACACGAAATAAAAGATGGAGGACTCAAGGCGCTCTGTTAGAACATGAATAAGACCTAATGGGAATAAGCACAATCATAATTGTAGAAGCTCCAAAGTCTGAAGTGCTTCTAGTTCTCTCACACGCACACGCACGCGCGCGCGCACGCACACACACACACACACACACACGTTTACTCACAGACCATACACATGCCGACACACATACACTACCCCCCAGGCCATATCTCCATCACTCAGAGTTATGGTAGCTACACACAGTGCCTTCCAGAGCAGCCAGAAACTCATCCCCACAGACCTGTCGCCTACATGGTTCAATGCCTCATTTTCAATTGTTTCTCAGACCCTCATAAATCACCCCTGAGTGTGAATGTGCGTGTGCGTGCGTGTGTGTGTGTATGTGTGCGTGTGCGCGTGTGTGCGTGTGCGTGTGTGTGTGTGTGTGTGTTGTGACTTCTGTTTGCACATTAGCAGAGTGGACTTAGACAACCTGACCCCCAAATATGCACCTTCCACATTCCTCCTCATCTATAGCATTCAGCCTGGCATGGCCTGCTGTACATCAAAGCCAGAAATCCACATCCACCCCTCCCTACTGCTGAGCACCTCACTGCTACGGGCTTCTCATTAAGAGAAGAGACACAAGATCACTTTCAGAACTCGCTCCACCTTTTCAGGCCGGTGCCTGCCAGCCGCGTTCTGTCTTAAATACCATAAGCTCTGGCATGAGCTCTGACTTTTAGAGACGGGGCAAAAAACACAGGTCAAATACTCAGTTAATGACACTGAATACTGGCTTCCAAAGCTGTCTGTGATGTTGCCATGGCAATGTCGCAAATCACTCTGGTGCCTTTCTGCTGGTAATCAAATGGATTATCACCTGCCTTCAGAAGGTGGGTTTCGCTCTTGCCAAAGTCAGAGGTTATCATTCAGCCTAGCCTTTCCCTCTTCTATCTTTCTGTCACTCCTCTTCCTCAGTCCCCTCCCCTTATCCCCCCCCCCCCCCCCCCGTCACATTGTTGGGGCATAAAGGGGGTGTCAGGGTGGTGAGAGATGTCTTCCCCTCATCAGATCACATCACAGCAGTGATTGCAGACCAGAGGGGACATAATGCATGGCTAGAGGAGAGATGCTGAGCTTGCTGTCAGTGGGCTTTTCCTGACTTTGTTGGTGTGTATTATACACACAGATTTATTTATATAGATCTCTTATGGAAATATAATTTACAAGGCTCACAACCAGTGTTGGGAGTAACTAGTTACTAAGTAACTAGTTACTGTAACTTAACTACTTTTTCAGTAACTAGTAATCTAACTAATTACTTTTTCAAATTCAGTAACTCAGTTACAGTTACTAAAATAGTAACTGGGCTAGTTACTAGTTACTTTAGGACATGAAAATAACGGACAACTTCAGAGGATTACCCAGTTTCTGATCCTCAGACCTAGTCCGGGGAGAGAGCTGCAGCTGCAGCCAGAGAGCCCCAGAGGCTAATGACCTTGATAGGCTATAAGCCTCCCCAATAAGTGAATGTTCAATGCCTCACGGTGGCACAGCAACACTAACATAATGTGTGCATTAATAAGACAATCAAAGCAGACTTTTAAAAGTAACGCAAAAGTTACTTTCCCTAGTAACTAATTACTTTGAAGTAACTGGTAACTTTAAAGTAATTAAATTACCTTTTCAGAGAAGTAACTAGTGACTGTAACTGATTACCAATTTTCAGTAACTTGCCCAACACTGCTCACAACCTTAATTAGCCCCTTGTGGTTTTGTTGAACAGTGTTTACTTTGTTACTTTTAAAACAGGTTAGCAAGAGTTGCTGAAACATCTCATAGGATGAAGGTAAATATTTGAAGAGCACTGCGTTTCCTGTAGAGGCGTTATTATCTTGGTCTCTGGTGGCTGACATCACTGTGCTGTGCCCGACCGTGTAACTTCTTTGTGACGCCTGCAATAAAGGGGGATATTGTTTTTCCCAGTGTAATGCAAATGAGAGAGAGGTGCAAAATGCTGAGTCGGCTTTCCGAACTGCAGCTAAACTTTTGCTGTGAAAGGTGTTCTCACTTTAGTGTGCTGTTCAATAACTGTACTCCACTTATATCGTTAGGCCAATTGGCAATACAGTTTACTTTGTGTCGTCGTCAAACAAACATTCCAAAGCCGAACCCAGTTTGTGAAAGTACAGTTAAGCATTGATGTCGAATTTTGGAAGATGATGATTTATGATTAATATAAAAATAAGACGTGAGGGGAGATGCCACCTATTTTTTTGAACAGACATTAGAGTTAGTTGGTAGAGACTCATGTTCCACCCTCTGTCACTTTGGCAGTCTGTTCATTATTCTTTGATTGGAATGGGGCGTGATGTTATCACAAAGCCACATTCATTTTTTAGTTTAGTTTAGTTGTACAGGGACAATGCGCATCAATCAACATTGCTGCAATGTGCCAGTTTTACCTGGGTAGCTAATTTTCAACAGTAGCCCCTGGCCAAGGTGTTGATTGTCGGATAAAAACACAGTAGGAAACAATAAAAAAACAAGCAATTAATAATAAACGGTACACAGTAAAAATCACATAAGCACATTACAGTAGAAAGTTATAGGCTTCATGGATGCAGGCAAGCAAGCAAACAGACGATGCAGGCAGGCAGACACACAAACAGACAGACAATGCAGCCATACAACCATGTAGATAGATAATGCACCCATGCAGCATCATGACAAGAGAGAAGAAGAAACAGAATATGTCAGATAAACAACAGTTATGCAACATGCACAATTAAGCTACATGCAGGCAGGCAAGCAGACAGACGGGGGCTAATGGTTGTGTTCACACACCTGATGATCTTTTCACCATGCTTTCATGTGTTTGAAGATTTGTATGTGTTGATATTGCGAATGTGTGACATTTTTTGTACATTAACACATTAAATTTTGAATCTACACAAACTGCAAAACGATTCGTAGTAAAGGCTTGGCTGAATGTATATGCTTATTTTCGAGAATTTGAAAAATCACAATCGTGTAACCACACAAGTGAAGCCACAAATCCTTTTCTATGTGGGCGAGGATGATGGTGTAAAATACTCTAGGTCTGTTTAGCTGGCTTCTTTGTCCTGATAAAGATGGGCATAATTATGACATTTCCCTAATCCATCTTTTAAGCAAAACTAATTCCCTACTAACTCCCACCAGCTTGACTGTCGTACAAAAATCCACAAAGTGTCAGGCACAATTTTGGGCCTCTGTGCGTTGGTGGGTCCTCATCTATAAATTACTCTAATCTGATTACGACATTCAAAAGGTTATTGTCACTGGAGCAAGCAAATGTAGGATTGTTGCGACGAGAGGAGGCGAGCTGTGCTGTCTTCAAACGGAAAAGGAGAGAGAGGGGAGCCAGGCTGGAGAGACGCAGAGAAACAAAGAGAGACTCTGCTGGGATAATCCCATGGCTGTCTCTTAATAGGGAGATGCTTCGCAGTTGCCACTGTACTGTGCCATTTCTGTCACATTATGAATGAAAAAGCAATGAAAATGATGCCTGGTCAGGTGACTTGGTTGTGGCTGGCCCTGTCTACCTTCATTTTGGAGAGGAGATAATAACAGGCGAGATTGCTGCTGGCATGCAGTCTACCTCACAGGGAATCGGCTCACTTCATGGCAGCAACACACAATCAGGATGCAGTCTACCCAGGGCCGGTTCCAGAACAAGATGACTAGGGATGCATGCTAGATAGGAAGGGGTGCACATGCACGGGCCGACCCGTTTGACATGTTATTTTACTAAAAATAATGCATTTTACCATCATTTCAAGTAGAATGATACCAGCCGAGCAAGAATATTTCAAGTGTTTCAAGTGCTTTACTGAAATATTTGGACCATATAATGATAATACAATTATCTCAACCTTAAAAGGTTACATATAGGTGCCAAAAAGCCATAGATTCACATCAAAGAACAAAGAAAAACAACAATTATGGTTCAAGTTTAAACAGTAAGTGTGCAGCTGCAGCATTTATAAAAAAAATGAAAAAAGAAATTACCACTCTTTTCAACTGAGCATGCAGACAATTAAAATAAGGGTGCAATGCGTGCTTTTGCACCCCTGTAAAACCAGGCCTGAGCCTACCTCACAGGGAATCGGCTCACTTGGTGGCAGCAACACAATCATGATGCAGCCTACCTCACAGGGAATCAGCTCACTTTGTGGCAGAAACAATCAAGGGTGCATGTTTTCCATCTGCGTGGCATGATGGGAAATAATGCAGATGCTCTTGGCAACTGTGTTATGGGATGCTCTGTTTCAGTAAGCCTGCTAACCCAAGTCACTAAGGATCAGAGAGACTAGGCTATATACAGCAGCTTTCCATGTGGTGTGGAGAAAGGCATGGTGGGGCAATTTCCAATGATTGTATTGAGCATATCTGCAGGGAAGGTCATAGAAGGGGTGAGAAGCTTAGGCAGTAGTATACCTGGGGTGCTTCCCTATTCCTCTTTCCCCATTCTCCCTCCTGCAACAAATCTGTGTACCGCTGGCTTTAGTGGGACTAGAGGTGTGAGCTGGGTGATTGATTGTCAGGTAGAAATCCCATTCTTTAAAAGAGTCAAAGTTAGTCATCAATCATTGTCTGTCCTGCAGTGAAGCCAAGCCACCGACTATGTTGAAGACATTCATTCTCTCTCTCTCACACACACACACACACACACACACACACACACACACACACACACACAGTTGGATGGACTGCTTTGTGTGTATATTGAGGGGATAAAGTAATGGAACTTATGCCATGTTGTGGAGTACAAAGTAAGCTTTGACAGACAGAATGAATATGAATATGCCACAATAAGATAGACTTGAAGGCTCACACAGGATACACATGTCATACAGTAGCCTATGCATAAGAACAAAATGGTGCTTGAGTCTGCCATTCAGAATGCTAACTCTGTCTTAAGCTTGCTCACATATTCTTGATTCATACACTTAAAAATGTAGTCTTTCTATTTGCAGAAACTATTGATGAACACAGCAAATGGAACAATGATTTAGGGTCATATGTATGTGGGAACCTCAACATTCTTTATTATGGCACTATATTTTGCTATTGATTAAATAACATTTATTTGAGCTACAGTGTACCTGCACTAAATCCTTGAGTGAAATTACAGTAATGTGTCCGCTGTGATAGAAAATCAATACTCAAACTAAGGGGGGGGGGGAAAGAAATACCGCAGCTAATGGCAACTTTTCATTTTATTCAAATGCAATGCAAAACCACTGTCTTCATTAAATTCATTTACGGCTTTTACAACATTCAGCTTTTCTGAATGATCACTGTTACTCCTGTTTGAAGCAATAGACTAGATAGCTAGTTGGGGCATAACGGCATCAGACATATTTCCATTCAAAATTCATTTGCATTGGAAGCGACAGCCGTCTGCCCCCACCCCTCCCCAATATTTTATTTACATTTGTTATAGAACAATATACGAACAAGACAAACAAAGGCAAGGATAGTTCAGGAGCGGCCTGATATAGGGCATAAACAGTGTACAGTGTAGTCATGTAGCCTACTGTGTGCATGTGCGTGTCCAAGTGTGTATTTACAATATTTAGCAAAGCTTCTAAATAATTAAAACTAGTACAGGGGAAACTAATGGCTCCTGCGTTTTACTGACTTACCTTCATGACAAGACAACCAACCATGAACAACAACCCTGTCAGTATTTATTCTACAGTGTAGAAGACGTGCATGTTCATACAGTAGATCCAGAACAGGACATTTATTCAGAGGATGGGCTCTGCACATCGGCCCCGATATTGTCCGCATTCTCAATGAAACCAGGCTTCTTATCGAAGCTGTCCTCTCACTCTATGCCCAATCACCACCACACTGGACTGCTTTTTGAGAAGTGCCACGGCCACTGGTCATCTCTTTGGAGATGATTACATCTTTGTTGTGCTGCCCCTGATAAGCTCAGATGCCAGCCACCTTCTCAGTGCCCCTCCTTCAGTGGGCCACCTTCTTTGTCTCGCTCGAGCCAGCTTTCTTCTGGGACCCCTGGCTCTCCCTTTATGGCCCCTATCAGCCTCACACACGTGCAGACGCAATATTGACTTGGCCTGAGCCCTGATAACATCTCCATTTAATCCACAAGCGCTCAATCTGAGAGGGGGGTTGAGTAGATGATAGAGAGAGAGAGAGAGAGAGAGAGAGAGAGAGGGTAAATGCTTACACATCTCTAGCATGACACTGTTTTCCATTATTAGGTCATTTTAATTTGACTATGCCACATCATGATGGATAATGTTCTACTACAATACTTTTTTGAATAGTATTTTTCGGCCGTCTACTAATTTAAAGACACAAACCAAGTAGATAATAGGCGTTAGAGAGATATTTGCTAATGGCAGGGCTTTTCACACGGCACATTCTTTGCCCAAGGTTAGCTTAACCCTGGGCTAACGGTTAGCTTAACCCCAGTTCACATACAGGCAATTAACCCATGGCTAACTCCCAGACCAGCGCTAATGATTTACACAGCATTCTTGTGTTAGCCCAGAGGTCCTACATGTACATTTCTGAATATTCTGTGGTAATAAAACACTTGTCCAGGAATGTCATGCATCATTGCTTAGCAACATTCTGAAGCAGAAGTTTGATTTGCTTTGATTGGATAACACATGGTGACACAAAATGTCTTCTGCCTGTTCACACAGCCAACAGATAACCGTGGTTTCAAAAATAATTCTGGGGTATCTGCCTGATAGACAGTTGACTTGAGGTTTGCATCAAAAAGTGCAGCAAGTGGGAAATAAGGCTTTATGCCAGTACTAGAGCTGCGACTCACAGGACCAATATAAACTAGTGCCAGGGGTTCTTATCACAACCATTTAAATTGTTTTCTGAGAAAACCCTTCATTGGCTACCCTTAAGTACTGTAACGTAAGTCATCATTACTCCCAAGCCCAACTGCCATGGGTTTGCCTTAACAGTAATGACTCCATAAAACCCAAGCATTTAAAGCATTGTGAAGCACTAAGGTTTGCAGGCAGTGCATATCCAGCAGTCATGATTACTGTGCTGCTACTTGCCACTTGGACCTGCGGCTCCTCTGAGATCATTTGATGCCTTCAGGCAACTCATCCGCTCTCATCTACTCTTCTCTTCTGCTAAGTTTGCAGGTAATAAAAACAAGAGTCCCCAAACCCAATGCAACTACTCACACTGCACACGCACGCAGGCATGCACGCGCACACACACACACACACACACACACACACACACACACACACACACACACACACACACACTCTCATTGTCTCCAGGTATCAAGTCCAGAGAGCACCCGGAGAGTCAATTACAACAGAGTTTGTGGAATTGAAGATCAAGGAGGAGACTGAAGGGTGGAGGAATCTCAAAGCAAAGCAGATTTCTAACTTTGTAACGGGAGAATTGTCAACAGCCCTATTGTGTAAATGTTATTTCATGGTTGCCCCCAGAGTCATATAGATGTAAGCATCTCCATTCACTCCAATGTATTTTTTTTTTTTTTTTACCTCGCAATAGTACCCGGAAGTAAGATTCTGGATTAAGCAGCACTGTAGAGTTGCAGCAGAATGGACCGTTTGTGATGTACCTCGAAAGGGTAAGACGTTAAAAGAATCAAATAGTATTATCAGCATTACTTTATGCATTCAAACATACTTGGTGGAACTATTCCCCCGCACACACTATTGCCACGTTAGTCACGTGACGATCAAGCGTTTTGGACTTCCGTTAGCGCCACTCTCTCTTCAATCACTCTGGTTGCCCCATTTTCAACATCCATATCCTTGTTTTGAAAGGGTCTTGGCACATTAGCAGTCAGCATGGTTGGGGCGTTTTTTTAATTCAACAGCATGACCCAATGTATGATACTGCAGCTGGACTCTTTAAAGAGCGTGGTGCAGGTAAAAAAAAAAATACAATTATTTAGAGTTAGGACTCAAGATTCTTATGAAAATACCCCCAAAAAACAAAATTAAAACATGTCCCCAGGGCAGCAATATGGAGGAAAAAGGTGGCATTATAATGCACATGTTAAAAAAAAAGCCATCTGTGCATAACACCTGTGACGACACTTGGGCTACTGTACTTACTGTAATAAAAATAATATACAGTCAATGTGTACAGCAGAAAACTTTCCAAAACACCAGATGTACGATAATTATCGTATTTGTACGATAATTTACCACCAAAACCATTAGCCTTTTGAGCCTCTGTCTGGTACGATAGTTTGACACTGCCCAGAATGCATTTCGGCATTGACGGGAGAAAAATAAAACTCTGCTCCATTTCCCCCCAAAGGCAACTTTTTACTTTCTGTTATTTATCTATGGTTAATATGGCACTTTATAGTTTCAATAGTCAAACGTAACTAGTAGTCAAAACTAGCTGACCCTCAATATGCAATCGGTTTTCCAAATAATACCTATTTGCAAAGATACATTTGGGACCATCTCAGCTCGAGTAAGCCGGCTGTAGAAGGCAGTCTGACTGGTCTGAGGCAGATAATTTTATCGTCGGAGACGTACACAAGTGGCACTCGCTGGAGCTCAAAAGGAGAGCAATTCAGCTACAGAGGGGAGGAGTTTTAGCTGCAGAGTGGAGGTGATGTACTGCAGTGAGCGGCCTCTCGACGGGCGGACAGGCCGGGACAGACGGTTGGCGTACTGAGGTAATGTTCCGAGGGAACATTTATTGATTATTGTGTATTAAAATCGTCACAGGTGTTATTGCTAGATTTGAGGGGTTTTATGTGCGTGTGGCAGATGCTTCACAAAAACCAGTCTAGATGCAGCTACAGTGTATGTGTGGGGAAAAAACAAAAAACAAAAGAGAATCCTAATTCCTACATAAAAGTCCCACATATTAATGCAAAGTGGTGTCTAACCTGCACCATGCACTTTAAGCCTCTTATCTCAATACTCAATGTCATTTTTAATTCAATTAAATATCTGCTAGACACAGTACTTTTGGCTCTCTAGAAAAGTGGCCAACGAAGTCACACACAATGTCTTCGATTTTAGACCCAAGGTTGCCCCCCCCCCCCTCTTTTTTTAACATCTGCCTGTGGAAGCAGGTACTTTTGTAGGTTATAGCATTAGAAGGACAATGGGATATTTCTTAATTTTTTCTTTTCCCTTTTCAGAGGGAGAGGACATTAGTCGTGCTGTGTGTCAGTCATGCAGCTTCTCTGGGGGTGGTGGCTTGAGAAGTAGTGAAGGTCAAGGGCATGTTGTTTTTGAAACGAGGCTATCTGCCTCCCTGGACCTTCAGAGTAAAAGAGACGGAGGCACTGACAGCAGATGTAATACTGACCTTCCTGTTATATTGGTGTTGTTTACGTTGTTACGTTAGGCATAAACGTTATCTATGCTTCCACACGCCCAATGCAAGTCAGTCAGTCAGCCAGTCAGTCAGCCTAGTGTTGGAGTCGAGACCACCTTACCCGAGACCGAGACAAGACCAAGACCGAGGGGGGGGGGGGGGGGGCGAGACCGAGACAAGACCAAGACCGAAGGGAGGGGAGGGGGGGGGGGGGGGGGGGGGCGAGACCAAGACAAGACAGAGGGCGGGCAAAACCGAGACCAAGACCAGACAAATGCGAGACCATTTCAAGACCATTTACACACGACATTTAACCTTTACACCATTGCTCTGCTAAACGAAATAACTCATTAGGAATTATAGTAAAATATAAATGGCTGTACACACAGGATCTGTGCTTGTTAGATATCAAATTTTAACATCCACAAAACCCAGATTTGTCACAGTTTGGGACATCTGAATCGAAATATTCTTAATTGCATACGCCGTTAATTGGACAAAAGGTAGAACTGTACCTTACCTACTTACCTAAAAATTGAGCTGCACAAAAGTTAAGGGAAAGTGAGACCAGATGAAGTATTGTTTTTCTTAGAGTTTTCAACCCTCCTGCTGTGCAAGCACTGCAGTCCTCCCCCAGTAAGGTGGTGTTTTCTGTGTCCCCTGTGTGAGCCTCCTGATCAAAGCAACAGGGTCAGATCCTCTCTCCCCCGCTCTAACAAGACTGAGAATGTGGGGAATAACTGTACTCTACTAGGAGCTACTCTCCAGTAGGTAGAAAGAGATTGTGACATAACACGAATGCTGGATACTAGAAGATTTTCAAATCTTGGAAATGGAAAATATGCTGCTTTTAAAATATGTATGTGTGCACTTGTTTGTGGGCGTGTGAGCACACCTACAGTATGGGGATTTTTATGACATGTTATGGGACATAAGATATTGCTTTATTTAGGCTAATGTGTAGCCTACTGGCTAATATTATTGAGTTCCTTGACCTCATTCTCTTGATTTCTTGCCTGATTCCATTATAAATCTTTGATGATAGATAGTAATTGTGTTTTGTGCATGTTGGCCCTGTTTAGGGAATCCCAATGCTTTTTATTGAATTCACTTTGAGGCAGCAGATTGCATTTAACACAACAAAGATAATCTTGGTAAAACTAATAAAAAATAGGCTCTAAATTGGGCTGATAAATGAGAATATGCTTTATTGCACACAAATACGTCTGAGGTGGAGTTTGACAGCTTCATAAATCAATGTGGCTAATTCAATTTAAGAGTTAAGTGATTGAAATGAGACAGCTTCTTCGAGAAACCACCCTTTATTTTAACTACTAGAGAGTGGTGGGAGTGCTGCTCTCTAGTTATTAGCATGCTATGAAAAGCAAATATGACTGCAGATGTTCTTTTTCATTTGCATCATAGCGCCTTCTAGAAGGATGATTTCATATTTTTCACCCTGATGGCTTTTCCTTGGCATGAAGCGGAAGATACCAGATATTTCCCTGAAGTCCACTACAGCTTTTAATATGAGAAAAATATAATTCAGATAGCAACATTCACAACAATCTACCCTATAATGCTGGCAGTGTCTCTCTCTCTCTCTCTGTCCCTCTGTCCTTCGTGTATCTCGAGAACCGTTTGTCTGATGGACTTCAAACTCGGCGAGTGCAGAGGGTGGACTGAGTGCAGAGGGTGGACTGAGTGCAGACCACTGTTTCTGTGCAATTTTGACTGTTATATCTTTGAATATTAATACATTTGTGTTCGATTCTGCCCCACCTGCCTGAACATAAAACGAGTGCTCCTCTCTGGAGCTGCTGGGGGGAGCGACCAGAGCACGAACAAAAAAAATCGTGTTTTACATTACTGGTCAGTAATGGAGACCACGTTAGGCAGAGCTGGGTCATCTCTGCAACCAGATAATGTTCCAAAAGCGTAATGTGATGATTTTTCACTGCTAAGTACCCAATCAGAGAGAGATCTCTGCCTTCAGATTGCCTGGCATTTGGGTATGCAACGTTACATATCAGCAGTGTATTGACTATAGCAGGCAGCTAACGTTAGCTAGGAAGAGCTCGCTAAGTAACATTAGGCAGAGCTGGGTCATCTCTGCAACCAGATAATGTTCCAAAAGCCTAGCATTACCAATATTTGCGATTGTATTAAAATAGCCTGAAATACATTTTCCATGTGTCCTTCTGTCAGCGTCATTACGGTTGCGTGGTCACATTGTTGATAGCGTTGCAGCTGTCGGTAATGTTCTCGATTTAAACCAGGGGTCTCAAACACACGGCGCCCGGGCCAGACACGGCCCCTAAAACGATTTCATACGGCCCACCACTTGATATGAAGTTGTAGTGAAATCAGGCCCGCACCTGCGCTCGTTGTAAAACACAGAGCGCACTTCCGAGGCGCGTGGACGAGGCGCTGCCTTCATGCAGACAAGTCGCATTTCACACCAGGGTTGCCAGATAAATTTACATAGACGTGCAGTTCCTTGGGCTGTTTTGTGTGCATTTTGGCGGTTTTTGAACTCTTTGTGCTGGAAACCGTCAGCAGTATCTGGCAACACCGCTTCACACTCCAGGCCAGCGGTGTATCACTGCATGTCAAATCCACCTCATTAGCAGCTGATTCGGTTCACCCGAGTGAAAGAAAAACATTTGCAGCTAAAATATTGTCTTTTGTTGAGAAGTGAACATGTCGCTGTCAAAAGGCAAAAGAAAGGTTGATGACGAGCACAGACAGTTTCAGAAGTGGGAGAGTGATTATTTCTTCGTCGAGTTCAAAGGGAATGCCGCCTGCCTCATTTACAAAGAGAAATCGCCCTACTAAAAGAATATAACCTGAACTGAAGCGACATTATTCAACTAAACATGCAGAGCAGTATGCAAAGTAGCGGGGAGATGAGAGGGACAAACCTGCTGCTGCACAGCTAAAGAGAGAGCTGTGAATACAACAACATCTCTTCCAGAAGGGAGAAAGGAGGCTGGTGCAGCAGTTGAAGTAAGTTACGTGGTGACTGGTGAGTGAGATGATCGCCAAAGCGGGAAGCCGTTTACTGAAGGCACCTTGACGTTTCTAAAAGACTGCATGCTGCAGGTTGCAAATATCGTCTGTCCAGAAAAAAAGTCACTTAAGCAACATCAGCCTTTCAGCCAACACAGTTGGCAGAGCGGATTACTGAGCTGTCAAGGGACATTTATGATCAGTTCTAATTCTAGCTGGAGTTCCAAGGGACAGTTAAAAATTAACACTGCCTAATTTAGTAACGTGCATTGTCCCTAAAAAAAGAAAACAAAGTCCCTCAAATATACAAATAAATTGTTAATGTAAAAAATAGATTGTTCCTCAAATAAATTAATTGTTAATGTTGAGAATTCGAACTGTTGCATTTTTCTCTTTTTTTTCTTAAATACATAAAGTGGCCCCCTTGTGACAAGACTGGACATTCAGCGGCCCCCAGGTCATTTGAGTTTGAGACCCCTGACTTAAACGCATCTCTCATCTGCTTTCCCTTCACGTCTGCAGACGGGTTTTATTGTTGTCATTACTAACCGCGTATAATGCAGGGCACCGTCACTATTTTGTATTGGATCCTAACGCAACAGAAACTGTATTAACACCTACTCTAACGCCTGATAGCTTCCTATTAGCAGTAGGGTTCCCAGAGTAAAACCTGGCAATTTCTAGCCATTGTTAGCAATAACAGTTGATAACAACGCACGCGGTATTTTGCCCATACAAACACCATAGCAACATGGCCACAGATAGAAGTTAGACCAGGGGTGAGCAATTATTTTTCCTGGGGGGCCACATGAGAAACCCAGATTGTTGCCGGCGGCCTTTTTTTTTGGTTTGTTTTTTGTTGTTGTTTTTTGTCATGCTGTAACCTCTAATTTGATCACTAGATTAAACTGTAGAAAACATACTGGGCACTTATTCTTAAAAATTTAGTATATTAAACAATCACTCCAAACAGCCAATTTAGGTCATCTCATTGGATTTTTCTTAGCCTGGCTCTAGACCTTCGAAGCCACGCCCACTCCACAGTTGTGGATTTGGCTCTTCTTGAAGAAGAGGAAATGAGTTTATGAGTATGAAGTCTGAATATCAGGCTAGATCTTTCTAGCTTCACAAGTAAATTGGTGTGGTTTGTCTTAGACCTCCCGGACCAGGCAGAACCATCATGAGGGCTGCATCTGGCCCAGGTCTGAGTTAGACAGTGTCTACAACTGATTGAATGAGACACAAATAAGGGTAGCCTCAAAAAGCACAAGTCACTGTATACAATAATTCCAGGTCTGTACTGTATGTGTGTCCTTCGCGTATCTCGAGAACCGTTTGTCAGATCAACTTCAAACTTGGGGAGTGCGCTTACGGGGACCTGACGGAGTACAGTGGGGGGGGCGGGGGGGGAGCGCCCATGAGGTGGTGGATGGGGGGAACGGGCACTGCACTGTATAATTCCAGGACTGTCCGTATGTCTGTCGGTCCTTCGTGTATCTCGAGAACCGTTTGTCGGATCGACTTCAAACTTGGGGGGTGCGCTTAGGGGGACCCGATGCGCTTAGGGGGACCCGACGGAGTACAGTGTGGGGGCGGGGAGCGCCCACGGGGTGGTGCATGGGGGGAACGGGCACTGCACTAGTTCCTATAAAAGTGATTGGGCTGTCTCAGTCGTGTCGTCTCAGAAAGCTTTTAAACCCGGTGATTAGCCTCTGTCAGCTCTCTCAAGTCCTTCCTGTGACACCTCTCTTTAGACTTTTTTTTAATCGCAGCCATTTGCTGCTTTTCGTTTTGGATACTGTGAGGAAATCATCATTAGCTCTAGTCTTATCTGCTCTTTATTTTACCCCTGTGATGAACCTTGTCGCTGGGATTTGGCTGATAATGATTGGTGCAGCAGTGTTAGCTTAATGGCTTCTCTTTATCTTCAAAGGCTTTGATTCCTCATTGTTGCTTAACAGACAATTAAAGGGTAAAGGCCTTATTGGTTAATGGATTTTTTTTTGTAGTAGTAGTAGTACACCGTATAAACTGTATGTGGCACAAACTCTGATTTGATGGTGTGGTTGGTATCTTTACTTTATCTTGTTTTTATATGGTATATTTTAAAGATACATAATTACTGGACACTTTATTGGTTACATTAAGGCCCCACTGTATATCGTTTAAAACAGGATTTTCGTTCTCAAGATGTTCTCAGAGGGATCAGCTCAACACAGTGGAGTCAGCGCGGCACCTTCCCAGAACACTCCAAACAGCTGTTTGGAGCTTATATCTCCATTGTTTGGAGGTACAGTAGCTGTGTGTTTATTTGTGCCTTCATAATATAACTGCTGGGAAACTATCAGAGAAACACTTTTAATCCCTGCATTTCAACAGTTTTCTGGTGCTCTCTCTTCCCATGTATTCTGCCCTCCAAATCAAAACCGCAGTAACTACAATTTTGGTCAAAATTGAGTTATTATTGAAATTGAACTTTTAGATATCTGTTTTATCATGTGACAAATTTTCTAAGTTCAGTCTCGCTCTATATTTGAGAAAACACAGTATAAAAGTTGCAGTAACTGCGAAATCCAACCAAAAACCAGACAAAACTGCAGTAACTACACTTACTGCAGTTTGATTTGCTTTCACAGAGCTTCAGCTGGACTTAAACAGACATAAACGCAGTAACTACACTTTGAGGTGTAGTTACTGCGGTTCAGACTGGTTTTTGGTTGGATTTTGTAGTTACTGCAATTTTCCCGCTCTTTCCATAACAAAGCCCAACATATCAATCACTCATAATGGTACAATCTGTTTAGTTAATCCGGTCAATTCCCAATATGAGAGCGCACTGACAGCTGTCCAAATTGTTAAAGGCACTGTGTGTAAGATTCTGCACTATTAAATATCCCCAAACCAATAACTTGTATATATAGAGGAGGTATAGTGATTTATTTCTGTGTTTACAACTAAGCCACGCCCCCTCCCTGTGTTGTGATGGCCCTCTGTCCTTCCCCTCTAACAGCCCGAATCAGTTTACATAGAAACCCCTCCCCCGAGAAGCCGACCTAGTGAGCCCCTCCCAGTCCACAGCCCAGAACAGAATTTTGTAGACCAAGATGGCGGAACCCTGATGCGGGCATTCCTGACTTTTACATTCCGTGATCCACCTTATATATGCGGTTTCATACTTTAGCCAAATCGCCGCCGAAAAGAAATATCTCAGACCAGAGTCAACCTTGCCGGTCTGGCTTTCACTAGATGGAGAGCCCTACGAGCAGCTATATCTGGCCTGCAAAGTGACTCGGAGCTGCCGTGTTCTCCTGTACACAGTGGTAAGTAACGTTATCGCGTTTGCATGTCCCATTTCAGTAACGTTACGCATGATAGCGAAATGTACAAGTTGTTATCGATATTGTGAATTTGTTCTGTGAATGTTGTAATCACTTGGCTAACTGTTGCTTTTCACGGCTATTCAAATGACTTTACACTGCTAGTGTAGTGTGTACGAACGACAAGCTAATCAAATCCTGCAGGATTTGATTAGCTTGTCGTCCGTGTATAACTTATACACAGACATTCTGGTGACAAGCTGACATGAATGACATAACGTTACTTCCCATTACAAATTTCGCATGCATTTTCTGTTTATAATTACGTCCAGTTGCTGTCACTATGACGCAGAACGGTATAGTAATGTGTAAACACTTAGAAAGGCCATGGAGAAAAGCTAGCTTCGCTAATGTTAGCAGTTTGTTGTTATCTCACTAAGCAACGTTACATTAGAAAATAGCTGTAACACCGTCCAAACAAATCAAGGTTTGGTAAAAGTATCTAATTCATGACAATGTGGAGGAACCCTGCCTTGATATCTACCAGCTACAAAATAGATGATTCAAATTAATACTAAACACGTTTCCATTTGTCTGATTTTCAAGGTGCCAGTCATCCAGAAGATGACAAGATAGAAAACAAGTGGACCCACCATTATGATATTTGAGATGGAGAAATTGTGCTTTTATAGCAAACCTGTATAATACATGTTCTATCATCTTTGATGTTTAGATGTTTGCTGTCTGCAATCTTCTGTACACCAATAAAGTTGATATGACTTCATCCATGTCTCTTGGCCACTATTCTCCATTGTAACATTAGATTTGCCTAAAGCTGAGTGTGTCTAGCTACAGTAGCCTAGTGCCTACCAGTATTTGTGTTTCTGTGTATATATAGCCTACTTTATATAATAGACAGTGTATGTGATGTTTCTCAGTACATTGATTTCACAACTTCGTTTATCAGAAAAAATACTTTATTTGCAAAACTAAAATATGGGCTACACCAGGATGACGTGACCAGTTCCATCAGCTATGCGGTTCTTCAGGATGTCGACAAGATCTGCTATCGTCCTACAGCCGACCTTCCTCTCTGCGACCCTGTCTCCTCTTTGTCCCACTGGTGCTAGCCTGGGCTTCAGGCATACAGCTTGGTTTGCCTGCCTATAAAATACAGCAGTGATTCAAGCGTTTGAAATTAGTTTGAACAACTCTAACAATGAGAAAATACTAGCGTTGCACTATGAATACATTTTGGCCATGTCTTGGTATTAGCAGACGAACAAAAACACAGGCTAAGCTACTCACTGTTGACAGACAGCTGTGGTTAGCTAGCGATGTCCCCAACATTGAATTGAAATCATCCTAATTTAGCTATGTCAACCTGGTTTTAGACAACGTTTTGCCTAACTGTACTTAGCAATAGGGCAGGCTATGCAAAAGGTTAGGTTACAATGTAACCTTTTCAAAATCCATGTAACCATTACATGGATTTTGATCGGTTAGCAGATTATACAAATAAGTCTTACCAAGCGGACTATTGTCAATATCCTAAAGGTTTATGACTATCATGTGAAATTTGTCATTACTCAAGCCAAATACATAGCCGAGATGCATTCGTGCTTGTTTTATGTACTTACGTCTGCAGTAGGTAGGCTATGCACAAAATAGTTGTTTATATCTCCGTTGCTTGGGAGGGAGGGAGGGAGGGAGGGAGGGAGGTGGGGGAACCAGGAAGTGCTGTGCGCTGGTGGGTGGGATCGAGATTGTTTGGGTAAACAAGTTTTGTTATGGTTTGAAATGGCGACATCTAGTGGACAAAAAAATCACACACAGTGCCTTTAATGAATGAGTCTTCAGTGTCTTTAAAATCGTAAATGCTGTATTCCTAGCTAATAATCCATAAGAGATCATCCAATAAAGAAGTGAATTGTGTTCTCCACTGGGAAGTGTTAATCTGGCTGTAGATAGTGATAACTGTTTGGTATCACTACCTAGCTCATCAGGACAATCTTTTTAATTGTTGCATAAATTATCAGCATTCAGACTCAGTCTGTAATTCATTTTATTCAAAATAATTGTAATATGCTATGTAATATACTGTATATGTTCTTGTATGAATTATCAATTGTGATTTGTAAAGAAAACCTGTTCTAAATTAAGATAATAAAACAACTGTGCTCATTAATTAATTGTGTCAGAATGATGACCAAAAAGCAACACCAGTGGTGAAGATTACATCAACTGACTTCAGGATTCCCTGAATTTATCTGTTACTCATCCATTTAAATGTTTTAAACATGTAAACAATAAAACAATTAAATACAGATATGATGTGGTATCGAAATCAAAACCGATTACAATTGTCTCATGAAAAAGAAGACAGGAGAAGCACATTAGATTGTAGTTACTGCGCTTTTCCCTTGTACTACCTACACATCTGTTTAAGGTAATACACAGACAGAGTGCAGTATCTGCATTTCTGGGGTCATAGGTCAAGTAATTGATAATTGTTTTGCCCCCAAAAAATACTTTAACGTATACATATTTAATAAGCGCATTGCCACTTTTCAACCTATATCTCATTTGGCTGGACAGTCAAAAAACTTTAAAGCCATTTTTCTCAGTTTCAGTGTTGGCGTAGTTACTGCGGTTATGATTTGTAGGGCAGTATTGTCAAGCTCACTCGACCACATAAACACAGAACACAACAAAACAATGTCTAACCACGAAAATGAGGCTGCATCTGTCCACATAAACACACTGCCACAGTATTGTGTGTCATAATTGATGTTTTTGAGGGGAAACTTTTCTATAAGGATACAAAATGTTTTTTTTTAATGAAATACAGTTGTTGCATAGTATACCTTTAACAAAAAAGGTAACATGAAATTTGCCACAACGGTCTAAGCTTCCACTGCTACGCTGATGACATAGAGCTGTATCTCAGCCCTAAACTATCCACTCAGGTCCCCCACAGTCTCTTGTCAACTGCCTTGCATGAAATAAAAATATGGATGTCATCTACCAACTCAAACTTAAGGGCAACAAAACAGAGCTCATTGTTGTGGCTCCCAAGGCGCTGTTGGAGATCTTCTTCTCGATGTGGATGGCTGCTCTGTCTGCCCATCCCCGGATGTGTGTCATTCTGGACTCCACCCCCTCTTTCCAGTCACACATCAAATCCATCACCAAATACACTTTCTTCCACCTCAAAAACCTTTCAGCCTAGACCTTGACCACCTCCCCACCCCCCAGTTAACGGTTATGTCAGTACAAGAAAGAGTAGCCAGGGCAGAACTGTCTGTGTGGTGTCTGTGAGGGAGGGTATTCTTTGGGTCTGTGCCTGCCATGATTGCGCTTGAGGTGCCCTCTAGTTGTAATGTGGCCACGGCAGGGTGGACGTATCTCTGGATTCGGGGTGAAAAAATACATGTAGTCTGTTAAAGACATCGCGATCTGACCTTCCCTTACCCAGAAAATGTCTACATTTCTCTGATTGGATCAAAATTTGGCGTCGACCTCCCACTAACGGAAGGTCAGATCACGATGTATTTAAAGGACTACAAGTATTTTTTCACCCCGAATCCAACGGCGCCATCCGCGAGTCTCTACGGTTGCGGAGATATTGCCACCCTGCATGCAGGGCTAGAGGAGAGAGATAGAGGACAGCGGGGGGTTTGGGGTTCCAAGTTACTGACCAAACACTCTATTTCAGTGATTGCTGTCAGAATATAGCGCCGTTTAACTTATTTTAACACAAAAACATCTCTGAATGCAGCTTTAAAAGGAATGCCAGATGCCTCTCTGACACTGGGCCCGCTCTCCTATGAAGAGATTCATTCATTCATTTGTCAGTCGGCAACGCAATGACAATGACGCCTCAACATAACACACGGCAGGGACTTACCCCAAATACAGCAAGCACGGTTACCGTCAGCCTGTCGCAGCCTCGCAGGTAACTGCTTAGTATGCCGCTGGCTGAGTCCAGCCACATTAAATGGGGGCAGCGTGTATTACCCACGCAGCATGCGGGATCCCAGCCCTTCGTGGAGGCGACCAAGCCCAGTCTAGCAGCCGCGGATCGCCAACAGGTGCCTCTTATTGCCTAATCACAGTTCTACACTCCGATACGCTTACGGCCGGAACAGCCGCTCCGCTACGGCAAGCCCACCGGCCTACAGTAATGCAGGGAATCATGCAGCCATGGCAAAGTACTGTTTGTTTCCCCATGTCTTAAATGGTTTAGGATTTTCACCTTGGGGTTTCCCAACTAATCTGTCGTGGCCACGGGGTTCCTGAAGGAGAGGGACAAAACTGATTACTTCAAACCATGGATGATTAACCGTGTGCTAATTAGCAGGTGTACGCTGCTAAACTAGCAAGGGTACGCTGGCTTGCCTTGATGCGATAGTTGTGTGAGGTGGCTAATTAACAAGATTGAGATAGCAGATATATAAGCTGCTAGCATTATCGAATGTCTGCTTTAACCCACTGACAGCTCATTTAAAATGAGATGTTTGTTAGCAAAAACAACTTACTCAGCACTGATTTTGACAGGAACTCTAGTCATACGCACGACAACAGAGTCCTGGGTGGCTGTCTGTTAGTGCTGAGAAGAGCAAGTTGTAGTTTTCACGGGGAGGAAAATGAGAATGTTGTGCCTGTGATCACAATGGTGTATATATAGGGGAGGCGGAGCTCTCCTGTCACTGCTGTCTATGGTCTTTCTGTGATATACATGATGTAATTGGAGTCTTAGTGGTTGGAACAGCAGAGAGCACTCTCCTCTTATAGGTTGAGATAAAGTTGGAAAGAGAAATTTAATACGTTACTTTCATATGGCATAATTTATATACCGTAGTTATCAAGTTTGATTCTTCCTATATGTCCCTTTCTTTCTGAAAGCTTAGACAGGCTGCAGCTGTCTACTGGTAGTGGTGATTATTTTGAAACTCTTCATTGCCTATACTGTAAATTATTAAAGGCAAAATTCACCAAAAATCAATGCTGATT